>NC_048595.1:190464427-191156302 GCF_003668045.3 Cricetulus griseus | reverse complement strand
GCTAAAGAGAGCTTTTAAAGGTGAATCATTCATTGGAAAAGGCAACCAATTTTGTATTACATTCTACTGACTAACGTAGCTGAAGAAACCTGAAAAGAAAATAATCTACTTATTTAAAGTTATATGAAAGAATAATGAATTTGAGACTCACAGAGTTAATGATGCGCTAAAAATACTATTCCATTTATTAAAATTAGATTGTAATCTCTACAAGAAATGCTGTGAAATTTTTGGAAGTTAGAGAGATGTGAAATATCCTTCACAGGCAGATTCATTGAACACCATTTCCCTAGTCGCTGGTGCTATGTGGGAAGTTTGTGGAGATTCACCAGAGGAAGTCGGTCACTTGGAGTGGTCCTTAAGGTTTTGTAGGTCCCCCTGCATCCCATTTACTTTCTGTTTCCAGCCAGTGTATGTAATATGACCAGCAACCTCCCAGGCCTATGACCATGTTTTCTCTGCCATGACAGAATCTTTCCCCTCAAATGATAATTGAAAATAAATTCCTTTAGTTGCTTTTGCCAGAGGCCCTCATTGGCATTAACTGTCGACATCACACAGCCTTGAATTACTTGAAAAAGTTTCAATTGAGTAATTGTCTTTATTGGGTTGGGCTGTGAGCAGGTCTTGATTGTTGTAATTGACACAGGAGGGCACAACCCACTGTGTATGGTGCTAGTATTTTCTGAACACGTGGTCCTAAGCTATATAAGAAAGCTAGCTAAGCCTGGGCCTGTGTGTGAGTCAAGGAGTAGGCCAGCAAGCAGAGTTCCCATGGTTTCTGCTTCAAGTTCCTGCTCTTACTCCCTCAGTGATGGACTATGACCTTTGAGTGTGAGCCAAATAAACCCTTTCTTCCTCCAAGTTGCTTTTGGTCAGTGTGTTTCATCACAGCAACAGAAAGTGACTAGAGCACCAGGCATTTTGTCAGAGCAACAAGATACACAACTAATCAAGAAATCTTATCACTTGATAGTTTAAAATTTGTGTTAGAATATGCTTTAAAAACTTAGAAATAACTGTATAATTATTTTGTATGCCCTAATGACTTTCTGGGCTGTGGTGCATTGCTAGTTTGGGTTACCTTAACCTTTTAATAAAACCCTGTGTTTAGCAATTTCTTTGTTGGCAACCATTCTTTCTCTCTCGAAGATTTCCCTCTACTTAGTTTGAAGCACTTACTGCTTTTGAACTTGGCCAATCATGTTTTATTTTCCTAATGTTTTTGTAGCATCTTGTATGGCAAGAGTAGCAAAGTATACCTTGTGGTGACTGCATAAGAATAAAGCCAAACTTGGCTAAAGGGTACGATATTTGTAGAGTGTAATTGACTCTGGAAAAATCTGGTAAGGTTTCCACCTTCTCTGAGTTTCATCAATCTAGAACTTGCAAAGTAGAACACACTTCACACTTTTGATTGTGCACATTTTACTCAGGAGCATAGCACTGTCTTAACATAAAAGCACAGGTCAAATATAGCTCATTCTGGAACCAGCTTAAGGTTTTGTCAGTTGATTGCAAGTTCATTTAGCCAATAATTTTGTTTTGTTTCCTTTCAGTAAAAGTAATTAGGAATGACGTAGTGTTTTTTTACCCTATAATTCATAAATGAGCAGGGCTGGTTTAAGTTGCCAGGGAAGTGGTTTTAATGACTCACGGTATAATATTGGAATCCTGGTGGCAGAAGATAATCTTTAGATGGTGGTAATTTAGGGATTAATGCATATCTTAAACAGTTATAAACATAGGTTAGTTTTCTCTTGAGACAATTGATTTTATGACTTTTCATTAGAAATATGTACACACTGCAGTATTTATACTAGAGTATAAAGTAGACAAAGAGTAATTAGATGTTAATATTAAATACTTGAAGCTGAGATGCAAGATGTGGCTATAGAGGCAAGACCTGATTTCTGAGTAGTTGCTTATTTCAAACGGAAGATAGGAGAGATGTGTTATAACTGATCTTAGAGGGCGTTAAAACTGACTCACAGTGAGAGACTGAGGTAACACACATCTCTGTCCCCATGTTCCACCTTCCCTCCTCCCCCAGCCACGATTGCACAAGCATTAAATTGTAGAACCACTTGGGAGTCTTTGATTTTTCCCCTGAGAGTTCTATGGTTTCCTAGCAAAACAAAGGAAAAAGACAAAACAGTTTCTCTTTCTTTCC
Organism: Cricetulus griseus; assembly: GCF_003668045.3. Lineage (NCBI taxonomy): Eukaryota > Metazoa > Chordata > Mammalia > Rodentia > Cricetidae > Cricetulus > Cricetulus griseus. Next base: position 191,154,129 of record NC_048595.1, on the reverse strand, counting down.
TGTGTTCCTTCCTTCTTTTCACCCTCCTCAAAGGTATGTGTGCTTCTGTTTACCAATTACTACTTTGGCTTGGTTAGGGGACCACCATGAAGTGGCAGGAAACAATAAGCCTGGCAGGTCCTTTGAACAGGGCTTCACTAGCTGGTTAAATCAGAGGCAGAGAGAGGGCACACGCCAGGCAGAGCGCTGACTCCGAGTTCACACTGCCTAGTGTATGTGTTAAGAGTGGAAGATAATCCGAGTTCCTTTGTTGCAGTGGGGGACCAAACCAAGTGAAAACTAAGAAACGAATCTTAGAGGGCTGTTGGCATCTGGAAGGAAGACCCCGCATGCTTGAGCACTGAGATGAGTGGTTCTGTGGGTTAGTAATTGGGGTGATGCTGAAAATGGTCCTGCCCTCTATCTCTGAGTCTTCCTCACCCATCCGTGGAGCATGGCAAACAGGTTTTTGTCTTTCATAATCTGTAGCACTGCATTGACTTCTGTATGGCGTGCAGAATCCAAGAGGTCCACTTCATAACCAGTGACCTGTCACTGACCTGGACCAACCCTTTGGTGACGGTGGGTGGTTTTGGACAGATGTGAGACTGCGAGCACACTAAGTATGTGGAAATAGTCTACTCTTTTGAATGCTAGAGTTTTCGCTAGGCATACTTTCAAGTAATTTTAAATAACTAGCTGTGGTTTTATATTGAGCCACAGAACTCTCTCTCTCTCTCTCTCTCTCTCTCTCTCTCTCTCTCTCTCTCTCTCTCTCTCTGTGTGTGTGTGTGTGTGTGTGTTGTAGAAAATAGCTAGAAAAATATCTCTAGTTATCTGTAGGTACAGCTAAAGAACCAGAATTATTTAATAACAAGCTCAAAGATAACTTTTAGTGTTTGGTTGTTTTTTGGTTTTGTTTGTTTTGTTTTGTTTTTTTAGAGAGTTTTACATTGTAACCCAGGCCTGCCACAACTAGCTGTACTACATAGTTCAGGTTGGCTTTAAACTCAAGACAGTCTTCCTACTTCAGCCTCTTAAATCCTGAGATTATGGACATAAGACATCAAACAGCTCAGTACTTCTAATCCCTATGAACACATGACGAATGGATGCTTTTTGCTGTTTTTTTTTTTTTTTTTTGTAGTGTGTGTGTGTGTTGTGTGTGTGTGTGTGTGTGTGTGTGTGTGTGTGTGTAAGTGGTTTGTGGCTTTGAAAACAGCTCACTCACTCAGTTGGGAGGCAACGGCAGGGGAAGTCAGTTAATTGACCACTGGCACCGCCCTTTCCAAAAACGCCCTTCGTGGAATCAGTCGCCCATCAGTCACCGTGGTGGCATAGGATTTTCAGCCAGTACAGAAACCGAGGCTAATGACAGAATGAGATGAAGACGTAGTTCCACTTTTGTGTATATGGTTCTTACCTCTAAAGAGCTTGCAGGAAAATCTTACAGATAGTGTCTATGAGCACATGGCTTTATCTGATGAGTGAAAACAGAGGTCATGTCTGGGGCTAGCGTTTAAGCCAAACGTGTTTCCTCTGTCTTTCAGACAGTGCTGAACAATGTTCATTTTTTCCTATACAACATGCAATTAGCTTTCCTAAGATCAACTACACATGCCAGGTGGTTTGAGTGTAAAATATCCTCAGTAGGCTCCGGTGTTTGAACACTTAGACCCCAGCTGACTGTGCTGTAGGAAGGGTAGCTGAGTCTGTATCTAATGGAGGCCTCACTGGAGGAAGTGAGTCAGTGGGGGCGGGTCTTGAGGTTTTATATCCTAGTCTCACTTCCTGTTTACTTTATCGACTTCCTCACCATAGATACACAAGATCAGCTATCTCCCATACCTACAGACTTACCTTCCTGATACAGTGGACCATATCCCTCTGAAGTGTAAGCAAAAATAAGCTCTTCCTCCTTTAAGTTGCTTTTCTGAAGGTGTTTCATCCCAGGAATAACCGAAGTAAGACATCAAGGGACCCTAAAGATGAGAGTGATTAAACTGTGGGTTATTTTGTCTGCAGATTTCTTGGTGGCCTGTGCTTCAGAGGGAGTATGACGACGAAGACCTGAGTTGGTCCCTTTCCCTGTCCCCAAAGCTTACTCAGAGTGTGCCGGGGTTTAAAAGCAAACACTGCATATCCACCACGGATAATTTAGCCATCATGATTCAGAAATAAGCCAATGTTTCATCTGACGCTCTACCTAAGAAGGGATGATTTAGGCCAGGGCTAGAAAAATATACCGTTATATAGTAGCAGTCTAATGTAGCTTTGTTTTAAGAAAAGATAATTTAAATGAGTAAATTTGATTGCAGTGGACTCAATTATAAATAATCGAGTTGAAGACCAAATTCCAAATATGACTTTATTTGGAGATAAATAGTTTAGGAAGTAAAGTTAAATGAAGGAATGCCAAATCTGAGACTATACATACTCTGATAAGAAGAGGGAGACTGCAGGGCAGTGGTGGCGCAGGCAGATCTCTGAGTTTGAGGCCAGCCTGACTTACAGAGCAAGTTTCAGGACAACTAGAGCTACACAGAGAAGCCCTGTCTCAAAAACAAAAAATAAATGAAAGAAGAAGAGAGAGACCTAGGTTTGTGATTTAGTCTGGTGCCTCAAACCTGGTTACAATGTGACCTTTTTTATGCTGATTTCAGAATCCAACCTTGAAGTCAGGCTTGCCTTCTGTGCTTAAGATGGAACCCTCTCCCCCATGTCCCTTCTGTCTGGAAGGATGTGGACTCACGATGATCTCACTGTGTCCTCCTGGTTCCCTTTTAGCCTCCTCTAAGGAGTCTTTGTGTGGCTGGCTCCTATTGGTCCCCTCCCTCAGCCATATCCTCCATCCATATGGTGTCAGATGCCTAAGGAAACCGTGATACAGTGTTAACATCCTGATGGGTAATGATTCAACCCAAGATGAGTTCCAAATTTACAGAACCTACTAGTAACTTTGTGATCTAATTTCTCTATCAGAGTCTCACTTTCCTCACTTGAAAAACAGAAAAAATATTTATTCATAATATAATGAAAATTTAATGGAGAACTTCATGTATAATGTTGGTATCAGTGCTCAGCATATATCAGGTTCCACAAACACCTGACTCATAGGGTGTGTATGCATTTTTACACTGGTACCAATATCAATAAGTTGTCTTGACTGGCCTAGAACTCACTGTGTTTACTGGGCTAGCCTTGAACTCATGGAACTAAAAGGCCTGTGCCACCCCACCTTGGCTAGTCGCAGGGTATTATTGAGCATTGACTGTGTGCTAATTTTGGGGCTTACTGGGGGCAAAGTAAAATGTAAGACTTCTCCATAGGTAAAGACCTAACCAAAATAGGAATGGGAATTTAAAAACTGGGCGTGGTATCACATGCCTCTGAACTTAGTGCTAGGGAGGAAGAGGCAAGCAGCCAGATGGATCTCTGTGAGTTCTAGTAATCCAGAGCTATATAGTGACACCCTGTCTTGAAAACAAAAACAAAACTGAACTGACTGAGAAGGAAAATGAGTTTTCAAGCAAGCATGCTTCTAGAATAACTCTGGGTTCCTGTTTAAGTTGAATAAAAGGAGTTTGGATGAGAATGTAAAGCAAGGAACTACTTACTACTTGCAGGTGGACAGCATTCTCTGCAGAAATCTGTCAGCTGCCCTGCCCAATGAGCTTGGTGAATCTGCTGATCTCCACTCTGACAAGCCTGTTCTCTTTCTTATACTGCCCACTCTGGCTGGCTCTGCTCCAGTAGTCTAGGTTTGTTGGGATCTTAGAAGCCTCCTTGCTTGGACTTGGCCTGTGTTTTAGATTGTTATCATAAAACATCTGACATGGTGCTAGGACAAAATACAATGTTGCTCAAACTGATTTTGTGTTCTTTTAGTCAAATATAATGACTCAGACTCTTCTATGTGGCCAACCTCATGCTTGGAAATGAGTTTCTTCCATAGCCAGGACAATTCAGTTCTGTGAGCCTTCATTTCCATTACCATGATGGTGGGGATGGTGACAGTAGGTTCTTGGAAGAGGCTCCTAATATTTTGTGTGTGTGAGAGAGAAACTGCATTGGCAGACAGAACTTCAGTTGGAAGTTAATGGACATAAGTATGCACATTTTACTCATTTATATTCAAAGACCCCTCTACTGTCTGGTTAGAAACTTCTACCTTAAGAATGTCAAACAAGGGTAACAGAGTGAGTTCTGACCATTTTAGTACTTTCCTGGGACAAATGTTTTGGGCTGATAATGATAGCCGATTACAATTTAATGCCTGATGGAATTGTATTATAATTCCATTTTTAGCTGTCTGGAGCATGTTTAGTTATCTGGTTAGTTTTAATTGTTAACTTGACACACTCTAGAATCATCCAGGGAGAGAATCTCGCTGAGAAACTGTCTAGATCAAGTTGGCCTGTGAGCATGCTTGTGGGCGATTATCTTGATTGTGTTAGGTGAGGTGAGAAGGCTGCCCACTATGAGTGACACGATTCCCCTGTCGTTAAGAGATTCTGAAGTGTAAAAGGGGAGACAAAGCAAGATGAGGGTAAATATGCCATACTTAATTCCTGTTTCGTTGTTTTTTGTTTTGTTTTGTTTTATTAATGGATACAATGCCTCAAGTTCCTGTAACTGATTTCCCTGCATTGATAGAGTGTATCTAACCTGGACCTGTGAACTAAAAATAAACTCCTCTACCCTAAGTAGCTTTTGTCAGAGTATTTTATCACAACAACAACAAAATGAAAATAAGAGCTCAAAAGAGCAACTCTGCTCCCTAGAGTATTCATGGAGACCTACTTTTCATGAGTGACTTATTTGCAAAAAATGCTTCCAGTGAAGGAGCCTCATAAGTAATCAGTTACTCCTTTACACTTTAAATTCCATAGTGTTTCAGGAAAAGCTCTTGCCTGTGGAAACATCTTTTAAACATCTCTGCTTTGAGGAAGAATGTTTATTATGTAAAGAAAATAGAGGGTTTGGGCTTTCTTTTTGGACATTGTTTTCAAGAAGCTCCAAACGGAGTACCAGAGAGAAAGGAAACTTAGTGTATCAGGAAAGGGTGTTGGATTGGAGAGGAAGCATGAAAGGCTTCATTCAGTTAAGTGAGACATGGAAGAACAGTCAGTGGCAGACAGTGAAGGCAAGTAGCCTTGGCTCAAGTGCTGGGTGCTGAGTCTACTGTTGTTAGAGACAGCTGTGAGGGCCTTCACTGATATGCCAGAGACACAGGATGGAAACATAGAGGAATCACTAAGATCTTTTCATAGAAACAAGATTTTAAAAATTCTAATTTAGGGACATAAACATGGTCAGAATGTGTTCTATGAACAGCAGTGGGAAAAAAGTATGGGTCATAGTTCTAAGGTGAGATAACCAGATTGGATAGGGGAAACACATCTCTCATTTTCCTTTCCTGATATTTTCCATACTGTCCTAAAATGGGATTGTAACAGAGAGTTTATTATTGCACGGATAGTGAAAATTCTCTATATAACTCTGGGCAATCTTGGACTCAGAAGAGAATCTGTCATTTTAAAATAGCTTCACATGATTTTTGTCTACATACATGTTGGAAAATAATCTGCCATCCTGTTCATTTGAACAACTCTAACATTGCATATGAGAGTGTCAAAGAAAAAACTTGCTTTGGACAAAGGGCAATCTTCCCACGTTCAGTTTCCTCCTCATTAAAATAATAATCTTATTTTAATAGTAAAATGAATGGGCTTCACTGTTGGATTCCTTTAGATATTTATATAATGCACCAGTCTATCAACCCTTGTACCTTCCCTTTTTCTTCTTTGCATTCTCTCCTCTGACTCCCTTCCCTTATCCTACTATTCCCTCCTCTACTTTCATGTCATGTCTTCTTTTTTCTCCCCCCTGCTTTTCCTCCTCCTCTTTACTTACCTATTGATATTTGTCTCATATAGTCTAGCTTTGAATGTTAAGAAGGAGATCAAAAGAAACTCTTAAGATGTAACCCTGACATATATGATAATGATGTGTTTCATTTCTTTCCAATTGCCTTTTTAGAGGTCAAAGATGAGTGAACCATCTGATAAGAACAACTCCTTTCAAGAAGAACCCACAAATCAAATGTCTCCAGAGAAAAGCAGCCCAATTGGACAAAAGCAACTGGTATAGCATGCAGATTTCATGATGTCCTGCTATTTGTTGAGCTTCTAGCATGGGTCATGCTAGAAGCTCAACCTCTATATTTTAAAAATGTTTTGACTTCAAAATCAAAGCGAAATGGTGTGTTACTTTGGGGGAGAGGTTGTGCTTTCATTTCCACAGGAAATGAGAGGCTGTGGATTCATTCCAGGTTAAAGATGATCAAGTTTGATCAAGAAGACCTCCTTAAAATCTTGACTTACAGACATAAATAAATAAGTCTTTTTTAAAAATCTACAAAACATGTAATGAATATTTTACCTGCTCAAACACAAAACAAAAATCATCTTTAACTGACTTGTACACGCCACATAGTCAAAAATTGTAAATTATGTTACCTTTAAAAGTTTATGTATTTTCAGGTAATCCAGCAGTTTTCATAATCCAGTATGTTTTAACCACTGCTGTTTCTTTATTAGCAAGCAGAAAATCTAAAGACAACACAATAACACACAGAATCCAGACTCTCTGTGTATTTTCCATCTTTGCATGGCTTATTATTCATTTTTACTTTACTTTATTCCTTTTTAAGGATTTACTTCATTATTTTTAAACTATTTTTTAATTTATGACTGTCTCTACCCTTTCTCTTTTCTATCCCAAGTCTATGTACGTTTCTAAACACACTGTAACCCGTTTAGAAGTTCTTTGTCAGGCTAGAGCTATCTTTACTGAACACACGAGCCATTAAACTGCCAAGCAGTGTGGTTAGGACTTCCACCTTTCTTTTGACAGCTGCCTCCAACCCGCGTGGTTCTCTGAGAACCTAGCTTCATAGCAGATGTACCAGTGAGAGCCCCATTTACTGCCCCAACTTTGAGAAGTTTTGGGGTCCACGCTGCCTCTAAATAGTGTACCACATACTGCTCATGAACCTCATTTAAGTGTTTGGTAGCAGAGCCTCTTCAAAGAGCGGTGCCTGTTTTTACCACTAGCACTGAGCCTGGAAGCCATCTTTTAAAAAGCTGTGTCTCTGCTTGCTGCCAGCAAATATAGTTTACCCGAGAAAAGGTGGTTACCAAGAAGCTGTGTTTGACTCGTGTGTGTGTGTGTGTGTGTGTGTGTAGAATACTTTTTAAGCTTTGTTGGGTCTTATATGGACCTTCTGGCCCCACATTGGAATGCCATCTATAGGTGGAGTTTCTCTGTGTCCCAACAGCCATTCCCAAATAATCACACAGAGGCTTAATATTAATTATGAATGCTCATCTGATAGCTTCAGGCTTATTACTAACTAAGTCTTACAACTTAAATTAACCCATTTCTATTAACTTACATTCTGCCATGTGGTGTTACCTCTCTTTCACCTTGTACCTCCTGTTTCCTCTCCGTGTCTGCTGGTGACTCCTGTCACTCCACTCCACCCCTCTTCTTCTCAGTGCCCTTAGTCTGGCTTTCCTGCCTAACCTTATCCTGTGCAGCTATTGGCCAGTCAACTTCCTTATTAAACCGATCACAGCATAATTTGCACAGTGTACAGGATTATTCCATAGCACCTTTGATTTTTTTTTCTCATTTTCTTCCCCCACCCTTGGGGTTTTTGTTTGCTTGTTTGTTTGTTTTGTTATTCTGAGACAGGGTTTCTCTGTGTAGCTTTAGAGCATCTTCTGGTACTCACTCTGTAGACCAGGCTGGCCTTGAACTCACAGAGATCTGCCTGCCTCTGCCTCCTGGGTGCTGGGATTAAAGGTGTACACCACCATTGCCCAGCTCCACATTTTCATTATATGCACTTTATACTCTGTATTTAGAAACAATGGCTTAATTTGAGGATGTATTGCCTTTTGAAACTTGATCAGATTAAACTGTTGATTTCTCCTTATGAAGCAAACACGTTTCCAAGAGCTTCAGACAGTGCGTTTTGAAAGAATGAAAAATGTATGAAACTCCTAAAATACTTTGTTCATTTCACAGCAACAGATAGAACGGCAGCTAAAATGCTTGGCATTTCAAAACCCTGGACCACAGGTGGCAGATTTTAACCCCGAGACAAGGCAGCAGAAAAAGAAAGCACGGATGTCGAAAATGAATGAATATTTTTCTGGGAAGCAAAAGTAAGATCATGATGTATTTGAATTATGGTGTTATAAATTGCATGCATTCTCCTTGATTTTAAAGCAAAGTAATTGAAAGCTACGTCTTGTCGTGATTTCAAAAATTTCTTCTATAGTACACTTAAGACCCCTTCTGTCTGGATGTTAGCATCTTTAAGAAATATTGTTGAGAGCAAGGTGGTATGTGCCTAGAATGCCAGCACTTGGATGCAGAGGCAGAAAGATTCCAAGTTCAAAGTCAGCTTTGGTTACTTAGGAAAACTATGTGTATATGTGTGTATGTGTGTGAGGGGAAATGTAAATCTCAAATTAAAGTTCACCTTTTTTTTTTAAAAGGGCCTTGTCCTAAAATAATACCTTTAGTAGAAAAGTTGACTATAACAAAGAAGTATCATTAAAAGGAAAAATAATATAATCATAGGGGTAGATTCAGAATATTAAGTGGGTATCATGCTATTACTAATACAAGAACTATTAATATATTGGAATATACAACACCTGAAGTTGCAACTTCAGGATGATAGAGATTTGCCTGGCATGCACAAGGCCCTAGCTTCCGACTACAGCATGACAAGGGAAAAAACAAACTTCCCAGTAGGGAACTAGATGGATGCCTCAGCAGTGAGGAGCACTTCCTGTTCTTCTGAGAACCTGAGCTGGTACCTAGCCCCAAACTTGGGTAGCTCCCAGCTGCCTGCAAATCCAACTCTAGAGAATCTGACCCCATTTTCTGGTTTTTCGGGGAGGGGATCTCCACACACATGGTATTTATACACATAAATTTTTAAATGATTTATATGAAACAGAAGGAGTGAAAACTGAGTTTACATATTTGAAATTTTGATGTGTAGGAAGGATGGTATTTATTATCATTTCATTTTTTCTTTTATTGAAAATAGATTCTTTTCTCATATAATATATCCTGAATATAGATTTCTCTCATTTTTATGTATAAAATATGTTATATTTTTGTGCTGATCTTATAAAATTGCTTTTAAAATAAAATCTCAGTTAATTCTCATTAAGGAAAAGTGACACTGCAATAAAATAATTGTATAATTTCTCTCTCACACACAAATGATTTATATGTGTTGTTTTTAATTGAATGTGTGAGTGCAGGTGCCCACAGAGCCCAGAGGCATCAGATCCCCTGACACTATATAGTCACAGGTAGTTGTGAACACCTTAGGTGGATGCTGGGAATTGAACTCCCGTGTTGTGGAAAAAGAACGCCAAGCCATCTCTCCAGCCCCATATATGAGTAATTTTTTTAAATAACATGCTCATACTAAGCAATCCATAAACAAAAGGTTGATAAATTCAAATATACTAAAAAAACTTAATTAGAAGACATTCCTGCTAATGTGTGATCATGAGGCAGTTCCTCGTCCTTTCTTACTTTTCTAGGAAAGGGGGAAAGAAAGAAACTGCATTACTTCAACTGAACAAGAGAAGAGAAGGTGTTAGGCTTGGGGACAAAGGATGCAGAGGTACCCACTGTTGTAGGTGGAGTTTTCCTGTCACTCTTAAATAAAAACACCAAGGCATATATTAATTACAAATGCTCGGCCAATATTTCAGGCTTATTACTAACTAGCTCTTACATTTTAAGTTAACCCATATTCCTTATTTACACTTTGGTACCCTTATTAGCATGGCACATTCATCTCCTGCTCCCTCTGTGTCTAGCTGGCAACTCCTCTGACTCTACTCTTCCTCCTTCAAGAATCCTCTGTATTTGGCTGTCCTGCCTATACTACCTGCCTGGCTACTGGCCTGTCTGCTTTTTCTTAATCAATGAGAGTGATACATAGTCACAGCGTATAGGACTATTCCACAGCACAGTGTGACCACATGAGTAGAATGCCAGCCTTTGGAGTTCATGGTGATAAGATATATTAAGCTGCTCCCAAGACTTTCAAGCAGATCTGTATTGAAGAATATATTGAAAGTGGTTTGGTTTTGAGTGGGTAGTAAAGTTCTTGTAAGTCTTTTACCCCAGGCATGCTGCAGAGGTGGACAGAAAAAGTGTGGGGACCTAAGATCTGAAGTGCTTGCTGCCATCTGGCACTGAACATTTTGCCTTCACTGGGGTCTTAGATTTCAGACTCCTGTCACTTCAGTTACTTGCATTTTCTGTGCACACTGGGGGTAAAATAGTCATAAAGAAACAGAAGAAAAGTCACCTGGAACCTTTGTCAATAGTCTCTCCTTTTTTTTCCTTTAATGATTATGGAGTAATAAATTTTAGTCTTGAGTCATTAAGAAATGTAGTCATTTTTGCTAGAGTACTTTCAAGAGGAAAAAAGCTTATAAAATTAGTAGAGAAATGTAGAGGGCATGAAGTTCTTGTGCTTTCAGAGAAGCACTAGGGAAACCTGGCATGTTAAACCAGCAGGGTTGTCTCTTCAATGGAAGGGATGTAGACCTGTCTTCCACCCAGAAGGTTTGGAGTGGATGTGGTTAATAGCCTGTTGACCTCTGTGCTATCTGACCCCCCCCCCCCCAGAGCCTTATAATCGGGACTAGAGGTGGTTTATAGCCTAGTGACCTTTGCACTATCTGTATGACAAAGACCTCACCAGATCCTCTCCTAGGCCCTTAAGGTGACACATGTAGTCTATCTATCTTCATGGAAAAGGTGACATATACTTTGAAAAGAGTTTCAATGTAATTAACTATACCTTAAGCTTTATCGTGCACGTGGGATTATGATACACCACAAAACTTTTTTCTAAACTGTACTGTCCTTAAATATTCCTAAATTAAACTGCCTTGTGTCAGACTCTAGAAGTTTGAACCGACACTTGCTACTGACTATTGAACCAGACTCCTTCTTGCCTCACACATATCGACACTATGCCAGCCATGGTGTCTACATAGACCCCTTCCAGACACAGAAAAATACCATCTATATGTTATTTTCAAGGAAATATAGAACCTTTGTAGCAGGAAGCTTCAGTTAGCTATTCCAGTGTTCTTAGATGAATGTTGGTATGCCCCAGTAATGCTGGACAATTGGGTTTCTCTCAGAAACAAGCCTGGCTATACATACTGGCTGACTGTGCCAGGTCATCACTGCCCTTCAGTATGTGGGGATTGTTTCTGGTAACCTCCAGGATGCTGTTCCCTGAGAGTAAAAGGGCCATGCATGTGACAGTGCTGTGCAGTAGTTTCTTGACAATGATGAGGACAGAAGTGCAGTCTCATTCATGTCATCTTTTCTTTGCAGAGTTATGAAGAAGTACGACAAAAATGGCAGACTAATCTGTAATGACATGGACCTGTGTGACTGCCTAGAGAAGAACTGCCTGGGCTGCTTCTACCCTTGTCCTAAGTGCAACTCCAGCAAGTGTGGGCCTGAGTGCCGATGCAACCGTCGCTGGGTTTATGATGCCATTGTCACTGAGTCTGGAGAGGTCATCAGCACCCTGCCATTTAGTGTTCCTGACTAGGAGACATTATGCATAGACACTCTCTAGACACACACACTGTGTGTGTGTGTGTGTGTGTGTGTGTGTGTGTGTGTGTGTGTGTGTGTTTCGACAGGGTCTTATTCTGTAGCTCAGACTAGCTTTGAATTTATAGCAGTCTTTCTGCCTTAGCTTCCCAAGTCCTGGTAGTTTAGGTATAACACATCATGCCTGGCTTCTGTTTCTTGATTTTTATTGTATACATACATACATGTATGGTCAGGCGCACGCGCACGCACACACACACACACACACACACACACACACACACACACACACACACACACACACACACACTTTTAAGTCAAACATCTTCCTCTTGGATAAGTTTTAGTATTTGGGCAAAATATCCTCCCAAGCTGTAGATCAATGCAGAATGGACAAAAATGATCCAATAATAGACTCCTGTGTCCCTCTCGGGTTCCCCAACTCGTGACTGAAGACTGCAGGAGTGGAAGATCAGTCCTGCTCATTAGTGCCAGTCTCAACTCTGCCTTGAAGCCACACCTCTCCCTTCTCAGGATATCTGGTTGAGAACACTGTATCTGAAAACTGTTATCTAGAAAATACAACTATAGCTTTATAATATATTTTTCTTAGAATGTCATACATAACTAAGAAAAGCAACATTATGCATTTATACTGCATATTTCTAGTTTTATTTTTTGCTTATATTTAATGTTAATCTTAAATTTAATACATTTAGTAATTTTAGTCATTTTACTAAATTACATATTAGTTTGTTAAACTGAGAAGCAAAGACTTAAATATGCTAAAAGTTAATGATGTACACATTTCCCTACAGGATCAGTATTTCAGGGTTTTTTTTTTTTTTTTAAAGAAGTTAGCCTTAATTGATATGCACAGTAGCTTGTGTGGAGGTATCTGGAAGGTTAAGTTCAGCCTCCTTTTAGCTAACTTTTAAAATACAGATTTATTCTCTCTCTCTCTCTCTCTCTCTCTCTCTCTCTCTCTCTCTCTGTGTGTGTGTGTGTGTGTGTGTGTGTGTGTGTGTGTGTGTGTGTGTGTGTGTGTCTTTGTGTGAGTTCATATGCCTACAGAGGCCAGAGACATTGGATTCTCTGGAGCTGCATGGAGTCACTGGCAATTATAAACCACTTGAAACTGGTGCTAGGAATGAAACCCAGGTCCTTCCCAACAGCAGCGTGTTCTCTAAATATCTGAGCTATCTCTCTAGCACTAACCTCATTCTTTTCCCTATCTTGTTTAAGTTAGAGTTTTCTCTTATGTTCATTGTCCAGAGGGCTCTTACACCCTCAGTTATTAACTTAAGATGTGTGATATGACTCAAGAATTCACATTTGAAACAAATTCCCAGGTGGTGCTGATCTCATTGGCCTGGGGACCATGTATTAAAACCACTTCTCTAAGTTATATTAGATACATAATGGAAGGAAGTGTTTATACTTTATAGGGACTTAGTGACTTGGTACTATTTTAAACCAGTAAGAGTGTCTTGTTTTAAATAAATGTGAAGTGTTGAAAGCTGGGTTTTGGGGGTTTCCTTTCCCTCCATAAGCCATTAAAAGATACTTATTTCTGTACAGTCTACACGTTAGAAACTCTGACAGTTATGGACTTGTTGCTTGATAATACATTTTGCTATAAAAATCCCGAAGATTTTGTGGCGGCTGTGGAACTCCTGTCCATATAACAAAAGAATTTAGATCCTTCTGCACTGTTTCCCACAGAGTTTATTGGCTTTCCTGGATTCCAGTTACTTTTGTGGCTGCATATTGAATCCAGGGTTTCATGCATGCTAAGTAAGGGCTCATTACTGAGCTATACCCTCACGTTACCTCTATGGAGCATCTAGTACTGTGAGCCAAACACTATGCCAAGTGTCTCTCATTCATGCCCTTTAACTATCACAGCCCTGGGAAAAAATCATCCAAAGCATCACATCTTTTGAAAGCTCACTGGGGGCATGTAGTCCTGAGGCCAGCAAAAATGATGGAGCCCCTTTTCATTTGATGTGTTTTTCTTCATTTTGAGAATGATAATTATTTTCTAGATAGTGCACCAAATTTACTGCTTTGTGATTTATTTATCTTTGAGTCGAATAATGTTTCAGCTCATGGGAATGGTGGATAGGTCAAGTAACATTGAGAGAAGGTTGATCTGTGCCGGACATTGAGCTAGATGCTAGAGACAGAGCACCATCCAAAATCTACTCTCCCTACCTTCATGGAGTTTGTGGACTTAAACCATTTTCATTTTTGGTTCTTCCCATTCTACTTTTACCCCTACCCAGTGAACTAAATTGGCTCCAGTGAGAACACACTGAAGAGCTGGCAACCCTGGTATTTGAGACAGGATTTTATACAGCTCAGACAAGTCTAGAACTCCCTTCCAGGCTCTTCTGCCTCCACCTCCTGAATGCTGGTATTAAAAGTGTGTATCACCTTTCATGGCTGAAGATTGAACCCAAGACTCCATGCATGATTGAAAGCCCTCTACCAACTGTACTGTATCCCCAGCCCCGCCCTGATTTTGACACCAGAAGCATTCAATCCCTGATAACACAACATCCAAAATTGGCTAGTCCCTAAGAAGCATGCAGGTGCCTTTAATAACTTCCATTCCTCAGTCTCCTCCCAGTCCTCCAAAATATGAACTAAAACTCAGAACTAGGCATCTGTTTCTTCTAACCAGCTTCCTTGTTGAACCTCGTGGTTTAAGTGTGGAAAATCCTGCTTATGCCATCAGCTGCCCATCTTCATACTAAAAATAAAGTGGCACTAACCTCTCTTTTCTATTTCCTCTTGTCATTCAGTCTTAAGCAACAAGGTAATTTGGCTTTAAGTGATCTGGCTTGGTAAGTAAGTGTATTAGCAAGTTATGTTTGCAACTTTCACAGTAAATCCAAAAATAAAGTAAAAGAGCAGTAATTACTAAGTGTACATTGCCTGCTACTTATAAGAAAGCCTAGTAAAACATGATGCAGTGCAATTTTAGAAATCAGGCTTATGAAATATGATTTTAGAAATCAGGTTTATCTCATCTTGAGTGAATGCCAAATGAATGGAGTTTTGAAAAAGTCTCCTGCACTAAATGATTACTGCAAAAATAAATTTATATGACGTGTCAGAAACTCATTTTGCAAATACCTAATTTTTTTATCACAGAGTGACTAAAGCTCATTAGCTACTTGATATGAATTCAGATTAACGGGGAATTCGGTTGCATGGTCTGATTGCATTAGCCAAGGAAATTGTCTCCTTGGTGTAATGGGGTTTTTCTCTTTTCTGCTTGGCTATCATTCTATGCTGATCGGGTGTCTCATGAATATGTATAGGAATTGTAAGGAGAGAGAATTCATGCAGGTCATTTGAATATAAACTGGTGGATGCTGAAGGACTTAGACAAGTCATCCTGAGCACATTTATGCAAAGACTTTGAACTGGAATGCTGTGCCACACCAATTTGCATGACAACTTTGTGGGGCTCTAATTTGTAAGAATGAATGTCCACATAGTGTGGGATATGATCTGCTTTGCCTCCTTTCCAACCCCAGCACCAATACAACCTTGGGATGCTGGTCACAGAGACATCATTTAACTTTTCCATTTACAGGTCTATTTGCTTTCCTGGAAAGGGAACAGTCCTAACTTGGGTATTTAGTGTTTCTATAGTGTCTTAGGAACATTTCAACATCTATATGAGCAAGCCTTCATTGTTGGGCCTTCCCAATTGCTAGTTGAGTTCAGGAGCTCCTTTTACACAGACTGCAGTGCCAGTGATGCTTCCTGGGGTGCATGGCAGGGTAGCCTTGCAAGTGGATTCATTCAATTGTCAGGCAGTGAATTGACACTTTCCAGGTGACCTGTGCTCCTGACGAGCTCATATTCTTGTGTAACATAATTTGTAGGATCATCATCACTTTTTTTCCCATCCACTTTATTTTTCTTTCCTGCTCTGTAGTGTCTGTAAAGGCAAATGATACTTGTGAGGTTATTTAGGACAATGTTCTAGATATTCTAACTTAAGTAAGTAGCCTTCATTCTTTTTTCCTTACAAATTTATAGTTTGATCTAGAAAATTCTCTTCGGCTTTTCAGATTTTCTAAAACTAGACTGTTTCCCTAGTAGAACATTCTCTCTACAATCTAAGGCTTACACTTGGTTTGACAAAATAAATGTGATTACATTCTGCAGTTGCATTAAGTTATTTTTCATGAATATGTGTGCATGTGCATTGGTGCAGGTCTACGTGTGTGTGTGCATGTATGTGTGAGTGCATGTGGAGGCTAGAGGCCAAGCTCAGATATCCTTCTTTGGAGTTTTTGAGAGAGTCTTTCACTGGGATCTTGGGCTTGTTGGTTAGATTTAGCTGGCTGGCCAACCCAGATATATATCTGCCTGTCTTGCCCTCCCCAGTATAAGATTACAGAAGTGCACCACCATGCCTTAAACTTA
The DNA here is from genome assembly GCF_003668045.3 of Cricetulus griseus. Lineage (NCBI taxonomy): Eukaryota > Metazoa > Chordata > Mammalia > Rodentia > Cricetidae > Cricetulus > Cricetulus griseus. The sequence continues at coordinate 191,138,001 of NC_048595.1, read as the reverse complement.
AAATTAGATACAGTGACTCTTCTCATTTTGTTTTCTTCTTTGAAAATTTTTGTTTATTTGGTTTGGGCAGGGGCTGGGTGTGGTGATACACACCTTTAGGGGAAACAGAGACAATTGGATTTCTTAGAGTTCTAAGCCAGCCAGGACTACATAATGAGACTTGATGGGGCATATCCTTCTGTGTGCTGTGAATATATGTTTCTCTTATTGGTTGATGAATTACGCTGTTTTTGGCCAATGGACAGGCAGGATTTATCCAGGCAGGAAATCCAAATAGTGATAGGGAAAGGTAGTAGGTGGAGTCAGGGAGATGCTGTGTAGCTGTTGACCCAGGCTGGTAAACCAAGACAATATGGATGTGTACAGATTAATAGATATGTGTTAATAATTAAGAGAGAGCTAGCCAATAAGAAACCCGAGCCATTGGCCAAACAGTTTATAATTAATATAAACATTCTGTGTGTTTACTTGGGACTAAATGGCTACAGGACTGGATGGGACAGAAACTTTCATCTACAGAGACCCCTTTTGTTTGTGTTGTTGTTTTGTTTAAGTCTTTACACATACATTTTACAATGTATATGCTTTGAAGGAGTTTATCCAGATGTAGTTTTAAATCTTCAAATCTTTATTGTTAGTGATTTGCATTTGAGTCTCTCAATCCATGAATGTGGTAGACCTTTTCAGTGAAATTTCCTTGATTTCCCTGATCATCTCTTTGTAGTTTGGGGCAAAAAAAATTGTATGTTGGCATGCACTTCTAGGTTTACAACCATGTGTTTTACTTTTCTGAGCAGCTATAAATGAGACGGTATTTTAGTATTCACTGCAAATATGGGCATAAAACAGATTTTATGTGTATTTGTCATATATCCTACAAATTTCTAAAACTTATTAGCTGTAGGAGGTTCTTTTATGTGTTTCTGGGATGTTCTCTGTAGTAGGAATCTGTCATCTGCAAACAGGGACAACCATTTCTTTCTTTCTAATGCACCTGTCTTTGTGTCTTTTTTTTTCCCCATTAAAGGTCTATTCAGATGCCCAGGTCACTGTGCTAGATCACAGGGTGGGAAGAAGACAACCTCTCCTGGACTTGATCCCAGGAGAATGCAGCCAGTCTTTCAAGATGAAAATTTAATCATTCATGTGGGGCAAGATTGCTAGAGACATTGTCTGGATTTACCCTTCCTTTCTGAAGGATTTCTTTGTCATGGGTAGAATTTAGTGTATCAATTCTTACCTTTCCCATTCAGGACATGTTTTGCCCCTACCCCATGGGCTCTGTGGTTTCTGAAGAGAAATCACCTGCTATTTGATTTGCTCCTCTTTGTACTGGTAATGTCTGTTTTCTCTTCGGGTGTTTAAGATGTCTTGGTGTGGATCTGTCCTGTTGGGGAAGCTTGGCACTTCCCTACTCAGCTGGAGTGGGACAGAGGGTAGTATTTTCCTATGGCCCTTGGCTAGGATTGAGGGGCTGGGGCCCAGACTGGTCTGTCTTGTAGGCCTAGCTGCACCTTTCTTGGTCTTTTGGCTGCAGAAGCCAAACCGCCGAGGGCCTTTCGTGAGTGACTGGCATTTCTGAATGGCTGGCATCTCCATTAGTCAGTCTTCAACTACCCAGGAGTGTGTGCAGTAAAAACAACAGATACAAACAAAAATCCAGAAAACTACTTCTGTGTACCTGCCTGTTCATGTTCCCAGCCAGCTGCCCGTTTTTTGGGTCGTATTTAGTTTGTTTCTAGTGTCCACTTCGATTGGCTGGACTTGATGAGAAGAGTAGAAGGAAGCAACTCCATCGGTTCTTTCAGGAAATGGCTTGGATGACATGGCAGTGGTTGGGGTTACTTTCTTTTTCTTCTCTAAAAGGCTTTGTTTCAGATAAAGAATCTCATCCTCAAATGAGGTTTGTTGAGACTTACCAATAAAGCCATTTAGGTGATGGGGAATGTCTCTCCTTCCCTCTGCTTTCTCCTTTCTCCGTCCCTCTCCTTCCCTCCCCTCTCATCTCTCTCCTTTCCTCTGTGCTCTTATCTTCTCCTATCCTTTCCTCTCTCTCTTCCGTCTCCCCTCCTCTCTTCTTCTCATCTCCCTATCCCTCTCCTCACCCCTTCCTCTTCCCTTTTCCCTCCCCCCTTCACCTACTTGGACATGGAAGGGGCTCACAAGTCTCGTCCCTAGCTCAGGAGCTGTTGTTGGTAATTGACGGCTGCTGGAGAAGGAAGAGAATCAGTTTTATATAGGAAGATTGAAATGATATGTTCACTTTAAAAATAACCATATTCTACTTTCTTTTTCTTATGGAAATTTCAGACACTTCTATTTTCTAGGAATTAGACATTTTATCTGAGTTTTCAAATGTGTAAGCAAAGTTGTACAAAACATACCCTTCTTCTTTTTCTTAATGACTGTTTCCCAGAATTTTAATTGAATTATTAGATGGATAAATTCCTTCCTTCTTAGGCTAGTCAGGGTTGGAGGCATTTAAATAAGAGACACTATCTCCCCTGGTATAAAACTAACAGACACCTATAGACAGTTGTATCAAATTAATTTTCATCTAAATTCTACAACTTGCTCCTGAGATAACCCTAAGAACAAAATGAAGAAGCAAAAAGGCCATTCTGTGTCCTCACAACACATCTGTAACAGGTGTTTCCTTCTGTGTCCTCACAACACATCTGTAACAGTGTATTTCCTGCATTGGAAATGGAAAAGGTCTCAGTCGAAGACTGTTTCATCTGAACTATAATAGAATGTGCATTGCTTTGGGGGCTGCTAACAAATGAGAGGGGAGATAAGAAAGAGAAAGGGAATTTTTTTTTTCATTGAATTGGTTCAAATTGAGAATCCTCTTTCACCTGTAAGTTTGTCCATACAGTACTCAGCAGCAGAGTGGCATTAACTAATATGATTTACATGATTTTTAGTATAGGTTATACAAGTAATAGGGGCCTTTTCATTCTCTAATTTTTAATAATCCCCTTCCTTAAAACTATATAAAAGAAAAACAGAAAAACACACACATGGTTTTGACTCCCTCTGCTGGCCATTTATATGTACTTCCATTTTACGCAGGACAAAATTAAGACAATTGTTAATCGAACAAATTGTTTTTTCTTTTCTTCTCCCACCACTACGAAGTAGTTATTTTACTTAAATTTGCTGTTAGAGAATTTTACACATGTATATAATAATGTGTTTTGACCAAATCCTCTCCCTCCTAACTCCTCCCATGCCCCTGCCACCTCTCTTCCACCCCCAACTTTATGTGCTCTCTTTAAACCCCAGAGTCCACTTTGTGCTGTCAGTTAAGTGCATGGCTGTGGGACCACCCGGTTGAGTTCCTTAAGAAAACTAATATTCTCTGTCTCCTGGCAGTCATCAATTGCCAACAGCTCCTGTGGTAGGAATGGGACTTCTGTGAACCCTCCGTTCTCCATGTTGGGATCTTGGCTGGCTTGATCCTGTGTAGGTCTTGTTCATGTTGTCAAGCTATTGTGAGCTCATGTGTGCAATGGCCCCGCTGTGTCCAGAAATCACTGTTTCTCAGCAATCCTCCATTACTTCTGGCTCTTCCCATCTTTCCACCCCATCTCCCAGGATGATCTCTGAGCTTTTCAGGGAAGGGATGTGGCATGGATGTCAGTCACATTTAGAGCTGAATATTCTGCAGTATTCTCTGCTTTTCTGCCAGCTGTGAGTCTCAGCATTAGTCACCATTTACTGCCAAAAGGAGCTTCTCTGATGGGGGTCAAGAGATCTAGTAATCATGCATCTAATGGTAAGTATTTAGGGGCAGTGTAGTAGTCTGTCTATTTGACAGTATAAAGAAATAGGTTCTCCCCTCTTGCCTGTGACCTACCCAGCCATGAGTTTGTGGCTCAGTTTACAGTACCCGGCATTATTTTCTCCTGTGAAAGGGCTTTAAATCCAAGCAGAAAGTGGTTAGTTATTCTCACAGCATCCATGTCACTGTGTCACTGTTGTGCCAGCAGGCATATCTTGTAGTCTGGTCTTTACTGTAGCTCACAGAGCTCACAACTGGGTGAGACCATTGGTTGTTTTTCTCCTTCTCCCCCGGTAGAGTACATAGCACCTTCCAGCACTACCAAAGATAGATAGCCATTAGAGATGCAAATTCTAGGTCACTACCAGGTTAATTTCTTCATGTCTTATGGTTTAAATATATGGCCTCCTTGGCAATATGGTTTTACCATCGAGCTCTGAAGGGTAACCAAGAGCAATAGCAATAGCCTGGAGAGAGAGAGAGAGAGAGAGAGAGAGAGAGAGAGAGAGAGAGAGAGAGAGAGAGCGACTAACAACTGGAAAAAAATAAAGTTAGTAATTTATTAATGGATTAAATGGATTAATGGATTAAATATTTAACTGGACTATGTCTCACTCCCAGGCTGTCTGGTATCAACCTGTCCTCTTATGACAAAGTCTCCCTTTGTCCAGCCAGTCTCAGACCCACTCCACAACAAAGAGTAGTTTGTTTATGCTGCTACTCTTTCATGTTCTCAGCAACACTTCCATGTTCTCAGCTCATTAGAAATGATGGAGTCATCCAATACATTATGTTGACATACTAATCCTCCCTGCTGCCTGAATCCTGGTAAGAATCTCTCTTTATCTTTGCCTGTACTGTACACTCTCAGTAAATTCAATTCCTCTCTTGTCATAGAACAGTTGACTGGAATGACCTCTAGATCCCATTTCTCCGGATTCTCCAGACCATACATGTCAATCATTTCTTTTCTTTTCTCTATCTTTACACTCTAAGTTTCTGTTGTCTTTTTTCATGACCTTGCTTGGCTTTCAACTACAAGTGCCTTTGGCTAATTTAAGTTTAAAGGCACTCAGGGGTGGGGTGGGAGGTAGGGGGTAAAGTTCTCTCACAAATGCACAAGTCTAACGTCAGAAGGCATATTCCAAGGCTGTTTTATGAACTGAGCATCAACACAGCATGCACAGTGTCCTCTAGGGTCAATTGTTTATGCTCTGCTGAGGAAGCTGAGCTGACACAGGTGAGCTTCCAGGTGTCAGAGCAGCCAATAAAAGCAACAAGCCAAGAATCAAACAGACATCCAGCCACTTCTGTGATGGAGCAAGGCTGTTTCCACTCTGTCCCATATTAAATCTTGGGTTAAGTTTATGTATCAGGAACCAGCATGGTACCAAGCATTCTGAGATCTTTGGGGAAGTATAAGGATGGGCATGATGCCTTTTGGACAACTGGATATTGATGAAACATAGTCCTATGTATGATAAACCCTCTTCCAGTCCAGGGAAACACGTGACTGGTGGTTTGTGATAACAGGAAGTGTGAACTGGTTGGACTGTGCAATCCTGAGGGCTTGGTTTCTTTCTTCAGTTGCTATTAACTTTGTGTGAGATTATAGGAATGTATCAGACTGGAGACAGTGCAAGGCTAGACATGAGGGGCCAGGCATGTCACACTTGATCAGTGAGGAGGCTAGGCAGCCCTGAAAATCCTGTGTAGTTGCTCATGGGCCTCATGAGGCACATTAAGACCCCCTGCCTGTTTGTCTTTTTAGAACCACCACTTAACTTTAGTAGTGCTATGCTGGCTCTGATCCCGAAGGAACATAACTGAGTCCATCTTGTCAATTTACTAATCTAAGCAAACAGTGAAGAGAAAGCCTTTTAAAAATTCTCTGTAAATAAAATATGGGTGGCTATATTGAAGATATGTGTTTGGATTCTTTTCAAATGCAGTAGTATTAATAATTTACTTCAGATTTTCTTTTAACACAAAAAAGTCTTAAGTAAATTTTGAAAACGTTTAATGAATTACTGTTCCTTATAAGGTACTATAAGGACGACATTATGAGGCTGGAGAAAAAGCTCAGGTACTAAGAGCCTGAGAACTAAACGTTGATCCCCAGCACCCACATCAGGCAGCTTATAACCTCTTATAACTCCAGTGTAAGGAGGATCTAATGCCTCTGACTTCTGTGGACATCTTCACTCACATACACATATTCAGACATGTACATATACACACACCCACAGACACATGCATAGACACACACATGCACACACACACACATATACATATATACAGGCACAGGCAGACACATACACAGACACATATACACACAGACAGACACACAGATACATACACACAGACATATACACATAAACAGACACATATTCAGATACATTCACAAAGACACACACATACATGAAAACACAAACTTAGACGTGTATATATACAGACACATATTCAGACATACACACACATACATACACACAGACATATACAGAGACATGCAAACATAAACATATACATACACAAACACATAATTAAAAATAATCAAAATAAAACATTTTTAAAACATGACTTTAGGCTCTCACTTTTCCAGAAAGGAGTCTGGAGAGAGGTATTTTGTTTTTACAATGCCTTAGAAACACTACAGATAGATAAATAGGCAAAGAACATAATCTCACCCAAGGTCAATGCTTTTTAATAGATAAGTTTTTAATACCTAATGTTTGGGGGAAAAGAAAGTCTACATGTAACCAGTTCCCTTTGTTTTCACTGTGTTTGAATGATGGCTTTACTGTTTGTGTGAAAATAACTCACTACTGGAAATACAAGTGATGGAGAAAGATCCAAAGCAGACATTACAGATAATCTCTCATCAAAGAAAATAAACACCCTGACCATTAGTCAAACCCCATTCTCCAGATGACCACGGATATCTAAACCTCAAAGTACTTCGTGTGCAACATATGGGATGAGTTTAAAATTCTGTCCATTCTGTCTCTTATAGTCGCTAATGCAGCAGGAGGTGGTGAGTTTGGTTGTTTTACAGCTCCTTTGGCTCTGTTTTTCACATCTCATTTCATTTCATCAAGTTTTTTAGTTCTTGTTCACTGTTAATTTCCACGTAAGGTTATTTCTTGAGCACTCATCTGGCATTTTCATGCTTTTGTGTAAGTTGCATATGTGTGAGTATTTGCACACGGTCAGCCTATTAGTGGTTTTCTGTGGGATGATCCACAGTCACCAAGGTGCTTTACCTTCCCTCTTGTGTTATCCTGGGCTGGCCTGCCGAGGCTCTGCTTTCTCTGATATCATGCAAAGCTTTCCTGGTTCTTTTGCCTATGTGTGTAAAATCGATGTGTCTTTCCACTTTGAATGCCAGGTGGATGTTTCAGTATTGAATTCTACTTAGTTTTAATAAAAGCTTAGAGGGAATCTGATAGTGCATTTATTGGTGGGTTCAGTTTTCACCTTTCTCTGTTAAGCTTTTGCTAACAGACCTGTAACAAGAGGATTTGCTCACTTTGTCAGGCCATGTCTAACCACCAAGATGGCACCCTTGGGCTGCAGAGCCTTCCTTCACAGTTACATCCCTGAGCCGGATTCCTCCTGAGTCAGCCGGGTGGGGGTGGGGACGGGTGTGCACTGCTCTTCTTTAGTTTCTGCTCAGCACAGGGAAGCCTCGACAGAGTGTCAGGTCCTGACACAACAAAGAGAGGCTATGAGGGAAGTCTTTTGTCCCATGACTGCAATCTAGCCTTTTCTCTCTCTTAGGTGTAATTTTTCTTGTCTTATTGTTTCCCTTTGCCATTCAATCAACAGTATTAAAAAGGCACTCCCTAGACACCTCTAGTCTCCACCATGATCTGCATCAGCCCCCACAGACCTAAATTCTCCAGGGAGGTCCACAATTCTCCCTTGGCTAACCACTGACTTCCAATTCTGCTCGTGGTGGGACCAGGGTTACACCAGGTATCATGGACATAAAAACATGAACTGGGGACTCTAAAGAGGATTCTTGGGGTTTTGCCAGCACTTTCTTTCCCCAGCACCATTTCAGCAAGGTGAGGAGCACATTTAGTGTTCAATGCAGGATCTTTTCTTAGTGTATTAAGCGAAGCTGCTCTTCTCCATTCCTGCTGCTTTCTTGATGTCTGCTAGTGATGTCTATTAGCTTTTATTTCCTCCACTAGTTAGTGAACTTAAGAACACAGAAAAAAACAAAACAACTCTACCTTGTCTACCCAGGAAGCACTAGTCCCTTTCAAATGACGTTCATGGGTGAAAATTGCTGAAGAAACCAGTCAGGATTTCACACATTTCATGTGTGAACATCAGTCCTTTAAATGGCGGTGGCCCCTGGGAGGTAGAATTGAGGAAATGAGGTGCAAATGAAAATGGAGAGGTGAAAATTCCATATATTTTTTCAACTTCCAGTTAGAGAATAGATTAGAAAGAGATCGATTCCTGTAGCACAAAGTATATTTGTGTTTCATTTTAATTAAGGGTTCCATCCTGCCCCCTGCCCTTCCCTCCATTTGATGACTGAAAGTGAACACAAATTAGGTTTTGACTAGCCCATGCATCCTGCAGCTTTGATACTTCTCTTTCTTTTCTTTTCCTAAACGTTTTGTTTCCTTTCCACATCACAGCCCACTGTGCAAATACACAGAGCATAGATTGTGTTCAAGCAGTCCTTATTCTCCAAGTATCTCCCCTAAATGGGAACATTTACATAACTAATTCTCAGATAAAAATGCACACTCTAAAAACGTCATGCCCTTTGAAATCTGGGGAGAAATTACGGAACGAACAATGACAGTGACATGTTTACCATCTACAAAGGCGTTGTTCTTTGGTTACACCCCAATTGATTTTCTCACACCTCTGAGGTAAGTGCTGTCTACAGCTTACCAAACAAAGCTGCCAACTGTGACTGAGTGTTGGTGTGCACTCTGTTGTTTGAAGGAGGACAAGAAAGACTATGGCTTTATTAGATCATAAAAAATATATCACCACACTAAATGTCCCTTGGCTAGACAATTAGCTTGCCATAGGCAGGACAGCCCAGAAGAGTACAAAATGCCTATACACTGTCTAATTTGACAAAATATATCAAAGGGCTTCCTTAACAGGTTATTTTAGTGAGACTGAATTCCAGGGATTCAAAAACTGTAAGATAGCAATACAGAGAAGAAATAAAAATGAATTTAAAAAATACAAAAAAGGAGCCATGCCTCACCAGGAAGGAGGAGCCTTTCCAAAACCCCACCTACCCACCTTCTTCCCTCAACCTGTCACAGCCTACCCTAGTCACTCTGTACTTTGAGTTCAGGGAGAGACATTTGTGATATTTCCTCCTTTGTGTTTCCATCAGTTTTTCACTTCCAATACTGGAATGTTACTGGGGACACAGGACGCTGGGCCTGAAAGTGGTTTTTAAAGAGGACAGAGCCAACCTCTGCCTACAAATCCTCCAAGGAACACATAAATGGACAGAAGAGCTTCTTCACACTGAAATCTTCTACCTCAGGCCCCATAAAAAGGTGTGAGACGCTTTCTCTTCTTGTAAACCAGGGTGATACAAATTATCTGTGCTCCACTTTCCCAAGCTCTTTAACAATAGCTGTTTCTCACTTTGTTTCACTGTGGAGCCCATGGGTTGTAGAACCTCCAGGGTCCAGTAACAGTACCATTGGCATGGCTGAGCAGTTGTTGGTTAATTTCTGAAGATAATCACTTGCATTTGGGCCTGGGATGTTGAAGTATGACTTTGGAGTGGCTCTTTGGTGTGTTCAGAGTTCAGTTAGGGTTGGAGGAGATTTCAGAAAGAAATATTCAGAAATTACCCTACTTTATTACATACCAAAAATATAAATTATGTCTATTGGAGGAAAGGAGGGTGAGTACACAAAAGGGCCTTGAGAAGAGACCAACGAAAACAGAAGGGATTCCAGACAGGAACAAGCTCATAATAGAAGGAAAGACAGGTTCCCAAAAAAGAGGGAGGGTATGCTACATTTCCTTTCAACAGGAGTTAGAAAGCCATGGGGCAGGTCTAGGGCAGGGATCCTGAAAGTAAGCAGTTCTGATTCTTGTCTGTGGTTCTGTCCTGACCAGAATCAGAAATGTCAGAAGTATTTGGACACTCTAGTTTCTGGTCTGGTTCATGTCAGTTACTTTCCTCATGGCTGTATCAAAATGCCCAATCAATGCAACTTAAAGAAGTAAGGGTTTATTCTGGCTTATTGCTGGGGCAGTCCATTATGGCCAGAAAGACATGGTGGCAAGAGCATCATGTAACTAATCACACTGTGTCTACAGTCAGAAAGTAGAGGGGCATGAATGCAGCTGCCAAGTTTGCATTCTCCTTTTTATTCAGTACAGGCCGAAGCATAAGGAATGGTACTCCCTATGCAAGGTGGGCATTCCCACCTTAATTAATCTAGATTCCTCACAGAAAGGGGCATGGTGTGGAGGGAGGTGTGGGCGGGACTTGGAGGGTTTTCCTGAAGGAAGGCTCCTGACTCCAGTCAGTCCCCATTCTACAGCAAGTGGTCACCAGTAGACAACTTTAAGGACCCTCTCATGGACATGTGTGCCCATATACCAGACAGTATGGAATTAGCTTAGGGGACACTCATACTCAAAGGGTGAAATTATTCACAGCATCACTATACCAGTAGGCAATTAGTCATCATTATATATGGAGAGAATCAGTGTGATAGACCATTGTGGCCAGCAGTGCCTCTCTGCACAAGACTCTGGAGGTCTGTGCTTTGTATGTACTCTAAGGAGAGTATGTATTTCTTGCTTGGTGTTGCTTTTGTTGGTTGTAGTTCCATTTCTGTGTATGTTATTACCCTTTCTTTCTCTTGGACAATACTTGATAATTGTTCTTTATTCTATGTAGTTTTGTATTAGGTTTAGAACCTTTACACAAAAAAGGGAAGTGTTGTGGGAATTCATTCTGCCAATAGCTTTGGTGTACCAGCCTTAGGGTGGGCTTCTTGTCTGTGGACATGATCTCTTAAAAGGAGAGAGTCAGAAGTTGTGCATTCTTTTGGGTTGTGGAGACCAGGTCAGGTGGCTGGTTCCCAGCTCCCTTGGGCAGAAAGGAAGGACTTTTGCAACTGGTTATACCTTGTCCTACATACTGTATCTGAATACAGAGTGTCTCTCAAAGGTACAGACCACATTCCTTAATTCTCACCACAATCCAGGGAAGCAGACATTTCTGTCACCTCCATATCACATATCAGGCTTTTGAAGGTGTATGAGGCTACACAGACTTAGGATTTGAACCTCTTTTTTAAAGCCCCAGCTATGTTTTTCAAGACAGCCAAGGAAGGGCTGAAGTTCCCTAGGGATCTGAACCAGGTCTAATTGGTTAGTGACTTCACTTCAGCAACGAATCAAGACACAAGGAGCATGTTTCAAAGACTGAGGAGAAATTGGACCCCTCTAAAGTTCTGCCAGGTAAGGCAATCTGTGTTTGGATCACAGACCCATAATTATGTAGATTCACATACATCTTTTTCAGATATGCATAAATTGGGGGAGTGTGTGGAGTGTTGTGGAACTAAGTGTATTTGTATGTGTTCAACATACTGTATAATTGACTCAATTATCCACGTGGGGATTATTCACTTTTAATTTGCAATCTGGCTTCTCTCAGTTACAGTGTTGTTTCGTTGCTCCAGAAATGCCAACTAATTTAAATAATAATTTCAGCAAAACATAATTAGGAAGGAAAATTAAATTCGATCTTTTGCCAGCTCTTGAACAGTCTACTATTGGAGTGTAACTCTAACCCATGTGCTTTTCCAATGCCTTTTCATGCTCACGGGATTTGATTATGATTAGTGCAGTAAGTTCCTGTGTAGTTGTCCCTTTATCTCTTTCCAATCAGATCATCATTCTGACCATAATCTTAAAAACAAACACTCAAACCCTTAAACCTTAATGGCTACCCATTTTTCCGCAGATAAATGCACAGGCCAAAGTCCCTCACCAAAGCTGCTTCTAGCTTAACTTCCGGACTGTCTTTAACATGCCAGTCAAATCGCTCTTCTAATTCTCAGCCTTTGCTCATTCTGTCTTCTGCTGAAACACCCTCCTCATCTCTGCAGGCTCAGGAAGCTTCTCATATTTTCCAGCTCTACTCTGCTACCCCCACCCCTTAACATCCTTCTCCAGTTTCTTCTGAGGTAGATAAGGGTTTTTGTGAAAATGCATTGTCTCCTTACTCTCTCGTGAGAAATTTAACTATACATTTCCTGGTGATTTTGTCTTTCTTCTATGCTATGCTGGACCCCAAAAAAGAGTCCCAACAAATACGTGTCCATTTTAATTGCTAACAATTTATCTGTTTGAGCCCCCAGTGCCTAGTCCAATGCTTGGCACTCAATGGACAGTATACACTAGGTACTCAATGAATCCACTGTAGAAGGAATTGGACCAAGATGTCCAACGCCAGAACTGCGTTCTACAGAGAACTCCGGGGATGCAGACACAGGAGGGTCAATAGCAGAGTTGGGAGCATAACCTCTATTGACAGGGCATGCATGCTCCTTGGCCCGTTTCTCCATCCGTAGATGCCTCGGAGGTTGCTTAAACCCTCCACTAAACCTGAGGAAAAAAAAAAAAAGTACATTGCTACATATACTACGTCTGTGTATGCACAGCCATGTATACTCGTGCGTAAAATGCACGCATATACACATACGGCTAGCCAGGGATGCAGATATATAATTAAAAATAAATATACATGTACAGCCCGGATTCCGAAACGGTCAGCATGCTAGAAATGATGACCATGACCTTCCTTTCCTTTTGGGGACCATGCACAAGCCTCTTGGAGTCCTGCTCGCCGCCGCTCCAAAGCGCAAACATCCCGGCGGCGCGACTTGTCCCTTCCGGGCTTCCGTCAGGCTCGCCGTCATTGGCTGGGTTGTGCGCAGCTGACAGTCGCGCGGGCGAGGAAGCTTTGAGGATGGCGGCGTCTGCGGTGCTGATCTTGCCGGAGAGCCCCAGGTAGCGGTCAGGCTGAGGGCCCCTGTTTGGGCTGGAGCAGGGGTGTCACCGCTGCCTGCTGCTGTGGTGCGGTTGACCCGGGTCGGGAGCCGGAGGGGAGCTGCGGAGAGACTTCTAGGGGTGCGGAGGAGGGCGTGGGCGGGGCGCGGAGGAAGGTGGGTGGGGCGTGGAGAGGGATGGGCGGGGTCTGGAGGGGAGTGGGCGGGACGTGGAGGGAGTGGGCGGGAAGTGAAGAGAGTGGGCGTGGTGTGTAGGAGGGTGTGGGCGTGGTGTGTAGGAGAGTGGGCGGGGCGTAGGGGTGAGTGGGGCATGGAGAAGGGTGGTCCGGACATGGAGGAGAGTGGGCGGGACGTGGAGGAGGCTGCGGGCGGGCGGGGAAGGAGGGGTGGGAGCTGCCTGCTTCCATTCTGGAGTGGTTCACCTGCTCCGAATTTGCAGGGAGCCTTGGCCTCTCTGGCCCCGCTGGTCTGTACCGGAGATACTGATGTGAGTGACTTTGTAGTGCAGGTAGTAGAAGTTACTAGATGCCACCTGAATTCTGTCCAGTTTCTTGGAAAAGTACCCTCTGTTTTTAGTCATTTCAGACCGGATGATGGTGAGAAAGGCCCACGCTGGTACTATGTCGAGATTAACAAATAACACGTGTTAATAGCCACTTAAAACCAAGCCAGGCAATTCAGGCACTAGTGAATTTAGGCAGTCTTGGCACCATTAATAGTGTTTTCATTATAGGTAGTTTTTAATTTTTTGGGTGTGTTAGGTAAGACTGGCTGGCTCTGGTGGTGATGCAAAGCCCAGTTTTAAAGATTTTCTTTGGCGGAGTTATTACTGTGTTGCCAAGTCTGGCCTCATACTCGTGGACCCAGGATCCGTGCAGCCTTACCCTCCCAATAAGCTGCACTATTGGCCGCCCCACCACATCCTACTCAGATTTCCCCCCCTTAAAACAAAATTATTTCAGCAAAACCCGACTCAGTTTGTGGAGGAAGAAGAAATACTCATGAATGCTGGCAACCGTATAGAAAGTTGAACACAACATTCCTGCATTGGGAAGAAGACGGTATTTTAAAGTTTTTTCTTCTGTCATTGGATCTGACAGGCCAGTTCTTTTCTTCAAACTCTTGTCCTGGGGGAGCACACACTGTGAAGGCATATTCAGTATGTATGCCATTGTGCTCACCACACAATTTGTAATTGGTTATCACAAGTGACACAGGTCTTAAAGTAACTGTGCACTCTAAATAATTTTGTATGTATTTTCTTCCCCCTCCACCAACCATTATATCCCATCATTATCCTTTATGCTTTTGGTGTAATTCCCTAGTTTGCTGTGTCCTTCTTCATACTCCTTTAAGAGTTTATTTTGGATTAACTGGTAGCATGCATTCCCACTGCTAAATCACTGCCATTCCCTGATAGGGTATGTACCTCCCCAAGTAATTTGCCTGGGACGAGAAAATTGTCACATGTGCTTTGCAACAGGAATGCTTTTGGGGAAGGACATCTTTTTGGAAATGCTCAGATTGGTTACCTGACTGTCATTTTTTCACTTTATTTCAATAAGAGGACAGAGCTACCGAAGTTGTTGAAATTAAAACATATAAGCAGCTATGGCAAATACATTTTAAAACTTATTTTGAAACTTTGTTTACAAATTTATTTAGCATGAAGAAAGCAGTGCCGCTGATAAATGCAATAGATACCGGACGGTTCCCACGCCTTCTTATCCGAATTCTTCAAAAGCTCCACCTGAAGGTTTGCATTTCTGTATTCCTGTGGCTTGTGACCCCTCTGACTCCCCTGAATATTTGGAGAATATAGGAAATATTGTTCTTTTGTGTGTTCTCAGGAACTCTAGATCCGTGAAAGATTTGGTAATGTTCTCTGGTCAAAAGTTTGGAAAACTTCATATTCTATAATTAACTTTAGAAAATGGAGCTTTCCAGAATATTTTGCATTCTAATGTTTGGGTCATATATTTAAGGGCGAAGGTTTGACTTTGTAGCTGTTTTGTCTTGGTATATAACGTTCTGTGAAACATACTTTAGGAAAAGGCTGATTTAGTTCTTCCTGGTAACAATAGTTCAGCTCAGGGCTGGAGAGATGGCCCAGTGGTCAAGAGCATGTATCGGTCTTACAGAGGACTTGTGTTTAGTTCCCAGAACCCACTTAATTGCTCTTAACCACCTGTAACTCCAGATCTAGGGATTTGATGCCTTCTTCTGGCTTTCATGGGCTCCTACAGGTACATGGCGCATGTAAACTCATGAAGACACCATGCATACATGTACAAATAATCAATAAATCTTAAAAATAATTCAGTCAATATTTTTTTTCACTGTAAGCAGAGTTTTTGTCAGGACTGCCAGCCTGCTCTGTCCCATCAGTTGGCTCCCAAATAAATACAAAGAGGCTAACTATTAATTATAAATGTTCAGCCAATAGTTCAGGCCAGTTACTAGCTAACTCTTACATTTTAAATTAACCCATATTTCTTATCTACCCTCTACCATGTGGCTGTACCTTCTTTTGGCAAAGCATGTTCATCTGGCCTCTGTCTGCATCTTTGGAGACTCTTCAGATTCCATCCTTCTTCTTTACAGCAATCTCTCTGTCCTGAAAATCCTGCCTAGCTATTGGCCAATTAGCTTGCATTTACAGTGAGAGCAACACATTTTCACAGTGTACAAAAGGATTATTCCACAGCATCTCAATTAGTATTTAATCTCTGGTTTTTCTCTTTGCTTTTATATCCAGGGTACAGTTGGTTTGGCCATGTGGATGCTTGGTAATTAAGTCATTATTTGGAAACCAGTTCAACTTATGTTCTTTATTGGGTTCTAATATTGCATTGACCATGTTTGTGGAGCACCTACGAAATGCTCTGCACATTTGAGATAACATCCAGTTATCTCAAGTCTCTTACCCTTTTCCTTTATTGGCCAGGAGACAGCCTCAGACCCATAATCTGCTCACTCTGAATTGTCCTCAAATCCAAGTTTTCCACATAGTTTTATTTCAGATCCTTATTGTTTCCTGGCTTTGGACTAGTATCTGTTACTCATAATCTTTTTGATTTTGATGTTTCTTTTTACATTTATGTATTTCTGTTTTTTAAATGTGTATGAGTGTTTGGCTGCATGTATGTATGTGCACCACAAGTGTTTTTGGTGCCCATGGAGGCCAGAGGGGGCATTGGATACCCTGGAGATAGAGGTGGTTGTGAACTGCCTTATGTGGGTGCTGGGAACTGAACATGGGCCTTTTGCAAGAGCAGCAAGCACTTTTATCCACCAAACCATTTTTCCAGCCTTTTATTGATTCCTAATAATACCATTCCAGTAATGTTTCTAAGTGTTTTTCTCTTTTAAAAGTGTTGATCATATTTAACAGCATTTAGAAACATCAGTAGCTCTCCCATACCACATGGAGAAAACTACAAAATCCTAAACACTGTGTGTGAATCCATTAGAACATGGCAGTGGACAACATGCACCCTGGACAGTGCACATTTACTGCAGTGTTAGGGCCTTTTTCAGCCATATGCTGTGTATACATTCCTCTCCTTGCTTCCAAATGCCTTTCTTCCCTGCTTCACTGAGAGAACATCACCTTTCAGGAATTTTGCCATTTCACTCTCAAGCATTGTGCTGGTCTCTTCTCTGTGCTTCCAGTATGTTTGGTTGATTCTCAGTTCACTGTAGCACTGCATTGCAAGCACTCATTTCTCAGAAGACAACCGAATCCCTAAACTTCTTCACCAGTCTTTCTGCTTGTAGCCTTGAGAGTCTTTTCTTACCTATATATAGCTCCTTTCCCCAATGCATTACTCATTATACAGTTGGCACTCGATGCATAATTTGGCGTTAATTCTTTTCTTTCACATGAGAAATGCAAAACCAGCATAGGAACTCTAAGTTTGTGCCTATAGTAACTTTGTGATGTAGATAGTGAGATGCAGGAATAACAGTAGCAGAAACAATCTATGGTGTCTCATCTTACACATCAGAACTTCTGCATTGGGAAAAACTGGGGGAAGTCACACAAACTTCTGAAGCTGAGAACTTAGAAACAGATATTTGTGCCCTGTGATGTTAGTGGTTACATCTCACCTAATGAAAAGGCCTCTGTGCTTGACCCCATCACAGAGATTTTAGGTCCCCACAGGAAACCTGTTGATATAACTGCTGTATGCTTCACTCTGCAGAGACAGCTGTTGGGGTTCCTGGCCAGGCACACTGAAACAGCAAGGCAGACAAGTGAAGGTGAATTGGGGAACGAAGGTGCTGCTGTGATGGGGAAGTCAGCAGTTTCAACAAGTGACTGCTAATTAAAAGATGAAGTGAAAGAACTAGGAAAACCAGATATCAGAAATGTAAAGCACAGATGTCTGAGGTGTCCTAAAATTAAAACAGAAAACCCAGCCATTTCTTAGCTCGGATTTCCAGTGATCAGTTATGTCACCAGGAAAAACTTGTTTCATTCCACTTACAGTTGTCTAGAACACGTATTGTAATTTAGATTATAAGCATGCCGGTTGGCTTTCACTGTGGCCTTTTCTCTTAGGTTCTTTTTTCCTATATGGATAAGTGAGTCTTGTGAATGTGCGCTCTGGGATGACTGCTTCTGTGTTTGTAGGCCGAGAGCAGCTTCAGTGAAGAAGAGGAAGAAAAACTTCAGGCTGCATTCTCTCTAGAGAAACAAGAGCTTCACCTCATTCTGGAAATAATATCGTTTATTCTGGAGCAGGTACTTTTATTTCCTTAATTTCCTATGTACTGCATATTTTCATGACTTTAATACCCATGGCTTTCTATATTTTTATATAGCTATGGAAGATAGAAACTATCAAGATGTATTAATCAAGAGTTTCAATATACTGAAACATTTTGAGTGCATGGCTTCTTTCCATAGTACTTCATTCTGCAGAAATAAATATGATCTAGCAGTAGTAAATATTTAACCGCGTGAATTGGGCCTTCATCTGATTTTAACTCATTGTTTCTTGGTATAGTTGGAAAAGTGAACACTTTTCATTGAAGAAGTTGAACAGGGTGGTATGCATTTGATTAGGAGGATATAGAAAAGAAATAATGTTGTGGTTTTTTTTTTTTTTAACTATTGAATTGCTTTTCTATAGCTTTTCTTCTGAAACTCATTCCGTTATTTTCATCCCTGTTCAAGTCCTGTCACTTCAGCTGGGATCTCATAGTCCGGTTGCCTTCCCTTATTTGTGTTTCTTTGATCATTAGAGGAGGGCACACTGTTAGTCTTCCATTACTTCACACATGTCACTTTTGTTTCTGTCACTAGATTTGAATATAGTATGGGCCAGGATCTCATTTTTTGCACCTCTTTTTATAAGCCTAGCACATAGCTGAACTTAGAATAGATTTTTAGAAAATTCCTATCAGTCTATTAAATAGGATATTTGTGAAATAAAAGATTCAGGAGTACTGCAGTCTCACGGGCATTGCAGGGAGCAGACACTATTAGGACAAGCTGTCAGGCATCCGCTACCACCTGATGGAGGTTAGAGGTGGTATGTTGTCATGACAAACACCCAAGGAAACTTTAGGAAGGATGTATTTTGGCTCACAGTTTGATCCAGTGTGGAGGGATGTGGTGATATTTTCATGGACATTCCTGTCCACGGAGGCATAGTACTTGTATTTCCCAAGATTGGGAAGTGCAGAGCGTGCCCTGCACTTGGAGCTGGGTTCTAACACAAATGGCCTTCTTTCCAGTGATGCAGTAAGGGCCCTCTTCCTAAAGGTTCACAGCCTCCCCAAAACAGCCATCAGCCAGGGACCCCGCCTTTAAACACACTAGTCTGTGGGGAAGATTTCGCATTGAAGCCATAAAAGCCCATCCTTTGCCTCCACATGCTCATTGCATCTCAAACAAACAAACAAACAAACAAACAAATGCCAAGTTACATATTTTTAATGTTCAGTAAAGCAGGTTAATTATTCCCCTTTCACAAGGGAAGAATGGTGACATGCCATGGAAAAACTGCACCAAAGCAAGATGAATGCACATCAGAGAAACAGTAAGCTCTGTAGTTCCACGTCTAGCTTCTGGAACTTACAGAGGCATAATTTGGGTTCCAGTGGGCTTAGGCATATCTACAGCTCTGCTTCCTGTGGCACATCTGGGCCTGGCGTAGCTTCACATGGCACCTGCAGCTTTCCTTGGTGGATGACACCTCGGTTTCATCTTTGCAACTTTGTGAACAGCCCAGTCAGGAACTCCATGCATGGAGTCTCACCCTGCTACACACTGTCTGTTCTCATTAATTTTCTGGAACCTTGCTGCAAATGTCCATAATGTTGTAACTCCTGCATTCTGTATATCGTTGGAACCAGTACCGTGTGGGTGTTGCTGCCAGTTTCTGCTGCAAAGCCTGAGGTAGCTTAGCGTCCATTCACCACAGCTGCAGCATCCTTGGTGTGGGAGAACACTCTCATGGAGCTGTCTCTGTTTAGGCACTATGTGTTTTTCTCTTCTTTCAGATGAATGGTTTTCAGTTTTATGCCCTAGAGCCTTCAGTGGGTGGCATCTTGTTCCCAGGGTATCATTCCTATCATCCCAGTGCAAATGTAAAGTCCAAGGTTTCTTCTTAATCTCATTAATCTTCAGCAATTAGAGCCACTTTGTCTGTATCCCTCATACCTGTCCTGTCCTTAATTCTGACTGTGTTCCAGCTCCTTTTTCCCCATGTTTCTCTCTTTTTATTTTTCCTTACAAAACCTGGCTAAGGGTAGCAAGCAGTAACCACTCCACAGACTGTATACTGCCTTGAAATTTCCTTCACAAATGTGAATGCATTATTTTTACTTTATTTTGTGTGTTTTGTCTGCAAATGTGTCTGTGCACCATGTGCATGTCTGGTACCCTCAGAGGCCAAAAGAGTGTGTGGAGCTGTAGTTACTGAGCTGCCATGTGGGTGCTGGGAACTGAACCCATGTTTTCTGGAAGAGCAGTTAGTGGTCTTAAATTGCTGAGCCCTTTCTTCAGCCCCCAGTTCATTATTTTTTTAATTTAGCCTCACTCAAAAATCAGGACACATATAGAATGTAGCCACATGGCTTGTCAGAATGTAACATGAATGACTTGATAGAGTCCTTGTTCCTCTCTGAAGCCTCTTGAACATTGATGTTCTTGTCAGCATTTCTCTCAGAATCAGCGTCATGTTCTCCCTGCAGCCTTCTGAATCTTTTCTAGCCTGTGGCCCCAATCCCTTTCACCTATATTCCTCCCATATACTAATTACAAAGGCCTGTGAACCCCTTGGTCAGGTTTATCACTCCTGATACCACTTTCCTCTCTTATTTGTTGTTGTTATTGTGACCAAATACATGACTTAGAACAGGGAGGGTTTATTTTGGTTGATGGGTTTCAAAGGATGTAATGCATTTGGGAAGTCATGGAGGTGGGAGCGGCTTGTGACTGGGGCAGTGGGAGCAGGTTCTTCCAAAGAGAGTGCTGCTAGCTGGGACCTGTGCTCAAGCACTTGAACCTGTGAGGGACTCTTCATATTCAACCCTAATGGGGATCTTAATGATGACCGGTTCTTAGGCTTGGTGAACCTCCAGTAGGAAAAGAAAGGTAGTTGAACAGAGCAGCACAGGATGGGGTTTGTGGGAACATTGTTCTCAATTTATATAAAGAACAGAACAGATATTCTTAAAATTATTTTAGAATTTTCTTTTGTTATGTGTAACTGTGGTTGGAAGATAAAGGCAGTTTTGAAGACTCCTTGGGAAAATGTGTTTGCCGAGACCATTGTAAACCTTAGATAATTAAGTGAGGTAAATGAAATCAAACTTTACCAAATAATTTTAGTATTCTTTAAACCCCAAGCAAAATGAAACATTTAACCTAAGCAACTTAGGCCTATTAACCATGAGTTTTAGCTCTTTGTTTTGTGTATTGTTATTAATAGAACCGTTGAAAATGCCTGCAAGAGGGCCATGGAGTCTTTTCAATTTAAACTGTCTTAATGCTGGGCTTGGAGAGATGGCTCAGCAGTTAAGAGCACTTAGTGCTTTTGCAGGGAACCCAAATTCAGTTTTCAGAATCTGCTTCCAACTGCTTAAAAGCACCATAGCTCCAGCTCCAGGGGTCCAGTGCCTCTGGCCTCCACAGGCCCTGAACTTGCACTCGTGTGCACTTATTCCCAAATTCGTGTGAGCTTGTGTGTACGCACTCTCTCTCTCTCTCTCTCTCTCTCTCTCTCTCTCTCTCTCTCTCTCACATACACACACACACACACACACACACACACACACACACACAGAGTATTTAGTTTGCTTTAAATACTTATGTATTGCTTACATCTCAAGGTCTTTGCATAAACCTGAGGATGTGTGTGCTTCCCCTTTGACAGGCAGTGTACCACAATGTAAAGCCAGCCGCACTGCAGCAGCAACTGGAGAATATTCATTTTACGCAAGACAAAGCAGAAGCATTTGCCAACGCCTGGTCGGCTATGGGTCAAGAAACAGTTGAGAAGTTCAGGCAGAGGATTCTGGGCCCTCATAAGGTACAGGGCAGGTTGTCCCAAACATATTTTTCAAAAATTTATAGCTGTTCGACCTAAGAAAAATGATAAGATTTTGGTGAGAGGTAAAGCGAGGCAGAAAGTCAAATATTCCTGTTTAAGTTTTTCTGCATGCTAGCATATTTGTTACCACATGATTTAATTTTGACCCTTTGAAATATACCTCTGTAATTTAAGAATATGAATGAGATAGTCTCCTTACACCCCCCGGCAGTGATTCTTTGTGTTCCCATGCGAGGCTTGTTTTTAACATTTACTGAGTTATATTCTTGCTTGTCTTCTGTGAGTCAGCAGTAGTGCTGAGCAGAACCCCTGGTGTATGGTAGGTACTAACTTAGCATCCATAAGCTCCCATAAGCCAAATACAGGGAGAATGTAAAGTTAGTGGTGTCACAAGGTGCCCCTCGAGCCTGACCTCACAGAGTTGGAAATGATCGGCAGATTTTGTCTTTTTCTACTCATACTTTGTATTACATTAATCTTCTGATGGGCAAGCAGTTCCTGGGATAAATCTCATGTGTCATCCTTTGGATATGCTGCTGGATTGGCTTGCTGATATTTTTGCTGAAGATTCCTTTTTCGTCTATTTATGGTACATCTGAGGTGAGCTGGGAGTTACTTCTGGCCTGCCTTCTGGGAGCATCTGAAGGAATAGCATTGTTCTGCGTTACCAGGAATGCGCTGGGGTCAGCAGTTCCAGACTCTTTAGCACTTAGTATTACCAGTTGTTTTTCTTTTCTTTTTTTCATAAAACCATTGCAGTAGGTTTGTGGTGCTGTCTTGTGTTTTTAATACACAGTTTTGATAGCTTTTCATGTACTTGTCATGCATATGTATTCAGTGGTAAAGTGTCTAGCTATTTTGCTTAACTGTACTCTATCCAAGGGAAGACAGAGATAGAGGTCTCCTTGTACTCCAGGCATAAAACCTTGTTATAGGTAGGCATGCATCCTTTAGAAATGCCTTTTCTCAGTTTTAACATATAGAGGTGCTTGCTTGCATTCCTTTCACTGGGAACTTGAATTCCAATTGAAGTTCTAATTCTAGATCTCTGTGGCATCTGTGATGGGACAGTGTTTCTGCTGGTCTATAGCTGTCTTTCTTTTTTTCCCCGTAGTGGTGTGTCCCACACAGCCAAAGCTGTTGATGTTCCATGTATCATTTGGGACGTTCTTGACCCCACGCTCAGTTTTGTGCCTGGAATTTATAGACAGATTCAGAATTACAGATGTTCCCTCTTTTGTTCCTTGTCAATGTTTTATGCAATGTTGATGTTTTGCATATAAGTCTGAGATCCATTTTGAGCTGCTTTCAGTGCAGGTGCAAGGTGCAGGGCCAAGGTTCATGTTTGCACTGTGTGCCAACACTATCCTTTTGTCTCCAAATTGCTTCTGCCCTCTGTCAAAAATCATTTCATGTATTTGTCTAAGTCTTTTTCTGAATTCTCAGATTCCTTTGATCTGTTTGTCTGTCCTCATGTCAGTATATCCCTCTGCCTTAATTACTGGAGCTTTTCTGTAAGAGGGCCAGGCATAGTGGTGCACACCTTTAATCACAGCACTCAGGAGGCAGAGGCAGTGGGATCTCTGTGAATTTGAGGCTAGCCTTATCTACATAGCAAGTTCTAGGACAGCAGGTGCTACATAGAGAGATATCTTTTCTCAGTGACCCCCCAAAAAAAATTAGTGGGGGCAGTGAGTGGGGTTGAAGAGATTGCTCACAGTTAAGAGTGCTTACAGCTTTTTCAAAGGACCCAAGTTCTATTTCCAGCAGCCATGTTGGGTGACTCACAGAAACCCCAACTGCAGCTACCTGGGACCAGATCCCTCTGCTGGCCTATGCAGGCCCTGCATTCATGTGGCACTTATGTGCACACACATACACACAATTAAAAAATAGTCTGTGGCGGTGGTGGTACACGCCTTTAATGCCATCACTCGTGAGGCAGAGGCAGGCAGATCTCTGTGAGTTCGAGACCAGCCTGGTCTACAAGAGCGAGTTCCAGGACAGCCTCCAAAGCCACAGAGAAACTCTGTCTTGAAAAACCAAACCAAACCAAACCAAAAAATAGTCTGAGCTCAATGGCTTTGTTCTCATTTTCATATTTTTGGGGGTGTTCTAGTTTCTTTTTCTTTAATATAAATTTGAAAAATCAACTTTCAGTATCTACAAACAGTCCTGCTGGTGTATTGACTAAGATTATTTTTGATTTAATGATGAGTTTTTAGAGGAATAAGTTTTTTTAAAATTTCTTTTGTCAGTGTTCTTTATTTTTAATCACAGATCCTGTGCATATTTTATTTCTTAGCACAGTATTTTATTTTGTTTTTAAAGCTGTTATAAATGATGCTATTTTGAAATGTTGGTTCCCACTGTTTATTGTTAGATACTGGAATAGAAATACAATTAACTCTTTAAAATACTGTTTTTGTGATAGTGGAGATTGGACCCATGGAGGGCTAGCAAGCTCTCTATGTCTTGACTTTCCGATCTATATTTATCTGCCTGTGACTTTGGTAATTCCCTAATTAGGGATAGAAACTTTAAAAAATAAATGTCTTTCAGTTATTTTTAAGTACTTTTTTGTAATTATTTTTACATGGATATTTGCAATATTGGTGAATAGAGAATTTCCCCCTTGAATCTATACAGCTCTTACCCTTTTTAGCTATGTGGTGTATATGTGTGTTTGCATGTGTGCCTGTGTGTGTGAGTGCCAGAGGTCACATTGGGTGTTTCCCTCACCTCCCCCTTCCCCCACTTTGTTTTCTGAGACAGAATTTCTCTGTAGGACCTGGAACTCACTGATTCAACTAGACAGGGATAGCAGCTAACTTGTGTTAGCCTGTTTCTGTCATGCCTGTGTTGAAGTCATGTGCGTGCTGGAGATCTGAACTCTGGTCTTGGTGCTTGCAGAGCAGTCACTTGACTGACTGTGCTATCTCCCCAGCCTCCTTTTCCTTATTTTCTCATCTTACTTGATTGACAGTTTAGGGGAGAAAACATTGTCTTTCAGCATTACCTCTTGATCTCTAGGAAATGTTCCATGTTGTTCCCATCTCAGTTTTCCCTCTGTGACTGATCGTTCTTTGTCCTCTGAGTTTCTGTTTTGTGTTTTGTTATTTCAGTTTCTTTGTTTCCTAGCCTCCTGTGCAGATTTCAGTTTTACATTTTGTTTCCACGAAACATCTCCATTTGGAAAATCTTCTTCATATTATTCTGGTCTTTCTTGTGTCTTATGTTTTCCTTTTGTGCCGAGGGTCTGCCTCCCCAGCATCTTGCACAGGTCTGCATTGCTCGCTTTTTTGCAGGCTCCAGCCAGGAGGTAGTTCCCAGTGTCTCCTGGACAGCTGCCTTTGGAGATAGTATTTCTCTCCCACAGTGAATGATAAGTTCAGATGCTGCTTAAGAGTCAAAAGTTGTCATATGAAATATGCAAAATGGAAAAAAGAAACTTGATGGCTGGGTATTGTGGCATGTGTCTATTATCCCAGCAGCTTGGGAGTCTATGGGAGAAAGATCACAAGTTTGAGGACAGCCAGGACAATGTAGTAATGTAGTAAAACCATCTCCAAAAGAATAAAGTTGGAGAACTGGAAGGAATTGGGAAGAGTTGATTATGTTTTGCCTGTGTATATGCATGTGTACCACATGTGTACCTGGCGCCAGCAGAAGCCAGTAGAGGGTGTTGGATCCCCTGGGACATGAGTTACAGTTAGGTTTGACCCTTCATGTAGATCTGGGGCACCAAACCACTGAGCCTTCTCTTCCATTCCCTCTCTCTCTCTCTCTCCCTCTCTCTCTCTCTCTCTCTCTCTCTCTCTCTCTCTCTGTGTGTGAGAGAGAGAGAGAGAGAGAGAGAGAGAGAGAGAGAGAGAGAGAGAGAGACGATAACAGTCCATTGTAAATATGTAGCCATGTCCTTTCTTTCATCCACTGACAGACACTTAGGTTGTTAATGTGTCTTGGCTGTTGGGAACAGTGCTGCAATGGGCATGCATGTACACATGGCTTTTCAAGATGCCAGTTTCATTTCTTTGGGATGTTTACTTAGCAAGGGACCCTGAGTCATATGGCAGTTCTATTTTCAACCTTTTTGCCTTAATTAAATTTGTCTTTAACAGTTTCATGTATGTACATAATGCGCAGTGACCACTTTTAGCTCCATCCTCTCTTGTCTCCCTACTGCTCTCAGACACTCCTGCTTTGGGTACAGAACTTGTCCTTATGTACATACTGATTCAGTTTGTTTTGTGACCCACCAAGTTTCACCAGGGCTGTCTGTATGACCATGAGCTTGGATCTGTCCACTGTAGGTTGGTGAGCTCAGTGGTGGTTACACAGCTGGTAGCACTGTCTCTAGTTCCCAGAATCTATCGATGGCAGTCTTCAGTGTTTTGAGGAACACCTCTGCCGTTTGCAGTAATACATGTCCCAATTTATGTTTTTATTGTTGGCATGCACAGGTCCCCTCTGTCTATACCCTTGTCAACTCTTTTTTTTATCTTAAAATTTTATTTTATGTTTATGAGTGTTTTGCCTGCATGTATGTCTGTGTACTACTTGTGTGTCTGGTGCTCATGGACTCCGGAAGAGGGTGTCAAATCACCTGTCAAATCACCTGGGACTGGATTTATGGATGATTAATTGTGGGTACTAGGAATCCAAGTGGGATCCTCTAGAAGAGCAGCTAGTGCTCTTCACCACTGAACTGCCTCTCCAGCCCCTCTTGTTGTCGACTTGATAACAGCCTTACTAACATGCAGTGATGATATTTCACTCTGGCTTTGACTGGTGTATTCCTGATGTGTGACACTGAGCACCTTTGCCATGCCTGCTGGTAGTTTCTTTTAAAAAGCACCTACTCAGGTACTTTACAATTTTTAGGGTGTGTGTGGGTGTGGGTGTGGGTGTGGGTGTGGGTGTGTGTGCTTGAGTACTGTTACTTGAGGGGGCTACAAGAGGGCATCAGGTTTCCTGGAGCTGGAGTGATAGGTGGTTGTGAGCATCCTAGTGTGGGTATTGTAAACCCAACTCAGGTCCTCTGAAAAAGTGGTGAGTGCTCAGGACTGCTGAGTTGTGTCTTAGCCCAGCTTTACCTATTTTAAAAAACTGGATTTCTTTTTTGCTGATCTTTGTTTGGATTATTTATTTTTTTTGAATACTAGACCCTTACCAGATAATATGATGTGTGGATCTTTTTCCATTTTGCAGGATGCTTTTTTTCTTCTGTGTACCTTGCTGTTCAAGGATTTTGAGTTTAGCACAATCACATTTGCTTTTTTTTTTTTTTTTTTTTTTTTTTTTTTTATCGGTGGCCTTTGCTTTTGGTTTCATATCCTAAAAAACACCAGCCAGAGCATTGCCAAAGAGCTTTTCCACTGTAGCATTCATTATGCTTAGTATTTCAGTATCTAATTGAGTTAAAATTAATTTTTGCATATGACGTAAGAGCCTGGCTGTGTGTTCTTATGTACAGCCAGTTCTAGCACCATTTGACAAACAGAATGCATTTTCTCATTGTTTGTGCTTGGTGCCCTTGTCAAAGATAAGTTGAAAAGTCGTTGAAAGGCATAGTGGGAAAACACTTCTTTATGTCTTTATTATTTAGATCTGTAAGTTGGAGAGGCCTGAAAACCTATCATAATCGCTTTTCCTAACGCTTGACTGGAAGGAATCTTCAATTCTGTCTCCTCACTTTTCAGAAGCACTGTCTTAATCTCTGGGAGACTGAGATGTTACTGCTGCATATCCAGCTTTGTGTTCCTCCCCTTATCAGAGCTGACTGTCAGCAGCGCTTCCCCAACATTTGTCATGATGCCTGTGTGGTCATCACACCCACTACATTACAGACCACAGAAAATAAACATTAGCTTTAACTTGATTCATTCAGTTTTTAATTAGAACCCCTGAATACATTTGAGCCAAATTAAAAGTAAAAACTATGTGTCAAGTATTATTGGCAATAATAGCTTTTGTTTCTGAGACTTTTTAGGCACTGTTCCAAAAGTGTGTTTTGTTTCTAAAATACCTTTAAAAAGTAAGGTAATGAAAAATGTATGGAAGGCCAGCCATTAGCCCCTCTAAAGTAACTTGCACATTGATCTGTCTTCTTAAAAGGCATATATATATATATATATATATATATATATATATATATATGTTGGGGAGTTTTAAGTGTAAATATAACTCTTGTTTGTTTTGAATGCTCACAGTGTGTTCAGTGTGATTTTTCTCCTGTCAAACATAGCTTTCTGTTCTTCATGTCACCATTTACGTACAGACTTACTCAAAATACACAGTCATTGTGTTATAATGAAATTTTATTGTCCTCATGCAGGTCATTACAAAACCTGCATTTAAAAATGGATAGCCAAGACATTATTCCCTAAGACAATAATATTTCTAAACATTCCTTTTAAGCCATTACAAAGTTTATTGTATGAAACAAAGCAGCCAATCATGTATTTTATTGTTAAATACCTGTCTTTGCTAAGAATAATTTTATTTATTCTTTGAGGAATATATGGTGCATTTTGATCTTAGCTACCCCCTTTCCTCTTACTTAGTCCCCCAAGACTGCCCCCAACATGGCCTTCTTCTAACTTCATGTCCTTCAATTAAAGTAAAAACAAAAAAGAAAACCCAAACAAAACAGCAAAAATCCCTACCAAGTTCGGTTAATGCTACCTGCATGTGTATAGGGCCATCCACATAGGCAACCTACCAGTGGCCACATCCTCAGAAAAAAAATGACTCTTTTTCCTATACCAGCCAGCAGCTACCAACAGCTCCTCAGCTAGGGATAGGGCCTTGTGATCCACTTCCTCATCCATGCTGGAGTTTTGCTGGCTTGCTCTTCTGTAGGCCTTGTGCGGGTAACCACAGCCAGTATGAATTCTTGAGTGCAATAGTCATGCCATGTCCAAATGACTACATTTCACAGCATTCCTTTCTGTTTTCTGGCTCTTTCATTTTTTCAGCTCATCCTTTGTATTGTTCCTTGAGCCTTCGGGTGGGGGAGTTGCTATTGAACACTCAGTCTTGTATGAGCATTTTGAGTAGTTTATGAGTCTGTATTGATACTGCCTACTGTTTCTTTGGCCAAGGTGAAGAGCACTGCAAATCTATGTTTATAAACACATTTCTTTAAAAGAAAGTTTGACATCATGATTATTTAGCAAAACCACAACAGTAGGTTCCCTACTAAGGCCCATGGTCTCTGCGCCCATGAGTTTGGGCATGAATTCCCTCCATGGAGCCAACCTTAGATACAACCAGAAAGCAGTTGGATAACATTCCAATCGTCATTGTGCCAGTGGGCACATGCTGCCTGGCAGGCTGGTACTGTAGCAAACAGGGTTCAGTGCTGGGTAAGACAACTAATGTCTTTTCTCTTCTAGTGGGCAGCACAGCATCTTCTGGCTCTGTGAAAGCTAGCTAGCAGAGAGAAAGTTTCCCAGCCAATTTGAGATTGGTAACCAAAGTATATGTTGTTTTCAGCAATATAGTCTTATAATCTAGTTATGGTGGGCAACCAAAGCAATAAAAACAACCTGTTTGAGGCCTCCCTGATCAGTAACTTATAGTAAGGTAGTCCATGTCTGACCCTGAGAGTTTTGTTTAACAATGTGTAACTTCTGGGAGGGGCATTCTCCACCTATGCAAAGATACTTTTTTTTTATGGAATATAAAAAATTAGAAATTGACATTTTATAATTTATTTTCTCATTATTTAGTTTACTGTTTTTATTGTATTTCCTTTGGAATTCTAAGACTAGATGAGTAGTTTTACTATAAAGAGACAGAGTATATTTCAGTGTCTAAATCTTTAAACACACAGTGTCACTATACATGTACATGTGAATGGTCTTTCAGGTTCTAAATGCCTCATAGCATTATTGCCTTTATTTGTGAGAAAGATACTTTTTGTAAGCATACCCACATCCAACTCAGATTTCTGTCTCTATTACTTCAGTAATTGGCATGTCATCAAATAAAAGGCATCATTTTTCTAGGTGTTGGAATTACTATAAGCTTCTGAGATATCCTGCTATATATTTTAAGCTTTTTTATAGCTATAAAATATAACTTGGTTGCAGTAAAATGTAGGGATGTTAAGTGTTCAAATGGTGAGTTTCAGAACTTCTGTACACTTAGTCATCTGGAATAACATTTATCATATGTTCTTCATGCAGAAGGTGTCTAATTTATCTCTCTCTATCCTCATCCTATTTATTTATTTATTTATTTATTTATTTATTTATTTATTTTTAAGACAGAGACACCCCATGTAGCCCTGACTAGCCTAGAACAGACCAAGCTGGCCTGAACTCACAGAGATCCGTCTGCCTCTGCCTCCCGAGTGCTAGGACTAAAGACATGCACAGCTATTCCCAGCACCATGCTCTTCTTGGTTCTATCGTCATAGCTTAGGTTTTAGGATATTGTAGTTAATATAAATGGGCTTGTGTAATGTGTATTAGACTAATGCCAGTGGTCACTTTCTTGGATTGTCTGGTGGTGTTCCAGGTATCAGTTGTTCTTTTATTGCTGAGTAACAGACTACTGATTGAAAGCCACCGTTTATTTCTATTGCAAATGTTTGGGCAGTCAGAGTTCCATTTTGTTAAGAGTAACACTGCTGTGAACATTTGTGGGCAAGTCTTTTCTTAAAGAGTGTTTTTATTCTTTGATAATTTTATACAATATATTGATCATATCTCCTCTCCACTCTTCCCCCAACTCCTCTCAGATTCACTCCTCTCTGAATTTTGTGTCCTTTTTTTTTTGTTGTTTCTGTTAAGAGATTTAGCTACCCCACAATGCAAGGACTAGGAAAAGTCAGAAACATGTAAATTTCTCCACTATATGGTTCCCTTATAACAGCCAGGGTCTATTTATTTACTTATTTAAAGCAAAATTCCCCTTGATTTCTGCCTGCTGCTGCTCATTTTCCTCTGCCTTTAAGTTGCCATAGAAAAATATCCTATCTGAGGGTTATAGCTTTTGTCTTTAAGAATTTTAATGTAACACAAACTATTTCTCAGTCTTTCCTAGTTCAGGACACCAACAATGATAGTTTTAAATTCTGTTTTATCCTTCTCTCTTTTTGCTACAAATCCTTGCATGGTTTTCTGTGTTGCTTCTGATAGAATTCAGTTCTTACAGTTCCATATGTGACCTGTATAGTCCCCCCTCGGCCCACTGTCTATCTTGTTGACCTTCACTGCTTAATATCTCCCACCTGGCTCACTCTGAATCCCTCTGATCACTTTGCCTCAGAGGCTTTTCTACTGGATGTCCATATGGCTTCCTGCTTTACCATCTTCAGATCTATGTTTAAAGGTGACATTTATCTTAGACCATCATAATTGGAAGAGCCGTCTATTGATGCTTATCTCATTTTATACCATGCTACTTTATTTTTTACCTGTATATTTTTTAAAAAAATTGTTTGCTTCTGTCCAATAATACAAACTCCACAAGGACAGAACTGTTGGTCTGTTTGGTCATTGCTGTAGTTTCATTGTTGCAGTAGCCTTTGAAAGATAGCAGATTCTCCAGAAATAGTTGTTAAAGGAACAATATCCTTGACTCACAAATTGTGCTATTTTGAAGTTCTGTCTGTTTGCTTTTCTTATAAAGAGGGATATTTCTGTTTATTGGTGAGAAAAAGAACAGTTCAGGGAAGAGATGTGAATTGTAGTTTTTGTTTCCTAGTATTTTTTCACTTTAATTTTTGTTTTACTTTAAGTTTTGTGTTTGTGTGTGGCTCAGTTATGTTAGGGCCCTTGAGTCTTTTTAGAATCCTGGATACCAGACATTTCAATTTCTCTCTTAAAAAGTGAGAATATAGGAAGAGTTGCTTTAGCTTGAAACACATGGAAATTCTAGGAAACAAAAAATGGTGAATTTTGCTGTTGGTACAGCAGTCAATTTAAAGGGTTTTAATTTAAGAGACCCTTAATCAGTTTTATTCAAAACAGAAATGTATTCTCTCCTAAGTAATTGGCTGAGACCAGAACCATTAACAAATTGAATAAAGATTTTGCTAATGCCAGAGAACTGTGCTGTTAGCAAGATTGCCCCAATTACATCATCATGCTCCAAAATGTGCACTTGCTAAATACAGCTGATGTATTTTTTTCAGTGTTGCCAATTTTGAGATCATTAGTTGAATGACATTTCACTGTCCTCAAACTTGTACTATTCATATATTTTTGACAGGGAGCAGTAGCAATTTGAAAGTCATTGATGTGTCTTATTACCATCTTAAATCTGAATTTAGAGAGAAGTCTCATGATGAGTATTTTGGATAAGTCTGTAGGTTAAGAGTATAAATTTTTCTTATTACCCTAAAAGTGGGACCATGTTGACTCTTGTGTCTGAACTTCAGTGTATAGTTAGGATATATCTCTAAGGAAGTGTATAGTTAGGGCATATCCCTAAGTGAGGGCATAGGTAGGGTATATACCTAAGTGAGGGTATAGTTAGGGCATATCCTTAAGTGAGGGTATAGTTAGGGTATATCCCTAAGTGAGGGTGTAGTTAGGGTATATCCCTAAGTTGTGATGTCTATAAGCATTACTACCTCTTAAGACTTGATGATTTGGTAACATGAAACGCACAGAGTGCTGAAAGTAGATCACTGGTCTGGTCCCTTTACTCTTGGACATTTGCAGAAGGCAGCACGTTCCTGCTATCCTCTGGAGACTGCTCAATGGGTTGTCCTCCCAGAACACATTTTTATTTTCCAGGTGCCTACCAGAATGGTCCTTTGAGACTTTTTAGTTCAAAGTTCTCTCATTTCTGCTGCTGCACTGCATCCAAGAGCTGCCTATTCTCCTGTCATCACTTCCCACCTTGTGGATCTCTGCCCATTTTGCTATAGGAGTGCTGGGATTGCAGATGTGCACCACCATATTGGGCTTTTTACAGGTGTTCCTAACATTGAATTCATGTCTTCAGACTTGTATGGTCTTGGATTGTTTTCCTGGCTTAAATTCTTTAAAATTATATTTTTGTCTAGATTTCTAACTTGACCCTGTTTTTATTTTATTCTTATCACTCAGTCCATACAATATTGCGTACCTATTCGTCATCAATGGATCTTTTATCCACTTGAATGTTAGCTTTAGGAAAGTAGGTATGTCTGATTTTCTTTTTAGTGTTAAACTGCAAGCCTACAGTAGTACTTAGAGCATAGTGTGTCATCGTGCTCCAAGATGTGCACTTGCTAAATACAGCTGATGTGTTTTTTTTTGGTGTTGCCAAATTTGAGATCATTAGTTGAATGACATTTCACTGTCCTTAAACTTGTACTATTCATATATTTTTGACAGGGAGCAGTAGCAATTTATTGAGTAAATTCTTAGAACAGTTACAACACTGAGCTAATACCAGAGTTGCAGCATCCAGCAGTGGGGAGTGATCCGGACCAGCGTGGTATCAGTTGTGGAGCATCTACACATCTGGGTATCTGTGTCATCTGTAACTGTGTCTCTGAACAATGTTGTTTCTTACAGCAGTGACCAGGTTAAGGGAGTCTCTGAGCTTTTAGGCATGTCCAGGGAACTTGTCATAGGCCTATGGTTTTAAACACTTGACGTTATAGTTCCTGTTTCATTGTCTCTTCTCAGCATTATAATGTGTGCTCAGTTTTGTTGTTGTTTGCTTGTTTTACGTCTCTCTCTCCATGTCTCCATCTTTTTCTCTGAGTCTCTGTCTCTCTCTTGTCTCTGAGTTAATCCGCTCTCTCTTCACTTAGTAGATAGGTTCCACCTTCATCACATTACGTCTTTTCCCCTAAGGTGAAAAGAGGTGGCGATTTCACTGTGTGAGTTTATTTGCACAGATGGTTCCTGACTTATTTACTGACATTTGTTCTCCATATGCTTGCCGTCAGTCCTGCTACAATTCTCACATTGTGCAGGATGCAGAATCCCGTTGCCAGCTGACTAGCTGGCATCTTGAAATGTGATCCCCTGTGCTTCTTGGAGTTTAGATGTTAAGTGTTGAGAGCATCACCAGCTTTATACTACAGCTATGACCGATTCATCATTTCCACTGCCATTTAAAAATAGAAAACTAAAGAGAAAGTGCAGTTTTATAGATAATTCCATAAGCATCAATACTATTTACTCAGGGGTAGAAATTGTTACTATGGTGACAAAACCAGGTTTTCCCTCAATTTGTAATGCTTGCTGCTTAAGAGTCATAAATATGTCGATTATTGTTATAGTTAGCTTCTGCTGTCAATTTGACATAAACTTACTGCCACCAAAGAAGAGGACCCTCAACCAAAGAATTTCCTCCATCAGACTGGCCTATGACCATGTCTGTGGGGGCATTTTCTTAGTTGCTAATGGATGTAGGAGGGCCCAAACAGTTAGGATACGGAGTACCTCCATCACAAGTTTCTTCCCTGCCCATTTTGTTCATCCTAGTCAACCACAGATCTGCTGTCCCTCCGTATTATCTTGTCATTTCAAGAATGGTATATGAGCAGAGTACTGCAGTATGTAATATTCCGGGTTGACTCTTGGCTTAGAACTACAGTTTTCTGGAGATTTATCTCAGGAACTCTTTGCATGTCATTTCTTTTTTATTGCTGTATTATGGGTAAGAAGTAGTTTATAAACATTCAACTTTGGAAGGACATCTTAGTTATTTCCAGTTTGGAATTATTACAGATGAACATTTGTATGTAGGTTTTTGTGTGAGCTCGTTTTTGTCATGTGGTTATTAAATCATATGGTATCCGTTTTTCTCCTAAGAAAAACGACAGTGGTTATATTGTTTGGCATTCCTATCAGCAATGTGTGAAGGATCTACGTTTTCTATATATGTGCCAGCGTTTGTATTGACACGTTTATTTGAACTGTTCTAAAGGGTATGTAGTGAAGTCTCCCCATTGCTTTATTTGCATTTCTCTGACGGTGAGTGGTGGTCAGTGTTTTCTTGTGCTTATTTGCCATTTCACCTCTTCTTACCTGAGACATTTCTCATGCTCTGTGCATAGTTTTTAAAAATACAAGCACTGTTTTCATATCATTTTCACTTCTCCCTCTCCTACTCCAGTGCCTCCCATTCATCTCATTTTTAGGTATTATTGCTAAACACACACACACCCTACAGAGTCTGTTTAGTGTTGCTCCTTCGTATATCTGTGTAGGACTGACCACTTGGGATTGGATAACCTATTAGGGGATCATACCTGGAGAAAATGGATTTTTCCTCTCAGCAACTGTTTATTATCCATAGCTCTTTGTCTAGTGGAGGGGCTCTGGTGGTTTTGATGAGAAGGTCTTCTGTCTGCTTTCATATTTGAACATTTGGTGCTGTTTGGGAAGGCTGTGGAGCCTTTAGGAGTTGGAGCCTTGCTGGAGAAAGCGCATCACTAGGGGTGGGCTTGCCTGCCTCCTGGTTCACTCTCTCCTCTTCGTGTTTTCAGCTGAAGATGTGATCTTTCAGCCTCTTCTCCCTGTTGGACTCTCCCTTCAGACCTGTAAACCAAAATAAACTTCCTTCCTTATGTCATGTTTGGTCAGAGTGTTGTAGTAACAAAAAGTAAAGCAGCACAGTGGTCTTGTAAAATCCATCCCCTCCGTGTCATATCAGCTGGTGTGGTCATTATATAGGTCATATTTAGACAGGCATATTGTTAAAAGTTCATGGGTACAGTATTCTCATCATGTTTAGAAGATACTGTCTCACAGCTGGCATCCTGGTCCTCCAGCTCTTAGAGTCTTTCTGTGCCTCCTTTGTGATGTTCCCTGAGCTTTAAGGATACAGATTGCATTGTAGATGTTCCAAGCTTCTATGCAGTTTGACCAGTTGTGGATCTCTGCAGCAGCCCCTCTCTGCTGCAAAAAGAAACTTCCTTGGTAAGGGCTGAGGGTCACATTTTCAGTTTTCATTTACAGTCTGGGTGCTCCTTATTTGTCTCAGATACCAGTCCTTTGTCAGGCATGTGGTTACCACATGCCTACCCCTACTGTATAGCATGACTTGTCTTTTAATGGGTCGTTTGCATTGATTTTGTTGAAGATTGATTTACCAGTTTTTCCCTTTAGATTCTGTTTTTATTTCAAATATAAAAACTCTTTCCTGGTCCTAAATTTTCTTTTGCAATTAATTCAACATATGTTTTAATTTTCCTTAAGACTTTCTTTTTTTGTCTTGGACATTATTTAAAAGCATGTGGTTAACTTCCAAATACTGAGTCTTTAAATGTTCTTCTGGTTACTGATTTTGAATTGGTACCCTGATCAATATACTTGTGTGT
Source organism: Cricetulus griseus (assembly GCF_003668045.3). Lineage (NCBI taxonomy): Eukaryota > Metazoa > Chordata > Mammalia > Rodentia > Cricetidae > Cricetulus > Cricetulus griseus. The sequence continues at coordinate 191,102,316 of NC_048595.1, read as the reverse complement.
ATCAAATGTAATGTATCCATTGATGGCAAACATCACACAGTGATATTTAAGAACAGTCATCAACTCCGGCTTTAGATATCTGAAACAAACTGAAAGAACATATTTGGAAATAAACAGCTATGTGATGCAATAATAGCAAAAGTAGAAGGTGTATGAGGAAGAGAAATATTTATGCACTAGAAATGAGAGTCTGCACTTCCACACTGAAATATTAAGTTGGGGTATGGTGTCTGTGTGGTATGGGACCCAGAGAAATGTTGCCTCAGTGGCAGTAAGGGAAGTCAAACTGTGTGGAGCTAACTTCAGAACAAAGTCACGGAATCAAATTCATAGAACGGACAAAATTCCCACCTAAAATAAAATGCTTTCAAAAAGAGCACATGAATTTATTACAGTTTTGAATAAATGGGGAGGACCTGCCCTGAAATCACCTAGACGGGGTGTGAAGGGACGTTAGAGGTCTGTAAGTTCTTAGAAAGGCTTAAAAGAAGCTGGGCATTGGTAGCGCATGCCTTTAATCCCAGGATCTCTGTGAGTTTGAGGCCAGTCTGGTCTGAAAAAAATAAAATAAAAAAAAAAAAAAGAAAGAAAGGCTTCAAAAAGACTAAGGGAATTATGGTAAAGATAATTGACAGTGATCGTGACCTGAAAGGGAGGGCTGGAGAGCAGTATCTAGTGTCTATTTTATAGTATCATCTATTTTATAGAATCTGTTTTTAATATCCTCTTTGGCAAATTTGTTGCCAATACATTTACACATATCTTGTTTCCCACAAAAGCTCAGTCCAGAAGTTAAATCAGATTTCTTCAATTTTAATCCAAAATGAAGAAACTGATGGTTGGGGTTAGCTGATTTGCCCAGTAGCAGGGACATAGGAAGAGTGGCGCTTGCGCTTTGAATACAGATCTGATTGGTTGAAAATGATGTCAGCGTCCATAAATGCTGAGTCTGCCCACACAGACCAGGAAAATACCTCTTCCTAAGAGGAGTGAAGAGGTCATACCTGCACTCCAAAAACATGGTGTCTGATATTTGCCTCCATCTCTGAAGATGTTACCTGAAAACCACAGCTCATATGATTTGCCCAAAACATGCCAAAAGAAACACACCGTACTATCTAAAGTCTTTGTGGCACTACTTTTGCCCAGTGTCTTCTAAAAATCTCCATACTTGCCAGTACAAGTCCCATGTGCCTCATCTAAAATGCTTGTGACTACAAGTGTTCCAGATTTCATGTTCTTTGTATTTGGGACTGTTTGCCACTTTACAGTGGAGCATTGAAGACTGAAATGTGTACTTTGAAATGCCCCAAATTCCAAGCTCTAGTCTGGCACATTATTAAAGAAAAATTACCAGATTTTGAACCATTTTTGGTTCAAGTTTCAGGTTTGAATTTCAGGATCAGGAATGTTCAAGGAATGTTTTTCAAGCAGTTTTTCTTTCCTTCTATTGCTAGTGTTGAAGAAAATAATGGATATTTCTTTTAAACCTGGATTCAGGAAAAGCATAATTCCTGCCTTTTATCTTCATCTTTCCCTCACTGAGAGAAGGGTCAGGAAACCCAGACAGCCTCTGTGTTAGAATAAAGGCTTTGGTCTCTTTCATGATTATGTCCGTGTTTGCTTCCTATTACTATGCCTTTTTAGGAAATGACCTTGAAGTGATTCCTTTGACTTGAAGTTTGCACTGTCTGATATTAATACAGCCCTGCAGCCTTTTTTTGTTGTGTTTTGTTTTTGTTTTTGTTTTTTGCACACCAGCTGTGTGGTATCCCTTTTCTCCTTCCAAAAACTTTTAATGTTGTTAATTTTGGAGAGCTACTAGTTAAAAATGTATCTGCTAGCTTATTATTTATGGGGGGGAGGGGACTGGCATGGTGTAGAGGCCAGAATCGGGTGTCAGGTGTCTTCCCTTACCACTCTACCTTATGTTTTGAGATCAGGTCTTTCACTGAGCCCATAGCTCATTGGCAGTCAGCCTGGCTGGCCCGTGAGCACCAGGGCTCCTCCTGTTTCTGCTCATGCCCTGCCTTTTGCCTGGGTGCTGCGCATCTGGGTCTGTCATGCTTGCATGGCAGGTGCTTTACTGACTGAGCCATCTCTCCAGCCATGTTTATTAGTTTTTAGTTTTATATGGTATAGCCAGTTTTGTTCATTTGGACCATGTTCAGAATTGTGTTTTATAGAGTAATTAGAAGTTAATATTTCATTGAACTTTCTACATGGACATAGGAAAGAGAAGTCATTTATTAACTAATTAGTAACACTACCAAGTAAGAAGCAATGCTTGTTAGAGGTAATGTTTTTACAGTTCTGGAATGAATTTCAAACACATTTAAAATATTATTGGTTTATTCTCCATGTGTTTAACATTATTTTACTGACATTAAATCAATAACATGAAGACACAAAGACCCTGTGTGGGATAGGTTTTTGTCAACTTGACACAAACTAGAGTTATCAGGGAAGAGGGAACCTCAACTGAGAAAATGCCGCCATCAGATTGGCCTATAGGCAAATCTTTGGGCAATTTTCTTGATTAATTATTTATGTGGTATAAATCCTGGGCTGTTTCTCCTAGGCTGTATGAGAAAGCAGGCTGAAGAAGCCACAAGGAGCAAACCAGTAAGCAGCACCCCTCAGTGGCCTCTGCTTTCACCCCTGTGCCCATGTTCTTGCCCTGACTTCCCTAGATAATGGGCCATGAACTGTAAGCTGAAATAAACCCTTTCCTCCCATGTTGCTTGTGGTCATAGTGTCTTTACCACAGCATAGGGAGCAAATTAATATAGAACCTATGTTTTAAATTTGAATATGAATAATACAGAAAAATTCCTGAGTATTTTAATGAACAAATGTAAAGTGCACACAGGACAGAGTTTTATTTTGAACAGAGGTAATAAAGCTTAGCTAACTTAAGGCAGAACTCTACACTAAATTTTGTTGTGTTCCATGTAATTAAAATATTGATGACAGCTATATTTGCTTCTTGTTATGGGTCTCAGAGGACTAATTAGTGTACCATAAGACTTTTACCTTGGCAGAGAGAACAGCTCTTGTTCATATTTGTATCACCAATGCTTGTTTTAGACCCTGCAAATAACATCTTCCAAACAATATAAGGAGTTACTTCTTTTAGTTTTTCTTTTAATATTTATGTTTTTATATATACATACAATTTTGTAGGATAGTCCTTAATTTACAATTTTCTATAGTTTCTTCATGATCTAACTTTGGCTGTGAATTTTTTATTAGTTTACTATAAAAGTGATCTTGCAGCCATCATAGTACATAAACTTTAGCCTCTTGACAACTGTTCCCTAGTTTGAGGTCATGTTAATTTTGACTTCTCAGATTAGATTGTGAAAGCTTTCCACAGTGAACTTTTTCCTCTTTATAACATGAAAGCAATGGGAGTGGATACTTTGACATCTATGTTGACAACTATGCACTACTCAGATCCACTTTTTCTTTTTGAGACAGGATCTTTATCCCAGGCTGGTGTCAAACTCTGATTGGGTAGTCGAAGATGTCCTTGAACCTTTGGGCTTCCTGCTTCTACTCCTGGGTACTGGGATTTCAGGAATGTGCTTCCATAGTGGGCTGAAGACTTGCTGGGGAACCCAGGCCCTTCTGCTGGTCAGGCTAGCACTCTACCAGCTGAATTGCATCCTTAACCCATTCTCCGCTTCTGTGTGACATTCCTGATGATAGTCAGTCCTTCTTAACTGTTAATTCTGATGTGATTTCAGACCTAAGAGTCTTAATGCTAAGAGAAGTAATTTGCATTTGTTTTTCACCTCGATTGATAAGTTGTTTCCTTGTATTACTTCGTAGTCTGTGAATCATAGAGCGTAAAAGTACCGCTCACAATGGTGTTTGGTTTTCTTTGTGTCCCATGTTCACTGGAAAGAGAGTTCTGTAGGTTCTTTTTTTTCTTACTGGTTTGGGTGCCTGTACTCTTTAACCAGTGTAGTTACTCTTCCTTTACTGTCTCACGATGCTGACTTCTGTTCTGTGAAACTGCATGTGTGAGTATGTACATGTGCAGGACAACCAGCACACACAGCAGTTTGTCCAGGCACTTAGCTCGGGCAGTAGTCACCAAATGGTTAAGTACTGCATATATTTTGGGGAATAGAAGAAGCCTTAAGAAGAAACAGGGTGAGTAGTGACAACTGGAATGTCTTCTGTTGCCCATGGACTAAGAATACAGTTCATGGGGTTTCTGGCTCTGCCTATCTGATTTGCAGGAGTCTGTTTATCAGTCATTCTCAGTCCCTGGGAGAATGGAGCCTAAAAATGAGGTGGACCAAAGTCTCATGCAATAGCTAACTTTATTCAGAGCATCAGACAGTTTATACTCTTCGGGTTAAGAAAGGTCATGTGAGTGGCAGTAGATTTGCCTATATTTTCCTTTTAATTCTGGGGCTTTGTTTTGATATTCTGAAGTTCTTTTGATAAGGGCATACACATATTGCCTGGAGATACTCATATTTTGTCAAGATATATGTACCTATCTTCTTCAATAATTTTCCCCCTTTAAATTCTGTCTTGATCTGCTCTTAACATCATTTATTTTATGCTTACCATTGCATTGTCTATATACTTATATATCCTTAAACATAAAATTTTCATATATAAGCCATTAATATTTAAAGTATAAACATAGACTATGAAACCTGATTTCTTAAAAAAAAAAAGAAAGGTCATGTGAGTATATAATCACAAAGACAAGCTACATATGGCAAAAGCATAGTTTCCATAGAGGCATATAAATAAATGACAACAGCCAGTTGTAATGAATCATGTAAAGCAAACTCACCACTATCTACTTTACCTGGGAAGGACATGGAAGCACATGTCAAGAACAATTCTGTGTTTGTTAAGAAACTGAGGTCACAAGACTCTTGTTTTCTTGGTGTTTTCTCATAAGCACTCAGAATTTCCCTCCCACGACTCTATTCTTGCATGGTGTTCTGATACTTGCCTAGGCCACAATTACTGTAATAGTATTTTACTTGGGGAGAGGGTGGTAGAGAAGCTTCTAAAATTGGATATAATTGTAAATGTGTGTACATTATTAAAAGATAATATTCTAAACTTTTTAGTTATCAAGTGATCGATCCCTAATTAATAACTTTTAGAAGTCAAGTTTTACCTTTTTCTCAAATGACTCATTGATTTTTAACCATCTTCCAAAATAAGTATGCATAAGAAGCATGTAGCAAATATATAAGTTTAAAAATTTATATGTTTAAGCTTCAAAGTCAAAATGTATAATAGTTTCCTGTATTAATGATTTAAATTTTAAGTTATATTTTTTAGAATCATAATAGCTGTGGTGTGAATGAATGCTTGGGAACAGGCTGACACAGATATGGAAAAGTTAGGAGATGGCACTAAGGTGATGGCATGGCATTTAACTCTTCCTAGGCTACTGACGTGGTATGATTACCCCATTGTAAATTAAAGCTTAGAGAAGTTACTTCCTTAATTAAGGTCAACTTGAAAACCCCACAGTTCACATTCTGACTGTTACTAAACCAAATGGCAGATATAGAGTAGTACTTATTCTTTATAGAAAAGTATCTGTTGGACATGCTTTGGTCTATAGATAGTAAATGTAACTCTCTCTCTCTCTCTCTCTCTCTCTCTCTCTCTCTCTCTCTCTTTCTCTCTCTCTCGGGGTGGGGTGGGTGGGGTGGGCGGGGAGAGACAGAAACACCAACTCATCAAGCAAATGCTGGCTGAATAAGTTACAATTCTGACTTCTTAAAAAGCCATAACTAGTTAGAAATACAACTGAGTTTTTGTTCCCTCTTCTGTCATTTATTTTTGTGGGAATACTCCTTCTTGAAAGCACATACACATCACACACACACACACACACACACACACACACACACACACACACACACACACACACACACACACACACACCACACACACACACACACACACACACACACACACACATGATCTATCATTTATTTGAGAAGAATTCCTGTCAGGGCTGTTGCAGGTTACAGGGATATGAAGATGGTTGATTCTTGCTTCATCATGATGGAATTTACAGTTGACCCTAAGAAGAATATTACAGTATATTGAAACAGTGTCCTGAGAGGCAGGGTGCCCAACTACAGAGGGAAGGGAAGGAGAAAAACCACAGAAGTGACATAGGTGCCAAAGAACAGATACGCAGCTAGCATAGTGTACTCTGGGACTCACATGTGGTTCATCATGGAGGGGTTATAGACAATTATTAAGATATGTTACAATACATGATTGGAAATGTAGTTAGTTTTCAAATTTGATGAAATTTGTATAAAGTTTTGGATTTGTTTTTTACAATAGTTACTGAATCTTTGAAGAAGGAAAATGGAATTGAGATAAGAGTGAATGAAGGTAGGGACTCAGTTAAGGGACAATTTCTGGCCATTTGTGAAGAGATGCAACATGACAGTCTGCACTGACAACTACATGATCATACAGAAAAGTTAGGTGACTAAAATGCCTTGTATGTATAATGCTTTAAAATGTCACAAACATTATAATGCACACTTCCTGTTTTGGTACCTATTTGGGAGGTGGATAAGCAGATGGTTCAGGTAGATGGACTTCTGTTTTGTACAAGGGAATGGAGATCTTGAGACCCTGCCTTAGCCAGGGATGAGGAAGCAGTGGCTTACATGTGAACCAGAGCTGGGTGATCAAGCTCAGGGCTCTGTCTTGGTTATTTCACACCAACCATGTGTGCATTAATTTAAAGCATGGATGGGGTCAGCCAGTAAGGTCAAGAAATATTCACGGGTCCGTGTGAATACCTGGAAGGTGCTTTTGCCGAGGACATGGTGTGTTGAAGTGTTTGGAGGTCTGTTCTTGTGACTGTTGGAAACAGAGGCAGGCTCATATTAGATACCGTTCTAGAGAGTCTTCCAATCAGTGCTGGTGATCAGCATGTTAAGGATCTTTAACCCACACCTTTAAAATGAGTTCTTACTTGTTAACGGTTATGGGTTATGTTCTCTTCTCTATCCCTGAAGGACCTGGGAGAAGCAGAAGTGTGTCTCTGCTTTCTCATCGCATCCTCTCCCACACTGATGATACTTTCATTACCCTCTTTCCAGCCTGGCCTCGAGTCACTGCTGTGTCTGTTCAATAGTCTTTCAAGTTAAGTGATTACTATTCTGGTCCAGCGAGCAATATGAGGCTGGCTTTCAGACCCTGGGTAGCACAGGTAGTTTGGCTAAACCATCTGGAAGGCTGTGTTGTCAGAGACATGTAACCACTGAGCTTCACAAAGTTTGTAACCTGAGATTTATAGGGAACTGAATCTAAAACCACATGATCACACTGCTGAGTCTAGTCTCATAAAGCTGTTTCTGCTGTGTAATGTTTCAAAGGGAACCTAAAATGCCATAGTCTTTCTCTCCTAATTTTGTCCTGCTTGATTAACTTGTACTCTGTGTTAGTAAATTCAAAGGAAACAATTAGTTTCTATTATAATTGGGAGCCACAGTCAGTTAAGGTACTTTGGAAAGTATAATGACCTCTCTGGTACCACAGGCTAGCTGGTGCATCAGCCGTTTCTTGCCTGGTACTCTGTTTACTGACTCCGCTTCATGGTGTGAACCTTGTGTCTGGAAATTATAGTTTCCTTCAAAACAGAAAGGGAAAAAAAGGAAGGAAGGAGGGATGAGGGAAAGAAAGCCTGATTTGTGCTTCATCTAACACAAAGAGTTTTTAATGACAGTAGGAAGTCAGTAAAGGATTTTCATCAAAATGTGCTATTTATGAGTTGAAAATTGTAATTTTAAAAAATGTGAGTTTTTAAAATACTATCTTAAAATAACAATAAGGTTTTAAAAACCATCTGGATATAGTGGTGCATGTTATTAATTACCATACTTGGGAGGTGGGGCAGGCAGAAAGATCAGGAGTTGAAGGCATCCTGAGCTACCTGATGGGTTTGAGAAATATCCTGTGTCACATTAGCTTAGCATTTTTATTTTTTAGAATAGTCTGTTCAGACCACTTTTACTGTTGGATTTGACAGGTATGACAGGAGACTGATCTACACGGAATCTAGAGAGAAAGTGTGCAGAGGTTTCAGGTTAAAGGAGCCTGGAATTGACTTTCCATTAAGTCTAGGCTATTTGTGTTGGTTCCTTCACAGTAGAAATGTGCTTAAAGTTGACTGTTTTCTTCTTCTGCACCATCTGAACCCAGTCTCCACTTATCTTTTGTAGCTCGAGACAGTGGGATGGCAGCTTAACCTGCAAATGGCTCATTCGGCTCAAGCAAAGCTGCAGTCTCCTCAGGCCGTGCTGCAACTGGGAGTGAGCCAAGAAGACTCCAAGGTGAGAAACCACGCCCTGAGGAAATGAGGTATTTTTGTTTGGTAGGTCTTGTACCTCATTGATAGAGGAGTCTGGCCTTAAAATCAAGTGTAAATCAATAACAACAGCTTATCTTGCAATATGCTTCCCTTATAGACCATTTTATGTCTTTTCATTTGTGTGAAGTGAAAATGTTATGTAGTCCCTATGAAATTACTGTTTTAATGCCCCCTTGTGTGTATGTTGTGTGTGTACATGTGTGTACACATGTGTATTTGTGCATATGTATATGTATATATGTATGTGTATGTTTGTGTGTTTTAAACTGTAAACTGCATGCATAAAGGGAAAGGGACATTTGCTGTTGTCCAGCCAATGCTTGGGCCAGTGAGATAATATGAATTACATTTTTGGGAATAGTGTGTTCATGTGTTTAAATCTTAACTCTTGCAAGATAGATGTTTGCATTAGTTTACATCATAGGGCAGCTCCTTCTTTAGAATCAATTTTGGAGCAACCTGTACATAATTATCAAAGGTGAAAGAAGTACCACGGAAGGTTCCCTACCACAGCATGTAGAGAAATACGTTTCAGATATAATGAGAGCTATCTATCATATTTTATACTGTAATTACCCCTGAAAGATAGAAAAGGAGAGTAAATCCCCACCTCAGTAGATGAGACTTTGTATTATTTTGAGATGTTTGAATAGAGCTGGGCATAGGTTTCTGTGGGAGATCTGAGGATGGAGAGGTTACAGTGGATGACTGTGCTGTGTTTATAATGGAATAGGATGTACTTTGATAGTGTGTTCACAATTAGTTATTATATCATAGGCATTTGTGTAGTTTTGAAGAACTGGACTACTGGCTAGCCCAGGATATATAACCACAAAGTATTAATATAGGATTTAATTCTCACATAAAATGTATTAGTTTAATACAGTGTTCCCAAATAATTTCCTTTCACACATTTTCCACTGGAAAACAATACAAACTTACTAGTCAAGTGTCAAATTGAGACTTATTGTTTGTGCTGCAACTTAGTTGTTACATAATTGTGACATGGTGTTTAATCTTTGTAAGAAGACTCTTTCCTGTAGCATGTAGTGTGTATCTTACAGGGTTTCTGTGGGGATTACACGCCTACTGTGTATAAAGCATTTAGCCAATATAGTAAATTCTCCATAAGTACTGGCTGGCTGTTATCATCACCGTCATCAATACAGTGGGGAGCTAAAATTGATCAGTCAGTCAGTCAGTCAGTCAGTCAAGCCATTTGCTTCAGGACAAAGTTCTTACTAAATTTATTTGCTAATGTAGTTATTGTCATGTTCCTTTCTGTTTCATATGTCATCATGATATACTTGTAATATTTATGCTTCCTGGGAATTCCAAAGCAAAAGGACGGCCTTGGAAGTCCCTTTCTCCTGTGAACCAAGGAAGGTATTCTGAGAATGGTCAGGAAGGCACTGGAGTCAGCTGGGGCTCACCGTGACTAAACAGAGGCGTATTTAAGTAGCTCTGTGCTGTCTCTGTTTGATCCCTTATGACTACTGTGTTTAAACTCCAGGTAGCTACAGAGCTACAGAACTATGTGAGCTAGGGAATGTTACTTTTACCAAATATTAGATATGCTTTTAAGCACCAGGGCTTTCATGGTGCTTTGCTTTGGGCTGCCCAAGCCTACCCCCCCCCCCAGCACCATCACATAGACATAAAACCATGCCTTTATGCCTATATATACATTTCATCGTGAAGCAGTGGGAATGAAGGAATAATGCTTCTAGCAAGACAGTCTTTTTTTTGTCTAGGCCCTGCTCCAAATGATATGACATACTTTGAAGATCCCCCATGGAAGGCCTCACCCTCCCTGGGGAGCAGAAAGGGGTTGGGATAGGGGGACAGTGGGGGGCAGGGGAGGAGGGGAGGCAGAGGGAACTGAGATTGACATGTAAAAAAAACTTGTTTCTAATTTAAATTTTAAAAAGAAAAAATAAATAAAGCACCAAAAAAAAAGTCTTTTTAAAAAAATTCATGCTGCTCTCCAGGAGGTCAATACAGATGTTAAATCTAGATCATTTGCGATATGGGTTTAAGTATCTTTACATTTGTCCATTTGTTGCTCTTTTGAAATTTTGATTGAATCTTATTACAGATGAGCATTATTTAGCCCTCTAACATGCAGAACTAGACAACCACTGTCTTTCCCAGTAGAAGAGCAAGGCAAGGTGAGAAGCATCCACTGTGAGGGTTGTGAGCTCTTTATCCTGTGTGCAGATTTAAGAATTGCTTTATATTGCCTCCTCCTATGGCGCTGTGTGGACTTGACCCAGCTAATATTTCGTAGACACTAGGTACACAATGAAATGTAAAACCACTATCAAGCTGGGCAGGAACATGCTGGGTCCTAGAGATTCTGTGCCTCAAGGAATAGTTGACAACTATATCGTCTCCTCAGCAAATTGCTGAGTTCTGCCTTGAGTTGAATTTTTGTTTACACTCTCCTGTTATCTTGGTTTTATTCTTTTAATTTCTGCTTCATGCGGATGTTACTGTTCATGTAACTTCTGTTATTAAATGCCACAAACTGTATTATGCTCTCTGCCTGTTTCCTATGTTTGGAAACAAGAATTCAGGAACTGTTGATTGTCTGTAGTGAAAGAGCAAGGTCATGGAGCAGGTTGTAGAAACCACATTTACTGAAGGAAGAGGTGCTTTCAAAATATTAGAAGTTGGGACTACTTGGGTTACAATGGAAAGTATCACAAAGTATAAAATTATCAGACTGTAAAAATCATTTATGTAAAATAGTAAGCTGTAGGCAGGAATTCTTTGAAGTATGTATTTCATGGCATAGTTACCCGGAAAATATATATGTACTGAGATCCTGAGAGGATTAAAGTCGATGTAAAGGAGAGAATATCTGGACAGCGTTCACACAGAGTAGTGTAGCCAAGAGTGGTTTCTAAGGAGCTGCTGTTCCTGGTGTCGCTTACAGCATGCCCATGAATGTGTAGCTTGCAGTGGAGTTTCATTTGCTATCACTCTAGATAACATTGTTTGGCTGTGTTATCTTTGCCCTAAGAATATTTCTGTCTCAAGGCTTTCCTGTTTTGCTACTAATTTTATCATGAAAAATGGATGATTGTAGCTTTTGGACAGATCTATAGTCTAGTTAGTTATTTTCAGCTAATGCCCTTTGTATCTGTCAATTGCATTCTGCAAAGTAAGACAATTTTCTTAACTTTCGCAGATACTTTAGAATAAAGTTTTCTTGTTTTGTTCTGGTTTGGTTTGGTTTATTTCATTAGGGGGCAGTAGAGCACTTTGCCTGCCTCACCATTTCTGGGATTCACAGTGTTATTTAACATAACATTCAAAGTAGTTGTGGGAAATGCTAAGTGTTTATGTTTCTAATCTGTATATAACAATAGAGTTCTCCTGTTTCCATCAGCAGAATTAATGCAGATTAATCAGATATGTATAGAACAAATAAATGAGATCAGCATGAGTCAGCTTTTGTTAATTTGTCTGTGATCATTTGCCAAAATGTAATTTATTAAAAAGCTTTCTGCACTGCTGACTTTTTTGTTTCATTCTGTCACTTACATTTAGTTCTTTACAAGAACATGGAATAAAATAATCCCCAAGATAAATGAATGGCTCTGTTGGGTAATAGTTTAAACTACTTCTAGGCTAATTATAGTCTGTTGAATTAAAAAAATAAATTGTGAAGAATACAATGTTTTTTGTAACAAGTGTTGGTAATTTTGAATATCATCAATAGTTTGAATATTCTAAAAATGCCAAAATACTTAAAATATACATTTAATTTCCTTATCAGTTAGTTATTCAACAGAATCCTATTTTAGTAATGTAGAGATTAAAATTGTGTTTCATTTTTAATCTACAACCAAGATAAAATTACTTTCATAGCAAACTTTCATTTCTCTTAATGTTAAACTGGACTTTACTTAGGGTGCAGAAGATATTTACAGATAAGTAGTTATGATTTTGAGTAAATATAGATCTTTTCATGCTAGCTTCTGAGGTAGATATTTTCCTATTTCCAGCTGATTGGTACATTCTGTTCAAAGAGAGAAAATGAGCTTTACTCTTACTGTTTATAGTTTTTTCTAACTATGCTGGGAATAGAACTCAGGGCCTTTACATGCTAGGCATGTGCTCTACCACCAAGCTACCTCCCGCCCCCTTTATGTGTTCACTCTGTATTAGACACTGATATTGTCAGGCTTTTGTGTTTAAAGCATCTCTTCTAGTCATGAATGTTAGTCTTTGATAGATGGATAAAGGGAAATTTAGAGAATTTAGATCAGTTTCCAAGGCCATAAGGCTAGTAATGTGCACATGCAGAATTTGAAGCCAGGCCATTTCACTGCACTGTTTATTAATCCAGTACTGTGGGTACTGGATTATTTTCCTTTTTTACTGATGTGGTCCATTCTGTAATGTGTACACATATTTTAAATTCATGCTTTTATTGTTATTTTCTTCTTAAGATTATGTAGATTCGGCTTTCTGTTTCCTTTATGGAATTCAGTTAGGGCAGCAGATGCTTTGTCATTGAGAGATACTCTTTTACTTCTGCATAACAAATGTATGTTTATGTATGGATGATATTTCAATAGGACGTACTTTTTTAAAAAAAGCAAATCTTAGTATAAGGATTAGATTATGCCTTTGCATGATGCCTTTAAAGCAGATTCTGTTACTTAAAGGGGAAACGTATATTCTGATTTACTTAAAATAGATGTCTCAATAAGAAAAAAAAATGTGCTAGTCAAATCTTGGATTCTTGTTATGGCAATTTAAGTCCCCTTTGGTCCCCTTAAGGGTGATGTAGTATAGACTGAATTAGATGTACCTACAGATTTTTCTAAGATGTTCTCAAATATAGGTCAGAATTTCCTAAATGTATTTTAAGGTATCCTATAGCACATCTTTATTAGCCTAAGTCACATTAAAGGTTATTTTCTTATTCTTGATAGTGCAGTCAAGATGATCTATGTGATTGGCACAATTCAAATGTGGAAAAGAGTTCATTTCTTTTTTAACACCTGCTGGATGCTTTTTTGTTATATATATTTAAGTTGTACTATCTACTGTGTTAACATGAATGTAGGAAATAAGTGATTACTGTAGTTAAGCAAAATAGGGAAGCTTTTATCTCCCATAGGTAGCTTTTTTGTATGTGTGGTGAAAGCATCTAAAATATATTTTCTCAGTGAAGTGTCAGTGTGCTTTTGATCATTCCCTGCATCTCTGGGGATGAACCCAACTTGATCATGTTAGATAACTGTTTTGATGTATTCTTGGGTGTGCTTTGCAAGGATTTTTATTGAAAATGTTTGCATCTGTGTTTATAAGGAAAATTGGTCTATAATTTTCTTCTTTTGTTGGATCTTTGTGTGGCTTTGGTATCAGGGTAATACTGGGTTCATAAAAAGAATTAGGAAAGGTTCCTTCAGTTTCATTTTGTAGAACAATTTGAAGAGTATTGGTGTTCTTCTCTGAGGAGCTAATAGAATTCTGCACTAAATCCATCTGGTCTGGGCTTTTCTTGGTTGGGAGATTTTTAATTACTGCTTTGATTTCACTAGGGTTTATCACTCTTTTCAAATTGTTTGTTTTGTCTTGATCTAACTTTGGTAGGTCAGATATATCAAGAAATTAATCTATTTCTTTTCAGTTTTCCAGTTTGGTAGAATACAGATTTTTTAAAGCATGTTGTTATGATTCTTTGAATTTCTTAGATGTCTATTTACATTTCCGCTTTTCATCCTTATTTGGATCTTCTCTCTGTGTCTTTTGGTTCATTTGGCTAGAGATTTGTCAATTTTGCTGATTTTTCTCAAAGAACCAGCTGTTCATTTCACTCATCTTTTTGTTTCTATTTCATTGATTTCATCCCCTAAGTTTGATTATTTTGTTCCATCTACTCTTTTTTGGGTGGTGTTTCTTGTTTAAGAGCTTTGAGATGTGTTGTTAAGTGATTAATATGACATCTCTCTGGTTTTTAGATGTAGGTACTACCTTGCCTGTTAGAATTGCCATCATCCTATAGGTTTGGATAGGTTGTGCTTTCATTTTCACTCAATTTCAAAAAAGCTTTAAATTTCCTTCTTAATTTCTGTCTTCACCCAATTTTCATTTAACAGTGAGTTGTTCAGTTTCTACAAGTTAGTATGCTTTCTGCTGTTCCTGCTGTTGTTGATACCCAGCTTTAGTTCATGGTGGTCAGATAGGATACAGGGTGTTTTCTTGTATCTGTTGAGACATGCTCTGTGCCCTAGTATGTGGCCAGTTTTGAAGAAAGTCTCATGAGATGCTGAGAAGAAAAATATCATTAGTGTTTCAGTGGACTGTTCTGTAGATATCTATTAGGGTCATTTGATTTATAATGTCTTTGAACTCCAGCATTTCTCTGTTTAGTTTTGGTCTGGATGACCTGTTGGCAAGAGTAGAGTATTGATGTCAACACCACTATCACTATGTCTGGGTCCATATATGATTTTAACTATAGTAATGTTTCTTTTATGAACTTTGGTGCCTTTGTGCTTGGTGCGTTTATGTTTAGAATTGTAATATCATCTTGGTGGGGTTTTTGTTGTTGTTGTTGTTGGAGGAAGAGGAATAAGTAGTGGCCTTCTATATGTCTTTTGACTAGTTTTGGGTTGAAGTCTATTTTATCAGATATTAAAATATTACTACACCTGCTTGCCTCAGGGATGTAGTTGCTTGGAATACCTTTTTCTATCCTAAGTGATATATCTACCTTTGAGGGTGAGATGTGTTTCTTGGATGTAGCAGAAAGATGGATTCTGTTTTATAATCCAGCTTATTAGTTTGCCTTTTTATTGGAGAATAGAGAATACTAATATTGATGAGTTATTTATGAGCAGTATTTTTTTATTCCTGTTGTGGTATGCTCCTTCCCTTTCGATTAACTGTTTTATTGATTATTTGTTTCTTGTGTCCTCGTGGGTGTACTTGGTATAGTTAACCTTCTCTTCAGACTAAAGTTTTCCTTCTAGTGCCTTCTATAGAGCTGGATTGGTAAATTGAAATTGTTTTGAGTTGTTTCTATCGTGAAATGTTTTTCTTTCTCTGTGATTGATAGTTTTGCTGGGTATAGTACTCTGGACTAGCATGTGTAGTTTGTCGAGCTTGTAGTGTAGTCACAGTTTCTCTGTGTCTTGGCAGCTTCCCAAGTACCACTCAGAGGCTTAATATTAGCTATGAATGCTTGGACAATAGCTCAGGCTTATTACTAACTAGCTCTTACAATTTAATTAACCAATTTCTATTAATCTATGAGCTGCTCCAAGACTTGTAGCTTTTACCTTTCCTGTAAGTCCTGCTTCCTCTCCATCTGGCTGGCAACTCCTCTGATTCCATGCTCTTCTCATTCCTAGCACTCTCTCTGCCCTGAAAATCTTGCCTAGCTGTGGACCAATCAGCTTTTTATTAACAATGAGAGCAATACATATTTACAGTGTACAAAGATTGTTCCACAACATTGTAAAATGTCAGTCAGGCTCTTCTGGCTTTCAGAATCTCCACTGAAAAGTCCTATTTTTCTAACGGGTCTGCCTTTATATGTGACTTGGTCTTTTTCCCTTGCAGCTTTAAAAATATTTTTACATATTTTTAGATTATAATATAATCATATCATTTCCCGCCTTCTTTTCCTCCCTCCAAACCCTGCCAAATACCCCTCCTTGCTCTCTTTCAAGTTTTTGTCCTCTTTTAAAAATAATTGTTGTTACATAATACACAATATCTTTCTAAATACATGAATAGAACCTTCTCAATCTGTATAATGTTATTTGTACATATATGTTTTCAGAAATGACCGCTTGGTATTGAATAACCAGTTGGTGTGCTCTTCACTGGGGAAGAACATTTCTCCACTTTCAGTATCCGTTAGTTGCCTGTAGTTCTTTGGTAGGGTTGAGACCTCATGGGCTTTCTCCCATCCATGTTACCATGTCTGCTACTGTTTTCCTCCATGCAGCTTTTAATGGCTTTTGTTTGTTCTGTACATGAAGTGTCTCAATTCTGTGTGTCCTGGAGCATTTCTTTCATGATCCTGTCTAATTATGTTCTCTATGCCTCTTGTACCTTGAAGCACATCCCTTTCTTTGCTTTGGGGAGGTTTTATTAAAAATACTTTCCGTTCTTCTACTTGGGTTTCTCTCCTTCCTATATGTCTATTATTCTTAGATTTTGTCTTTTCACAGTGTCCCAGTTTACTTGAATGTTTTGTGCCTGGGTGTTTTTTTTTTTTTTTTTTAACATTTTCTTTGAACTGTCCGTTTCTTCTACTTTTCTTCAAGCTGAAATTCTGTCTTCTGTGTTGTAACATGTTGATGAGGTTTTTGTTTGGCTTCCTGGGTTTTTCATTTCTAGTTTTATATCAGTTCAGTGGGGCTTGTGGTTGTTGTTGGTGGTGGTGGTGGTGGTGGTGGTGTGTGTGTGTGTGTGTGTGTGTGTGTGTGTGTGTGTGTGAGAGAGAGAGAGAGAGAGAGAGAGAGAGAGAGAGAGAAAGAGAGAGAGAGAGAGAGAGAGATTCTATTTCTTCATATTTCATTCAACCGTTGATGTTTTCATGAAGGTATTTATTCCTCCTTTTGGTCCTTGAGCATATTCACAATAGCTGGTTTGAAGTCCTCGTCTTATGCTTCAGCTAAATTGCATTTAGGGCCTATTGCAATGAGGTTGCTGGCTTCTGGCAGATGCATGTTGTCTTGGCTATTCATGTTTGCATTTCTGCACTGGGATCTAGGCATCTGGAGTTAAAATATTGGAGGTATCTGTTCTTTGTTGGTAAGTGCTCCATTCTTTGGTTACTGTTGCCCATTCTGGGTCCATCCTAGCTAAGTGTGTCCATCAGGTTCCTTGGAAGAGAGTGGTTCTGTTGGTCAGTGTGGAGTCACAGAGGATAGAATGGGTGGCAGAAGAACTAGAGGAACCATGTATTCTGCATCTGCACCATGAGGCTGAGTCCCAAGGGGATGTAGGTGAGCTGGAGGAGAGTCTCAGGCTGACATGATGCAGCAGATCCAGAAATAGTCTTAGAAGACCAGAATGGTGAGGAGAATGGTATAAGCAGCCTACCTGGGTCTCAGTCAGTTGTGGTGGCTGTGGGGTTCCTGGTAGAGAGTTCTGCTGGTCAGGTGGGGAATCTGAAAGGAAAGGAGATAGCCAGATGGAATGGCTCAAAGAGGTGATGGAGAAGAACAGGGAGCATGACTCATCCTGAAATGTATTTTTTACTGAACCCTTTCTTTTGGATGTGATGGTAAGATCCCTTTAGATCTCCAGTATTCCTTTAGTTTATCCTAGAAGATCTTTATTTCTTCATCATTTTAAAGGATAATTTAGTTGGATGTAGTAATTTTGGCTAGCAAGTAGTTATTCGTTGGGCTTGATTTTGTTCTGTCTTCCATGATTCTGCCTTTCTTGGTTTCTTCTGAAAGGTTTGATGTGGTTTTGATAAACTTGCCTTTGTGAGTTGGTATATCTTCCTTTCATGTCTGTTTTCTTTCCATATCCTTTTAGTTACTCTTGTTCTTTTAGTTACAGTATGTCATGGGGGTGGGGGATTCTGGGTGGGGCCATTTACTTATACATGAGGTTCTAGGTATCTCCTGTACTTGCATGGCTCATACCTTTTTGTAGTTTTAGAAAGTTTTGTCTGTGATTTTATCACATAGATTTCCTTCAGTTTCTCTCCAAGCTCTGTACACTCTACAGATTTGTTCTTCCTAGAGGTCATGGGTATTCCCAAATGCATGTGCCTTCATTTCCCTCTGCAACACAGCATGTACTTGGTTCCTTATAGACCTTTGTGTTTGGGTCTGCATCCATGTCAGTGTGGGCCTGTTCCTTGACCACACTGATTCTTGGGGTGGCTGCTGTTTTAGCCAGCAGAAAGTAGAGGCATTGTGTCTTGGGTACGTAAACAGTGCAGGGGCTTCTGCTGTCTCTAATTGAAATTATTGACTGTGTGATCTCTCTTATGGCTCCAGCTCTCTGAGCTACTCTGTGAGGAACAATCCTTCTCTGGCACCTGCCTGTGTAGATTGTAGCTCTCCCACCTGTACAGTATATTTTCCAGCATGCCAAATTGTTCATATATGGAGTCTGCTGCGGCCTTCCTGTTCGCTTTTCCTGAAGCCTTGCTGAGACGACACTCCAATTCTATTTCATTGCCTGCTACCGGTTGTTTCTTCTAGAAATCTAAACTTGGATAGTTCTAGATTTCATCCGGTCTGTCAGTGACTTACTGTTGTTCTCTGTGCTTTCCATGCCATCCACCTCTCTGTAGCCACACACCTGATGTTTTGTTTCAGAGTCTTGAAGATTTGGGTAAATGCTGTGCACTTTCCTGGGTTCCAGTATAGTCTCATTGTAAAAGCCAAACACATTCTTTTTTTTTTTTTTTTTTTTTTTTCTGTCATATCCTTTGGGATAGGGCCTAGGCCCTCCCCTGTGTATCTAGGCTAAGGGAGTCTCCCTCTATGTGAAATGGGCTCCCAAAGTCCATTCCTATGCTAGGGATAAGTACTGATCTACTACAAGAGGCCCCATAGATTTCGAGGCCTCCTCACTGATACCCGCATTCACTGGGTCTGGATCAGTTCTATACTGGTTTCCCAGTGATCATTCTGGGGACCAAGATCACCCCCTTATTCACGTCAGCTGTTTCTGTGGGTTTCACCAGCCTGGTCTTGACCCCTTTGCTCATCACTCCTCCTTCTCTACAACTGGATTCCAGTTCAGTTCAGTGTTTAGCTGTGGGTGTCTGCTTTTACTTCCATCAGCTGCTGGATGAAGGCTATAGGATGGTAAAAGCCAAACATTCTTTTGCCTAATGTGAATGGTGGTTACATTTTTATCACCATTTAAATGTCATGTTTTTTCCCTTCTACTTTTAATCTTTTGTGTGGATTTACCTCCTTTGATTCTAAAGTACAAGAAAATATGAAAAATGTGAGCATGTACCTAGAACAGTCTTACTGAGCCTTTTTGCTGCAGACAGGTGAATAGGACATTTATAGATGTCTCTTAGCTTTGCCAGAGGATATTGTGCTTCCAGTTATGCAAAAGCTCCATAATAGCCACCCACTCAGGCTCTTTAGTTCTGCATAGTAATGATATGTAATAATAGAACTGTTTTCATAGCTCAGTGCATTTATACTTCTCTTTTATGGTGTACATTTCTTTATGGATAAAATATTACTGAATCCTGTGTGTTTTAGAGAGATAGTTTAAAACACCAAGAAAGTAGTAAATAAAAGATGGACATTTGTTGTCAGAAAATTTGTGTGAAGAAATAAACCTCACCAAGATTGTGAGGATACCAAAGATAGTGAAGAAGAGGAAATAGAGGGCTGTGAGGATGAGGGTACTCTGGTTGAGATCACATGGGGCTGTGAGGATGAGGATGCTGTGGTTGAGATCACATGGGGCTGTGAGGATGAGGATGCTGTGGTTGAGATCACATGGGGCTGTGAGGATGAGGATGCTCTGGTTGAGATCACATGGGGCTGTGAGGATGAGGATGCTCTGGTCGAGATCACATGGGGCTGTGAGGATGAGGATGCTGTGGTTGAGATCACATGGGGCTGTGAGGATGAGGATGCTCTGGTCGAGATCACATGGGCCTGTGAGGATGAGGATGCTCTGGTTGAGATCACACAGGGCTGCAGTAATGGTTCTGGTTGAGATCACACACTGCCCTTGCTTGAGATTCGGGCTCGGTTCCCAGTACCCATGTCAAGGTTCTCACAGTTGTAACTTCAGCTCTAGGAGAGCTTGACCCTCATGGCTTCCAAGGGCACCTGCACTCACCTGCATGTACTCACATACACATAATGTAAAATATTAAAACACACATTTGTAAAAAGGGAAAAAGTAAAATGAAGGTATGTTAGTGATGAATTCTAGTATAATTTTCAGAGAAAGAAGGAAAAGAGCAAAGCCTGCATGTTGCCTTTGGTTGGTAAGTGCACACTGGGACCATTGAAGCTGAGGAATCATCAGATTGAGTAATGATATCTGCACATTTGCAGGCACCTGAGCTACCTCACTATTTCTCTCCCCTCTCGGCACTGTCACTTCTTTCTTTCAGAATGGCCGAGGCTGGTAACAGCTGAGGGTGGTGATGATGGCTGTGCAGAAACAGGACTCACTATGCCTGACACTCCCAGCCTTAGTCCACCTATTGCTATGTGCCAACTGTTGTTCTGTGTGATCTTATACTGCAGTGGCCTTTCAGTCCCACAAGGACTGAAAATAATTTATGATTTAATAAAGTAGCTCCTATGCTTCCATGGTGATTACTTTGTTTCCTGTCTTAAGTAAGATACCTGATTTGTTCAATAAATCCTGTTCTTACATTCTTTATGGCTCCATCTCCCTCATAAACACTTTGATAGCCTTGAAACTCCCCTGAGGACAGGTGGTTTATTTCCATTTGCCAACTGCAGAGTGAGACCATGGTCCTGAGAAGGACTGGGTTGAGACTTGTGCCATTTACTCTGGTAGGGCTTCCTATGTGATGGCATTCGTGCTGTGCGGAAGTCAGGGAATTCTGGAAGAGACTGTATAGGGTTCCCTATCACACAGGTCAGCAAAGTACATGCAGGCTCCATGTCTCCTGAGCTGTTGACAACCTGCAGAAGATGATTGTCTCACTCAGAGGAGATTGTTCCCTTTGGTAATGCTATCACAGCCACACTATTGTCCTTCAGCAGTTGCTGTGACACTTGCTATCTCCTTGGTTAAGCATGTAAGAGTGTGCATGTGTCTTTTATCATCAGGGTCCTCTTTGGTATGCTGGAGACCCTGGAAACACATGAGACCTTGGCATAGGTTGACCAGTAAAGAATCATATATATATATATATTTTATTTCATGTCCACTCTCGGGTTTACACCAATTCTAGGCCAGGTAAATAGAATTGTCTGCAGTTTCTACTGTTCTGTTTTTGTTTCAGTTTTTAATTGAATTCATGCACGAAAATCTTAACATCATAGTTAAATTTACTATTCTGTTATTCTACTGTACTAGTGAATGATCTGTATTATAGGTCTTTGTCCTTTTTATTTATTTACATATTTAAAAACATTTTGTTTCTTACCTCTTAAAACTTTAAAAAACATTCTCCCGAGTGCTGATGCACTTGCATGAAAGCATCACCTTCAGGCTTTCTGCTTTGTTTAATAATATTTTTTTTGTAAATATCATGCAGATAAATAGGCATCCTCTGTGACCTAGTGAAACAAAAAGAGAAATGTGTAAGATGGTATAGGTGCTAGGTCAACATAAAAACTGGTGTGGAGAGGATGTAATCTATTGATGTAATGAAGGCCAAATTTGAAGAATTCGTGTGTGTATGTGTGTGTGTGTGTGTGTGTGTGTGTGTGTGTGTGTGTGTTGGGTGGGTGGAGTATCTATTTCTCCACCCTTTCAAGAGTCCAACAGTGCTCACAGCTGTTTTAAACTTGAAACTCAAGGTTGTCTTCATGAAGCCTGAACATTGCTCTGAAGTAGGGCTTCTCTTGTTCTAGAGACGTAGCAATTAAAGAGATTTGTTCCCATATACCTAAATGTATGGTGATGCCACAGGGACAGGATTAACCTCAATAGACTTTCTTTTTCAAGAAGAATAGGAGGGATTTATGGTTGAAAGCAATTTTGAAATCCTTCTGGATAGTTACTATGAGATTATGTATTGTATTTATAATCCTAGTAATAGCAAGTGCTCTTGGGTTAGACTTCAGTTATGTCAGTTCATTTGTTTGCTATTGAATGTATTCTCCAAAGCTCTGAACTAACTCCCTTTTGGGTCATTCTTCCTTTTCCATCTCACCTGTAGCCACTTCTAAAGACAGTATTAGAAAAATAACCCCATTCTATGAGCAACATTTTCAAGTCTACAAAAAGTTGATGTAGAGGCCTGTTTGAATTTTAAATAATTTCAGTCTGTTTTCATCTGATTGTCATCACTTTGGCCAGTATAATTCTCTTAAAATGTGTGATCCATCTCTTAATCTAATCCCATCCAATTTTGCCAAAAACCATACCTAGCATTGTTTTGGTGCACATGCCTATGTCTAGGCTTAGTTTGGAATGACTTCCTCAAGATTCTAGAAGGCTTTTGCTTTAACTGATTCTAGGAGGTACATCTACAGTTGTTTAGAGGCATTAACAACATCTTCTCCATGTGTCCTTGGATTCACAGTTCCAGATTACACTGTCTTTAGAGAGTGCTTTTTTGCTCTGAGACTCAGGTGATGAAGCCCAAAACCCACACCCTGGTCTTCCCTCCCTCCCTCCCTCCCTCCTCCCCTCCCTCCCTCCCCCTCCCTCTCTCCCCCTCCCTCCTTCCTTCCTTCCCTCCCTCCCTCCATTATTTCCTTACCATGAGTTGGATTCCCTTTGGCTTATCTTTCTTACTCTGTTGCATTGTATGTAAAGAGCTAGCTAGAACCAGCTGCTTCTCAACTTTCTGCCTGGAGGATCTCAGGTGGATGCAGGTGGTTTACTAAGTAAAAATTTTACCTTCTGAGTTACACTGGCAACATAATTTTGCCAACCATTTTGTTACTTTTTATCTTTTGTTTTTATTGTTTTTGGCATCCAACAACAGTTCTGTTGCCGTTTTCCAGCTTTGCCGATAGTTTGGTCATCATTTTTCAATCCCCCTAAACCCCTGTTCTAAAGTCATATATTTTTGAAGTATGGCAAGATCATGTTTCTGGTACCAAAATTAGCTGCTGCTGCATCCTCAGCCACCATAACTGACCATGAGTCTGTAGTGGGCAGGGTAGCTTTCTTGGCTGGGGTCAGCCTGTCTCTGGGGACTACTTTCTCATGCCTCAGTAGTTCCCTTTGGGAGAGCTGGCTTGGATGACTTCCTTCAGTGGGAGAAGGGTGCCCTGCTTCATGCTTCTCTTCATTTATTGTCTTAGTTTGGACTTGTTCACTTGTTCAGAAGGACAGAGGCCTCTTGAAGAACAGGCAAGAATGGACACAGTTATTTTTACTTCATTCTGTTGGTTAGTGTAAAGAAAGGGGCTAGCTTAAGGAGGGGAGAATTAGATTCTAATTGTTAATGGGAAATAATACTACTGCGTTTCAAAGAAAATGTTTGACATCTTTCTGTTGGCTTAGGGGCTACATCTAAATCTACTGATACTTTAATTGCCATCTGCAGCCCTACTGCTCTGGTGCTCAGGCCACAGCCGATTTCCCATCCTGCAGCCACTGGCTCTGCCGCTGCCGATAAATGTAGTTTTTAAAACTAAGTCTGGGTCCTATCTACCAATAAAGACTCAAGAGACAGATAGATGTTGGGGTGAAAACCTGGTAGCTCAGAGAGACTGAGAAAAGCTACCAGCTGACCTTTCTTTTGGCTGGAGACCCAGCAAGAGAAATCTCTCCATTCTTCCCAAACCAAAAATTTCCTCCCTACTCCTTCCTGTGAGTATCTCTATCCATTTTCCAGAGTCCTCCATAACTCTATATAGTTAATTCTTGTCAACTAGTCACTGGCTCCAATCCATGATCCAAGGTTAATTGTATTAACACAGTCTTGGGGTTTCACAGTGTGATCAAATATTCTCTAATACTTGCTGATAATGAGAGATGGAGAATTATCTTATGTTTTGCAACTTATATACACACATGTACAAATATACTTTTGTGTGTTTAATTTTAAAATAGTTTCACAGCAGGTTGTAAAAGTTGCAACTGTTCTTCATTTCTTCCAGAACTTGGCAGCAGTAATTCTTTAGTTTTAGCCATTTTGATGGTTTGGTGGTATACCATGTGGCTTTGGCATTTATCATCTTACTTGTTGGTAAGAGAGCTCACTCACTCACAATAGTTAATCAGTATTGGCACCTTGAGGAGATTATGTAGGAAATGGGCCTTTGATCACGCCTGTGGGGAATTCTATTATTTAAGTTGGGAGGACCCTCCCACTGTGGGGGTGCCATTCCCTGGTTGGAATCCTGAACTTTGTAAGTGGAGACAGGGAGCTAAGTAGCAGCATGCATTCATCCCCTCCTGCTTTCTGATTGTGGGTGTGATGTCCTGCGGATTGACTTCCCACCATGATGGACTGTGCCATGAAGCATGAGCTATCATTTTAGCTCACACCCTTTCTCTTGTAAGTTGCTTTAGTTGAGTAAATTTTATCACAGCAACAGGAAAAACTAAGGTATCAACTTTACCTTTATTTCTTTTCTGAGATGGTTTCATAGTGTAGTCAAGTTCAGAACTTCTTATGTAGCCCAGGCTGACCTTACACACAGCCTATCTGAGAATATAGGCATACCTGTGTCCCCCCCACACACACCTGTACCCCTGTTTTCAAGACTAGTCAGATCAGCTGACTTTCCTTTCTTTTCTTGGCCTTCTGAGGAAGAGGTTAAGGAGGAACCCACTGCTATTAAGTCTCTAGTTCTCTTCAGGTAAACGTTTACACAGTTTTATTTTCAGTTACATTTTGTCAAATTTCTCTAGTTTACTCTCAGTAAGAGAGTAGGACATTAAGTCATTATAGTTACTTTTCATGATCTGACAGATTTGGTGAGCCACATTTAAATCAATAATGTATGTTATAGAAAGACCCTTCTAATAAAGCATCAGTTGCCTTGTAAACAATGTCTTCTCTCTCTGAGGCCCTATTTTGCTGACAAACATTTTTGTCACATTTGACAAGAACAGGTGGTAGGATCTTGTTGCAGGGAACAGAGGGTCCAGGTCACCATGTTCATTAATTAAATCCAGAAATTTTCTTTCTCCCTGGCTAATCAATCTCATTTGACACCAGTATGTCCTCTGTGCCTCTGGTTTTCTTGCTGCTACCTTTTTCTTCAGCCATGTCCCCACACACACAACAGTATAATTTTAAAATAGAGTTTACCTTATATTATTTATTTTCTCTCTCTATTTTAAGGACTTCCCTTATAATTCAAAACCCAAGTGACTTAGCATAGCCACAAGAGGCATTGTGATCTTCCATCATGCTTGCTAGACTTCAAGTTCCTGTGGCTAGCCAACCTGCTCACTCTGCTGTAGCTGTGGAAATTGCCTTGTTCTTCCTAACTACTCTAAAATGTTCTTGCCTCATGGCCTTTGGGACTTTTCTGCTCCCTATGTCAAAGTGCTTTTCCCCAAGATAGCCACATGGGTTGCTGTAAGTCTTTACTCAGATACCGTCCCTGAACACACTGGAAGTTATTGTCACATCCCTCTGTCATAGCTTAGTGACGTTCTGAGTTGGGTGCACTTGTGGCTATAAATGGACATTAATATACCTGTTCTAGACAGCTGCACAGTGGGGTGGGAAAAGGACTTGGTTGCCATGTATTCCAGTGAGAGATGGTGCCCTAAATATCAGATGCTTATGAACAATAAGGAATTGTGAACATTTACTTGTAATACAACCTGAACACACATGTGCATACATGTACATACATGGAGTTGACTTTGTGTGTCCACAGGGTGCCTGCGGGGAGAAACATTTCAGTGAGGCATTAAGAAGTGAGTGAGGAAAGAAAGAGAAGTCTGGGAAGTGAGAAGGATGTATAAGCATAGTAAGGCTGAAATGGGTTAATTTTCCAGAAAAGTGTTTTATTTGTCTCCCTTATTGCTTTTATTTAAAAATTAGAAAAATTTAATTTACAATATGAGTAGACTATGTTATGATCCTATAGGGTGCCAGAGACAAAGTCAGGAATACTTATTTTTTTTAAAATCTTTATATAGTATAGTTAACTTATAAGTTACACCATGTAAAATATAGTTGTTCAATCAAGACACCATTTAATACTCAATAGTTAGCTGTCATCATTGTTATTTCATACCATTCAACTTTATTAAAAGAATACATAGAAGCTTACATGTCTGTAAGTATGCCTTGTTCTTAAGGCATCTGAGGACAGTTGGGGATGGATGGCTGATGGACTAAGGATATAAATATTAATGCAGTACCCAGTATACTAGCTGCTAGTGAATAGTAAGTAATGGGAAGCCCAGATCAATCCAAGTGCATAAGGACAGCAAACACCAAGTTGTTGGCACCCTGTTTTTTTTTTTTTTCTTTTCTTAACCCCTTGGTCCAATCCTCTGTCTAGTAAGTAGACAAAAATAGACATCAAAGTATGATGGAGACTACAGTTAGTATTGAGATGTGTTTTGTGAAGGGGGCTCGTAGAAAGAAGCTATGTTTGTGTAAACTAATTGACTGATTAAGACTCCAGTGGTGTGGTGAAGTTGGAATATTGCAAGTCCAAAGGCTAATTGCCTTATCTGTGGCTAGCTTTAGCCCCATGAATAGCCACTGGTTACCCATCTCTGTGTCAGAGCTAATATCCTGTGACTAGTATATAAAAACCTTATAGTTTATGTTTCAGTTTGGATCTGGTCTAAAGCTGTTCTGTGTGTCACCCCCCGTCCCCCAACACACACACACACCTTTTTGGGTTTTTTGAGACAGGGTTTCTCTGTATAGCCCTGGATGTCCTGGAACTTACTTTGTAGACCAGGCTGACCTTGAACTCACAGAGATCTGCCTGCCTCTGCCTCCTAAGTGCTTGTGCCCACCATGCCCAGCTGATTAAAAACCTTTTAAAAATCTACTAACTTAGCAAACCCTTAACTTCTACCAATCCAAAGGTAAAAATGTCATCAGATAGCATCGTAGGCCTGTAGCAAAGCTTCCGCCACCTTGCTGTACCCACCTCTCTAATGCACCCACCTCTGTATTTTAAACTTGCCTTGATTTACTACCTTCTTTAGCCTGTAAAACTCTAAAACCCCAGGAAACTGCTTTCATGTTGTAACATGGGGTTTGGGGTCATATAAAACTGTGTTCCTGGGTCATGTTTACTCAAATTTGGTTCTAGAATAAATTATGTTTTATTCTTTTTAAGGTAAAAGCTGTGGCTTGGGGGTTGGTTTGCGCGCGCGTGTGCGTGCGTGCGTGCGTGCGTGCGTGCGTGCGTGCGTGTGCGTGTGTGTGTGTGTGTGTGTGTGTGTGTGTGTGTGTGTGTGTGTGATTGTTGTTTGAATTAAAGGTTTCAGACTTCTTAATGACTTTTGTTGGTCACAGCTTTGAGGACAAACTGTGGATTTTTGAAAAATGCATGTAAATTCTGAAAATTTTGCCAAGCCAGTCCCTAAGGACTACTTCTCATAGTACCATAGGCACCATGTAAGCTCCCAAAGGAGAGAAGCAACCAATAGTCCTACCCAGCTATAACACCTATAAACCACAATAGAAACCAGAATGGGACAATTACCCGTAGGCACACATATCTTGGTAGTAACCAACAGCTCTCTAATTGGAATTATGACCCACTCAACAAGATTGAAATCATGCCTAGTACTGGAAACCTAGCCAACTACCCAGGAATACTGAAGTCATCTTAGAGGACAGCTGACAGTGGAAGAAATAGTCTTCCCCAGGAAGATTACACCAATTGGTTATCCAATACCAAATGGTCATCCTTGGAAAATAACATGCAAGTAATATACAGTCATATTTAGATATTTAGGAACACATGCTTGTGAACACACATAAATACATAACAACAATTAATGACAAAAAAAGGACATGGATTTTAAAGAGAACAAGGAGGGATATATGGGAGGATTTGGAGGGAGGAAAGGAAAGAGAAAATTATGTAATTGTATTATAATCTCAAAAAATAAAAAATAATTAATAAAAACTGTCAAGATATTAAAAAAGAGGTCTTGGCAACCTGCAGTTTGATCAGGCTTCTAGTAAAAGAAAATGACATATTTGAATTTAATAAATGTAAGCCTTTCACAGATTTTGAGTTTAATGAATGTGTATTGATTTTATCTGAAAAGTTTAGATAAGCCTGTTGCTGAGATGTTTCAGTTATATAACAAATGTAGAGAAAAGTCTAAGGATTCTAAATGCAATTGCTGGGTTACAATGAACAGAATCTGTGAAAGCGAAGTCAGTGTTTTTGTTGGAAGTGTGTTTTGTCAGTTTCATTTTTTAACTGTGGTGTGTGATAATCTGGGTGTGTATTGATTGTTGTTTAAAGAACACATGCATTATTCTTGCAGTGCTGTTCTGTCTGTGGGGATGCTAGGCATATACTGTTTGCATTTTGTGGCCTGGAGAAATCTATTAATATTTAATAATCAGAGCCAGATCTCAAGGTAACAAGTCTACTTACCTCTCTTTATTTATTTTTGCTACTATTTATGACCTAGACAGCTTTATTGGGACCTAGTGTGTTTTTAAAGCATTTCACTTCCCTTCCTTGCTTCCCATGAAGCATTTTAACCCCGATTTTTATAAACTGGGGGCTATCCAAAAGTGGAATGATTTCCCCAAGGTGACATTAACATACTTATAATTGTGAGGTAGAAATTTATTCATTAAACCCTTTTGCACGGAATGAAAAGAATTGTTGCCGTGGCATTGGATAGGTCACTTAAAGGAGATGTTTCATGGTTGAAACAGACAGATTTCTTGTGCGTTATGAGGAACAGAGTTTTTAATTTGAATATTGTAGAGAACCTTTTTATTTAGCTCTTAACACCCGTAGAGTTTCCTGTTAAGTAGTACTATAAAATAGAGTCAAATCACCTTTTGTTTGTTTGTTTGTTTTGTTTCTCTGTGGCTTTGGAGGCTGTTTGAAACTAGCTCTTGTAGACGAGGCTGGCCTCGAACTCACAGAGATCTACCTGCCTCTGCCTCTGGAGTGCTGGGATTAAAGGCATGCACCACGGCCTGGCCAAATCACTTATTTTTAAGTATAGATCTTTATGTCATTGAATATAGTGTGTGTGTGTGTGTGTGTGTGTGTGTGTGTGTGTGTGTAACCATTTCATTGAATATAGTGTGTGTGTGTGTGTGTGTGTGTGTGTGTGTGTGTGTGTGTGTAACCATTTCATTGAATATAGTGTGTGTGTGTGTGTGTGTGTGTGTGTAACCATTTCATTGTTCTTGGTCTCACTGCTCTAGCTGGAGCTCCCATCTTCTCCCTCCCTGTGACCTACCTTAATCTCCCAACTTCCTTTCTTGCCCTTGGGATCTTCCCTTACAACCTGGTGTCTTTTTTTTTTTTTTCCTAGCACAGAGTTCTGACATGACATTTTGCTGCTTAGAATTTCTTATTTATCACCTCATTGTTTGATACTGAAACTCAATGGTTGGATCTTGGGTCATCTGTTGGTGTCTTCATCTCAATTTCCCTGAGCCACACGAGGGGCTCCTTTCTGCATAGAATTCCCAAAGGCTTCCAAGCAGCCTTTCCTTCTCCTTTGCCTCTGTCCTTTTGTCTGATGGTACTCGCCTTTTCACCTGGATAACATCCATGATCCTTTGTTTTGACACCTAACTGCCACTCGGTCTTTCCTGGTTCATGTAGGCCTCCATTGGAGCAAGGTGGTCATTTCACTTGTGTTGCCTCTGTGCATGAATTTCTCTTCCCACGTGAAGCTTCATTGTTATCTTATGGATGTCTTTGCACAGAGGGTGCTAAATAGATACTTTTTATAGATGAACCAATAAAAATACATTCTCGTCTTTAATACATTTAAGTCGGTTAATATCATCATCTATCACAGTCTAAAAGATAGCCAGGTTCTGTGGCTCATGCCTATAATCCCAGCACTCTGGAAGCTTAGGCGGGTGGATCAGAGTTCAAGGCCAGCTTGGGAGTCTGTCACAAACAAACCGCAGGATTCAGAGAGATATACATTATAGTCGAAAGCTTATGCCTATGAAACAATACCTTGATTTTTATGATTCTGTTCTCCTAACACTGAAACATATTGCTGTGTGACAGGAAAATTAGAGACAGAGAAAGTGAGTGAGCTGAAAATGAGCCAACTGCTCAAAGGGATGATGGGGAAGAATTAGGAGCTGCCTCGTTGTGAGTTATCGTCTATTCTGTAAGATTAAGAGGACAGATCTTATTTATTGTGCTCTATTATGTAAGAGACATTGTGTTAGATTTGGGATTCTGTGTGCTCCACCTCTAAAATTCTGTGATTAATTACAATATTCAACCCTTAAAACACTTTTAAATTTATTTTAACATGAGTGATTATGTAAGTATTTGAATACATTATAGAATTATTATAAAATTGTCATGTTAAATAAAATATTAGAAAGCATTCAGTGAGAATACCAAAAATTCATCTTAATATTTGACCATATGTGCACATGTGTATGTATAGCACAGTGTGAGTATTCATGTTTTAAAAATTGGCACATAACTATAATATAGATAATTACCTTCCCTTTTTGATTCTGAAAAAAGTCTTTCTTTTCCTAAGAGAAACTTAAAAATTATTGTGCGATTAAACACAAGCACTGTGACAATGTTGTGTGTGGCCTGGATAAGGCTGTTTGCAGCCTTAAACAAATGGTTTGGTAAAGATTTTAATATATCATTTGATGCCACATCAAATTCTTGGGAATGGTTAGCTCCTGTTGATGAAAGCAGCCATTGGACTGTGCTGTTACAAACATGTTTTTGTTCCAAAGGATTAGAAAATTTAACATGGTGCACTTTAGTTTTTCGGGTGCAGTAGTTAACACACCTGATAGTCTTTATTAAAGGAAGAACAAATAAGCATATTTGAAAATGTTACACAACAGACTTCTGGCCCTATGTTTATCTATTCGGATTTATAGTCTGATAGCCAAAATAAAAAAGCTGAAAGAGAGCAACTATACTATGCTTTACTGAGTTTACAAATGCATAAAACATATGACTTTCCTCCTGAGAGTATTTATTAATTATGCAAATGTATTTACATATGTAATTTAGCAAATAATATTTAATTTACATAAATCACTAATTGTGATAAAATAGCAAAGTATTAAGACAATAAATGTTTTAGAAACTAAAGAATGTTAATTCTTTGGTGATTTTAGAGATCATCTAATGCAGCAGATTATTGAAGAAACAGAAGTATGGATTATTTGTTATTTCAGATTCTTGTGCAGAGTTATTTTGTTGCTTTGAGTGTGATGCGTCCTTCATAGGCTTACATATTTGAATACTTGGTCCCTAGTTGGTGGTGCTGTTTGAGGGGGTTTGGGGACCTTTGGGAGGTAGAGCATTGTAGGAGGAAACACATCATTGGTGGTGAGCTTTGAGGTTTTATGGCTTTGCCCCACATCCTCTTCTTCATGTGATTCTTGTGTATAGATGAAAATGCACTCAACCAACATCCCACTCCTGCCATGCCTTTCCTAAATGTCTCCATGCCTTTCCTAAGCAACTCTGTGCCTTTCCAGTCTCCATGCCTTTCCTAACCAACTCCGTGCCTTTCCTAACTGTCTCCATGCCTTTCCTGTCTCTGTGCCTTTCCCACCAGATGGATTCTACAGCTCTTCGAATAAGCCCAGATAAACCCATTCTTCATCAAGGTGCTTTTGTCATCAACAGAAGCTGACTAATGCAGCCAAACTGCTGACTCATATCATAACCAGGCCTAGAATGTGGATCTCCTGACCTTTGCTTAGTCCTCTTTTCATTTGAAAGCACTAATGCGCCTGTATGTGATGGGCTGGATTCAGGGCATACAGCGCAAATGAGCACAGGTGGATGATGGGAGAAAAGCTGGTCCTCCGTGCTGATGACATAGGAGTCTGAAGTAAGAGGGAATAGCAAACCAGGTAGTTTTAGGTGGTAGACACTGGGCTATGAGTGGATAAAAATGGGATCCATTGGAATTCAGTCTGTGATGGTAACCCTTAAGAATGAAGTAATAACCAGGGACAAAAGGGGAGTAGAAATGAAGTAGAAAATTCAGACCTACAAGACAGTTCTTGAGAAAAGCATGTTTGGACTAGATAATAATTTTATAATGAATAGATGGAAAAAGAATGTAGGATGGACTTTTCTATGAACAGAATTAAAGGAAATTTGAAAGAATATGATGAATTGAGTCAGTCTCTGTCTGTCTGTCTGTCTGTCTGTCTGTCTGTCTGTCTGTCTCTCTGTCTCTCTGTCTCTCTGTCTCATTTCCCCCCAGTGTCCCTCACCTCCGTCCCTCTCTCCCTCCCTCCCCATTTTTCTGTTCCCCTCTATACACACACACACACACACACACACACACACACACACACACAAATCCCTCATATGTCAAAGTAAATTAAAGTTATAAAGGATTTTAGAAGTCTATCCTGTTTGAGGATAATATTAGATTGTTCAATTGAATATATCCTTTGGGGATTTGGAATTAACAGCACTCTTGTGAATATCTAATATTCAGCATATGGTTGTGGGATTTTGCCAATGTGATTATGTTGAAATTGCAGGGTAGATGTGCTTACTGAAGAATTAGCTGTAGAAGAATAGTAGAGATGCAGTCTTGGAAATGTTGCCCATTATCAAAGAGAAAAGAGAAATAGAGGCACTAAAGAGGAGATTAGTGTGGGGTGTACCATGGCTTCAGATCCAGACAGGCTTATAATGGAGTCCAGCCTCTGTGCCCCATTGGTGGTGTTATCTTTTGAACTATTGTGTTTTTTCACAGAAGGAATAGCAGTAATTGTACCAGTGTTTTTAGGTAAGAGTTACTGTGATCAACTAATGCCAGGAAAGGGTTTTGTTTACTCTGTGTTTGTAGGTACATTTAGTAACTATTAAAACTAGCCTGGGGAGTGGACGGGGGATGGCTAGGGGCAGGTGGGATGTTGGGGGGGAGGGGAGGGAGAGGGAGAAGGGATTGACATGTGAAGCAAACTTGTTCCTAATTTGAACTAATAAAAGAATAAAATAAAATAAAAAATAAAACAAAAAACTAAAAATGGGTTATAAAATCACAAAGAATACAGTTGTGTCATTGGCTCTGAAAAACATGCACACAAAAAGAAAGTCAACAATTAGCTTTGAAAGATGTGTTTGGGGTAAAGTAGCAGCACACTAGATTCCCAAAACAGTTAAATTTGACAGTGTGCACATGCAAGTTCTTTGGATATGGGTCACATTATAGTAGAGACTATAGATTGAGGAAGCCTCTGTTATTTCTCATGGTATTGGGTGGATTTTTGCAGAGGGTTAGTGAAGGCCTACTGTGAAATAGATTGTAGGTGTTCATTTGTGGCTCCTCTGTGTTGTTGAGTAGTCAATAATAAAGGTTTTGAAGTGAAGGTTAATAATTAGTCAGTTTTATATGCTTAGAAATGGTTAGGTCATCTCTGTATACTTGTATTTAAATGTGTATGTAAGCAGTTTTATTAGAATACTAATATTTAGTTTTACAAGAAAATCATGTGTGAAGCTAATTACAATAATATACATAATTCAGAATTGTCACTGCTTTGTTGCTGACAATACATTTTAAAATGTGCTCATACTCAAGAAGAATCCTACTCCAGTTAAATCACGAATTTATTTATTTATTTATTTATTTATTTATTTATTTATTTATTTAAGATCTCAAGCCTCTGAAATAGACTACAACTGGAGAATCCTTTCTCTAAGTTTAATTTTTCCCTACATTAATTTGGGGATAATGACTCTTTTTCATAAACTACTCAGTGGTATTTTAAATATTTCAATGCAGCTGGTCTCTTTAGCTATAGTTTCTCCATCAGCAGATCCAACTGCAATAAGATAAAAATATTTGGAAAATATTATATCTGGACTGAACAACTGCAGTCATCTCCTCCTGACCCTTCTCTTCCCCAAGCAATACAATATAACAGCTATACAAGGTTTTCATTCTATCAGGTTTGATAAATTTCTACAGATGCTTTAAAGTGCATGGTAAGATGTGATAAGTTACTTGTCAAAATAGCTCATTTTATTTAAGGTACTTGATCATCCACAAAATATGGTTTCTCCATGATAGCAGGAGGAGTCCTGGGATCTGGGACCAAATCTTTGCAGAGACTAAAAGACTGCATTTGCCCAGAGAACACCATTTGTTGTGATAAATTTTATTAGCAGTTCATTCATAATTGTCTGATAATCTGTTAACTTTTATGCTCTGTACCGTTGGTCTTAATGTTTGTTTTTCCATATTTGAGTGAGTTCTAAAATGTTTTTTTTATAAATTCAGCTCTTTTGACTGGGCTTCTTTTTCTCAGTGTTTCTATGTAATGACTGGGATTGACTCAGAGACGCTGTTACAGATACGGACTCTGTGACCTAGGCACACAGAGTATTTCAGTGTCGAAGTTTCCCGTTGAGCAGCTTTTAAAGTTAATGAGATCACTTAGCACTACTCGTGGACTGGAGTCTCATCTGTCCTGTCCACAAAGAATTAGGACAAGTGGAACACCATGCTTGAAGCTGCACCAACTTTTCTAGAAGCAGTGGGGAGAAGCATTATTTACCAAAGGAAACAGCTTGAGTTGGAATCACTGTGTGATGAACTATTACAGTTTAGAGGATCATTCTCAATGGTTGAATTGTTGTTAATGGTATGAGTGAGAAAACTTTTATGGGCTTGTAGCCAGAGGATTCTATATAAAATGGTACTAGAGGAGCCATGTAGCCTTTATGAATGTGGAGGCAATGCCATGTGATGGTTGGAGCTCTGGATCAGCAGCTTTGAATCCTGGCCTTACCAACTTTGTGACTATGGGTAAGTTACTTGGCTTCTTTGGCCTTAATTTGCTAATTTTGCAAAACAGGATGTAAGGTTTCCTGAAATGAATTTTGGCAAATTGATTGCAGTCACATATATAGAATTCTTAATAAAAGTTTTGGTGTAGACATTTCCCCACAGAGATGGACAGCTTTCATTGCTAAATAGAAAAAAGGAGACAACTCAACTTTCTTCATTATTTCCAGGAGCCCTATACTCCTGGGTTTCTCTTGTCTCATTGAAGTGAGCCACAGTAATCCCAGCTGCTGGGGTGCCTTAAGGAAGTGTGGGCTTAAGTTTCTCCTCTCAGTTTGAACCAAAGCCCAGTTTATGCTGAGGTCCTAGGTGACATGGGAAATTTAATGGGACATTGGGTTCAACTTCTAGCAGACCAGCGACGTGTTCCTGTTTTACTGTTTGTATTTCTGATAAGATGTTGATTGAAAAGGGGGAGCTGTGTATTATAAAAGAAAACTTTGAAAACAAAGGCCTGCTTAGCAGCCTATTCTTCAGCCTTCTCAAGCCGTACTCTTCTATTTCTTGACCTTCAAAGTGTCTGGGAGTGGGCTGAGTAGTATGGGAGCTGGATTTGGAAGGACTGGAGTCTTGTAGTGAATGGACCTTCTAGAGAGTACAGCATAACCAAGGGGCAGGGTTAGCTTCAGGCCACTTAGCTCCAGTATTGATCTCTAAGCACACATAACTAGCTACCTTTTAGTTATCAGAAATTTGCCAACTGGGAAATAAAAATACAGGCATGCTGTTTTCAGTTACTTCATTTGTCTGTATATCTGTCCATCTCCCTCTCCCCCTCACTCCTTCCCTTTCTTCCTCCGTGTGTGTGTGTGTGTGTGTGTGTGTGTGTGTGTGTGTGTGTGTGTGTGTGTGTGTGTGTGTGTACCTGTGTATAGGACTGTGTGGAACAGTCTCTTACTGAAGTTGGAGCTCACCATTCAGCTAAGCTGGCTAACTAGTCACTTCTAGGAATCAAGGGACTCTGCCTCCACCCCTCCTCCACCCCTCCACCCCTCCACCCTCTCCACCCTCCACCCCTCCACCCCCCACCCCCACCCCTCCACCCCCTCCACCCCTCCACCCCTCCACCCCTCCACCCTCCACCCCTCCACCCTCCACCCCTCCACCCTCCAACCCCTCCACCCCTCCACCCCTCCCCTCCACCCCCTCCACCCTCACCCCTCCACCCTCCACCCTCCACCCCTCCACCCCTCCACCCCTCCACCCCTCCACCCTTCTACCCCTCCACCCCTTGGTGCTGGGATTCAGGCATACCGCATCTGGCTTTTAGGTGGTGCTAGGGCCCTCTGCTTCTATGGTAAGCAGCTTCCTGACTGAGCCAGCATCTTAGGCCTTCTTACTCTGATTCATTATTCTATTCTCTTTTCAGTATTTATGATTTTCACCACCTGTCATGCTGCACCCATAGTTAGAACTTGGTCTCAGAAGTCTTATCCTACTTCACTCTGCGTTAAGCATCATTGAAGAAAAACATGCTGAGCAGACTGGTGCTTTTGCTGCTCTGAGTTCTGGTGATTTCTCTCTTCCATTGTAAATGCTATTCTAGCAATTGATGTGTTACCACCAACATTGAAATGGGCTTCCAAGCCTCAGCTAGTCAAGGTGCCTAGACTAAGTGAGAGTGGATGGAGTGCTCAGCCTTAAACCTGACATCTATATTGTCCCCTCCCTGGCTTAGAGAGTGTCATAATAATGTAATTTAGTGTTTATCTTGGCTTAATTTTTTGTGAGTAATTTTTTCTACTCTGTATTTTTCTGTTTATTTTTTAACATTAGCTTTTATAGAGTAAGTCTAGATACTTACAGGGAACTCAAGAAATACTTGTTGAAGAAGTAGCTAATTAAATTGTCAACTTTATCTTCTCCTGGTTTAGGATATCGGTTTATGTCCTTTACCTTATCAGTTTCTGAGCATTCCTTTCAGTTAAAAGTTAAAGCAGGCAAATGAATCAAGTTTCTAAATAATAATAATAATAAAAACCTTTAAAACATTTTAAGAACATATGTGTTCAAAAAAACCCAAGAAGTTTTCTATCTGTTTTAGACCTTTCTTGGCTATTCATGTTATAGTAAAATAAAATGTTACAAAACATTTATAACTGGAATGTACTCGATAGCTGACATTACAGCTAAAATCAGGCTACATGGGTATACAAAACTGCAGATAGAAGCAACAGTATGGGTTTTATAGAATTGTCATTTTTACACAAAGTTATAGTACTCATTTAAATATAATTGAATGATAGCATAAAAGTGCAGATATTACTGCCATGTTTTATAAATTTGTGTATTAACTTCTTTGTCTTGTTATCGTGACAATATATCTATTAAAATCA
Organism: Cricetulus griseus; assembly: GCF_003668045.3. Classification (NCBI taxonomy): domain Eukaryota; kingdom Metazoa; phylum Chordata; class Mammalia; order Rodentia; family Cricetidae; genus Cricetulus; species Cricetulus griseus. Next base: position 191,064,954 of record NC_048595.1, on the reverse strand, counting down.
GCTTGAGGAAGGAAGAAAGGGCTTATTTTTGCTTACAGTTCAGAACTCTGGTGGCAGGCGCTTGAGGCACCTTGTCCTGTTGCTTCCACACTCGGGGAACAGAGCTGATGAGCACTGGTGCTCAGCTCACTTCCTCCTCTTTGTTCAGTCTCAAACTGCAGCCCATGTGACTTCTGCCCAGTTAGAGGGGCGTCTTCCTACCTCATTAACCTTATCTAGAATACCCGTCACAGGCACACCCATAGGCTCATTAGTGGTGATTCCAAATTCTGTCCAGTTAGATTAACCAGTTGGTAGTGTCAGAGTTGCATTCTGAAGATGTTTCAATGTTTAGAAGTCACTTTCATGTTAATTACATTGCTTGTTCATGTTTTTAAAAAATAACTCCTGACAACCTATCCTCAAGTGACTGTGACAAAAGAGTGCCAGGATTCAGACTTGCACTACAAAGGGGATTAAATGATACCCTAATTACTTCATCTGTAACCATTTTTGTGAGAATATGTTCTAGTGTATTTTAACTCAAATGCACAGAATGAATATAGACACGAATGCAGTTGTGTCCAGCTGAATTGAGAAAAAACATATTGTGGTAAATAGAGCTCTTGTGTTTTCTATAAAAAAGCATTTTATTGGTAAACTTGCTAGCTTCCATACATTTGTATTTTAATCAAAACAAGTGTATGCTGTAAACAAAATTTTTCTCTTAAATGCATCCTTTATGGGCTGGAGAGATAGATGGCTTGGAGGTTAAGAGCACTGACTGTTCTTCCAGAGGTCCTGAGTTTAATTCCCAGCAACCACATGGTAGCTCACAACCATCTGTAATGAGATATGGTGCCCTCTTCTGGCGTGCAAGCATATATGGAGGTAGAATGTTATATACATAATAAATAAATCTTTTTTTAAAAAATGCTTCCTTTATATCTTCCACTGTTTTTTTTTATTTATTTTTCTAGAACTATAAGCATGTGACTTAGCCCAAATCCTCAAAAGAATAGCAGTGGTCTTTACTGTGTAGTTACAGGAATAGTTTGTTAATGTAAGAGCCAAGTGACAGGTTTTTCCTTGCAAATGTATAAATAATGGTCTGAACAGATATCTGCAGAGCAGAGCTACTCCATCACTGTCCATCAGAACAGAAGGCAGGCTCCATCCCTTTGCAGTAGCTGTCCTGGAAAATAACATGGAGGAACCAGTATTGGAACCTGACTTATCTATGACCTGCCATGGTCTAGCTTGGAGAGTCCACAGTTTTATTGGATTTTCTCCCAGGTTTATTAAAACCATTGGCTTAATGTACGTTCTACAGGAGGATACATTGAGGGGAGAGAGACTGGAGCTAATGTTTAAGAATCGTTTTTCTGCTTAATTAGAATTAAGACCCAAAGGCTCAGTCTGTGTGTAATAATGGTAATATCTTTCTTATGTCTGACTTTAATGTAAGTGAATCTGTCAATCATGCCGCAGCCTAATTACCCAAGCCAATTGAATGTTTATTGAAGGCTCACTAAGTGTTAGGGTTTGTTCTAAGTGCTTCAGTGCCTGAGTTGAAGCTGCCAAACTGAGGCAGATAAGCCCCTTTTAACTTTTGCAAAAGTGTTTTGGACACATGACGTATGTGACCAATGGTGAAATCTCTGCATGAGATATTGCATAAAGAAATTGTCATGCAAAGAAGCAAGCATAAGACAGCCTAGAAGGCCTGAAGCATAAGACAACATAGAAGGCTCTCCTCTAGTGGCTGCTGCAGTGCACATGCTGGTACTGGCCATGGTGGTAGCAACAAAGGCTCAGAAGGTGGTGTGTGTGAGCTGCGCTTAGGCAGTCAGCACTCTGCATTTTTTTTTTTGACACAGTAGTTGCCTTGAGTGGGATGAACATGACTAAAATCAGACACCGTGGCCTCATGCATCACTTTGAGTCTGGTTGGGTAGTGGAGAGAATCTCGTCCTTGCAGCAGAGGGGTAGAGGGGTAGGCAATGAGGACTTGAAAGGAATGAGGACCCAGGTGTCAGAACATCATCATGTTAATTTTCCAAACCCTGGTTTTTCCTGTAAAATGAAGATAGCAACAGGTTCCTTATAAAGTGCTTATGAACATTAAGTGGAGTAAATACAGAAAGTGTCCCCCACAGTGCCTAGATATAGGTAACATTCTTGCTAACAGTGTGGTAATGAAGTGCCTCCTGTCTTGCTTGTTCTCAAGTGGCCCCAGTTTCACAGATTTAAGGGTTCAGAAGTGCTCTGTAGTTAAAGCCAGTGCCATCCTTTATAAGGCAGCCTGAAAGCATCGTTTCTACCCATCTCATTGCTGTATGAAGAAGAGGAAGAGGGTTCATTTTTTTTTCAGCCAAAAGAAATTAGATGCTTAAAACACAACTCGTTTTTCATTATATTTTTAAAATATTTTATATCATAAGTTGTTTTGTAAAGGGAAGGCAGTCACATAATTAAAGGTTGGAGTCTGTTTAATGAAGTTGTTGGGACTGAAGGATTGTCTAGCAGAATAGCGTGCGCTCATGGAGGCTTGTGACTGCTGCAGTACCCATCATGGCCTCATGGCTTTATGGGAATTTGGGGGCAGCAGGACTTGGTCTAAGGCAGCTTCAGGTGGAACTTCAGGCTGTTCCAATTTATTTCTGGGTCCAGCTGCTTCACATCTCATTTTCAAAGTCCTCCATAACCCGTGGACTTCCAGAGTGATGAACTGTGACTCAGTGTGAGGAAATATAAATAGATATAAATAGGTAAATAGACCCCTCTTGAACCAGAGTCTCCTCATTGTTATGAAAACGCATCTCAGAGAAAGTCACCCAGACATACTAGGGTCGCTGTACAAGCCACAGAGTAGGTAAGGCAACATGCCATTCATGGTCTTATTACAATATCTTGTGTGGATGAATATTTCTGAAGCTATTCATATTCATGGAATCAGTAATTCTATTGCTGTTTATTTGAAGGATATATTTGCCACTTCAACTGCCTTGTTGTCAGTTGTTGTGAATAAATTGATGAGCAAAATAATCCTAGTCTTACAGAGATGTAGTCATTACTTCCTAATATAAAAAATTCAATAACCTGTGCCTGGTTGTTAGTGTTAAGTGTGTCACATGGTACTTATGAGTTGTGGGTATAGAGGCATTAGTTCGCTTTCTTTCTTTCTTTTTCTTTTTTTTTTTAAGTGTTACTGTTGATAGAGCTAGATGATGTATATTTCTATTTAAACATTCCATCAACATGCTATTAGTCACTAAAATGCTGATTATGTGCTTGTGAATGTCTTGCCACAATCTATTTGGAAAATAACAAATATTTTAGAAGATTGTTTCTAAATAAAAAAAGAAACAAACAAAACAAAAAATAAATGATACATCTTTATCTTTGTAGATAGGAATAACATATTACTAATTTTTAAATTTATTTAGAAAAGATAACATTGAAGACAACCCAAAAAATAAGTTATTCTTTTAATGTGAGAAATGACCTACTAATTAAAGCTGAGAACTTTTGATATGATTGAATTCCTATTTTAAATCGTGTTTACATAAAATAACTTGCTAAGTGTCTTAGTTACTTTCCTATTGCTCTGATAAGATGCCATGCACAAGGCAACTTATAGAAGAAAGAGTATATTTGGGGTTTACAGTCAAAGGGTGAATCCATGACCACCACTGAGGGGAGCGTGGCAGTAGGCAGGCAGGCAGGCCTGGTGCTGGAGCAGTATTTCCCGTCTTGAGACAACCATGAGGCTGAGAGAGCTAACTGGGAATTGGTGTGGGCTTTTCGAAACCTCAAAACCCACCCTCAGTGGCATACCTCCTCCAATAAAGCCATACCTTCTAATCCCTCCAAAACAGTTCCACCAACTGGGGACCAAATATTCAAACATACAGGCTTATGGGGCCATTCTCATTCAGGCCATTACAGTAAGTATTTTTCTTTTATAGAGTGTTTCCCAGGGCTTATATCAGAAGTCTATAATTAAAAGAATATAGTCTTTCTGTCAAGTAAATATCCTTTTCAGTATTTGCTACAAAACATGTTTTATGTGGTACTGTCTATCTCATTTCACCTAGTTTAGTTCACAGTCACAGAATTGTCAGTTTTAGATGAAATCAAAATTCATTTCATTCATCTTCCTTGAGGGTAGTGTGCTTTGAAGACTTAGGAAGAAATTAGCACATGCAGAGGTGTTTTCTACTTTCCAAAACATTATGAGCATCATGTACACATTGTGTAAAATTAGAATAATGGGGCCAGTGAGGTGACTCAGTGGGTAAAGATACTTGGCCTCCAAGCTTGGTGACCTGAGTTCTACCTGCATGTGAATGACACCTTCAGATTGTCCTGTGACCTCCACATGCATGGTGTGGCACAGACAGACACATAAATAAAATGAAAATGTAATTTTTAAGTTGCAGTAATATATTCCTGATCAGTAAGAGTTAGAATTAATAGAATTTTACTTTCTTGTTTTTGTTTTATTTGTTTGTTTCAAAACAGGGTTTCTCTGTATAGCTTTGGAGCCTGTCCTGGCACTCACTCTATAGAGGTAGAAAATGTGTTGAGGATCTTGGCTTTCTCTACCTTTCTGAAAGTGCAGTGAAGAGGGACTTACTCTTAGTTCCCACTGGAAAAAGACAGCTACCTTTGAGTAGAATCCAGTTCAGGTGCAGACACACACACATGAGTGGCGTAGGTTTTCAGTATATGGTACACTGACTGTTCAGCTCAGAGCCAGGACTGGCCTTGAGCTTATTACCTGGGATGATTGACAGGTGGAGACATAGAATCTCTTCTGTTCACCCTGCCCTCCTCCTGCATGTCTGTTTCTATCTTTTGTCCCTGCCCAAGTTTTGATCGTTTTTTATAAACATTTAAACCACCTGCCCACATTTTAAGCATAATTTTGATTAGTTTCTTAAACCTTCATTTTTGGCATTAAAGTTATCCTCAGCAAAGGCCATTGCTACCCTTAAGAAAATCTTTCATCAATCAGAGCTTGATTGAATGAAAAGAGGAAATCTAGGATAGCTTTTTGGTTTAAAAATATGTTAAGTATGTTTTTGTTTTCTCCTTTTTAGTATATTAAAAATACATCTGTTTTGTTTGTTTGTTTGTTTGTTTGTTTGTTTTGTTTTCTGAGGCAGGTTTCTCTGGAGCTTTGAAGGTTGTCCTGGCACTCAGTAGACCAGGCTGGCCTTGAATTCACAGAGTTCCACCTGCCTCCGCTGGGATTAAAGGTGTGCGCTACCACTACCCAGCTTAGAAATGCACTTTTTATCCTTTTTTTTTAAATTTCCAAACTTTTTGTTAATTAAATCTGTTCTCTGACAGTTTTCCACATGTATATGATGCACAGTGACCCTTTCGGATTTCACTACAAACCCGTCTACTCACTTTTCCTATAAATATTTTTTTATATTCTTGTTTATTATTTTGTTTTGTGACCCCCCCTCCAGGGAAGTCTGTGTGACCATCAGTTTATAGTCATCTCTTGGAGCTTGGTGTTCTCAGCCGAGGGTACACAATTGAAAACCATGGTTCCCATTTCTCAGGATCTGTCAATCACCGATAGTTCAGCAAAAAACATTCCTGACCCATCCCTGACTGGTTGTTCACAGGTCCCAGTGGGGTTGTTGTGGATTCATGATTTTATTATTATTATTATTTGTGGATTCATGATTGCAGTGGTTGGGTTGAGTCTAGAGGCTGGCATTTCACAGCCCTTTCCTTGTCCTCTGACTCAGACCTGCTTCTTACCTCCTCTTCTGCAGTGTCCCCGGAGCCTGAGAAGGCTGAACCCTTGATGGTCATGTATTCTCAGCACCTTGGGCAGCTGTGAGCTGCATGCTGACACTATCTGTGCTGCACGTAGCATTAAATGAAAACAGGAAAATGCCATGGCTGGACTTCAGTGAAAGAAGGCCAGAAAGGGTTCTTATTGTCCCAAGATTCCATATGGCAGAAATGGGTGTAGAATGGAAATACTTGGATATCCAGTCAGAATCCCTCTTTATCCACTATTGCATTCCACTTTTCTGGGAGGTAATGTGACTGATACACATCAATATCCATACAGACAATGAAATATGCCGTTATTTTTAACTTCATACTTACTTTGGACTATCCCTCCTTTTTGGTATGTTTTTTAGTAATTTTTCTTTTAGATCTGGTTCCTGGTAGTGCAGAATATTTAGAGGACTACCTGCCCATTGGAAGGAGGTGATATCTAATGCTTATATTTCTTCTCTTATCTAGGCAGACAGATGAGGAACTGGAACACACATCTGTCTCCCTTTGTAGTCACTTGACATGGTAGAATGGGTTCAATTCGATACAGTATGCAAACAAAAAAGCCTGTGCAATGAAACTATTTATATGCTTAAGAGCTATCCAATACCATAATAATGTTATTAAATATTATTTATTTCAATTTTTTTTATAATGGATGCCTGCTTGTAAAACTTTGATTTACTGTGGAGGTCACGATATATGATACTAAAAAAGATCATCAACTAGAACTCATTCTTGTGATGAGCTCCCAGGTTCCCATAGCAATTTCAGCCGACACATGCTGTTTTACTGGAAGAGTAACTACAGGATACAGTCTGATCACTCTCGACCCCCCATGGTAAACCTTCTGTTTATTTTGTGAATTTGGTAGCTAAAGGTGCATGATAAAACTTGCCATCTCCACTAGACATTGCTAAATCAGATAGTAATAAAATGACTGCTAAGCTCCAGCAGGTCTTTTTATTCCATTAAACACAGATTTCCTGGATGGTGTTGGCATCTGGTTTGTCCAAAACTTTTTACCCCAAAAGCATTAAAATCTACATCATAAATTTTAAATTTAAATGAAAGAGAGGAAGGGGACATCTCATGAGTGAAAACGTGCCTCAAACAAATGAAATCAAAGAGAATGTTTCGTGGAAATGTATTTCCACCTTCTTGACCATTACTCTAGTAATGTAAAGCACCTCCCTGCTGCAGGCAGTCCCTCCCCATTTAATTGTTGAAGCAGAGAAGTACATTAAGTGTTAATTAGCTCTACTATCTGCAGTGGCATCTGCCACTCCTGCAGTTCTGTCTGCATCCCAAAGCAGCATAGTCAACACTCCTTGCCTGGAGGACTCCATCCCAGCACTCACTTCATGAGAGAACTTTTCTAGTCTTTTACCTGTGGACTTCCCTGACAGTTCTCCTATGAACATACACACGTCTACACATACATGCATATATCATGTATGGACTTGTGTATTTTTCCATACCTCAGGAAATACAAAATAATAAAGAAGACAAGGTATCTTTTTATTAAATAAATCAAGCTAAATGCTTTGAAAACTTTTGTCTTTTTCATTTAGTTTGAACATCTTTTAGCTTGATTTTTATTGTGTTTCCTTGATGCTCTGCTTTATTTATATTTTCTTCCTATGATTCCCACTGTTTCTTATTACCCTGAGACACCTTATATCCCACCTCCGTTGATTCTTCTCCCTTTGCTAAATGACATATATTACATATATGATAGTATCAAAAAGTGAAAGTGCAGCTTAGAGACAAATTTGGAAACAATCTCATTATCCCTAATTTTGAGTTGTTTTTTGAGATCTTCAGCTCATTGAAGAGTATTTCTATGTCCGGCATTGAGGGTTTGAGCCAATAGGAGCTTCCTTTTTAGTTTGTGGTTAGTGTGATTGTATAGTGTGAAAGTTCAGAGTTTTCTGCAAGTTGGTTAGAAGTGTGAACCAACTGGCTTAGAGCCCCTTATCCACTCACTCCATCAAATGACAGTAAAGTTGCCGAGCATTGTCCACTGTCCTCTTGGTAGGATGCAGACAGACACATTTGTCATCCATTTCCAGGGCTGGAAAATGTAGAAATTAGTGGACTTTGCCTGCATTTTCAGAGGAACAAGAAATTGGGGGAATTTCCCGTAAAATAGAATTTGTTAAAACTTCCTGTTTATTCTGTGAAAAATAACCATAGGTAAATCTTCTCAGCAGAGTGTTGAGTGTAATGTAGGAAAATGAGTCAGATACCTTCGGGAGGCAATCCTGCTCAAATTCAATCCTGAAACCCATGTGATGACAGTAGAGAACAGGCTCCCGAAAGTTGAACTCTGACCTCCAGGTACACATTGTTGTTCATGCCTTTCACCTTACAAAATAAATAATAAATAAATGTGAAAAATGTAAACAACAGTGAAATGTACTAAGACATTGCTTCTTCAGAAAAAGGTCTTATGGATACTCATCATTAAGATGGCATTGCACTCTGTAGCATTGGATTGATTGACATTTTAGCATTCTCAGATCCTCATCAATGGTTAAATTATGGCCCCAGGACCCCAGTACACACAGCACCCACTAATAATAAATTCAAATGCACCCATGAAGTAATCCACTCTCTTATATTGATTATCTAGTTCATAATCTGAGCACTATGAACAAACTGTTATCATGACACTTTGGACAGATAGGATCGCCTAACAGTCCCATGTAAAACTAGGTGAGGAGATGGCCCTGTGCTTAGTTCTCACTAAGTGAGGAGACGGCCCTGTTGTGGGTCTGACTAAGCACCAGTTCTGGAATGGACTGTCAGTCGTGAACATCTTTACTGCAGAGCCTTCCATACCAGGAGCAGAGATATGCTCATCTAGCTTGATAGTTTGAGATGTTCTTTCTCCAAGGTAATCCTTGACATTGCTTTTGTTTCGGTTAGTTTCTTCAGAGAGAAAAGGTATTTTGCAAATGTACTTTTACTGCTTTTGTTAGCTTCATTTATATATGTTGCTTAATTCTGTAAATATATATCAAAGGTGTAGCTATAGAATGAGAATTCCATAAAGATCTAAATATACAAAGAAATTTTATTAAAGCAGATACTTTTGGTTATTTAAATGAAAGTATTAATGCAGCTGGGTCTATTTACTTGAGAGAATTTTATAGAAAATAATATTGTCATGATCTGTTACATAATAACTTCTATAAAATGGATGACTTTTTTTTTTTTAGAGTCAGAAGGGCAATCCAGTGAATACTGAACACCAAGTTTATTCTTCAACATTCTTTTTGTTGTTGTTGTTGTTATTTGAATTAGAAACAAGATTGTTTTACATGTCAATCCCAGTTCCCACTCTCTCCCCTTCTCCCCTACAATCCACCCCCCAACTAATACCCTACCTATCATATATCCTTTCTGCTCCCTGGGGAGGGTGAGGCCTTCCATAGGGGGTCATTAGAGTCTATCATAACCTTTGGGATAGGGCCTAGGCCCACCCCCGTGTGTCCTGGCTCAGGGAGTATCCCTCTATGTGGAATGAGCTCCCAAAGTCCACACCCATGCTATGGATAAGTACTGAACTACTACAGGAGGTCCCATAGATTTCCGAGGTCTCCTCACTGAAACCCATGTTCCTGGGGTCTGGATCAGTCCCATGCTGGTATTCCAGCTATCAGTCTGGGGAACAAGAGCTCCCCGATGTTCAGGTCAGCTGTTTCTCTGGGTTTCACCAGCCTGGTCTGGGCCCCTTTGCCCATCACTTGTTCTTCTCTGCAACTGGATTCCAATTCAGTTCAGTGGTTAGTTGTGGGTATCTGCTTCTACTTCTACCAGCTGCTGGATGAAGGCTATAGGATGGCATATAAGACAGTCATCAATCTCATTATCAGGGGAGGGCATTTAAGGTAGCCTCTCCTCTGTTGCTTAGATTGTTAACTGGTGTCATCTTTGTAGATCTCCAGACCTTTCCCTAGTGCCTGAGTTCTCTGTAAACCTAAAATGTCTCCCTCTATTATGGTATCTCCTTTCTTGTTTTCTTCTATTCTTCACCTGATTCAACCTTTCTGCTCCCTCATGTCCTCCTCACCCCTCCCCTTCTCCCTTTCTCATTCTCCTCCCTTGCTCCCAATTTGCTCAGGAGATCTTGTCCCTTTCCCCTTCTCCAGGGGACCATGTATGTCTCTCTTAGGGTTCTAATGGAGGACTTTTTAAATCTATGAAAATGATATATAATATTTTTTTGTACAAGAATGTATTTAATTTAAAAATTGGTGTCTTCTCTTATTGCTTTGTTTGCAGGCACTACTTTACAAGATTATATATTTATGTTATAGAGCAGTATATTTTCAAATATATTTAAAATTCCTTGAGAATTTCATACATTGTATTTTAGCATATTTGTCTCCCTCTTCCAACTCCTCCTATATATATATATATACATATATATGTATATATATATATATATTTAAGATTTCTTGTGAATAAAATTTGTAATTGAATATTGAAAGATACACTGAAGGTTTGAGAGGATTTTTTTTTACATTGTTCTTATTTTGAGACAAGATCTCATTATGTAGCTGAAGTTGACCTTCAACTAGCAATCTTCCAGCCTGAATGATGGGGGTCGCATCATGGACCAGTATTTAATAGAGAGGTACAAATAGCCAAGCTGTTGACGATGCTATTCGTGAGAAAGGAAAAGCCTTATCATGTATAGACTTTGATATAAAGGAAACAATTGTCCCTGAAGTAAAACCATCCATAGTATTTCCACACTGATAATTTTCTCCAGTTAGATAAATAACTGCTTTAATCCTACATGAGCCTAGTAGCTTAAGAGATATAATGTTTTGGCTACAAAGTAAATATTTTTGACTGTAAGGAAATCCTTTTTCCTTTGATTTTAACCATTGCATAAGTTTTTTTTTATTATTATTATTGGAAAAGGGGTTGGCAAAGTGATCAGATTTCACAACAAGGAGAAAACTTGGGCTTTTACAAAGTTTTGATTAGTAATATTTTCTATTGTGTTCCCATAAATTCTGGATACAATGTTACTTACTTTCTCTCTCATTTGTGTTATCAAATTAAATAAAAACTAGTCACATACACAGTATATGCACTATCTATCTTGACTGGAAAATCTTACTGAGTTTTTAGTAACAAATGTTACTTTCTGCTGGAAAGTTTCATAATATTACAGTGTGATTTTAAGATTCATATTTTTACTGTAGGCATTTACCAAACAATAATTGCCATATGTGTGACATGTATCTGACATAGAACTTTCTAAGGTGGATTCAAGTTAATCGTGTCATTTCTAAGTATCAGTTCTGCTGTTAAGTTCTGTAAGCGCTCTGGTTCTGGCATTGTTTCTTCAGTACAAACGACTATGAAGAGGCGCTTGGTGGAGATAGAAGGCAACTGATGTTTTTGAGAATAATTTTAAGGAAACAGTCATTAAGCATTAAAAACAAAACTATATATTTCTGTAAAGGGACTTTTAAATTCTAAAAGAAAATAAATTACTAATCCTGGCACTCGCTCTGTAGACCATGCTGGCCTTGAACTCACAGAGATCCACCTGCCTCTGCCTCCCGAGTGCTTGTGGCATTTTTTTTTTTTTTACAGAACCCAAGGAAACTAATACAAAATAGCAACTGTAAATACTAAATACTCTTGATGTAATCATCTGCTTCTGAATCATGGTTCCCCCCCCCCCATTTGAAATGATCTGGCTCTTTTCTTTTGTTGAACCATTGTCTTATTGTTTCTTTTTTTGAAAATAGATTTTTTTATCATACAATATATTCTGGTTATGGTTTCCCCTCCCCCAGCTCCTCCCAGTTCCTCTCCTTCTCCCCTCCTCTCCAAATTCATTCTTGTTCTGTCTCTCATTAGAAAGCAAACAGCCATCTAAGAAATAATAATTAAAATGCAACAAGATGAAACAAAACAAGTCAGAGCAGGACAAAACAGATAAACAGAAGGAAAAGAGCCAAAGAAAAAGCAGGAGAAGCACATATAGACACAGAGACTCACAGGTTCACACTAAGGAATCCCATAAAACACAAAACTTGAAGCTATAATATATAAGCAAAGGACAAAAGGAAACCTGACACAACATTATGAGACAAAGAATCTCCAAAGATGTCATTGAGTTTGTTTTGTGTTTGCCAGATACTGCTGGGCATGGGGCAGCAATGTAGCAATAAAATGACTTCTAAGGACATTCGGCTATACTCATAGATCAGTACCTTGCTCAGCTGTCAACAGAGAAATTTCCTCCTACAGTTAGTTGGAACAAATACAGAAACCCACAGCCAGACATTATGCAGACAGTGAGAGACTTTGGAACACACAACCCTACATGGAATGTTGCCGTCAAATCTGTCTCCTTGGGGACCAAGAAACTATGCAGAAGAGAGATAAGAAGAATGTAAGAGCCAGAGGGATGGGAGACACAAGCGAAACAAGGCCTTCTAACCAAGCATGACCAGTGCACATGTGAACTCACAGAGACTGAGGCAGCAAGCACAGGGCCTACACGGGTCTGCACCAGATGAGGTCCTAGAGCTGAGAGACGTGGACAGATGTCCCCAAAGCTAGCTCCAATTGATAACTCTTACAGCATAAACAAAAGTAACAAACCTTTACACAGTTAAAGTAATATTCTGCAGCATAACAAATGTAACACATCTTTGCCCCATTAAAATAGTACTACACAACAGGCCTCCTGGAATGATTGAAAAGCAATAGTTAACAAGTATCTGAAGTAAATGAGGTACTCGTCCCATTTAGGGATGAAGGCATTCCAACTGGTGTTCTTGACTTGGTTACTTCATTCCTTGTGTATCGTTTCTCTTCAGCCTGAAGGATTTCTTTTGGCATTTCCTCTAAGTATACTCTACTGCTAGCCTATTCAAATATTGTTTTTCTGAATATGACCTTATTTTACTGTTGACGATACCTTTCTAGCAATAGAATTCTTGATTGCCTTTTGCACTTCTGGTATGCTGTTCTAATTACTTTGAAGCTCATGGATTAAGCTGTCAGTCTTATATTCCCCCATTTTAGAAAAGTTTTGTTTTGTTTAGTTTTCCTGGATCCTTGGGCAGTGCTGGGAATCCAATGCCAAGCCTTGCTCATGCTAGGCACTCCCTCTGCCTCTGAGCTACACCTGTAGCATTCCTAGTCTTCAGAGGTCTGAAGAAGTCAGCAGTTTGACTTTCTAGAATTTGTCTTTGTGTTTATACTCATTAAAGTTTATTGCATTTCTCAGGCCAGATTGTCTTCTACCAGATTGCAGAGCTTTTTCACTGTAGTGTTTTCCCTTTCTCCTCTTCCACTATCCTGCTCAGGTTCCAGCCACACAATTGTGAGACCTTTTCATCCCATCCCAGAGATCTCTGACTTTTAATCAGTTTTCCCCTTCTTGGAGCACTGGGCCTCGTCTGTATTGAATCTTTAATTTCACTTACTCTGCCATCTCTGTTCATCTGGTGAGTATTCTATTTCAGCTACTATCCTTCTCAGAGCTAGAGTGTCATAGTTGCATTTCTCTTCTTCTTCTTCTTCTTCTTCTTCTTCTTCTTCTTCTTCTTCTTCTTCTTCTTCTTCTTCTTCTTCTTCTTCTTCTTCTTCTTCTTCTTCTTCTTCTGAGATCCCTTTCCACCTCATTTCCTGAGAGCATGTATTTCTTTCAATTTCTCCAATATAATTGTGTGAATTATTTGACCCTCCTTAGTTATTTTATGTGATAAACTACGCATGTTAGTCTACTTACAGTCATTTTTATTGGTTGCATTTCTCCCCAAGAATGTGAAATATCCTGTTTCTTTGCACATCCACTAATTCTTTTGTTAAGATCTTTTCATTGTCAGTTATATGGGGAAAGACTATGGGTTCTCGCACATTTCCTTTTAATTGTTCAGGAAGTGATCAGTTTGTCTGAATTGAAAATGTAGACTGTCCTGTGAGATGTGTGGCTTGAGCTTTCTCTGGGACTTCCTTACTTTGATCCCTGGAATGCTCGTAAATCCCAGTGCCACTCAGTCTAGCAGTCTGTGCATACTCCCTACCACTCCAGCTCCCCTGCTCCCCACACCCTCTTTTAACTTCATATCTTAAAAAGAAAAAGTAACCCCTTGAGTCTATGTGCTTCTCATGTGCAGATAACTTTGGGGCCATCCACTGAAGCATAATCAACCAGGGACCACATCCCTAAAAAAAAAAAAAAGACTTTCCCTCCCCTAATATCCATGAACTGTAACAGCTCCTCGGGTAAGGGGCTCTTGAGCCTGTCTTCCATCCATGGTGGGTCATTGACTGGACTGATTTTGTGCAGGTCTTATGCATGCATCCACAGCTGCTGGACATTCATAATGTCCTATGGTGATCAGAAGATACTCCCCCCCAGTCCTACCCAACCACCTCACACTTTGTCAACTCAGATATTAAATCTGTAGGCATACTGTCAGCACCTTGCCCTCCAATCTGTTTAGGTTCCTTTTTTTAATTACTAATTGCAGCTTGCAATTATCTGCTTATTTTTTTGTGTGTGTTTTGCCTATCCTTATAAAAATTCAATTTTATTAGGTAGGAAACAAGTAGTTCAGCTTTACCTAAAGAGTCTGTGGAGAAAAGAAAAACTTTAAAATACAATTAATTTTATCTAGTTTTACATTTTAAATATGGCCGTAAACTTATTTTACTATTCTTAACTATAGAATTCAGTGTATAGCATTAGACTGTAAATAATCTTTAAGTTTGTAAGTACTGGTTGTCAACTGGAAATTTACCTTGCTTTAAAAAAGTGAATCATTTTTAAACATTGTACATAAACTAGCTTGACTATTTTGTATTTGGTCTTCTCATTTGTAGCATTTTAGTTATATCGTATCCTTAGCATTTATACTTAATTTTTAGGAATTCGTGTGATACATTTCTTTTAGGCTACATATAGAGTTCTTATAATTCAAGTGATAAGTGATTTAGTAGTGGCTGGCTCTGACAAGAATTACAGATAATTGTGTGTATTAATTGCTAAGATGTAGACATGAAAGTGTGGGAATCTATATCTTCATTCATATACCATGCTCAGTTGTTAAGGTTGAGGAAAATAAGGGGCCAAACTGATAAGATTTATTTTACTTTACTGATAAGATTGATTTTACTTAACAGCTTTAACTTGAGGAAAGTGAATGTTTATCCATATAATGCTTCCTGCAATGGGTGGACTAACCTGACAAAGTACACAGCTTCCTTGGAATGAGTACAGCATCTAGAAGGAGATTTGGTTATGGGTCATTGTCACAGCCTGCTGCTGCTTCTAGCCTTAGCTAACAGAACTCAGAGGGGAGGCGTTGCACTCTGTACACCTCTGGGGAGTGCCAAACAGGAGAGAGGTCATTGCTGTCACCATTGACCTTGGTGGAACGGTTTGCTTTTCTAAGTTCAGTTTCAGTATCACATATGTAATAGCAGCACCTATCTCATAACACAGGAATTTAGTTAAAATAATTTTTTCTGAGATTAAGTAAATTTAATCTACTGCAGTTTTCATAGCTGTAATTCAGGGAAGAGCCTCTACCATTTCTCAGTATGATAAAGTATTGCAGAGTAGTATAGAGCACCGCCTTGCCAAGCATTCTGGACTAGCGAGTCTACCCTGTTGTGTCCTTCCACTACCCTCTAGTGTTCTGTGTATCACTTTCTCTTGCTGTACCTGTCAGAGCACAACAGTCTCGGGGGCTACTCAGGTGGTGAAATTCTAAGATATAAATTTTACCTGAGATTTTGCAGCTTTCCAACTGGAGAGTCCACACGCAGGTACCTGCTAGCAGTAGCAATCGCTTGCTTACATGATTCATGTCCTTCCTGTATAATGCAGGCCTCCCTTTCTGTGCACTGCACCCAGCAGTTACAGCAGGTGGGTCCTGGAGCTATCCTACTCATGACCACAGACTTCATGTGTTTTGTTTTTCCTCCCTTTCTCATGTTGTTATGAAAACCACCTTCATAATGTATGTCCTTTGGAACTCATTCTGTGTTAGAGGCACTGGGCTGTTGTTTTCTTTCTTTCTTTTCTTTTCTTTTTTTTCTTTTTTGTTTTGGTTTTTCAAGACAGGGTTTCTCTGTGTAGCTTTGGAGCCTATCCTGGCACTTGCTCTGGAGACCAAGCTGGCCTCGAACTCACAGAGATCCTCCTGCCTCTGCCTCCCAAGTGCTGGGATTAAAGACATGTGCCACCAATGCCCGCTGTTTTTCTTCTTTTTAACTAGCATATTTTAATTACATGTAAAAGAGGGTTTCATTATGACATTTACATATGTGTTTATAATATATTTTGAGCATATTCATTACCATTATGCACTCTTGTCCCCTTTCGCTCTCTCTGATCCCCTTCCTCTATCCAGCAAGTCCTCTTCTACTTAGCATGTATATGTCTACCAGTGACTTAATGTGTAGCATGGTGAGGAGTTATTTACAGGAGCTTGACAACTTAGTACTGAGTACACCACTAACGAGAATGTCCCATCCATGCTCTTACCCCCAACCCCGAAACCATTAACTGCTGGTAGATAAACAGGAAGTAATGGGCTCTTTGAACCCCATTTCCAATCATATTATTGTGTATGCTTCTGCTGTATAATCCTCTTCCATGATACAAAGGTCTTTTTTCTTTCACTTTTTGTAAAGATTATATATTGTTTCTTAACCATATCTCTGTGGCTGTCACACCCTCTTTTCCTCTATTTCCCCTCCATTACTCTCCTTTGTTCCTCTAGATGCTTTAATTTGGTATACACACACATATTTTAAACCTCTGTGGAGATGCTCTCACAGATGGTGGCCTAGAGGTTTCTCTCCTGGATGTTTTTAAATCTCATCAATCTGACCATCAAAACCATCATATTGTGTGACCCATTTTAATCCAGAATCTTGGTGAATTAATTTTTCTTCTCTAGAAACTCTCATCTATTTTTTAGTAGCATCTACAGTTGGTGATATTTCCAGTGACATACAACTGTGAAGTAAACTTGTGATAAAGTCTTTGTTGGAAGAGAAATCGTAGTTGGGAGGAGAAAGATGTTTATTTCTTCAAGTATTTGTTCCCAACTCTAGCAAATCTTGCAAAGCAAACATTGTTTGTTATCTAGAGGTATATAATGTCTGCAGGGGTTGGGGCTGGAGGATAGCCCAGAGCTTGTCACACAGGCGTGAACGCCTGAATTCTATACCAAGAACCCATGTAAAGACACTGGGCACACTAGTTCCCACTTGTAGTTCCAGTGCTTTGAGAAAAGCAGATCCTGGGTCTCATTGGTCAGGTGGTCCCACTGTGGACTTTGAAAGAGAGATGTCCCCCAGAAGCTCACATATTTGAACTCTTGGTCCCTAATTGGAGGTGGGTTTTGGAGAGGTTATGGAACTTTTAGGTGAAAGAGTCTTGCTGGAGGAAGTGTGTCACTTGTGAGTGGGCTTTGAGTATTTCTGTGTGACAGAACTTTTCCTGGGGAGATACAATACACACATTTATTCACCCCAGACATGGAGCCCACAACAGACCAAAGTGTGGATACCACCAAAGTCCAGCTGAGGGAACCATGAGTTTTCTTGGGGTCACTTTCAGAAATATGGGTAAGGGGTTGCTTACTGGAGCAGGAATGACTCAAAGACAGCTGCACCACCAAAGCCCACCTCAGCATGGGTGATGGGCCACAAAAGTTGGGAACCTGAAGTTTACTGTATAGCCTGCAGGAAGTTCAACAGATTGGAGAGTGTCCTTTCCAAGTGATTCGGTTGGTTTAAACCTCTTCCAGGCAACTCAGCTGGTTTCTGCTTCTTCCAGGAAATTGCTCTTATCTATAGAGTCGTCTTTACAGCATGGCTCCTCTGAGTCTTGGCAGCTTGGTCTATCTGCAGGGGATGCTCAGCAGGAAGGGTCCTCCTGAATCTGCTCAGTTTCAGGGGCTCCTGCAGCTATTTTGAGTCTTTTACCTTTCTGTTTAAAGAGCTTCCATGAAAGATGAAATTTTTTAATTTCAGAGCAAATTGTTACATAACACGTTATTTATAGCCTCGTCCTGCTTCCTGTTTGCTCTCTTTGCTTTCTCTCAGCTTCTTGTTCCTGCTGCCATGTCTACTGCTTC
Source organism: Cricetulus griseus (assembly GCF_003668045.3). NCBI lineage: Eukaryota > Metazoa > Chordata > Mammalia > Rodentia > Cricetidae > Cricetulus > Cricetulus griseus. The sequence goes on along the minus strand of NC_048595.1, from coordinate 191,047,009 downwards.
CTGCCATGATGGACTCTTATCTCTCTGGAACTGTAAGTCAAAATAAGCTGTTACTTTTGGTAAGGGTATTGCATCCTGGCAACAAAAAATAACTAATATACTAGACTACTTGACAAGCTTCAGGTCAGTGAGGAATCCTGTCTCAAAAAACAAGGTAGCACTTAAGAAATGACACTCAAGGCCTACATACACACATATGTGCACTTGCACACACATGCACATACACACAAATTCTACTGTAATTCTTGAATTAAAGGTTACATTAATCATTCCTCATTGAAATCCATGATTTAAATTGATTATAAATTTGTGATTCACATTTAAAAACGAAACTATGCTATTCCTAATCTGCTTAATTAAACAATTAAGATCACTGAATTTTTCAACATATGCCATATCCTTAAAAATCAACTTCATGCAAGATGTTGCTACTAGCATGTAATAATTAAATTGTCTGAAGACAATATGCTTAGATAGCCAAATTCGAAGTCTTCAGGACAGTTTAAGATGGCCCAAACGGCTATTCTAACCGACTGAAAACATTAAATGACCTTTTGGAAATGACAGAAACTATTATTGTGTTGACTATTGTCCCACAGTGCTGTGCCCCAGGCAAGGCAGCCTAGCCTCAGCCTGTTTCTGCACTGTGCTGCACTCATTCACTGCTAATCTGCCCCAGGTAGACGTGAATTTGGAGCTTGCATGTTGTTGTCAATTGAAAGGGTTTTGTGTATAATAAAACCAGTATTTTAGGGCAATCTCCTGGGGAGCTGACATATTTTTTAATCTTCATAACAAACTGAAAAATTAAGATGGAAGTGCCACTAACCTCCTGTAGCCTGGTTGCTACACGCTTGTAAACTTAGATGCTTTAAGCTTCTCTCTGAGGAGTAACAGATGGGACTGTTAACCCACTTAAAAGTGTTCAGGATGATTTATAAGAGAATCAGTAAAGATCACAAAATTGCCCATTTTAGGTTCACTGATGTACCTATCTTTTGACCTGTTAACCCCAATAATGTTCTTTGTCACATGACCAAGTGAGCAGGTTTTCTGTCATCAGTACTGTGGACTGTCTGAGCGATAATTTCCAGATAATGTTTTATTAGTTGTTGTAAGTAACTCTTTTTTAAGAAGCATCTTCCTCAGAAACATCATTTCTTCCAGAAAACAGCCTTTCATCTTAGTGTGAGAAGTTCAAGGCAAAGTGTCCTTGTAGAACTCTGGCTGTTACTATCTTCAGACCTTGTTTTTGTGCAGCATGAGGCACATTGATTTTCAGAGAATATGAATGTATTCAAATCAAGAGATTATGACATCTGGGAACATGTTTTTATATTTGATAAATGCACCTTGATTGCAGTTAAGAAAATACTGCTTTGACCCTATAATTGTGCCTGGTACCTTCCCTGGCATCTGCTGATATTTTAACTTTTCTCCGATGGAGTTGTTTTATTAGTGCAAATCAGTTGTGTCAGATTAAACAATATTGTTAACTCATAAAAATGCAAAATTATTGTATGAAATTTTTTCTTTAATAGATAATACTCAGATGATCTCTGTTCATAATTTAACTATATAACAAAAAAGCATATCAGTACTCTCCATTAAAATATCAATGACATCCTTCACAGAAAACACAATCATAAAATTATTGTGGACACACAAAACATTCTGGATAGTCAAATCTTGAACTGAACAATCCCATCACAATGGCTTCAGTATACACCTCAGAGCTGTCTAACCCAAACATGGTGTTGACACAAAGACTGAGGGCAATGTGTCAAATCCCCACACACATGGCCATCTCTCCAAAGCCATCTCTACATGGATACATGTATCTAAGAACATACAAACCCATTTAATTTCTTCTGTTGCTGTGAGAAAATACTTTGACCAAAAACATCTTGGGGAGAAAAGGTTTCATTTAAAGCTTCACACTTCCAGTTCTCACTCCATCACTTAGAGCGAACTGATGGCAGGAACTTGAAGCAGATAACATGGAGGAATGCTGCTTGCTGGCTTAATCATAGGCTTATACTTAGGTAGCTTTCTTATATAGCCAAGACCATGTGGGCAGATGTTACCCACAGTAGTCTGGGACCTTGTATATCAATTAGCAGTCAAGACAGTGACCCACAGCCATGCCCAAAGGCCACTCTAGTCTGAACAACGTTTTCCTCTCAGATGGCTTTAAGTTGTATCAGTTAAAGATGACAGTTAAAGCTAACTAGGAAATCAACAAACAAGTGATGCTAGGAAAACTGGATATACACATTCATTCAGAAAATTGAAACTTGACTTCTGTCTCTCATCCTCAAAATGGATCAATGCCTAAGTGTAAGACTTAAACTACTACTAGAAGACAGCAGAGGAAACTTTTCAAGACATTGGTTGGTTCAGGGTCTGATTTTCTGAACTTTAAAATCACAGAAAACAAGGAAATTTTAATAGCAGGAGCTACATTAAACCAAAGGCTTCAACATAGCAAAAAAGCATTCCACAGAATGAATTAGACAGCCTGTAAAATGAAAAAAAAATGTGATCAAGTGTTCACATAACCATTAATATCCAGAATATATAAAGAATCCCAAACCAAAAACGCAGTCCAGTTAAAAACAATGGGCAAAATAATTTGAAAAAAAAATGCTTCTTGAAAGAAACAAAATGGCCAACAAATGTGTGAAAAGAAGACAACAACCATGAATGCTCAAAGCTAAATGGAAGTAATTTGATGCCCATAACCCTGTCACTCAGAGGCAGGAGGACTTTTACAAGTTTGAGGTCAGCCTTGACAATATATATTGAATTCCAGGTTAGTCCAAGTCCAGGCTACAGTGTGAAACCCTATTTCAAAAACAAAACAAAACAAAACAAAACAAAAACAAAAACCAGCACTTTGGAGGCAGTGGCTGGTGGATCTCTGTAAGTTCAAGGCCAGCCTGGTCTACAGAGCAAGTACCAGGACAGCCAGACCTGTTGTTACACAGAGAAAACCCTGTCTTGAAAAAAAAAACAAACAAAAAGCAAAACAAACAAAAAACATTCAAACAAAGTGAGATACTATCTTAACTCTTATAATAAATCTTATCATAAATTAAACATGCTGGATAAATGTGAAGAAAAAAAATGAGTTCTTAAACATTTCATGGGAATGCTGAGTACAATTATGGAGACAGTGTAAGTTCCTCAAGAAACTAAAAAGGTCAGGTGTGTGCTGTTGAAGAAAACCACAGACTCAGCCTAGAACCCATTGTCGTGATGGTGACCACCAGTTGTGACTCCAGAAGGTTCAAAAATGCTCAGCAGAGAAACTGAAGCATTTCCAGCCTTTTCTCTCTTTAATCACCATTTTTGACTGACTAGCAGTTAGTTATCGGTTCACATTCTTTATTATGGTATCAGTGTGCCTTGGTAAAAAAAGAAAAGGTAAAAGCCTGGTGTATTTCACAAATGGAAAAAGAATACATGTTTATGAGGCACAAGTGTGGAATTATGCAAGTAATTATTTTACAGTTGTTTATTTGGAGAAGTTCATAGGTAAGGTAATTCATGTCTAGCCAGTTATGCCGTGAGAAGGTTTTTCTAGCAAAATGAAATATCTCCAGCCGCACAGAGACTGCTGCTGGGTGGCTCTTCCCGAGGTGGCTTGTCAGAGCTGTTGAGCTTTGTCTGCAGTGCCCCAGAAGCTGCTGTTCAGCTGTGTCCTGTGTCCTGCTACCATTTAAATTCTAAGAGGCTTCTTCACAACTTCATGAGAGGAATTCAGAGACCCCTTTAAAGTTAGAGATCTCCAGATGAAATTAGTTAGTCCTTTGGGTTTGTTTTTAGAACTCAAGATTGTTTTCTGGGTAGTTCATAACTTGATCTGTGTGTAAATTATTTACAGTTGGATGCAGTTCCACACAAATTGCTTCATTTAAATGCATCATTACTGGACACATCAGTAGTTTTTCCATTTGCACACTGAATTTTACTTTATTTCAAATGTTTGCATAATCTGTCTATAGTGTCTCTAATTCCCTTGCTTTACAAGTAGTAGTTTTACCCTTCATCAAAGGCATATGCGTATTAGACTATTCCCACATTAGAGAATTTGTATGTGAACTAATAGTGTTTTTCTGTGTGTCTTTGCTTTAATAATAATTACAGAATGGAATTTTTTTCAGTGCTATCTGTTACCTATTTTTTTTTGCTTGTTTTAAATAGGTGGTCTTTCAAATGCCCATCTTAAGGGTACCTGTCAGCATAAGGGACTGTCACAGCTAGCTGTCCAGTGACAGTCTCCTCCCTAACCTGATCTCATGTTAGAATTTCCTTTCCTTCTTCTGACTTCACTGACACTGGCTTCTGCAGCCCATGTCCACCCAGCCTCCAGCTTCCCTAGCTATGCCAGTTGGGAAGCTGCTTTTACATCTTGCTCTGGATCCTGACCTTTCAGACATACCAGCCACAAATCATTAGCTTCTGGGTATGTTTATTAGTCTACCTCCTGCATACACGGTCCTCACTTTTCTGGGAGAAAAATTGCCCCAGATGGCTTCCAGGCTGCACACAGTATTCAGTCTAGCAATGGCCTTTCGTGATCTGTCCTTCTCCCTTCCTCATCTCAGTGCCCCAGCCCTTCTTGTCTACTTTGTTCCAGCTACACTCTCTTCTTGTTCTGGGGGACACCAAGAGTACTTTCTCCTCAAGGACTATTGAAGTTTCCTCCGTTTGAAATGTTTTAACTGTGGATATTTGTGTGTTTATTCTCTCACTTCTTTGGGTCTTCAAACAAATGTCAACTTCTTTATGAGGCTTTCTCTGAGCTCCATGTGAGCTAACAGGTGTCCATATCTTCAGCTTCAAACTACCTCTGTGGGTTATTAGACAGGTTATGTATTTGTCTTGTCTGTTCATTGTTTATTCAGATCCCCCACCAGGATGAAAATTTCAAAAGGGAAGAGGACTTCAGTTTTTTGTTTGTTTTTTGTTTTTGTTTTGTTTTTGTTTTTTTTTGTTGTTGTTGTTTTTTGGGTTGTTTGGGGTTTTTTTGGTGGTTTTTTTTGTTGTTGTTGTTTTTGTTTTGTTTTTTGTTTTTTTGAGACAGGGTTTCTCTGTGTAGCTTTGGAGCCTATCCTGGCACTCGCTCTGGAGGCCAGGCTGGCCTCGAACTAACAGAGATCCGCCTGCCTCTGCCTCCCGAGTGCTGGGATTAAAGGCATGCGCCACCAACGCCCAGCTGGACTTCAGTTTTATACACATTAATATTCTAAATACCTAGAACTTTGGTCTGGAATCATGCTACTTAGTCCTTCGAGCTTAATGAACTGCTTCTGTGGGTACTTGAAAGATAGTTCTGAGAGCAGTGCAGACAGTGGAGGCCTGGCTTGTGATGGCTCAGAGGGAAGTTTGGGAGTCCCTTCCAGCCTCTGTCAGAGCCATTTGGCATTTTAAGTTGAGAGTCTGTGATTTTGGTCAGCTGGAGCTGAAGGATCTACTGTGATTTTATAAAAGACCAGCAACAATGAGACAGACCCTTCAGGGAAGTATTTCCTTGGGGTAGCACACAGAGGACCAAGAGGACCATGGGTATTCCTTGTGCTGGCAGTCGAACTTGGTAATGTGTAAGAGTCCCTCAGGTGGTGTTGGTTTTAAAGGTCTGAAGTATTAGCAACTGAGGTTTGATACCAGGAGAAGGCATTGGTGAAGGTTGTGGTAGAAGCTCCAAGATTAAAGAGGTCATGGAGAGAAGTTGAGGCTGGGAACCATGTGTCAGGGTCAGAACCTGAAGACAGATGTGGTTCTTTGAGTAAGAATGGCCCCCATAGGCACCTATATCTGAATGCTTAGTCATCAGAATGCCACTATTTGAGAAGGATTCAGGGGTGTGGCCTTGATGGAGATGTGCCACTGAAGGTGGGCTTTGAGGTGTCAACAGCCCATGCCAGGTCCCTTCCCCTTTCCTCTCTCTGCACTTGCAGATCTTTCTCTAGCACCACACCTACCTGCCTCTCTGCTCTCTGCTGTGGTGATCATGGACTAAGCTTCTGACCTCTAAGCAAGCCCTGAATTAAATGTTTTCTTTTATAAGAGTTTCCTTGGCCATGGTTTCTGTCTTAGTCAGACCTTGCTGAGATGAAACACCAGAGACAAAGCAACTTGGTGAGGAAAGGGTTTATTTGGCTTAACCCTCCACATCACAGTTCATCATCGAAGGAAGTCAGGACAGGAACCCAGGCACAGAGGAACCTGGAAGCAGGAGCTGGTGCAGAGGCCATAGAGGGGTACTGCTTACTGGCTTGCTCCCCATGGCTTGCTCGGCCTGATTTCTTTTAAAACCCATGGCCTCCTGCCCAGGGATAGTAGCACCCACAATGGATTGTTTCCCACCAGATCAATCACTAATTAAGAAGATGCCCACAGGCTTGCCTACAGCACCATCCTAATGGAGGCATTTTCTCAATGATGATCCCTCCTCACTAACGACTCTAGCTTGTGTCAAGTGGGGGGGGTTACATATCAGATATTCTGCATATCAGATATTTACTTTACATTCCATACAGTAGCAAAATTACAGTTATGAAGTAGCAACAAAAATAATTTTATGGTCGGAGGTCACCACAACATGAAGAACTGAATTAAAGGGTCACAGCATTAGGAAGGTTGAGAACTACTGCTCCAGAGTGTGACTGTAGTTCTTTAGCTTCTAAATAAAATCCAGCTTGGTATAAAGTGGCTCTTGAGCTTGGCACAGTTAACCACAACTCGCTTAGATCCTCTTTCCTGGGAAGGCAGTGTGAATGTTTTTTTTTTTTTTTTCCTCATTACAGAGGTAGTTATTTCATATGTATGTTAAATAGTTTTTTAGATATGGCTTGACTTTTAATTTTGTTAAAACATCACGCTTTATATACTTTTTATGGATTATATTGAAATAACTACTCAAGTATTCATGTTCAACTGTTAGTGCCCAATTGGCTTCCTTGAAGAGGTTTAATTTGCCAATGACAGTTAAATAAATGGTGAAAACAAAATAAGTAATCTAGTAACTAATGATGAATTTAAAGATGAGGCCTGGCTATAGTTTACAACTGTAACACTCAGGAGCTGAGTCAGGGGGATGGGGCTTTCAAAGTCAGAATATGCTACAATTGACATCCTGTCCCATTAAAGGGGGGAGAAATAAGGGAAGGGGGTGGGTCCCATCCATTGTTCATTCTAGTGAAGTACAGAGTACACAAACTACAAAGGAATACACTGTCACTCCCTTCCGCTGAAATAATGGGACTTCACTTGCAGCCCCTACTGCACTTTCATGCTGTCTTACTGACTCAGCCGAGTCATGCTAGTCCTTTTCTGCTGTCCAAACTAACTCTTTTAACTGTTCTAATATTGCACATTAGTGAGACTGGAGAGATGGCTCAGCAGTGTTTGGTGCCCCTGCAGAGGACGTGGGTTTGGTTCCCAACACCCACATGGGAGCTCACAGCTACCTGCATCCCCAGTTAGTGGGGATCCAGTGCCTTCTTCTGGCCCCCAGGGGCTCCTGCATCCATGATGTAGTATGCAGAAAATCACACAAGCAAACACATATGCACATTAATAAATACTTAAGTTAATCAATCATTTCAATGTCTTTTCTAGATGTATAGTAGTCTTGCCTATTTTAATGCTTAGATACAAATCACTGGATTGTAGAATCTGCTTTAATAGATAATAGCAAACAGTTTGCTTGCCAAGGCAGTTGTACCAGTTTGCTTCCTAATGGCTGCCTTGGAGTTTCCACATTTTCCCACTCTGGCTTTATCTTTCAACCAAGGTGTCTCTGGTGAAGATGAATTATCATTTTTAATATAATCTAATTTTAGAAATATACTTTTCAATCTTGTCCTGTATTATTTCTACTTTCTGTTCTGTTTAAAAAATAAGTCCATTCCAAGTCTATGAAATATTCTTTGGTATTATCTAAAATTTTTTTTTTACTCTAGCCTTCCTTAATTGTACTATAGTACTAAAATTCAGAAATATTCATCTTCTACATAAAATTTATATTGATGGGTTATATATAATGCATACAATATATACATAATTATATATAATACACTATATATATAATATGTAATTTTACACAATAAAACCCCCAAAATAGAATTAGGTAAATGCATGTATGTTTCAGTATTTTTCCCTGATTTTATATTTTAGACCATTCTAGAATCATATCTTATTATTAAGTAGATTTTTTAATGCATATAGGAAACTTAACTACTTAGTAGTCTAGCCAGAAAGCTTTTCGTGGGAAAATCTCCCTTGATGACAATTTGAGAAAATATCTTATCTACAAGGCAAAAGTTATTCTCTACATTTTTATATGTAGTAATTTTTATATTTTTACTTTAGGAATAGTCATAACCTCCAATTAGTTAGGTATATGGCATACTGTAAATATTTGAGTTTTTCAAAAATGAAGATTTAGCCATTTTTACTTAACTCCTCAGCTAGCTCACAAAATAGCTCAATTCATCTAAGGGTTTTCTTTCTATAAAATTTGCTTCTGAAAAGTGAAGGGAAAAATTGCCTGGTCGATCCCCCCCCCCCCTTTTAAGTAGATAAACAGGTACCAAAAAAAAAAAGGTCATCGTCTTACGGTTTCTATTACTGTGAAGAGATACCATAACCACTGGAAGTCTTACAAAGGAAAACATTTAATTGAGCTGGCTCACTGACAGTTCAGAGATTCGGTCCATTATCATCATGGTGGGACACGGCAGCAAGCATGCAGATGTGTTGCTGGAGAAATAGATCAGCATCCTACATCTTGCAGGCAACAGGAAGTGGTGTGTCTCACTGGTTGTGGCTTGAGCATCTATGAGACCTCAAAGCCCCCCTCCACAGTGACACACTACTCCAACAAGGCCACACCTAACTCCTTTTGGGGGCCATGTTCTTCCAAACCACTCTACATTCTTATTTTCCAGAACATGAGTTTCTGGTTTCTGGTGACTTTCCCATTATAACCCAAGGATTTTGCCAACACTTTCCCTGCCTTTCTGAGATCTCCATGTTGTGAGATCAGCAGTTTTTAATGTAAACAGTTTACAGTGGGGTCTTACAATAAACAGATTCCCTGTTTCGTGGAGGAATTGACATTTTAAAAGGAACTCTCTGCTTACTTTCCTATATGTTTATTATACCTTGTATCTGATCATCACCGGGTATGGGAGGGGCGTGTGGCAAAGAAATAGAAGAAATAGAGGATATTTTTTGGTTCTTACATAATTATGTTTTAAATTGTAGCATTTTTCCTTACCTCAAAAATTAAACCTAATGACCTTTCTCTTGAATCTGTATGTTAGAGTACAGTCAAAAGACAAACAGTGTTAAAGGGCAACTTGGTATTAATTGCTTTTTAAGTCTTTAAGGAAGGAGATCAGTTTCCTGGGATTATTTAAGCATCCGGTTTCTTTGTAACTTTTGATAGTTGGGTGTTAGTTTTTGGAGATGATGGCATAGTCATTAGATGAGTTGAATTCCACTTTGTTACAAGGGTAATGTCTTTGCAGCCTTAGTAAACAGTTTGAGATTTGGGTGTAACATGATAAACAAAGCTCACTGTGTTGGGGGACTTCCCTGAAGTTACACTTGCTGTTAGACTGGGATCCATAACTGACACTTCCCCTCCTCCTCTTCATTATGAAAATGCCTGAAGCTATCTTTAGCTAAGGAAAACTTTCTTTTTCTGTGTTTATTTTTCTACCCACTTATCTTTCTCTTTTTCTAGGTAACTTCTGAACTTCTAAATCTATCCTTCCTTTTCCTCCTTATCATTCTTTTTCCAGTGGGTTTGGAGAATCTGTTGCCTTTATCTTCTCACTTAACAGTTAGATCTTTAACTGACTTCTCTTTAATTGTCAACCCATGTTTTTAGGTATAATTGTGTCATTATTGTGTCAATTCTGTTTTTAATATTTTGAGCTTTTTTTTTTTTTTTTTTTTGCAAAACAGCCTGCTCTTTTTTATTGCTTGTGAGATCACAGGGATTGGCATCTCTGTTTAAGGTTTTCTTTTGTTGTTTTGTTTTTACTTAGCCTAAAAGTGTTGCGGGTTTGATGACTTTCTTGCCAGGGTTCTTTCCTCAGATGCTGGCCATCCTTGGTTGTTAGTTACTCTGTGTAGTTGAGGGCTGACACTTAGCAGCCATTTAATGGCTGGAGATGATTTAGTCCTTCTTCCAGATAAGAATTCTTCTTTACTTCATGGGGTTTTAGAGTCTCCTTAGCAAAGTCTTCATCCAACCACTGCAGTGCAGGAGTGGGCCTGGCTGAGCAGTGCACTTCACTGTGGACCGCTAGGGTTGAGTTCCCTTCATGCTGGGGATTGCCAGCCTTCTCCCTCTGTAACCCGGCTCCCTGTTCTGGATCTCCCCATTGTCAGAAACCATGTTCGAATGAACACTGTAGACCTACTTTTACTGATCGGTCATGAACTTTGTACAGCTCACTCTCCCTTGCTTGTCATAGCTGAGGTTTTCTATGATCTGGTTTTAATGCATTCAAATCTCTTGATTCTTAGTTTACAGAATTTTCTCAAATTGTCTGATTTGAAGTACTATTCCGAATTACTTTCTTACATGAATAATACTTTTTGAGACAGGTTCTCAAGTGTCTCAGACTGGCCTTGAACTTACTATGCAGCTGAGTATGATCTTGAACTTTCACCCTCCTTTTTCCACCTAAGTGCTGTGATCACAGGTGTGGGCCACCTTGTCTGTTTTATGTGTTGCTGGAGGTGGAAATCAGGACTTCATGCATGCTAGGTGAGGATTCTCTCTCTCTCTCTCTCTCTCTGTCTCTCTCTCTCTCTCTCTCTCTCTCTCTCCATTTAATACAGGATCCCACTCTCATGGAACTCACTATGTAGACCAGGCTGGTCTTGAACTCACAGAGATTTGCCTGCCTCTGCCTCCAAGGGATTAAAGACGTGTGAGCCTATATCCAACTTCCTTTTAAAATTATATTGTTTTGACTTTGAAGGGAAAGTGAAAAGTTGAAATCTGTCCTCAGTGCCACTGTAATCCATTTTCTTTTAAAGTAGTAAGTAAAAGTACAGTTTGAAATTAAGAGAGGCCAAAAAGATGATGAAATCATTTTAATGTAATCTTATAAACATATTTGAAAATGACAAAAATGTGCTGTTTGTAGTACTTATTATGAAGGTCATTATGCAGAATTCATTTCTATTCTGACTTCAACCCCCACCCCCACCCCTCGCAGGAAAAGAAGTTGAAACTAATTATTTTAACAAAATTTTTGGACAGTATTTATTATTGGTCATTCTGTTCAAGAAGAAATTGCTTAAGTGGTATCTTTATTCCTTGTTAATATCTTGTTATATTAAGTATCCAATGACCCATTTTACTAAATATATATATTGTTTTTAAGAGTCTCATAGCATGACAGCATTGTATTGGTAAGTTTAATTTTCTAATATCAAAACTGTAAAAGAATTTTTTATTTTGGTGGGAATTAGGAAAGGTTTCATTGCTTTGTCTAGACAAGATTCAGGAAAAATGGAGTCAAATGTTGGGCTACCAAGAGGACTCATGCCACCAAGCCTGATGGCCTGAGTTCAATCTGTAGGTCCCATATGGTAAAAAGGGGAAACCCACTCCTGCAAGCTGTCCTCTGGTGTCCACAGCTGTGCTATAGCATGAGCACGCCCACACACATGCACATAGACACATACTAGAAAAAGACAAACCAATGTAAGTCAAGGAAATCAGATGTCATCTTAATGGTCATGCAAAGCTGAAGTTACATGAATATATTAACTATCTGTTTACATGAACAGAGAGTTGCTTAAAACTTGTTTCAATTAAATACATTTTTGGAAACATTGCAATTCAAAATTAGGCCCTGGGATTGACTTTGTTCTATTTTTTTATAATTGTATTTTGAAACAAAGTTTACTGGTTAGTGTTTAGAAGAGAAGATGAAAAGTTTTCATTTACATAGCTCAGGTATTTTATGAAGTGATCATTTTATGTTTTTTATTAAACTGATCTAAAAATGAGGAAAAGATGTGACCCCACATGCTCTCCTTTTGAAAAATGGATGTTAATATGTTGGTAAGCTTGTTTTTGTTCATGTACTGCTTTATGATAACCAACATTTTTTTTAATTTTTCTTTTTTCTAATAAAGCAGTTTCTACTTTAAAAATAAATAAATAAATAAGTAGCTTGTAGAAAATTTGTTAATTTTAAAAGCACACCTGCATCCAAACTGATTTTAAAAGACAGTTTTAAAAGGAAGCTACCATACTGAATTACATTTCTCAATGCTATCTCATTTGCCAGTATGACTAGTTTTGATTAAAAAGAAGTTGATTAAAATGTTCAAAACTGTTCATTGAACAGAAAACCTGGATGCAATTAGAAATCGTAGGTGCCGCCCGTGGAGTTCTAAATGTGAACATCTCAACTGTGATTGCTATTTCTTTTCAAGTTGTTAACTGATCTTGCTAACATATTCAGAGGTCTTTCTGGTGGGTATTGGTGATCCTTCTTATAGCCTGGTGAGGCTCACTTGATGTGCATGAGGGTTCTTACAGCATACAGAAAAACATTCTTACCAAGTTGGCAATATAACTTACAGCTGGTGTCTCCCAAAATGTGTCCCCACGACAATAGCTTTCACTCCATTTGACATAAACCTGGTTATTGTTGGTTCAAATATCTACTGTCTCTTACTTCTTTTATTCTGTTTTCTCATCTTGTTTTGCAGATATCTTGGTTCCTTCATATCTATCAACCAAGCTTCACCAGTCCCGACTAACTTCTTGTTTTCTGACTTTTATCATCACTTACTGTGTTGGTTGGGGTTCTCTAGAGCAACAGAACTGATAGAATGAATCTATCCATATCTATACCACCTATATAGATATATAGAGAGGGGGAATCTATTAGAGTGGCTTACAGGTTCTGTTCTGACTGTTCCAACAATGGCTGTTTCCAGATGGAAAGTCCACGAATCTAGCAATTGTTCAGTCCATGAGACTGAATGTCTCAGCTAGTCTTATATTTCAGTCTGTGTTCTAGAATAAGCTGGGATCCCAAAGAAGTAGGCTCTAATGCCAGTGAAGAAATATACTTGCCAGTGAGAGTGAGGGCAAGCAGGCAGAGAGGAAGCTCTTCCTTCTTTTATGTCCTTTATAGAGACTGCCACCGGGTGTGGCCCAGATTTAAGGTGAATCTTTGAACCCATTTCAGAAGATCAGGATTTAGGGTGGGTCTTTCCACTTCAAATAATTCAATCAAGAAGAAACCCTCAGGTGTACCCATCCACTTGGGGTTTAGTTGATTCCAGGTGTAGTCAAGTTGATAACCAAGAATAGCCATCACACCTACCAATTTAATTTTCTTACCTTGGACTTAGCTAGTAGCCTTAGTATGCCTGTTTCTGTTCCAGAGCTCTTTAAAATATAATGTTTTTATTATTTATTTTAGAGTTTCCATACATTGTCCTTTGATCAGAACCACCCTTCTTCCCCCAACTCCTCCAGATCCATCCCACCCAACTATGTATCCAACTTTGTTCATATTTGCTCTCAACGCACCCACCCCAGAGAGTCTAGTTTTTGTTGCTCAATTACTCATGGGTGTGGGGGCTGGTCTTAAGCATGGTTGGCCTATGAAGGATCAGAAAACTGACTCTTCCTCTCAGAGTAGCTATCAAATGCCAGTAGTGTCTCAGCTGGGATAGGACTTCATATTCAAGCTCCCTTCCATTGCTGTGATTTTGTGTGGCTTGAGATTGTGCAGTCCTTCTGCATGCGATCAGAATCACTGTGAGGATTGGGAACAGTACCCCAACTATGTTGTACCTCATGCTACTAGTACCAGGAACATGTTACCTGTTCTTGAATTGTTGGATAGTGGGTACCTACAGACTTTCAAATGTTGATCTTGTTTACCCTCCAGAATTTGATAAGACATCACTCACTCTAGCTGTAAACATGGAAAAGTAAAATGGGTACTGATCTGAAAGCTCCATTTCTATTGGCTGGTTTTCATAGTGCTGAAAGATGCTATGCACTCTACCACTTTAAAAAAGTAGTCACCAATCTCACCATACTGTAGACCTGGGAGCTCCGCTCTATATCTCACATAACCACCTTCAGCCTCTAGTGCTGCTGACCCACTGTTCTTAGCATCTGGGTTTGTAATTACTCTGCTTCCTCTAGTTTTACAGTTATGCCAGCTAAGAGCTCTTGAGTACTTAATTTATAACATTTACCATTCTAAACACTTATCATATTATCTTCACCATAATAACTTCGAGGCAAGTTACTGTTATTCTTCTTGCTTTAAAGATAAGGAGGGTCAGGCATGAAATGTTAATTACTTTGTGTAAGGCCAGGCACTAGCAAATGCTGGAATCTGAACCTGCACATAAACATTTGAACCCAGGAGCCCATACTTTAAGTCTCTAAATGCTGTATTATTCTGACCAATCTTTCCCTTCACCTTTTTCTTTTTGGGTCCAGTTGTTTATGCTTTCAGTTGACTCAAAGTTACCTATTGTGTTAAAAGTTTTCCCACATCTCTTGCAAACTGCCCTAATATCATTTGACGTGGTTTTATCAAAGTGGAAATTATATGTATTGTAGACATTTATGCTGCACTTTGAAATTAAATGGAAAGAATGGTCATTGCAATGCTCAGGGTTAGACCTAAGAGAATTTAGAAAAGATATGTATGTCTTTATTCTATTCATAATTATTTAATTTCTTAATTCCCAGTACTATAAGAGGGCATTATTAACAGCTAGGTACATTTTTTTTTAAAGAATTGAAGATTGAATTTAGGGCCAGGATTTATTTTGGGGGGGTGGGGGGTGTATGGTTTCGAGACAGGGTTTCTCTGTGACTTTGGAGGCTGTCCTGGAACTAGCTCTTGTAGAAGAGGCTGGTCTCCAACTCACAGAGATCCACCTCCTTCTGCCTCCTGGGTGCTGGGATTAAAGGCGTGTGCCACCACCGCCTGGCCAGGATTTTTTTTTTTATTCAAATTTTTTTACTCAAATTTTTATATTTTTTATTTTTTTATTCATAGTATTTGAACATCCCTATGGGATATATGTCATGGCAATTTAGTTTATGTGTTCAGTGCATAATAATCAGGCCTGGATAATAGGAATTTCTGTCTACTCAACCATTAGTCATCTTTATTTGTTGCTAATCTTGTACTCTTTAAGTCACTTTTTAAGGACCCCATGAACTAATTTATCCAATAGAGTACTATTGCACTAAAGAACCAGCAGGAATCCTGCTGTTCCCCATGGAGCGTCTTTCCTTCCTCGCTTCCCCCATGTTCTCCATGCACTCACTATCTTCTTTTTTCTTATTTTCATAAATATGTATGCATATGTGTGTAAAAATATATAGATGTGTCTATAAAATATGTGTACAGATATATAACCATTCTAACTGTGATGAAAGGATAACCCATTGTGCTTTTGATATGGATTGCTTTTGTGGTGATGAGGCCGAGCTCTCTCAGGTATTTGTCAGCAGCTTGTCTGCCTTCTTTAAAATACCCATTCATTCCCTTAGCTCATTCTCTAATTGGGTTGCTTGTTTGTTTGGTGTTCAGGTTTTTTAGCCCTGTTTATATTTTGAGTATTAATCCCTTGTTGGATGAATAGTTTGCAAATATTTTCTCCTGTTGTATAAATTGTCTCTTAATTTTATTGATTATTTTCTTTGCTATGTGAAGTCTTTTTAATTTGATACAGTTCCATATATCTCTTCTTCCTTTTTGCCTTGAGGCTCCCGTCTAATAAACATTGCTAAAATCAGGGAATGTTGAAACTATATTTTGTTTGGTGGTTTCACATGTAGCATTTTGAGATGTTTTTGTGTATTCTGAGAGTACAGAATCTGCTTTCACATTTCTGGATATCCAACACGGCCAGCTGCATTTATTGATGGAACTTCCTTATAGTACATTTTTGGAGTCTTAGTCAAATACTAATGGCTGTATGAACATGAGTTAATTTCTGAGTTCTCTTTTGCACTGGCCTTTGCTTCTCTTCTCATGCTAGTGACATGCTGTTTTAAAGTCAGGGTGTGGCACCCCTCATCACCCCTCAGTGTTTTCTTTCCCCCTCTTCAGCACTGGGGGACTTTTCAGGGTCTCTTTCGGTACCATATGATTCTAGGATTCTTTCCCTCTTTATGTAGAAAACTGTTTATAATTATAAAGGAATTACATTGACTTTGTAGATTGCTTTGGATGGTGTTGACTTTTCTGATCCATGAGCATAAAATAATTTCTCATTTTTATATGTATTCTCTATCACTTTATTCATTAATGTTTTATAATTCTTCTTTTGATATATTTTACTTTCTCTGTTACTTTTTTTCTAAATATTTTAACTGTTTTGCTTTCTTAATTTCTTTTTAGCAGCTTCATTATGGGTGTATAAAAATGCTGTAGCCTTCTGTACCTGACTTTATATTCTGCAGCTATACTGAATTCCTTTGTAAGTTGTAACGATTCAGTCATGAAGTATTTCCCTTCTTCTGTTAGGGAATTGTGCTTTACAACATGGCTTATTTGATTCTTTTTTTTCTTTACAATTTGGATGTCCTTTATTTCTTGCCCGACTGTCCTTGCTAAAATATCTATTACTGTCTTAAGAGGGAATGAGAAAGTGAATAGCTGTTTTGTTGTTGAATCACCAGGTTTTTTCAAGTACATTAGTTATTATAAAATGTATAAGTGTAAATTAGATTATTGTCTAAGTGATGGCTGGCAAGTTTTGAATTCCCAAATATTTTCCTCTAAAATCAGCTTTTTATTCTTTGTGTTTTCTACCAACAAAATAAAGAATTTTATGACCTTGTTAGTCATCTCTGTAATGGTTTGTGATCCAAGTTGGACTTAATTGCACAGAAGTTGGCAGTTCTTTCAGATATTTTTAGCCTTATATTTAAAGTGGCTAATGTAAATAAGTATTATTTAGGGATCATGTCCCCATTTTTTAAAAAGTAACTCTTTGAAAATAGTGCTCTGGAAATTGACTTTAGTTATCAGCAGAAAGAGTTAATGAAGAAAGGGGAAAGCTTGAAGTATTTCTTAGGTTTGCTGTTCTCATAACTAAAAATATTTTTAATTATTTTAAAATGGTTTCCTGATGGTTTGATATCATCATGATTAAAAATTTCTGTGGGAAACCCTGTTTCGGGAAAACAAAAGAAGTACTTCTGTAAAGCCAGGCGGTGGAGGCCCACCCCTTCAATCCCAGCACTCTGGAGGCAGAAGCAAGGGGATCTTGGGAGTTCAAGGACAGCCTGGTCTACAGAGTGAGTTCCAGAACAGTTTGGGCTACAAGGAGAAACCCTGTCTTGAAAAACAACAACAACAAATTTTTGTGGCTGCTTAAACTCTCCTAATATCTCAGTAATATATAAGCAGATTTTTGCCTATATACATACATAGGTTTTTTAGAAAATGACTAGTACATATTTTATTATGAAAACTTTCCTTAGTTAACATTAATTAAACATTAAGATGTATTTGAACTGGAACATATCACACTTCCTGGGAAGAATTAGAGAGAGCTGGGCCTTATCCAAAGTGTGAACCTAACTCAAGTCCATTGTCCCACCCAGGTCTCCCTTCCCAGATGTGTGTTCTCCTTAGATGACTTCTGGTGAATAAAGTACAAGACGAGCTTCTCAGAGAACAAAAAGAGGATTCTCTTGTACAAATTAATCCTAATATACTTCAGGTCAAATTTTGAATATATGTAAAAAGCAGTGGTTCTAGTTGATGTTCTAGGTCATTCTCTTAGTGACTACAAACATTACTGCTTGGGGGAAGCTCATCTGGTAAGGGCAGTCTTTTACTGACGACTAGCTCTGTAATCTGACATTTCATTCACAGTACTAGACATTACCATGACTTTCACAATAGCACTCAGCATGCAAAGATTTTACTTCCTGCAAATATTCTGTCACCTCATTTATCAGAGACTTAAGAAACTGTTAATTCCAAATCAGAGAAAGGACAAGGCCAGGCTTAATTTTAGAATAGAAGTGTGTGCAGTTCTGAGCTTTGTGTGTTTTTACAATACAGTGTTGCCCTCTCCTGTAAAGACGGATAGGCTTACACACTGCATCATATTGCTAACTTGTCACTTACCTTGCTTAATATATGTTTTCTGGTCTGGAACTTATTAGAGGGAGAGATCATTTCCAGTAGATCTTGCAGAGTATCTTAAGCTTCCTTAAAATGTGTCATCTAAATGTAAAATATGATTGGTTCTTGTAATCTGAGATATTATCTGATTTTAAGTTTATACTATGAAAAAATGACATCCGATCATACAGCCCACTGTGAATAAGTTATATCTTTAAGTCTCTGCTAAAGCCAGCATTCATGACAGTTGACATTTCATCTTGTTTTCTTGTGTTGAAAGAGTTTAGAAAATGCCTTTAATATTAATACTGTAGTTTCATTTCTGTATTCAGTCACCATTGAAATGAATTTTATAGACAGTCCATTGCAGACATTTATTAATGAATATTTTTAAAACACTAATATAACCTTACTTTTTTAGTGGTCTGTGCTCACGAGAAGTTAAGAAATAATTGTAGTTTAAACCCGAAATAACATTGTATGAGAAAAGAGACTAACTCTCCATGCTTTTGCTTAAAGTATTCTGCATGTAGGCCCTTTTCCCACTAAAAATAATAATATTAAAAAAGCGATTTTTGGCAAGGTATAGTGGTACACACCTTTAATTTCAGCACTCGGGAGACAGAGGCAGGCAGATATCTATGAGTTCCAGGTTAGTAGGATCTACGTAACAAGTTCCAGGCCAGTCAGGTTCACGTTGAGAGACCCTGTCTCAACAAGCAAACAAAAAGTGATATTGGATCATATTTATGAAATGCCCTAAGACGTCTGTGCAAGCATTCTGCTTTTTAAAAACTACTGAGTTTTCCTCCAACTACATGGCACACATATTTTTTCCATAACTATTAGAATATATCCCAAAAATCTTAACAGTTTTATATTTGTTAACTCAGAGCTGATTTACAGGTAAAAATCACTTGTTACCACTTTGGAACTACACAGGTTTTCCTAGATTTTGCGGGGAGGTCACAGATGTTAATTTACCTTCTTCATTTACCCTTCTGTTCTGGGCTTTCAATCCCAGGCAATACATGCTTAGCAAACCCTACACACCTCAGCCAGAATGAACTTGTATTTACATTGTACTCAAGCCTTTGGGGGACCAGTCTGTCTTAAATCCCTCTTCCATTAGCCTATGATTGCAAAGCAGCCATATGTGACCCAAATTCACAAAGTGATATATTGGATAAATGCTCTCACCATTTTGTCATTTTTCCCACATCCAGGTAGGAAATGCCTTTGTTTATTTTCCAGCACCATAACAGGCAATTTTGAGTTCCAAATTATTATTGAGAACTTCTTAGCAGGGTATTTTAAAGTTTGTTTTATTAAGTTGGCCTGGGTCACAGAATTCATTAATATTAATGACTGAACTCGAAAGGCACTTAGCCTCTCTAATCAGTAACAGATACAAAGCATTAAACCAAATGGAAGGCTTTGTTACGCCATGAGTCATTCCAGCAGGGCCACATGTAATGAGCGGAGGGAGAACAGCCTGCCGGAATGTTTCCCAGCCAACCTCTGGCTTCTTCCTCCTTTAGAAAAACTGAATTTCCTAAACTCATACTCAAATACATTTCTATTGACGTCATGTGAATACATGAAATAAAATCCTTGGACTAACCACTAGTGGTTTGAGAAAAAGAGCTCCAAAACCCTATTATTAATAAGCTGTTAAAAAGAGAGAAAGGAAGCTCCCTAAGATAAGATTCTAATAAAAACAATATACAGCAAGCCAACAGCCAACATCAAATTAAATGGAGAGAAACTCAATGCAATTCCTCTAAACTCAGGGACTAGACAAGGCTGTCCACACTCTCCATACTTCTTCAATATTGTCCTTTAAGTTCTAGCTAGAGCAATAAGACAACAAAAGGAGATCAAGGGAATACAAATCAGAACGGAAGAAGTCAGAGTCTCACTATTTGTGGACGATATGATAGTCTACATTTAGTGACCCGAAAAATTCTACCAGGGAACTGCTACAGCTGATAAACACCTTCAGCAAAGTGGCAGTATACAAGATTAACTCAAAAAAATCTGTAGCCTTACTATATACCGATGACACACTGGTGGAAAAAGAAATCAGTGAAACATCACCCTTTACAGTTGCCACAAACAACATAAAATACCTTGGGGTAACATTAACCAAAAACGTGAAAGACCTACACTGTAAGAATTTGACTCTCTAAAGAAAGAAATTAAAGAAGATACCCGAAAATGGAAAGATCTCCCATGTTCTTGGATAGGTAGGATTAACATAGTAGAAATGGCAATCTTGCCAAAAGCAATCTACAGATTCAATGCAATCCCCATCAAAATCCCAACACAATTCTTCACAGACCTTGAAAGAACAATTTTCAACTTTATATGGAGAAACAAAAAGACCCAGGATAGCCAAATCAACCCTGTACAATAAAGGAACTTCTGGAGGCATCACCATCCCTGACTTCAAGCTCTATTACAGAGTTATAGTCCTGAAAACAGCTTGGTATTGGCACAAAAATAGACAGTTAAACCAATGGAATAGAGTTGAAAACCCTGATATTAACCCACACACCTATGAACACTGATTTTTGACAAACAAGCCAAATTTATATGATGGAACAAAGAGAACATCTTCAACCAATGGTGCTGGCATAAATGGATGTGGACATGTAGAAGCCTGCAGATAGACCCAAGCCTATCGCCTTGCACAAAACTTAAGTCAAAATGAATCAAAGACCTCAACATAAATCCAGCCACACTGAACCTATTAGAAGACAAAGTGGGAAATACCCTTGAATTAATTAATACAAGAGACCGATTCCTGAACATTACTCCAGCAGCACAGACACTGAGATCAACAATTGATAAATGGGACCTCCTGAAACTGAGAAGCTTCTGTAGGGCAAAGGACACAGTCAGCAAGACAAAACGGCAGCTCACAGACTGGGAAAAGATATTCACCAACTCCACATCTGACAGAGGGCTGATCTCCAAAATATACAAAGAACTCAAGAAGCTATTCTCGAAAACACCAAACAATCCAATTAAAAAATGGGGTACAGAACTAAATAGACAATTCTCAATAGAGGAATCTAAAATGGCTGAAAGACACATGAGAAAGTGTTCAACATCCTTAGCCATCAGAGAAGTGCAAATCAAAACAACTCTGAGATACCATCTTACTCCTGTCAGAATGGCCAAAATCTAAAACACCAAAGACAGTTTATGCTGGAGAGGATGTGGAGAAAGGGGAACACTTCTCCACTGCTGGTGGGAGTGCCAACTTGTAGAGCCACTTTGGAAATCAGTATGGCAGTTCCTCAGGAAAATGGGTATCAGTCTACCACAAGATCCAGCAGTCCTACTCTTAGGCATATACCCAAAAGAAGCACATTCCTACAAGGACATCTGTTCAACGATGTTCATAGCAGCACTATTTGTAATATCCAGAACCTGGAAACAACCTAGATGCCCCTCAGCTGAAGAATGGATAGAGAAAATGTGGTACATTTACACATTGGAGTACTACTCAGCAGAAAAAAACAAAGGAATCTTGAAATTTGCAGGAAAATGGATGGAACTAGAAGAAATCATTCTGAGCAAGGTAATCCAATCACAAAAAGACAAACATGGTATGTACTCACTCATACTTGGATTTTAGACATAAAGGATTACCAGCCTACAATCCACACTGCCAGAGAAGCTAGTAAACAAGGAGGACCCTAAGGGAGACATACATGGTCCCCTGGAGAAGGGGAAAGGGTCAAGATCCCCTGAGCAAATTGGGAGGACGCGAAGAGGGGTGGGGTAGCTAGGAGAATGAGAAGGGGAGAAGAGGGGGGGATGCAGAGAACATGAGGGAGCAGAAAGGTTGGATCAGGTGAATAATAGAAGATAATAAGAATGGAGATCCCATAATAGAGGGAGACATTTTAGGTTTACAGAGAAATCAGGTACTAAGGAAATGTCTGGAGATCTACAAAGATGACACCAGTTAACAATCTAAGCAACAGAGGAGAGGCTTCCTTAAATGCCCTCCCCTGATTTTGAGATTGATGACTGATTTATATGTCACCCGATAGCCCTCATCCAGCAGCTGGTGGAAGTAGACATAGACACCCACAAAGAGTCACTGAGCTGAACTGGAATCCAGATGCAGAGAAGGACAAGTGAAGAGCAAAGGGCTCCAGACCAGGCTGGTGAAACCCACAGAAACAGCTGACCTGAACATCGGGGAACTCTTGCTCCCCAGACTGATAGCTGGGATACCAGCATGGGACTGATCCAGACCCCAGGAACATGGGTTTCATTGAGGAAACCTCAGAAATTTACGGGACCTCCTATAGTAGTTCCTTACTTATCCCTAGCATAGGTGTGGACTTTGGGAGCCCATTCCACATCCCTGAGCCAAGACACATGGGGGTGGGCCTAGGCCCTATCCCAAAGGACACGATAGACTCTGATGACACCCTATGGAAGGCCTCACCATCCAGGGGGAGCAGAAAGGATATGTGATAGGTAGGGTTTTAGTTGGGGGTGGTGGTAGGGGAGGACAGGAGGGAGAAGGGAACTGGGATTGTCATGTAAAAAACAATCTTGTTTCTAATTCAAATAAAAAAAATCTGAAAAGAAAAAGAGAGAAAGGAACCTTGAGAACACACATTTCTTTTTGAACATGTCAATATTAAAATTACATTCATTCATTAAGTTTACACAAGTCATTACTGACATTTGTGAAGTTCATATAAACACGAGCTGCAAGTTGGTGGGTTCTGTTTATCCCAAGCCTCTGAAACTGTCATCAACCTTTCCTATAAAACAGGGAAGTGTCAGATGACAGTGAAGGCCTGACATTTCAACTTTGAAATGAGCAATTATGCTGTTCATTCAGATTTCACTTACTCATTGACATATAAACAGCATGTCCTTTTAACAGGCAGTGCAAATACAATAAGGAATGTGAGTGCTTGCTAGGTCACTTGGTAAATAGAACTAATAATTTAAAATATTTATGGCAAAAGTAATTAGTGAATGTCCGTTACAAGCCAGATGATTAATAGGTCAGGCTTGCTGAATACCCAGTCCTGGAACTGTAATGCACAAGCAGCCATAGACAGTGTGGCTTTGTCTTAGTATGCCTTTTATTTCTAATAGCTATTCTGGCATAGCATCTGGGTTATAGGATAGTCCTGAATGTCCTTGCTCTGTAATGCCTTCTGTGGATACTGGACTTGGGTTTTCCCTGTCATACTACCAAACACTTTTGTTGTTGGTAAAATCCCCCTTGTTCAGTCTAGAATAAAAATTTACCACTTCTTGTCTTAGTTGGGTTACTGGGAGCTGTTATTATCCTGGGAGCTGTTGTTATCCTAATCATAACTCTCATAACTCTCTGGGAGCCATGATAGCACTTTTCTGGTTTATATCCCAACCCTTGAGGCATTCCCTTAATGGTTGATGTGCCTTCAGCATTTATTCTTGAGTTTCTCCATGTATTGTACTTGGGCAATACCCTGTAGTTCTTTAACTAGAATTCTTAACCACTCCCTTGTCCTTCGTCTTTCAAGTTTGTATTTACAACCCAAGTCTCTAACTCTAATAAGTTTATAGGTTAAATAGCTTCCTGATTTTTTCTACTTGATTATTCAAAGATATTCCCAAATCTACATGTATTAAATTGAACTCATAGTTACTATTCTTTGTTTTGTTCCTGTACTGGACAGTTTTGTGTCAACGTGAGACAAGCTAAAGTCATCTGAGAGGAAGGTACCTCATTTAAGAAAATGCCTCCATAAGATTGGGCTGAAGTAGGCCTTTAGGGCATTTCTTAATTAGTGATTGATGGGGGAGGGCCTTTAGAGCATTTCTTAATTAGTGATTGATGGGGGTGGAGCCATTCCTGGGCTGGCAGTCCTGGGTACTATAAGAAATCAGGCTGAGCAAGCCATGATGAGCAAGTCATTAAGCAGTACCCCTCTTTGGCCTTCACATTAGCTTCTGCCTCCAGGTTCCTGCCCTGTTTGAGTTCCTGTCTTGACTTTCTTCAATGATAGATGGTGATATGGAAGTATAATCCAAATACACCTTTTCTTCCCCAACTTGCTTTTTGGTCATGGTTTCATCAAAGCAGTAGAAACCTAACTAGACAGCTCAGGATTTCTTCCTTCACCCTCATCTTATCTCAGTGACTGACCCTGCTCATCATTTTCCCAGCTTGTCTTTCATTCCTTACACCTTATGTCTCACACATTTCTCATTGAAAGAGTCATTGAGTTTCGAAGATCTTATTTCTTAAATGCCACTTAAATGCATGTATTTCTTTTAATTTTCGATTACAGCTACTCTATTTCAGACCTCTGTTGCCTCTAGTTCAATTATATTACTATTACTATTACCATTGGTCTACTTCTTCCTTTTATATTCTCCCTACCTTGCCCTGTTCCCAAGAATTTATCCTTCTGATCTTAGATTACCTATCATTTCTATTGTGGATCTTCTAGTGACACTACAGTACCTTGACTGTTAAAACATTCAAGTTATTTGTTCTTTCTGTTTTTCTCTGTTGGACCTTTAAGTTCAAGTAAAGCAAAAGCTATATGTGTTCATTATTGCTCTTGCTCCAACACCTTAGCATATTGCTTATAAATATATGTTGAAAAATGAAATTATTCTGAAACCCCCAAATGCACAGTATTTTATACAAATCATCAAAGCACCAGAACATAATCTAATGAGTTTGACTTGCAGGGTTAAAGGAAATATGTAATCAGGAAGTTGAATACATGAATGAAGTAAAAAGGTCACAGTTCATATAGGTGTTTTACAGATATTAGACCTTGGTCATTATGATTGATTCTGCAGTTGGCCAGATTTGCTGTGAGCTGTGTTAATGTCTATACCCATCATCCTGTGTATAGACTGTGGAACTCTGCCCTGGCTTTATTGAATCTTGGCTTTCAGAGGAAAAGTTGGTTTTACAGATTAATCCCCAATGTGTATGTGTGTGTCAGAGGGTGGATTAACCTAAGTTTGTGTTCTACATTATTAGATATTAAAAATATATGACACTACCCTTGACATCAAGGCGATTACCACATGATCTGAAAGCTTCCATTGCAGCAGTACATCACAGCAAGAACTCACTGAAATCCCACTGTATGAGAGAAGCAAAGCAGGCGTCTAGCGTGGTGGGAGTTGGGAAGATTCAAACAAGGTTTCACAGAGGAGGTGACATTTCAAGACAGTCTGAATGATGAGTAACAGGTTTCTCCTTCTTAGTTTTTCATATTTATTTTAAGTCTACTTGTTCTGAAGTGTTGACCATTTTCAGTATGGATCAGCATAGTTGGGTTTACCCTTTAAATAGTGGTTTTAAAAACATATAGCTAATGTAGATGTATTTTAAAAGCCAAGAAGCATTTAATAGCAAGAGTGATAAAAGCCATTAATCAGCATTAACCTGGCAAACATAAACATATTCTAAAGTTCTTTAGGTCTCTATAACTTCATGTATAGAACAAATTGAAGACATAGTTACATGGTCACATAACCTCATTTCTCTTAGGTTTATTACCTTGGAAATATATGTGTTGAAAATCCATGTATTAAAAATAGTTTTATTTAAAATAGCATATTTCACAAGGAAAATGAAAATGCTAATGGTGGTTGAGCTGAGAGAGCCTAAAACTAAAGGAAGTTCAATATCTTCACAGCTTAAGTATGGGCTTACTGCCTTTGCTACTGTTACCATCTTCTAGGTGTGTACTTCAGTGCAGTACAGGTTTATGTTCATAACCTCACTAAGCCTGGTAGCAGAGTTCTTCTTACAGTAGCTTGACAATGAAAAAGTCAAATCTCAGAAAAGCACTGTGATTAGGACTCCAGCCAAGGCTGTCTCCCCGCAGAGCTGCTGTTCCTTCCCATAGTGTCTCTCAAACTCTAAAACATATTACAGGCCAGTTTAAGAACATAGGCTTCTGAGGCCTTGCTACCTCATTAGAGTTCTGGCTGCCAGCCTGCTGGCTGTAAGGGCTAACATTGCCTAAACTAATCTCTTTGTGCTTCCGATTCTTCACATCTAGTGGAGATAATTACAGTTCTGAGATATTGATATAAGAATTCAATTACTTCATAAGGACAAAACACCTAGAATGGTATTAACATTTGCTGTTATTATTTAAATTATCAATTGTACCTTACTTTCTATAGAGTGTTTTTCTCATCATTGTTTGAACTTACAAAACACGAAATTTTGAAGAAAAATTGATAGCTAGAAATAGCCATCAAAAAGTCTTAGGAATATCTTTAGATTTAACAAATGAGTAACCATTTTCCTCATTCTAGAATTGTTCATATAAGGAGCTTGGGGTGTAACTCAGTGGTGGAGTGCATGCTTAATAAGAAAAAGACACTGTGTTCAATCCCCAATGTGTCTTAGGGATAAAAAAAAAAAAGGTTAATGTCGATGATTCTGGACTTGAAATGTATTTATGGCATAGCCCTTGACATCAAGGCTCTTACCGCATAATCTGAAAGCTTCCATTGCAGCAGTACATCAAAGAACTCACAGAAATCCCACTGTATGACAGAAGCGAAGCAGGCATCTAGGGTGGTGGGAGTAGGGAAGATTCAAACAAGGTTTCACAGAGGAGGTGACATTTCAAGACAGTCTGAATGATGAGTAACAGGTTTCCAGGAGGAGAGGAAATACTTCTTAAAATTATTTTTAAAATTTTTAAAATAAATGAAATGTGTTTATGAATCAGGCTTGTATGCTATGACATATTTTATTTTAATTGTCAAAAAATCAAACTATGTCAGCATTGTTTGTTACATACCGTCTTTAGGCATATGTTTGTGTCATACATGATTGTTAAATCTGAATTATAAAATCCAATTCCAACAATTTTAGTTGCTTTAATTGGATCATACTCTTATGCCTAGTGTTAGTACTATACAGATAAATCTTGGAAACCCAAGATGAATCTAGTCACAAAGTGTCACTCATACATGATTATGTTAATTTTTCTCAGACAGGCAAACTAGTAAAGACTAGATTATTGGCTGTCCAGGGCTTGAAGGGGGTAGGGTAATTACTAAGTGTTAGCAGGCAGTGGCTAGAGGTCTGGGGTTGCTTTAGAGGTGATGTGAATTTCTAGAATTAACTGTAAGAGTGCAGCCTTGGGTCTGAATTACTCACTGTAAATGAATGAATGGAATAGCATATGAGAATTTCTATAAAATGACTATTAAAAAAGTAAGTTGAATTCCCCAGTGTTGTTTTTCCTCCATAAAGCATGCATTCCATCTTTGTCTCACGTATCGTATTACAGATTGAATTATATGGTGGTGTTGCCTGTGTTGAATTCACAGCAGCTGCCACAGACTAATATTCTAAACATAAAATAAGAGTACTACTCATGAGCTCTTGGCTGAGGATTAAAAATGTACCATCTTGTTAAAAGCACTGATTTTTGTGTGACATGCATCATTTGTTCAGTTGATTCCGGGGAGACTTTACAATTACAGTCATGTTTACAGTTACATTCACAAGGATCTGATGGGGATGGAAAAGCGGTTTCACTTATGGCCACAGTGTGTCCAGAACGGCACTGTTACAGGTTAAAGTGTCCCCTGGACACTTGCTGCTTTGAGTTAATCCCTTTGTCTATCAGATTTTGCTTCTATCCTGGAC
Organism: Cricetulus griseus; assembly: GCF_003668045.3. NCBI lineage: Eukaryota > Metazoa > Chordata > Mammalia > Rodentia > Cricetidae > Cricetulus > Cricetulus griseus. Next base: position 191,019,139 of record NC_048595.1, on the reverse strand, counting down.
TGTCCTTAGGAAATTGGGTTCTTAGGTATTGGGATGACATTAGTACTTCCTGTTACACTGCAGTCAATGTGGATTGTCAATATTCATGGGTGTCTAGTTAAGTACATTTCATAGCTGAAGCAATGTTGAACTTAACTTTTTTTTCATCTTGCTAAAACAGCTTCTAAGCAAATAAGTGTAAATGGTAACTAGATTTTGAGGTGTAGAAGGATACTTTGGTCCTCTTTCTTTCAAACTGACTTAACAGCACAATTGAATTTAGTCAGTTAAACATAGTGGTTCATGCCTGGGGATTCTGGGAGATGAGTTCAGGCAGACTGAGCTACCCAGACAGGGCGACACCAACAAGGAAAGGAAAAAGAAAAAAAGAGGGATTGGGCAGAGAGGTGGGAAGAAGGAAGGAGCTGGCATATACCTTTAACTATATTTTTTGTACACTACTGACTGTGGTAGGTTATTTAATTTAGGACAAATGTAATGTAGCTCTGGAAAATGCAAATGTGTCACACAGATTTTTGTCAGTGCTGATTTTAAGAACAGAACAAATTCCAAAACGTGGCTGTTAACCTCCCAAGTCTTTTACACTGCATTCTGTAAATAGTATGGGTCTAACTTAGCATTTGTTGCTTACCCAGAGGTAAGGACTCTTCCTTCAGCCAGGGCACTAAAGCATTCTGGGAAGTAATATGGCTATTCTAAATGATAATGGTTCAGCAAAAGTGCTTCTGATTATAATAATTTTCATTTTCCAGAAAACATAAAGGATCACCCATACAGAAGACTCCATTCTTAGCTGCCACTATTTAAAGAACTTCATGTAATAATATTCAAAACCTCTTAACTTGCTGATTAGATTCAGCAACCATAGCTAAATGTATCCACACCAAAGCCTAATATCATAATGACATATCAGCAACACATAATGCATTACAGTTAATGAATACTGCATGGGATACATTTTGATTGGCTCCAAATGTGTGTGCAGTAAACGGCCCACCCTACAGAAGAGAGATCTGCTGGTGGGATTCCCATGTTGTTTTGTCTACATAAAAGTAAAGCCTCTTCTGATAAGAGTGAAGGGTGTATGCAGATCACAGGTCAGACAGGGTAGATTGATCCAATTAAACACACTAAAAATGTACAGTGTTTCACAACTTTTGTATTACTTAAAGATTTCCAGCCAAAATGGTTTGTTATCTTGTTGGCAGCCAGACTACTACATTTTATTTTCAGCTAAGTAGTGTAAAATGCCAGATTTTCTGCTCTAACCAGCTTGAGGTGAGAGTCCTTTTTTTTCAAATTTATTGAGAATCAATAGTTATAGTTTGCTGATTATGTTATTAGATCTAATATTTTCTAAGTAGAGTCAGGTACTATAAGCAAGTAGAAAAATATTGCCTTCCTCTACACAGAAACCACTCTCTGATAGTCTTAGCGTTTAGAAGGCTTTCAGAGGGAGCTGAGCTGTGTGAGAGAGTATGTGCACGTGTGTATGTGCATTCAGTTGGGATGCTACTAGAACAGCGAGAATAGCAGGAACTGAGATCCGGAGGACAATGTGTGAAACACTGTTGGTGCTCTTCTTGGTATCACATCCATCTGCATGCAAGATGATGCCAGAATTTGAGTCGTTAAGAGACATGGGCCAAATTTTGGTGAATGCCATACTGATGAGCTTGGAATTTGCTTTTGCAATTTATATACTATTGTGTTCTAAAGCAGATAAGCATTTTGCTAAAATGTACTTTGTAAAGATTAAAGAACAGAGTTATTATTTGGTTGATTTAACCTCAGCAAATGCTGTCTGTGGCTTGCCTCCATTGGTGGCAGATGTCTTTTAATTTTCATCATCTTTGACATAAGCTCAGGTTCTCAGAACGCCTCCTCATAGAACAGGGTCATGCCTGTGAGTTTTGGGAAACTGCTGGAATGGGTAGTATTTTTCAGAGACTTTGGAATCACAGGGTTTGGAGGAAATAACAAAAGTTAGTTCTGTGCCCTGTGAAGGTGATCGTTTCTGTCTCTGTGTTCTGTATCTTGCATATTCATTGAGATAACACTTTTTATTCCTTTGTTTGAAATTAATGTTTTAAACTTGATTATCGATAGCATTTGTGAAAATCTCACAGAGGCTTGTTTTCGTTTTTTTTATTTTGTTTTTATTATCAAAGCTAAGATGATTCATTAAATTTTTTCAGCATAATTTTGGGAAATTTGAAGCCTTTAGCTTTACATTATATTTCTTTTTACTTAAGTTGGCTCAAGACCACTATTTATTGGCTATTTTATCTCATCCTAGTTCATGTGTATTTCTGTGTTAAGTGGGAATGATTGTGCTTATTCATGGGAAGGAGTTATTTCCCCCTCTGAACCATCTTGACGTGCAAATCAAAGTCTGCACCTATCTACTGCCATCCCCATGATGAAGTGCAAGAGTGATGACTGGCCTCCTCTCTGTCATTTGCGCACATTCTTTTGTCTTCATGGAGCAAGTTTCTTCACAATACTTTCTGACTAACATTTTGTATTTTAACTAACTCAGTTCAGAGGCCTCATTTGCTGATGCAGATATACTTTTTAGTATCCTTAAGTCATAAAATAAACAAACCAACAAAGTCGTGGGAGATGAAGCTGCCTTATATCAATAATACACACACAGCTCAGTTTCTTGAATGACCAAATGCTGTGGGTGAAAGAAATGCCCATTGGCTTGTACATATAGATAGAATTCATAGCTTATTTGGTCTGTTTAGAGCTGACATTGTGTCATTCTTTTTTGAACAGTAATACTTAGTAAAGACAGTAAACCACTAATTATAAATATGCTGGAATATATTTAGAATTATCTATAGTTATAGCCATATGAACTTTAGAGCTTTTACTTAGTGAATGATAGCTAATAGTGTTTGTTCAATGTGCTCATTTGGTAGGGTGGAATGTTATTTACATACTCTATGCCTAGGTTCCTTACCCAAAAAGAAAACCTCTCCAGAAACCCAGCAAAGTGTTTTAGGTCCAACTGAACAAGAGCTGGTAGTCTTTCCCTTGCAGGAGTGTTCTGCCTTTGTGCCTCTCAGTAAAAGGATAATTGTATCATCTCTAATTTTGATATTCAATTTAGATTTGAAAGCTAAGCAATATAAATTTTAATTCTTATCTGGGATATTTTTATTATTTCTGCTTAGATAACTTGTGACAAATTGGTGCATTTCTCTTTTCAAAATGTATTTGTGTTCCTCGCTAATGGGAAAGCAGAAGATATTTTTAGTGTCATCTTTCATCAAGTCGGATCATTCTGAAGACCTTACTGAATTCTATTTCCATTGGAATTTTGCTAATGGATACGTGCAACATTATCCAAATTCTGGTGGATAAGCTTACAAATTAAAAATGAAAAAGAATAGAAAATTGATCTTTCTCGAGACGTTGGCAGAATACTTTGCCATGTTTTCAGATCAAGTACAGAACATCTAAGTTTGGTATATTAATGCATAAAATTAGCCCAGACAGTAGAAATAATGAATTTCTTAAGTGGGTTTTTAGCTGTAATCTTACATGTAGAAGACAGGAGAGGAAGGGAAGAAATCTTCCAGTCTCCATCTGTCTAGTTAACATAGTGACATCAGTGGGTTTTATAGGAAAATGGAAGGTTGGAAGTATATTTCAAAACAAGCTGCCCAGTTTTACTGTTTGTATACTAACTTCCCGATTAATTTTATAATGTAATAAATAACCACTACACACTTCTAACTAGCATGTAGTAAGAATGTGTGAAACTGGGGCTACTCTGTATTTATCCAGGACCTATGTACCCTAATTATCGAGCCCCGGGCACCTTCTTTCCTTGCACTATATTCTTTTCCGGGCAGTCTCATCTGGTGACAGTGACTCCCAAGTTTGTCTTTCTTACCTGCCTGTCTTTTCCAGACTTACTCCTGTATTTTCTGGGTGATTTCTGCCTTCCTGAGCCCACGTCTGGAGTATGCATTTGCTCCACCTTTGGAATCTGCTGCCTTTGTATTGCTGATTTCAATTCTGTCCCTCTAACATCTCTTCGCAGCCAACTGGCAGCCGTTCTCCGTCTTTCTATTCCTTTGTGGCCTCCTGACGGTCATGAGGCTGTTTCTTCTACCTACAAACAGTGTCTGGGTTTGTTGTTGTTATTACTTTTCTGTCACTGCAGACATTAGATCAGGTCATCATTTCTTACCTGAACTAAATCGGTAACCTCATAGCTGCTTTGTCCACAGTTGGGCCAGTTCTAGTCAGTTTTATTTCCTTTTTTATTTTTATTTAAATTAGAAACAAGCCTGCTTCACATGTCAATCCCAGCTCCCTCTCCCTTCCCTCCTCCCCCTCTCCCCTCTGCTAATCAAGGAGAGTGAGGCCCTCCATGGGGGATCAACAAAGTCTATCATATCTGGGGCAAGGCCTAGGCCCTCCCCCATGTGTCCAGGCTGAGAGATCTAATCAGTTTTAAATGGAAGGCAAAATTGAGCTATTGACTGTAAATAGAATTCTGTCACCCTTACTCCTCAATACTTCAGTGATTCCCATTTCGTTTAAGAATTAGATTTTTCAGCCATTTTAGATTCTCTATTGATAATTGTCTATTTAGTTCTGTACCCCACTTTTTAATTGGATTAGTTGGTGTTTTGGAGACTAGCTTCTTGAGTTCTTTGCATATTTTGAAAATCAGCCCTCTGTCAGATATGGGGTTGGTGAAGATCTTTCCCCATTCTGTAGGCTGCCGTTTTGTCTTACTGACTGTGTCCTTTGCCTTACAGAAGCTTCTCAGTTTCAGGAGGTCCCACTTATTATTGTCCATCTCAGTGTCTGTGCTACTGGTGTAATGTTCAGGAAGTGGTCTGTACCAATTTGTTCGAGAGTACCACCTACCTTCTCTTCTAAGAGGTTCAGTGTGGCTGGATTTATGTTGAGGTCGTTGATTCATTTGGAATCAAATGATCATGTTTTGTGCATGGCAATAGATAATGGATATATTTTCAGTCTTCTACATGCCAGCATCCAGTTATGTTAGCATCTTTAGCCATTAGGGAAATACAAATCAAAACAACTCTGAGATACCATCTTACTCTTGCCAGAATGGCTAAAATAAAAAACAACAATGACAATTTATACTGGAGAGGATGTGGAGAAAGGGGAACACTTCTCCACTGCTGGTGGGAGTGCAAACTACAGCCACTTTGGAAATCAGTATGGTGGTTCCTCAGGAAAATGGGAATCAGTCTACCACAAGATCTAGCAGTTCCACTCTTAGGCATATACCCAAAAGAAGCACATTCATACAACAAGGACATGTTCAACCATGTTCATAGCAGCATTATTTGTAATAGCCAGAACCTGGAAGCAACCTAGATGCCCCTCTACTGAAGAATGGATGGATAAAATGCGGTACATTTACACAATGGAGTACTACTCAGCAGAAAAAACAATGGAATCTTGAAATTTGTAGGCAAATGGATAGAACTAGAAGAAACCATCCTGAGCGAGGGAACCCAGTCACAAAAAGACAAACATGGTATATACTCACTCATATATGGATTTTAGACATAGAGTAAAGGATTACCAGCTTACAATCCACACCGCCAGAGAAGCTAGGAAACAAGGAGGACTCTAAGAGAGACAGACATACATGGTGACTCAGAGAAGGGGAAAGGGACAAGATCTCCTAAGCTAATGGGGAACATGGGGGGAGGGGAGAGAGAGTTAGAAGAAAGAGGAGGGGAGAGGAGGACATGAGGGAACAGGAAGATCTAGTCAGGGGAAGAATAGAGGAGAGCAAGAAAAGAGATACCATCATATATGGAGCCATTATAGGTTTAAAGAGAATTCTGGTACTAGGGGAATGTTCAGAGATCTACAAGGTTGACTCCAACTAACAATCTAAGCAATAGTTGAGAAGCTACCTTAAATGCCGTTCTCCAATAATGAGATTGATGACTACCTTATATGCCATACTAGAGCCTTCATCCAGTAGCTGATGGAAGCAGAAGCAGACACCCACAGCTAAACACTGAGCTGACCTCTGGAATCTAGTTGCAGAGAGGGAGGAGTGATGAGCAAAGGGGTCAAGACCAGGCTGGAGAAACCCACAGAAACAGCTGACCTGAACAACAGGTTGCTAATGGACCCTAGACTGATACCTGGGAAACCAGCATAGGACTGTTCCAGACCCCCTGAACAAGGAAGCCAGTTTGGAGGTCTGGACCATCTATGGGGCCACTGTAGTGGATCAGTATTTACCCCTAGTACACAAATGAACTTTGGGAGCCCTCCCCACATAGAAGGATACTCTCTCAGCTTAGACACACTGGGGAGGGTCTAGGCCCTGCTCCAAATGATATGACAGACTCAGAAGACCCCCCCCCCATGGAAGGCCTCACCCTCTCTGGGGAGCAGAAAGGGGTTGGGATAAGGGGTTGGGGGGGCAGGGGAGGAGGGGGAGGGAACTGAGATTGACATGTAAAGGAAACTTGTTTCTAATTTAAATTTTTAAAAAGTTTTTAAAAAAATGAATTAGATTTTTGCCGGGTGGCGGCGGTTCACACCTTTAATCACAGTTCTCGGGAGGCAGAGGCAGGTGGATCTATAAGTTTGAGGCCAATCTGGTTTACAGAGCAAGTTCCAGGATGGCCAGGGCTACACAGAGAGGAAAAAATAAGGATAAGATTTGTATTTTAATCTCTGAAAGAGATGGTAGGGCCTACATTATCTTTCTATGGCTATTAGTCTATTATTTTAATTTTGGTTTTTGTTTATATAACAAAATACTTTAGAAATACAGCTTAAAGGGGGGGAACATTTATTTCATTCATAATTTCAAATATATCAGTCCGAAGTTGCTCTGAGTCTCAGCTATGAAATTTTTGGTAGAGGTTGCTTATGTCATTGTAGTAGCAAGTCATAAAGAAAGAGACAAGAAGGGGCAAGGACAAGATACAAGCTCCCGGAAGCCTGCCCCACAAAGTTTCACTATCCTTCAAAGTTGGACCACCAGCTGGGGTCCAAGCCTTAAACTTATGGGCCTATGGGGCAGGGGGAGTAGTTCATGATCTAGCCATAACAGGCTGTCACAAAGTGCCACAGGTGTCACTTAAGGACAAAGTTATTTTTCACACTTCTAAAGTAGAAGACCAAGGTCAGGCTGTGGATAATTGAGCTTCCAAGGCTCTCTTCTGGTCTAGAAAATGAGGGGTTTCCCCCTGTGGTCTTTACATTGCATTTACCTTCTGTGTCTCTGGTCACCCTGCTTTAAGTGTACTAGCCATGCTGGGCTAGGGCCCACACTTCCAAACTTCTCCAGTTCCTGTCCACAGATTCACTTACATCGTGAGCTTCAAAAAGTGTTCCACTGTGTGAGTTTGAGGGGGATGCGATTCTGCCCATGACAGAGCTTGAATTGAAATGATGGGGGAGTTTGCGCAAGTGGAACATAGGACTCCATGGTGTTTCCATACGCCTGGGAGCCTGCTGCCTATGCTGTGTTCTCATTCTGAGCAGCTGTTGGGTCCATGCATCCAAAAAGGCTGTTCTCCTTTGGTGACAGGACAGCCATTCACTCTCTGGTGACAGTGATAGACAGGATGCAGGTGGAGAATCCCTCATCTAATTTCAGTCCAACATCAGCTGGGCATTTCTATTATTTTCCTCCACAAAATCCATTGTTACAGTTGATGGTACTGAGATGACAGTTAAGTTTCAACATTTTTCCCCTCCTTTCTCAGCAGAGATGATAGTGAACCATGATTTGACTCAAAAGTCGCAAGGATGTAAAGTGGAGGCAAAGAAGTTAGGCATCCAGTTACCCCAAAATACTAACTCTTGAGTTCTCCTTGAATATAAATGATCTTCTTTCTTTTTGGTTGGGTCAGGATACTTATCAGTTTGTATAGAAATTAAAATGGAGAGACACCATTTGAAAGCTTTCTCCCTTCATGGACAGAACTTCCATACAGCCTAGAGTGAAAGAGAGCTTGGTCTATTCTGGTAGGGTAAGCAAACTTGATCTTTCTAGCTGTATGTCTGCCATCACTAGGAGCAGTTTCCTCCTTGAGACTTGTTGGGCACAGGATAGCTTTTGATCATAGGAACAATGGAGGGCAAATGTGTGTCTGAACTTAAAAGTCACTAAAACTCCCAAGCTTAGCAAGACTACATTCTGTTTTTCTTACTTGGTAAAGTATTTTCATGGTGTCTGGAAAAGGAGACTTTACTTTAAAATTCTTGGATTCTGTGGAATTTCACTTCAGAACATGGCGGTGTATGGAACTGCCCAGGCCAGCAATCCTTTGTGCTTTATTTTAGACACCTACACTCCATTCTTCCTTCTCTACAAACCAGCTTGTCACCATAGACATAAAATTTGCCAGGTCCATATTCTCCCTGGTCTCGTCTTAGCCACTGTAGTGGAAGGATGTGGAGGTGGCAATGCATGCTTCGAGTTAGCCTGGGCACAGACACAGCTTCTCTGCATGCTTTACGTCACGTATCAGAATTGTTATGTCTTTGTCTAAACGTTTCAGAAAGCAAGACAATAAAATTTTATATACACACACCCATGCATGTACTTAGATTTAAATTGTCTTGTTTTGCTTTTAAAAGACAGGGCTGGAATGATGGCTGAGCAATAGAACACTGACTGTTCTTCCAGAGTACCCAGCTTAAATTCCCTGCAGTTACCTGGCATCTAACAACTGTCTGTTACTCCATTCCAGGAGACCAGACACTTTCTTCTGTCTCCCAGAGACACCAGACATGCTCATGGTACATGGTCATACACATGGTACATGGTCATACATGTAGGCAAAACATTCATATCTGTAATTTTTAAAATTTTTAATAAGATATAAAATATACCGTCTTCACAACTTTGAGTACACAGTTGGAATTGTTCCTTACATTCTTGCTGTAAAATGACATCCAGATCCTTTTCACCTGCTCATCTGAATCTCTATACATATTTTTATAAAGAAAATACTACCCCCACACAACCTTGGTAATCTCCATTCTACTGGAACTGAGCTCGGCTCTTCTGAGAGAAGTGTCACTCATAACAGCCAAGCCATCTAGCCTTAATTTTTTGAAGAACCTTTTTGCTCTTTTTAAGGTTTTTATTTTTAATTATGTGTTTGCAGGGGAGGTATGCTCATGAGTGCAGGTATCCTTGGAGGCCGGGGGACGTCATTGTCTGCTGGAGCTGGAGTTATAGGTAGTTGTGACTCACCTGAAATGGATGCTGGGAGCCGAACTTAGAACCTCTGGAAAAGCCAGTGCTCTTAACTGCTGTGCCACCTCTCCAGCCCCAGACTTTCCTGTGGCAGTTGTACCGCTTTGTAGTCTCACTACTGGTGTGTAGGGTTCCGGTTTCTCCACATATCTTCGCTTGTCATTTCCGGTATTTATTTTCAATAGTAGTTATTGCAGTGGTATGCACTAATGTATCTAGGGTTCTTATGGGTATTCTTGTCTGTGTTTTGATTGTTCAGTGCCTTTGTAGAAGAAGGGGGGGCTTCAAATTTTCTAGTATGTCGCACACTGTCAAGTTAAGCATGCTTTATTATTCCTTCTCTTAGTGTAACATTTTAGGAAACACCACCTTGAAACAGAGCAAAGCAAAACACAACGCAACTTAGTGCTGGGTTTAGGGTTATGTAAATATATTACTCACACAGTTGTTTTCTGTTATTTCCTCGTATGTTTGATGTGGAGCTGTGAGAAGTTATAAAGAAACCCCTTTATAACTTCAGAGAGAATATAATTGTATCACTATCTCACGCTGGCTAAATGTCTGCATGTTTAATAATGTATGCCAATTATCTGAATAATTTGTCTAATACAGTTCTTGACCTTCATACTTTATACCGTTCCTAAAGGATTGGGCCACACAGGTGACAGGCTTCCCATTCATTAAGGCTTAAGTGTGTAAGAGAGAAAATGAAGAACTGTACAAGTTGGTCCTGTGTGCTTGGGCTTCTGTTTCTGAGCATAGCCCCACTGACCTAAGAGTTAGCTGGAGATAACTTGGCTTGAAAATTTTGACTTTGTTATAATGGAAACCATCGAAAGAGATTTTTCACAAGAACAACATGGAAGCTAAGAATTGAGTTGATGCTGTGAAATTGACCAGGGTTAGGTACCATAACTAATGTCTGTTTACAGCAGGCTTCTCACCCCTGCAGTCACGATGCTCACTCTGCATCACCAGGGAAGAGCAGAGGGAGCAGCATGGGTGGCAGACTCTTAGCATTCTGCCATTGTTTTCGCTTCCTCGGGGGGAATCTTGGCTAAAGTCAGCCCTTCTTAGCAGTTCTTAGCAATGTTATGGATTGGTGCTTCAGCTGGTTAGGTTGCATTGGACAGGGATCCACTTTACTACATCACTGTAGATACAGTGTTTCTCTGCAGCACTCAGAATGGTTTCTCCAAAGCATATGAGGTGAATCTAAGAGGACTAAGTCCAGCTTTGAAACTGTCATGTTAACTATTGGCATTTGCTGCCCTTGTACATTAGGGAAGGCAACGATCTTAGCATGTTAAGATGGTAACTGTTAGGGTAGTACTTGGAGGCAGAGGCTGGGCCCATGTGAGCCACTAATGGCTGGGTGAGTTCAATCAGATACGCCACCTCCAATGCTGCATAATGGTATTTACTAGATTTTAAATGGACTGCTGAGAAAGATGAAATATAATCTCATGTATTATCTCTGTCTTGAAAAAAGGTAATTAAATTGTTCTCTTGCTAGCATATATTTTATTAACCTTTGTTGAGTCATTGTCCCTGTAGAGTTGAAACCTTTTGCTCAGGTCCAATGTTACCAAATGACTTTGTGAGCTCTAGGAATCCCATATTCCTAGGCTAGCTGGAAAGTGGAAAATGCAATGTAAATTTCATACAACTGAATTATTTTTCCCCCTGTTTTTTTTCTTTACAGAACCTGGAGAAGGTTCTAGTGGAATTCAATCACAAGGAGCTATTTGATTTCTACAACAAGGTCTGTGTTTTTTTAATGTTTTCTGATATGTAGATATTTCCCAACACTTCTTGGTTTTATAAATTTTTATTTTTGAATGCCTTACTGTATAGCCAGATTCTTCAAACTCCTGTAAATGCCTTGTATCTCACAGTAGCTTCCTAGGCAGAACCAAGATATGGAGAATCTGAAAACTAAATCACAAAGAAAATGGAATGGTTTTAATTAAAGATCTAGGATTAGTGCCTCCTGAAAAATGAGCAGGGTACTGTGCCCCTGTAGCCACCGGTCGTCAGTTATAGATCCCTGAAGTACTTCAGTGGCTGGGCCAAAGGGTAGAAGGAAACTGCCAGATTTTAGTGATCTATCTTTTATTCATATTTCATTTTGCTTTCCAAATACTGATTTTTGTACCCCAGGAAAATGCATCCCATTAACTACCAAACTTTAAAGTCTGACCATATGGGGATAATTTACTAAGAAATAGCTGAGTGCACTTAAGACAGTAATACTTAGAAGTCTTCCTCCTTCATAAATGTAAAAAATTAAATGACAAGCCTAAATCCTAACATCTTTACATAGCAAGAAAAGCAGCCTGAGTGTTACCGTTATGCCCTGTGTGGGGGTGCAGTGTGCGGAGTGCCTGCTGCCATTGCTTCCCTTTGGCTTTTGTGTTTCTAAGCATTTTACATGGTTTGTTTCCCTTCACTAACTTGCTGTCTTTATCTTTGTCTTTGTAACTAGCTGGAGACCATACAAGCACAGCTGGATTCCCTCACATGATGCTCTTGAAGGCCGGCTTCTCCATCACATTCCTGCCACCTCACTCTTTTGCACTGAAGAGAAACTGCCCGTGTATATTTCTTAGAGGACTCTGACTTTATTTTAATATGACTTTTCACTTCTTAAGCAAATACCAGTGAAGGGAGATCATAATAAGAGCACTGGGGTTTCTGGTATACCCTTTCTCCTCACAAGAGCCAAGAGCCATTGTTGAAAAAACTGAAAGAAATCAAAAATGAGTGCCATATTGCTTCTTCTGTCAGATTGCTGCATCATCACTTTGTCTCAATCTTGCTTTCATGGATCAATGAAGGTCTGTAGGCGGAAGGTAGGATGTGTGCCCTAGCAGAATATGGAAACTTATAATTACATTACTTAATTAGGGAGGCAGCCCCAGGCCATCACATGTTTTGACATTTGTCTTATTTTGCTTGAGATATAATCCAAGAAGGAAATCTAAAATGGTGCAGTACTATTATAAGTTAATTCCAGTGTGATCCTCTTGCTCTGCCCGCTTGACTTTTTCTGACTGTAATGATTTAATAATCGTCTAGGTTTATATATACTATTGCAAATTAATTACAGTGCACTTTACAGTATGGAGACATATTCAGATTGTGAATGAAAACACCTGTAATGAGTATTACGTGGGAATCTGACTTTTTAAATCAGAAACTGCATTCCCCTGTGGATACAATCAGTCAATGGTGTCAGTCAATAAAAATTTCTACTTTAGAATTACTTAAGCACAAGTGTACAGTATTTTTATTTTATAATATATTTTAGGCTGCGATCATGTATAAATATATGATTTCCTGGAAAAAAAAAGTATTTGAAACTTTTGTCAGTGAAGTGTCTTACCGTGTTTCCAGGGGAAGGAGAGAGGCTGGGACATAGCCCTCTTCACCGGAAGGAAAACAATTTCAGACTGTCCTACACTTTGGCAAACAAAACGGAGCTGAGCACATTTCTCACATGAGCGTCCTGGATAATACAGTGTTCATCTAGCTCCAGTCAGTGTTAACTGTGAACCACTGGTCCCCATACTTGTTTGTGCAAGAGTGCTATCTATTGCTTAGAAGAATTGTAAGTCTGGGTCATTGCAGAAAGCAAACGTTACAGCTATTATCCATAACTGATGGATCCTAAGGGTTTCAGAGCTCCAGCATCCATTGTAGTACAGCTCAGTGCAGGTTATAATGTAATGCACTGCACTTCTTTCTGTGGCCCATAGGTCACGCTTACTTTCTTTTTCCTTAGATGATGTTTTATTTAGGGTTTCTGTTGCTGTGACAACACCATGACCAATAGCAACTTGGGGAAGATGGAGTTTATTTCAGCTTGTAGCTCTCAGGTCACACTCCATCACTGAGGGAAATCAGGGCAGGAATTCATGGCAGGAACCTGCAGGCAGGAGCTGAAGCAGAGGCCATCAAGGAACGCTGTTTATGGGTAGCTCTCATGGCTTGCTCAGCCTGCTTTCTTATAAAACTGAGACCACCTACCCAGGGTAGGCACCACTCACAGTGAGCTGGGCCCTCCCACACTGGTCACTAGTTAAGAAAATGTTCCATAGGCTTGCCTATAGGCCAGTCTTGTTGGAAGCTTTTTTCTCAATTGAAACTCCCTCTTCCCAATGACTCTAGCTTGGTTAAGACAAGTGACTTCACTGCTGTCTTAGTTAGGGTCTCTGTTTTTGTGGTAAAACACCCTGACTGAAAAGTAATGTGGGGAGCAAAGTGTCTTATTTCAGCTCAGACCTCCCCACCACGGTCCATCATTAAAGGAGCTCAGGGCAGGCCCTCATGAAGACACCATGGAGGATGGCTGCTTGCTTTCTCTCCATGGCTGGCTCAGTCTGCTTTCTTCTGCCAATCCAGGACCACCTGCCCCAGGGTGGCACTGCCCACAGTGAGCTGGGTCCTTCCACATCAATCATTAATCAAGAAAATGTCCTACAGGCTTGCCCACAGGCCACTCCCATGGGAGCATTTTTTGATTAAGATTCCTCTCTCCTGGCTTGTGTCATGTTAACACAAGAACTATCTGCACAGCCGTGTTGCCCAGAATGGCCACAGTCTCCCCGGCCAGGGAATCCTGCTTCAGCCTTCCCAAGAAGCTGGAACTGTGAGCATGTCCTCCTTGCCCAGCTTCCTCGTGCCTTTTTTATGCTCTGTCTGACCAGTTTCGAAAGACTACTTGAAGTCCCAAAGGTACTATAAAATATCGTGTGTGTGTGTGTGTGTGTGTGTGTGTGTGTGAAAACTCTTTAGATTTCTTTACATGAACAGTCTCAGGTTGAATTTGTTTGACCTTCTCAACAGTGACCATATAGATAGGTAGAAGTTTTTATTGGTTTAATGGCCAACTTGAATTTCCAGTGTGTAAAGTATAATAATTAGAAATGAAGGTTTCTGAAAGTAGCTCATTTTTTGTTCTCTAAAAAAAAAAAAAAATCTATACAAAAGCATGATTGACAGTATCCTCTTCATTAGCCTGATTCAACATAGTCTCACTCAAAGACAATAAAGAAAATATGCGGTGGCTTAATTCCAACAAGTCTTTGGGGGATGAAAGGACAGATTGGCACCTACTTAGTTCACAGATATATGGCCATGTGCCATGTAACATGCTGGCTAATGACAAACCATGTATATGATAGACTATATTGTATCACTGCTTGAGTGTGCAATGGGCTAGACCATGTAGGTTTGTGTAAGTACATTTCTACATGCCCAGTGTTGGAATTGCCTGATGATACATTTCTCAGAACATATTCTCATCAGTAAGCACTTAGGGGTTTACTAGAAAGAGAATTGCTCATGAGAACAAGGAGTAAAAACCTTCTGCAAAGTTTACAGTGCTTCTGTATTTGTTTATTCGGAAATACCTAAAAATCATAAAGAACCAGTGTAACCCATGGAGTCTCATCATCCAGAAATGACCACTAATGGCATTTTAGGAGGGTTTTCACTTTTTAAATGTCCTATTCATACAACTCTCTTATTTTTCTTTCTTTCCTAATTGAGGTCGGGCTATAGTTTAATTTTTTATGTCATATTATAACTTGGGCATTTTCCTATCTTTATTGTCCAGAACATAATTTTAACCTATAGTAAATAAATTATCACTTGAATAAGCTAAATTAAACACTCAGATTATTTCCACCTTTAAAAATGTTAATAAAGAACACTCTGACATAGAATGCTGGACCACGTCTCTCTTTATGATATTGCCAGAGATTCCTAGAAGTGAGATTGCTATTGCAAGGGTATGAAGATGTATTTCTGGTTTTATCTTTAATGCTAATATCAAACTAATAATTTCCCATTAAGGACAAAAATGGAGAACTATTCCATTTTGCCATTTCAAACTCTAGACGTGCCCTTTTATGTTTTTATTTATTTATTGAGAATTTCATACAATATAGTTTGGTCGTATTCTCCTGCCACACATCCTCTTAAATCTATCTCCCATCCACTCAACTTCATGTTCTTTCTCTCTTAGAAGAATTAAAAAAAAAAACATGCTAAAAAGGCACAAACAGGGAGTCAGATCTGTGCCCATCCCTCTTCTCATGTTCGGATTTTGTCTGGCTTCACCTTGCGCAGGTCTTGTGCAAACTGTCACTGTCTCTTTTTGTTCACATGTGCATCAGCCCTATTGTGTGTGGAAATGCTGTTCCCTTGGAGTCATCCCCACCTCTGGCTCTCACCATCTTTCTACCTCCTCTTCCACATAGATCCCTGAGCCTTGAGGGGAAAAGTTTGATAAACACATTCCTTTGGGACCAGTGCTCCAAGTCTCTTACTCTGCACATTGTCCATCTGTGAGTATCTGTTAATTCCCATCCACTGCAAGAAGAAGCTTCTGGGGGTTGAGTGCCACAGTGATCTGTGGTGTAGCAGTATCCCTTTGGAACTCACTTTACTGCTGTGCTCCTTTAGCAGAATAACAGTAAGTTTAGAAGTGCTTATTTAATTGTGATTTAGGTTGTTTCTTTATTTTCACGCAGGTAAATACATACAAAAATATTTTTTCCATTCATTTATTTAGTTCATAAATAAAGTCATGCACAATTATGATACAGAATACAGTATGTTCACAATGGCATGGCTAAATTAAACCAATTAACATGTTATATCACACATATTCATCATTTTTGTTTTGAGAACACTTAAAGTATACTATCTCACAACTTTTAAAATATAGCATATTGTTATCAACCATATTTATCATGCTCTCAGTAGACCTCAAGACTTCAGAGAGTCCATGCCTCTTGTCCAAATGCAGTTTTATATCCTTAAACTAATCGTTTCCCCATTGTTAAAAGACCCACATTGAAGCCTAATAGCCACAATTCTGCTCTCTGTTCCCATAAGTTCATCATTTCTAGGTTACACATAAAATTGAAATTGTGTGACATTTGTCTTCCAGTGTGTCACTTATTTTTTTTTTTTGGCAAGCATATAACTTTACTACTTACTAAAGATGAAATCAAATTTGTATGCACAGGTGAGCACTCACTGAAACACCTTGGATTCATCACATATTTGAGTTTCAATTAGCATATATATATATACGTATATATGTATACGTATATATATATATATATGCTATATTTATATAAAAAAAGCAATAATGCCAGTATGTTATACATCAATAGCAGCAACAGCTTTTCCAGGTTCTGCAGTCCTTTGAACAAAATTGTAGAGACATCCAGCACACTCCATTTTAAAAAAACAAACAAACAACAACAAAAAGTAAAAGACAGAATCCCAGAAAACAGCACAGTTCTGTTACTCTTGTGGTACTTGACACCATTTTTTTAAAATTAGTTTCTAAATTAGTTTTTAAATTAGTTTAGTTTAAATTAGTTTGGGAGGAAACCATTCTGAGCAATATCATTAAAAACAGCTCTGATAAAGCATGGTCACTACTATGTATCATAAAGCAGGTCTACCTGCTTTATGAGTGAGTACATATCATATTTGTCTTTTTATGATTGGGTTACCTCCCTCAGAATGGTTTCTTTGAGTTCCATCCATTTTCCTGCAAATTTCAAGATTCCATTGTTTTTTTTTTTTTTTCCATTGAGTAGTACTCCATTGTGTAAATGTACCACAATGTCTCTCTCCATTCTTCGGTTGAGGGGCATCTAGGCTGCTTCCAGTTTCTGGCTATTACAAATAATGCTGCTATGAACATGGTTGAACAAATGTCCTTGTTATATAAATGTGCTTCTTTTGGGTATATGCCTAGGAGTGGAATTGCTGGATCTTGTGGTAGACTCATTCCCATTTTCTTGAGGAGTCGCCATACTGATTTCCACAGTGGCTGTACAAGTTGGCACTCCCACCAGCAGTGGAGGAGTGTTCCTCTTTCTCTGCATCCTCTCCAGCATAAACTGTCATTGGTATTTTTGATTTTAGCCATTCTGACAGGAGTAAGATGGTATCTCAAAGTTGTTTTGATTTGCATTTCCCAGATGACTAAGGATGTTGAACACTTTCTCATGTGTCTTTCAGCCATTTTAGATTCTTCTATTGAGAATTGTCTATTTAGTTCAGTACCCCACTTTTTAATTGGGTTGTTTGGTGTTTGGGGAACTAGCTTCTTGAGTTCTTTGTCTATTTTGGAGATCAGCCCTCTGTCAGATGTGGGGTTGGTGAATATCTTTTCCCAGTCTGTGGGCTGCCGTTTTGTCTTGCTGACTGTCTCCTTTGCCTTACACAAGCTTCTCAGTTTCAAGAGGTCCCATTTATCAATTGTTGATCTCAGTGTCTGTGCTACTGGTGTAATGTTCAGGAGCGGTCTCCTGTACTGATTAATTCAGGGGTATTTCCACTTTGTCTTCTAATAGGTTCAGTATAGCTGGATTTATGTTGAGATCTTTGATTCATTTTGACTTAAGTTTTGTGCAAGGCGATAGGCTTGGGTCTAACTGCAGTCTTCTACATGTCTGCAACCAGTTATGCCAGCACCATTGGTTGAAGATGTGCTCTTTGTTCCATCGTATAAATTTGGATTGTTTGTCAAAAATCAGGTGTTAATATGTGTGTGGGGTAATATCAGGGTTTTCAATTCTATTCCATTGGTCTACCAGTCTATTTTTGTGCCAATACCAAGCTGTTTTCAGAACTATAGCTCTGTAATAGAGCTTGAAGTCAGGGATGGTGTTGCCTCCAGAAGTTCCTTTATTGTATAGGGATGATTTGGCTATCCTGGGTCTTTTTGTTTCTCCATATAAAGTTGAAAATTGTTCTTTCAAGGTCTGTGAAGAATTGTGTTGGGATTTTGATGGGGATTGTATTGAATCTGTAGATTGCTTTTGGCAAGATTGCCATTTTTACTATGTTGATCCTACCTATCCAAGAACATGGGAGATCTTTCCATTTTTCTGGTATCTTCTTTAATTTCTTTCTTTAGAGACTCAAAATTCTTATGGTACAGGTCTTTCACTTTTTTGGTTAGTGTTACCCCAAGGTATTTTATGTTGTTTGTGGCAATTGTAAAGGGTGATGTTTCTCTGATTTCTTTCTCCACCAATGTGTCATCCATATATAGTAGGGCTACAGATTTTTTTTAGTTAATCTTGTATCCTGCCACTTTGCTGAAGGTGTTTATCAGCTGTAGGAGTTCCCTGGTTGAGTTTTTCAGGTCACTTATGTAGACTATCATGTCATCTGCAAATAGTGTTTGACTTCTTCCTTTCCGATTTGTATTCCCTTGATCTCCTTTTGTTGTCTTATTGCTCTAGCTAGAACTTCAAGGACAATATTGAAGAGATATGGAGAGAGTGGACAGCCTTTTCTTGTCTCCGATTTTAGAGGAATTGCATTGAGTTTCTCTCCATTTAATTTGATGTTGGCTGTTGGCTTGCTGTATATTGCTTTTATTATGTTGAGGTATGTTCCTGTTATCCATGATTTCTCCAAGACCTTTATCATGAAGGGATGTTGGATTTTGTCAAAGGCTTTTTCATCATCTAGTGAGGTGATTATGTGATTTTTTTTCTTCAGTCTGTTTATATGGTGGATTACCATAGATTTTCGTATGTTGAACCATCCTTGCATCCCTGGGATGAAGCCTACTTGATCGGGATGGATGATTTCTCTGATGTATTCTTGGATTCGATTTGCCAATATTTTATTGAGAATTTTTGTGTCAATGTTCATGAGGGATATTGGTCTGTAGTTCTCTTTCTTAGTTGTGTCTTTGTGTCACTTGGGTATCAAGGTTATTGTGGCCTCATAAAAAGAGTTTGGTAATGACCCTTCTGCTTCTATTGTGTGGAATACTTTGAGGAGAATTAGTATTAACTGTACTTTGAATTTCTGGTAGAATTCTGCACTGAAGCCATCTGGCCTTGGGCTTTTTTTGGTTAGGAGACTTCTAATGACTGCTTCAATTTCATTAGAGGTTATAGGTCTATTTAAGTTGCTTATCTGTTCTTGATTTAATTTTGGAAAGTGAAATCTGTCCAGTAAATTGTCCATTTCCTTTAGATTTTCAAAGTTTGAGGAATATAGGTTTTCAAAGAATGACCTGATGAGTCTCTGGATTTCCACTGTGTCTGTTGTTATGATCCCCTTTTCATTCCTGATTTTATTCATTTGCATGTTCACTCTTTGTTGTTTGGTAAGTTTGGATAAAGGTTTGTCTATCTTGTTGATTTTCTTGAAGAACCAACTTTTTGTTATATTGATTCTTTGTATTGTTCTCCTCATTTCCATTTTATTGATTTCATCCCTCAATTTGATTATTTCCTGGTGTCTGCTCCTCCAGGGTGTATTGGCTTCTTTGTTTTCTAAAGCGTTCAGTTGTGCTGTTAACTCTCTAGTGTGATTATTCTCCTGTTTTTTCATATGGGCATTTAGCGCTATGAACTTTCCTCTTAGCACTGCTTTCAGAGTATCCCATAGGTTTGGATATGTTGTGTCTTCATTCTCTGAATTCTAGGAAATCTTTAATTTCTTTTTTTATTTCTTCCTGGATCCATGAATTGTGCAATTGAGTGTTATTAATTTCCATGAGTTTGTAGGTTTTCTGTAGTTCTGGTTGTTGTTGAATTCTAATTTTAAAGCATGGTGGTCTGATAAGACACAGGGGGTTATTTCAATTTTTTTGTACTTGTTGATGTTTGCTATGTTGCCAAGTATATGGTCGATTTTAGAGAAGGTTCCATGTGGCGCTGAGAAGAAGGTAAATTGTTTTGTATTTTGGGTGGAATGTTCCATAGATATCTGTTAAGTCCAATTGTGTCATAACTTCTATTAGTTCTTTTGTTTCTTTGTTAAGTTTCTGTCTGGTGTTCCTGTCCAGTGGTGAGAGTGGGGTGTTGAAATCTCCCACTATAAGTGTGTGAGGTTTTATGTGTGATTTGAGTTTTAGTAATGTTTCTTTTACAAACATGGATGCCTTTGTATTTGGGACATAAATGTTCAGAATTGAGACTTCATTCTGATGCATTTCTCCTATGATGAGTAGGAAATGACCTTCATCTCTTTTGACTGATTTTAGTTTAAAGTCCAATTTGTTGGATATTAGGAATGCTACCCCCGCTTGTTTCTTGGGTCCATTTGATTGGAAGATCTTTCCCCAACCTTTAATTCTTAGGTACCATCTGTCTTTGAAGTTGAGGTGAGTTTCTTATAAGCAGCAGAAGGAAGGATTCTGTCTTCTTATCCATTCTGCTAATCTGTGTCTTTTTATATGGGAGTTAAGACCATTAATGTTGATGGATATTAATGACCATTGATTATTGTTCATTCTTGTTTGTTTTTGATTTGGTGATGGTGGCAAGATTATGTGTGGGATTCTATCCCTTTTTTCTTTTGACTGTTGGAAAATTGGGATTATCTATTGCCTGTTTTTCTGGTTGTAGTTAACTTCCCTGGATTGCGGTTTACCTCAGTACTTTCTGTAGGGCTGGATTGGTGGATATGTATTGTTTGAATCTGGTTTTATCATGGAATATCTTGTTTTCTCCATCTATAATGATTGAAAGCTTTGCTGGGTATAGTAGTCTGGGCTGGCATCCATGGTCTCTTAGTGTAAGTAGAATATCGATCCAGGACCTTCTGGCTTTCAGAGTTTCCAAGGAAAAGTCAGGGGTGATTCTGATAGGTTTGCCTTTATAGGTTACTTGACCTTTTTCCTTTGCTGCTCTTAATATTTTCTCTTTGTTGTGTATGCTTGGTGTTTTGATTATTATGTGGCGAGGTGACCTTTTTTTTTGGTCCAGTCTATTTGGTGTTCTGTAGGCTTCTTGTATTTTCATTGGCATGTCTTTCTTTAGGTTGGGAAAATTTTCTTCTATAATTTTGTTGAATATGTTTTGTGCACCTTTGAGTTGGATTTCTTCACCTTCTTCTATACCTATTATTCTTAGGTTTGGTCTTTTCACAGTATCCCATATTTCCTGGATATTTTGTGTTAGGGATTTGTTGGACTTAAGATTTTCTTTGGTTGATGAATCTATTTCCACTAGTGTGTCTTCAACTCCTGAGATTCTCTTCCATCTCTTGTATTCTGTTGGTTATGCTTCCATCTATAGTTCCTGATCGTTTACCCAGCTTTTGTATTTCCAGCATTGCCTCAGATTGTGCTTTCTTTATTGTCTCTATTTCGGTTTTTAGGTCTTAAACTGTTTCTTGTATTTTTTGGTTTGTCTTGTCTTCAATTTCTTTAGGGGATTTTCTCATGTCCTCTTTGAGGTCCTCTATCATTTTCCTGAAGATGTTTTTAAGGTCATTCTCTTCTGGTTCATCTGCATCGTGATGTTGAGGTCTTACTGGTGTATGGTTCCTAGTCTCTGGTGGTATCATATTGGGTTTTCTGTTGTTGGATGTGCTTTTACCTTGTCCTCTTCTCATCCTTTCTTCTGGTGGCTGTAGCAAGTGTTTCTTGTTCTCCAGGTGGGTGTGGGACCACGGTTCCCTTCTGGTAGATGCAAACAGATCCAATACTCTAATGTCGGTTCTCTTCTCGTGGATGGCAGTGTCACTGTTACCCAGGTGTCGGCAATGTCCGGGTGTGCCAGGTCCCTCCAGGCGGGCAGTTGGAGGCAGAGCTGTCACTGGGCCTCGGGGTGTCAGATCCCGCTGCCAAACTCTGTATGGTCACTTGTGTCAGATGACTCTGAGCAGCGACGACGAACCGGAACTGGAAATAGTTCCTGGCCTACCTGGGCCGGCAGAAGGAGGCCGGGCTGCCTCTGGGGGCTGCCTCTGGGTGATGGGTGTTCGTAACCCACCACTGCCAAACTGGGTCTGGCAGGCAGGTTGCTTGCGTCAGATCCATACAAAAATATTTTAAATTTATTTATTACAAGACTTGTGATATATATTGCCAAATTGTTTCCCCAAACAGTGATTTTAGTGTTTTTGCTCCCTCCATCAATGAATAAGAACTCACACACCCTATGCCTTTCTATCTATCGGCTTTCTCTTCCCATCCTTAACATTCTTCTTCACTGGGAATTATAGTCCGTATCTGTCAAGGGACTGAAGAAGGAAATACTGCTTCCTGATAGAAATATGTTGTGTTAGGAAATCCAGGACTGAAGAAGAATATTTTTTTAAATCAGCAAATGTCTGCAGCACAGTAAGTATAAGGGCATTGGGGTCAGATGTTTATTTTCTTAATGCATATTCACTGAATAACATGCCTCCAAGAACTCAGCATACATAGCCACTGTGTTAACCATGATGGACAAAACCAACACAGTCCCTACACTTGAAAGAGAGTGTGAAGGTCAATAAAGTAGACAAGCATACAGTAAATTGACAAGTGTGAGAGAAGTGTAATTGGAGTCTATTAAGGAAAACTTCAACACAGTACCAAACCTGAAGCAGTGGGTTTCAGGAAGGGTCCCCCAGGGAGTGAAACTTGAGCTGAGTTCTGTTGGATAAGATATAATAACAGAATGGAATTGGAGAGAAAAGCATTCCAGATAGACAGACTGCTTTGAGCAACCAACACCCTAGAGGTTAGAAAAGACTTATTAGTGTATCTCAAGGACCAACAGATCTGTGTGGCTAGAGTATACTGGACAGTGGATGAGGGGAGCTGCTGCAGTTAGTGAGCTAGACAGGTGTCAGTCCCTCAGCAAGTGCTGTCATGTCTATGATCTAAATATATTACAAATATATTTCTAGGTCTCTCCCATGTCCAAGCCACCACCATCTTTGCCCTTAGACTAACCTGCATCCACTCCAGCTTGCCTTCAGCCTCGGCTTTATTCAGAGCTAATTAAACAGTAATCCTACTAATTATACCACTTCCCTGCTTAAAGTCCTTCAAAGGGTCCCATTATACATCAAACAAAACGTAATGACCTGGCCCCTCAGCCATACCCTCGTTTATGTTTGCTGTGCATATATTAAACAAATTGCAGTTTGCTAAAGATCATTTTTTCTTAGCCTCTTAATAGGAATAATAATCTAAACAATAGCAATGTTTTAAGGATTAAGTGAGATAATTTGTGTTAAACATTTCATCTAAATTCTGATTCCTGTAACACAGGAAGTGTTAGCAGTATTTTTACAACCCTTGAGAAAATAAGCTTTGTATTGAGAGGGTTCCAGGTGAGCTTGCATTGATGTCAAAATTGCTAACAGCTTATGGAAGCCTTTCTCTGAGTTTATTCAAAGTTCTAACAGCAATTCCATCTATCATAATGCTAAGCTATCCCTTCTTAATTTTCTACTATTAAACTATTGTGCTATGTACATGATAGCACCAGAATAAGAAACATGTTTTTGTTTGTTTGATGAGTATCTTTCCACATGGTCCTTCTGGCTTTATGAAATCTTTCTCTCAGGCTGGGGAGATGGCTCAGTGGGTAGATGTATTTGTTGCTCAAGGCTGGTAACCGAGTTCAAGTTTCCAGAACACACACAAAAGCAAGACATAGAGTTAAGCGTCTATGATCTCAGTGTCCTATGAGGGAGATGGAATATGGACACAACACAAGAGCATCCCTGGAAACTCAGCCTAGCTAGCCTATTGTATGCAGTGGAAACAAGACAAGGCAGGGGCCAGCACTTGAGCTTTGCCTTGAACCACACAAGCACTGTTACAAATGCATAGCTGCATATACACACAGTACAGTAATACGATTTTTATTTCATTTGCCTTAAATAATGTCTTCCCTACATTGTGCATTATACCAGGGGTTAGTAAATGCCTCTGCTTACCATGTCTTTCTCGATAGAACTCCACTAGTTGTCTAGCTGTCCAACTTACTCTAGAGACAACTGGATCTGTTAGGAGAGAGTGTATGATTGGAGGCATATGATAAGGGACCATGGGTGAGCTCAAGAAGTGGCTGAGAATGCAGACAGCAAGAATTGAAGCTCACAACCCTATAGCCAGAAGAAATTCTGCAAAGATCTCAAAGAGCCTAGAAGTAGTTTATGGTGTAGTTGATACCTTGATATAGCTTTATGAGATTCTAAACAGACCAGCTAAACTATGCTTAAACTTATTACCCAGGTAATCTTGATTAAAATGTATTATTTTAAACTTTTAATACATGGTGATTTGTTATGGTGCAATGAAGAGCTAAAGTAACAACTATGCCAATTTTAGTGTATGTCTACTTTTGCACCCACAGCAAAGTTGAGTAGTTATGACGGAGCCCCCCCCCATATAATGTACAAAGCCTAAACATGGTCCTTTATGGTGGGGGTGGGGGTGAGAGGTGAGCAGATGTCTGCATTATACTCTGCCTCCTAAACTGGGATATTCATAAAGGACACAAGAAGTTGTAAGATGGATATGGTGCGTGTTTACATTGCTTCACTTAAATTGATATCCAATAAGGAGCTGCATCTTCTATGCTGCTTTGCCCCTACTTCAAACCATAAGGCTAAGTCTTACCAGTGAATTGTGAAGGACACATAGATTTGGAGTTAAGTAAAAGCAGGCAAGAATTATAATATTGGAGCACTAAGGAGCATATTGTTTGTGATTAAATAAAGCCACTGAAGATCAGAATGCAAAGCCAGCCACACTAGGCAGCCATGTGGAACACGCCTTTAATCCCAGGACTCTGGAGACAGAGGCAGGTGGATCTCTGTGAGTTAAAGGCCACCCTGGGCTACATGAGAGTGAATCAGTCTAAAAGAGCTAACAGAGCTCACGCCTTTAATTCCAGCACTAGTGAGGTATAAAAGGAAGAAAGAAGCAAAGTGTCTCATGTGAGATTCAGTTCCCAATCACAGGGGAGACAGGATCTCCACTTCAGCCTTGGTAGAGGTAAGAGCTACTGGCTGGCTGCTTTGCTTTTCTGATCTTCAGCTTGAACCCGAATATCTGGGTTTTATTATTCGTGTTACAATAAGGTGGAGGAAACCCAGTCCCTGCCTCCTTCAGTGGCTCACTGCTGCCTACGTGCCCATGGCAGATGGCTATATGAGAAAAAAACATGCTTGAGCAACTATATTTGGGTCAAGTGAAGCCTGTAAACTGCAATTTAGCCTATAGCTTAACCAATTTGATAACATCTTTTTAATTAGGCAGTAATTAAACATATTTTTAGAGTGACAATTACTTTTCAGGAGATAGTTAAAAAACATATAAATGTGAAAGAGAAAATAGAAAACCTAGAGGAGAAAACCAAGAACTGACAACAGTTCACAACTTCAAGATCAACTTTAAGAGTTACTGTGACCATACAATCTTCCTCCTCTCCAAGTGCAGCCACTTGAGGAGTCTGAGCAAACCTGAGTGAACATTGTGAATTTGCCCTGAAGTCTTCCCATAATTCCTTTCAACTGTTAAAAAGGGACAGGTGGGACAGTTCAGACTTGCTCAGGCTTGTTAGTAAGAAGCTAGACGGGGTTTAAATTTTAAATTACAGATTAGTCAATTTTGCTTCCTTAAAACTTTGATCTTTTTTTCTTAATATATGCAAATAGTCTACGGAACAGACCAACCTCATTTAACACTAAAATTAGAAGCACTTTAATTTGAATTTTATAATAAAGCTTAATGGCATTTATAATTTTGAAAAACTGAAGGGATTTTTATCATTGTTCCCCTCTTCCCATATTGAAATCTCCTGACACTGTTGTGTCTCTGGAGGATGAGGTGGAGGACAAGGCAGAGGATGAGGCGTTCAAATACAAGTGACAGGAGTTTCTAGATTGCTTTGTTCTATTTAATAGAGACAATTTCTAGTTTCTATTTCAAAAGAAATAGACTGTAAATATAAGGAAGTGCATGTGTATCTGGTCCAGTCTATACACCCATAAGGAAGATAATCGTGGTAGATTAGTCTTCGAGATAGGAAAAGTACTGAGTATGAGAAAGTTCCCTTAGCAGAACCAGAGTTCAGTCATTTCAGTGGCTTATGAAAATCATTTCTTAAAGGATTCAATTTCCTTTTTGTTTTGTTTTCTGGGTTGTTGTGGTTGTTGTTGTTGTTGTTGTTGTTGTTGTTTTAGAATGCTTCTCTGTGTATCCCTGCCTGTCCTAGAACTGGTTTTGTAGAGCAGGGTGGCCTGGAACTCACAGAGATCCAACTGCCTCTGCCTCCTGAGGGGATCAAAGGTGTGCACTGTCACCACCACTGGACCAAGAATTCAGTTTCTTAAAGTATCTTTTTCTTCAAAGAAATCCATGAAGGAAAGCAGTAAACAGTAAATTTAATCGTTGCATTTATTTTTACTGGTGTTTTGATTGTTTACTTTTTCACAAACACAAATTGCATATGCAATTATTTTTGAAATTGAATTTTGGAGAGCACAGTCCATCTCACCAGAATTGTTTAAGGCAAAGTCAGTAAGGAAGGTTTGCTCCTTCATCATAAATATGGATTTACCATGAAGCATGGTTTCCTTGATTTCTCAAGGTCTTTCCTCGTGTCTCCAAAATTCCTGCTTGTTCTTCATGCTGTCGTTTTAGCCCCACTGTACAGAATCTCCAAAGGTTCAGCCAGGCCTCCTATATACAAAAGGCTCTTGAAAAAGATACCCTACCACTTCCACCCTGGATGCTCCAACTACACACACACACACACACACACACACACACACACACACACACACACACACACACACACGCACGCACACCATGCAAGAGTGTGGTTATGCTGTGGCATAGAAACACAGTAATTTTCCCAATGATCAGAAGAAGAGTGACTCAGGAGTCCCAGGCCACGTGTTCCACACTGCAGTCCAGCCTCTCCATGACATGCTGATGTGAGTAGTTCTGGAAGCATCGTGGTACTTGAGCAACAGAGGCTGGATGAGTTAGTGGAGTGTATAAACAGTATTTTTCTCTCTGCCTCTCCTTATTTGCACAATACCATCTAAACTCTTAAAACAACCCAAATCATTGTAAACCTCAAGTACTACAAGAATAGTTTTCAGACTCTGAAAGCCAAGTGCATCTGCAATTCCAGAAGGAGACAGCCCCCTCCTGGGGAGGTTCTCTAAAAGTCCCTGGTCCCTTCCCTCATCATGTACATATGCAGAGTAAAAGCTTAATGACCAGCTGAAACCCAGATTTCTGCCCCTCAGAAAGCTAACGCTTGTTCTCCCATTGCTCAGAAGAGATTTATGAAAGCCGTGAAGCTGACCTAGACATGCTTCTGGGTTCTGACGCAGCAAGCACAGAAAACAATTACATCCCTACCGAATTCTGAGGTTATTTATAAGACAGTCAAATGAAGTGCTCCACGGAGACAACAACAACATTCTTCTACTGAGAGAATGTTGTTCAGCATGCATAGGTTTTGTGAGCTCATTGCCCAGAAGACCTTAATTTCCTGCTGAAAAGTGCATTTTGATTAAAGACATGTAACAGACACATCCTGTGTACACTCCCTACAAGGAGACTTCACCCACTGACTGGAGGCAATTCAGAGACCAAGTGTGAAAAACAGATCTCATTGTGACGTGGATTGTTCTAGGTTATCAAGATGTGCTACCTGGCCAGAAATATTTTTTTTTCTCTGGGTCAATTATTTATTCACGTTACATGTACTAATCAGCAAAGATAAAAATGGAACCAATCATGGTGTTCATCATCAGAAGAAATGAACATGAAAGTGGTGTTTGTGTGTGTGTGTGTGTGTGTGTGTGTGTGTGTGTGTGTGCGCGCGCGCGCGCGCGCGCGTGCGCGCGTGCGCATGCGTGCTCGCGTGTATTGCTTTATGTTTGTAAGGATGTATATCAGTATGGATGTGTGAGTACATGCTATGGAAAAAGGAAGAAAACTAGGGCAGGAGAAAAGATGTATAGAGTATTGTATGATGGCAGCAGCAGTATTTTGAGATTCATTTCTTGGGTTACTTTTGTCAGTGTCTGGTTCTTTACCAGTTTGCCCTTTCCTATGCTAATAGAATGTTTGTGATTGTTCAATATATATGAATGGACAATCAGCTGATCTCTCCTTTGGCACTATTGTGAGTTAACAGTGTTCCAGTTATTATGTTGGTGTGGTTTTGTGCATAGATAGTTTCAGAAATATCTTTTCAATTATAGATAATACAGAATACAGGAAAGGTAGGCAGCCAGGCACAAGGGTATTCAATATTTGGGTTAAACATTCCACCTGTGCACCCAAACTGTGTGTGTGCCCTTAGGAGTGGTGTCCTGTGGGGTGGATCTATTTCTTGTTGATAGAATGACCATCTATCTACAACGCTTTGCTACCTCATGCAGAATGCCCTATGAGCCTTAAAGTCTAAGTCCTTCTGTCAGCACCGTGGTCCTTTATGCGGTAATAGGACAGCAAAAAGAATGTCACCAAATGTATCAGTCTTGAGGACTTGTGAGTTACCCTGTACAGAATGTGCTCATAGGCTTGCAGGCTCTGAGGGTGGCCACAGTTGCTAAACATGCTGTTAGCCCCCTCATATTTTGGGGTCAGCAATCATGTGCAGTTCTGCTTGGTGGATTCTGATGTGTTGGTGGGTGCTCTGAGCCGATGATGCAGTGGAGTGTGACCACCATCTGTGAGCTTCTTCCTTCAAGTGCTCAATGAGGATTTGAGCAATCGTCCTGATTTCACCAAGGGCCTTGGCTCTGAACTAGCTCCTGGGAACCACTCTTTGCACTAATTGCCCTGAGTCACTTTCCTTGGGGTAATGCCATCCCACAAATGCCGCTCTACTTTTGTATCTATTTTCTTACTTCACACTCTCAGTTTGATTTGTAGTGGAGAAAATCGCACAACAGTTTAGTCACTGTTTGTATTTCAGATCCAAGGTCTATGTAGAGTTTGTGGGGCTATAAACAAGCTGATTGCAAAACAGGGCTGTGAGGAGTCAGATTTTCTTCCCATAGAAAAGAATTTTTTTGAGATGTGAAAAGTCCCTATAATTAAATAATTATATAATTTAATTACATAATTAAATAGACTTTCTAAAATTGAATTTTGGGGGTTTTGCTAAAGGAAGCCACCTCTACTTCATGAACTTCTCTGTACAGGGTATCTACTTGAACAATTACAAGGAAAGGATAAATGTTTTCTAGGAGAGGAAATGTTCTGTGTCTACTCACTTCCCTGTGGTCATCTTCTAGCCATTTGCATCCCTTGAGGAAGAATGATGTGTCTAATGACCAGTATAAAGTACAGTCGCCCATGTTTATAGATGGGCAGAGTAACGGTGAAGACTGACTGTGAACGATGCTTCTCTCACTGTTAGAATAGCCAATGATTAGGGGCCCTTCAGGGTCTCTCCGTCTTTCTGTGCTTCAGAAAAATGGTTTTACACCATATAGCAGGCAGGGACTACAGAGACTGTCCAAACTTGGAGGTGAAACTGGCAAGTGACAAATGGGTTGATGGGGAGGAAGTTCTTAAATTAGGCATTATGGATGAAGACATGCTCCAACCCGACATTACTAAGTTCTGAAAGATGATCCAGTGTCTGTCCCTCGGTATGCAGCTCCCTTGGGAGAAGAGCTGAGGAGTGATTGACAAGACAAGATTTGCATGTTTAGCACTTCTGAAGCCATTGCCATTAGTGCAATAGCAGATTCATCTCTGTCCTTTATAGCTCTTAGAAGATCTCTTACATTCTATTGTAAACATCTGTGGAGAGCTGTAGACAAAAATGTCAAAGGCATCAGTCGGACCTTTCAGTTCCCAAGTGGGTATAGAGTAAGAGAAAGAGAATTTGAAATCAATGAGTTGAACTCACATTGAGGAACACTAGTGTGAGATTTCTAACCTTGTACTCAAGAGAAGCAAAATGTTCACCTCTCTGAGAACAGAGGAGAGATAGGACTGACTGGATCAGCTTCAAAGAGCCATCGGGAGTTGGGGATGTAGCCCAGTGGAGTGTTTGCCTAGTATATGTGAGACTGGGAGATCCATTCCCAGCACCAAGAGAAACAGGACTGATGGGAACCCACCTGCCACAACACAGTGGTGATGGGTGCAGCTCTCAGTTTGTCATAGGATGGAAGGTGACCTCATGTACATCCTTCTCTCCACTGACTTCTGAGACAACTTGAATTGCAGTCTTCCAACTCCTAGGAAACCGTGGAGGTATGGGAATTTCCCCTGGTAGCCAGGATTCTGTCTTTTAGCCTTTGGCTTCCTTGGTGGAGAAGAACAGAAAGCATTTCTGCTTCTTTTCAGACTGGTGTTTAGAATGCCACCAGGGTAAGTAAGGAACCAAGGGAAAGGGATGCGATGTTAACTGACAGATCAAGTTACATGGTGAGCTCCAACAACAGATGTCCAAGTCACTCCAGGGCCACATTTATGCCTCCTTTTCCAAATGTATTTGGTCATCTGTAAGCAGAGCTGATGCAAATCATATGAAACCTGTTCGATTTGCCTCAGGCAGGGGGGATGAATGAATTGAAAGAGTCTTCCATGTGATTCACTCTCTAGTATTTCACCATCCCAGTGTGTATCAAAAGCAGAAGAGAACGTTACTGTGATGCCAAAGGGCTGCTGCCTCAAACAGTTAACTAGTGCCATGCCTGGCTCTGGAAGTGCTTGTTGGCTGAACTTCATCCACAATATGTGTTACAGGCAGGGAAAGCGAAAACGCTAATCGTATTAGTAGCAGTGGGCTTTAAAGAACATGCAGCACTTCAGTTCCCTGCATGGGGTTCTAAAGTGTCCCAGGACATGTTTCAGAGTAATTAAACTTGTTTGCCTCTTTCTGCTTCTGCAGGATGGCCTCTGAGGGGGAGGAGAGCCAGATGGCAGGAGGATCCTCCCCTCAGACCAATCAACATGTCCTCAGGATTCTGCCCCCTTCAGCCACAGCTTGTTGCCAGCTTCCTTCCTCTGTGAATCATGAGAAATCCCAAGACAGGCCGGATGGGAGTTGAAGACCACCAAGAGCTAACCTTTCTGGCAGAGAGATGCTCTTCACTTCTCAGACGGCGGTACCCAGGATGCACAGGCAGATCCCTGGTGCATTCTTTGAGGTTTGTGCTGCAAGAAGTGTGGTCAATAAAGAAATACATCTGCTAGTGCTCTGCACATATATCAGAGATTCCTCATTCATTAAAAAATAGTAAAGAAGAAAGGAAAGTGAAATGGCAAAGAGCATGTGTGTGTGTGTGAGAGAGAGGGGGGGGTTAAAAGCATTTTTAAGGGGAAAAGTGATGTTTTTGGTGGCATCATGATTCAATAATACAAATCATGATTTGATAATTGTATTCATCTGGGATAGTGGACAAAGCTTCTTCCAGGAAACTGTTTGCTTGGTTACTTACTCATTAATACAGCTATCTAATCCACTATTTGATAATTCACTAAGCAAGGAACTGCCAGGACTCTTGTTCTGCTTGGGGATGGCAACAGCAGGAACAGCATTGCCCCAGGGCCTCAGGCAGAGGCTAATCAGTGAGAAAGAGGCGCTTCCTATGGACTCCCATAGCCATTTGAAACACCAGCACAACTTCCTCTGAAGGGCCATGACTGGACCTTGATTGACAGACCCAGCATTGCCTTAGCACCTCAGTTCATAGACAACATGTCTTAGTGCGAGGCAGTGTGTGTGACACTGAATACACCCCAACCAAGCAAGGGCCTGTGGGAAAGGTGCCACTCTGCATTCCCCCTCTTCTCACTGAGTGGGACCTTCCTGCTTTCTCCTCATACATTACCTAACAGACAACCACCAGGCCACATATTCCACCCATTTCGGTATTTTCTAGACATTAGACACAAGGCTTGTTTGGAAACTGTTGGCTGACTCTGGCCTGAACATATCAATAAACTTCTCATCCACTCAATGGACCTCAACTGCACCTCCTTCAGCTTGGCTTGAACCTCTGCCCCGAGGAGGGGGATCTTCCCTTTAACTCTACAGTTTCCCAGAAAGTTCTCCATAGTTGCCATTTTATCCTACCTTACTTGTTTATATATTAAGCTTTCCCTGTTTCAGTTACTATGAGGTTTCTGTCTCCTGATTGGACCTAATTTGATACACCAAGTACCAGTGTATTGTCACAGATGAGGAAATTGAAAGTCGTGGGTTTGTATTGGCAGATATTTTTGTCACGTACCTTTGATCATGTTTTTAAGCACCTGCTTACTTTGATGCTGGACACATCGAAAGTTCTGTGTGGACTGATTTCCTGAGCACAGTTTAATGTTGACACCGCTGTTTGGTGGGGTACAACAGCAGCTCATTGAGAGGGCAGTGTGCAGGAAGAGGTGGGGAAGCTGCCTGTATATATCACCATTCATTTGGTCAATAACATTGACCAATTGACCTCTGTATGTCATCCCCAGCAACAACATCTAGAGCAGTGAGCTAAGGAACCATTCAGTGGGAAAGACCAAAAGCTTCACAGCAACATCTTAAAGGAGCCATGGACAGACCACGTGGTTTTACCATGTATAAAGCTTAGAGAAGATAATCAACTTGTCTGGTGTTATGTGACCCCTTCATGGCAGAGCTGGGAGGAAAAAAACAACAGCAACAGGTTTCATCATCAGTCTGAGCCTGGCCATCGATTTCTGTAAGTTTGCTGAGCACACAGGGTTGGTGACACAAACCGCTACCAGGAAGTAGGAAAAAAGATACCTTAATATCTGGCTATCTCATACCCACTTCTAGAAGAGTTAATTTGGGGAATCCTAGGGGCTCCTCTGCAATACTGTTACCTTCAGCATGGCAAAAAATGGCCTGTCCAATATGCAGGATCTTCGCTGTTACTTCGCTGAAAGTAACCACAGTGTTTTAACTCCTGGAACTCTGGAAGTGCCCTCTCAAAACATCTCTGGATTGTCTGGCATGTTCTTACAGCTGAAGGTAAAGAAAGCCTCTCCCCGGGCCTTTACACCAGTGCTTTCGTTATGCAAATGATCTCCCTAATCACACTGGTTTGCTTATCGGATGGACCTTTCGTTGTTTTGTTATTGCTCAACAGTTGTCATTTTTCCAGAGACATTTTCCATGCATTAAGGATGCATGGAATCCTTAATGAAGGGAGAGAGCCAACAAAGCCTGTACCACATACTCCCGTGAAGTTTCGCTGAAAGCATGGCGTCTAGCTTGAGCCCTGAAAGGAACACAGGAGCATATGAGACACACCGTGTTCTACTGAGTTTTTTGTCCGCAGATGGGGCACAGATGAGCCCACGAGGGGTGTGGATGTAGCAAGAGTTGCATGAGCTAAGTCAAGCCATGTTGAGAATGTCTTTGTTGGCTGTCATTGAGGAGCTGATTAATTGATTTGGGATGTGCATGCACCTCTTTGTTGAGAATCAAGAAGCATGCAGGCCCTGAGGAAATGTGTCTGCATGCCCTGGGCAAGACCAGCTGCTCGGCCGGGAGTTCCAAGTGAAAGGGAAGTTGCTTTTGTCAGGCCAGCCCTGGCTGGAGACATACCTCACTGGAATTA
This sequence comes from Cricetulus griseus, assembly GCF_003668045.3. Taxonomy (NCBI): domain Eukaryota; kingdom Metazoa; phylum Chordata; class Mammalia; order Rodentia; family Cricetidae; genus Cricetulus; species Cricetulus griseus. The sequence goes on along the minus strand of NC_048595.1, from coordinate 190,985,520 downwards.
CAGGTGCATGGGAGAGAATCTGCCTTAGTGACCATGGCTCTGTCTGCCTGGCCCAGGGAAGTGAGTGAAGGACACTACCAGGATTTCTAAATGCTTACATAGCCTAGGTTCTTCCTAGCCTGGGCATGCTCTAAGAGACATGAGACATGTTCTGACTTTCCACAAAGCCACTCCTCTCCTCCCTTGGCTTTCTGAATTGTTGCCTGTGAATATTCTAGAAGTCTAATGATCCCTCTGGGAATAGCCTTTTTCTTTTGTCTTACTTCAGTGGTTCCCAACCTGTGGGTCATAATCCCTTTAGGGGTTGAATTATCTTTTCACAGGGGCACATATCAGATATCCTGCACATCAGATATTTACATTATAATTCATAACAGTAGCAGAATTATAGTTATGAATTAGCAACAAAATAATTTAATGGTAGGAGTTACCACCACATGATTAACGTATTAAAGGTTTGCAGCAGGCCGGGCGTTGGTGGCGCACGGCTTTAATCCCAGCACTGGGGAAGCAGAGGCAGGCGGATCTCTGTGAGTTTGAGGCCAGCCTGGTCTCCAGAGCGAGTGCCAGGATAGGCTCCAAAACTACACAGAGAAACCCTGTCTTGAAAAGCCAAAAAAAAAAAAAAAAAAAAAAGGTTTGCAGCATTAGGAAGGTTGAGAACCAGTGTCTTAATTATTCATTCAAGAGATACTGTGATTGACATTGTCCACATGAGGCTTCACTGTTAATCAGTACCTTGATAGCCTTTCTGTTTTTAAAGCTTTAATTTATTCATTTATGTATTTGTGTGTGCCTGTGTGGGGAGGGGCATTCTATGGTGTGTGTGTGTGTGTGTGTGTGTGTGTGTGTGTGTGTGTGTGTGTGTAGAGAACAAAGAGGAAGGCCCTTTTGTAGGCATTTTGTGGGAGGCCCCTCTTATTCCATGAGTGTTGGCATCTGACCTCTGATCCTCACATGGGACAAATGAATTGAGCCATCTTTTCAGTCTCCTGTCATGCTTTCTTAACACATAATATAGGACTTGGCGGCAGCAACATTCAAAATAGTGGGCTTTAGACCTTGGAGGCCATTGAATTTGAGGATAAGGCAATCTCAGAGCTGCAATCCCAGCCCTGGCTAGAGTGCTAGCTTTGAAATTCCTTGCTCCACAACTGAGACAGAATATTTCTGCCATCCCCTAACATCCTATCTGTTCTTCTGACGTCAGTCTCCCCCATCCGTGGCTCTAGACACTCAAGCTGTGCCAGCTGTCAGCGTGGATTAGCGGTGCTTATTCTAAAGCGTCAGATAAATGAGAAGCATGTAACATGTGCTCTTTTGTGTCTGGCTTCTTTGCTTTTGAGATGTGTGTGCATTGTTTTTTGAATCCAGGCCGCCCCTCTCTATAGCTAAGCTGTGTCCCACTGTATGTAATGAGTTCTGATCTAATCATCTATTGATCTCACACCCGCTTGGTGCTATTGGAAGTTAAGCTGCTATGAACATTTCTGTCTTTGGGGAGATGTGTTTTCTGTGCTCCTGTGAAAATGGCTGGGAGTAGATCTAACGAGACACGTGAGTAACACTTGTCAAATGATACATGAAACCCCCATACTCTGAAATGACTAAGGCATCAACAGTGCTTCCTATTGTCACTCCCCACCCCCAATTTCATCATTTTCTAGATGTGTAAAGGTTTTCTGTGACGACTAATGATATTTAACGACTTCTGTGTATTTATTGACTGTCTTGTATTTTCTCTTAAGAAGTAGTTGCTCATTAAAAAAATAGTTTGGGGGGACAGTAGAATGGCTCAGGGGGTGAAGTAGCCTGCCTCCAAGCTTGATGGATCCCTGGGACTCACATGGTGGAAGGAAAGAACAGACTCCTCCTGGAAGTTGTCCTCTGACCAATTCCCAAATGCCATGGCATTAGTGTCCCTCACACAAACCAAATAAATGAAGATGCAATAAAAATGAAAAATTCTTTTGGCCTAGATTTTTATGTAGACATGTAAGACCATGCATGTATATGTGACATAGTTAAAGTAGAATTGTCAAAGGAGCAAGGAGGGCTAGAGGGAGGGAGAGAAGCGGGCAGGGTGTGGAGTGTGGGAGAAATATGCACAGCATGGCATATATAATTGTATGAAAATGTCCTTGTGTAACACTGCACAATGTACAATTAATATGTACAGTGTAGAAGGTGTATTCCCAAGTACTATTTAAAATTCAGTTATTCAATGGATAAAATATTTCTTTTTTTTAAAGATTTTATTTATTTATTATGTACACTACATTCTGCTTCCATGTATATCTGCACACCAGAAGAGGGCACCAGATTTCATAACAGATGGTTGGGAGCTGAGAATTGAACTCAGGACCTCTGGAAGAGCAGTCAGTGCTCTTAACCTCTGAGCCATCTCTCCAGCCCCCAGGAGAAAATATTTCTACGTGTGCTTTTGTAACTAAATTTACCATACCTGCAAAATAACCCCAAAGAATATTGTTTGGGTGAACAGGAAGACAAATAAGAATGATATAATGACATATAGGACTACTTTTAAGTTAACTTTACAAAAACTGGGACTAGAGAGGTGAGTCGGCAGCTAAGAGCACTGACTGCTTATGCAGAGGACCCAGGTTTAGCTCCCAGCACCCCCATAGTGGCTCACATCCATTTGTAACACCTAGTTCCAGGGAACCTGATGGCCCTTTCTGTCTTCTTCAGGCACTAGGTGCACACCAGGGTACACATACATCCATATAGGAAGGCAAACATTTATGCACATAGAAATTTTTTTAATTAGGGACTAAAGAAATGGCCCAGTGGTTAAGAACCCTTGCTTTGCAGCCAGAAGACCTGTTCAGATCCCAGGACCCAAGTAACAAGGTGAGTGGCCTGCAAATGCCCTTGACTACAACCATATGAAAGCGTATGCCCTCTCTGGGCTCTGTGCATGCACAGATGCACACATGTACATATCCACACACGTGTGCATGCTCACAACAAATAAAATAAGCTGCAAAAAAATCTAAAAACCGAAAAGTTAAAAGATAAAAGTTGGGTTGATTATCTTCTTTTGGATATAAAGAGCTCTTTATATTTTTCTGGGAACAATACCCTTGTCAGATATGTCGATTACAACTCACATGTCCTGCCAGCCTCTTGTCATAAAAAAGCATAGTTCTTTATGTTGGAAATGAACTCATCATCTTTTTTCTTTTATGGCTTGCATATTCTATGTCCTAAGAAATTGCTGCCTTCTCCAGGACTACAAATGTTTGAGTTATATAATCTTAGTATTTTGTTCATATATACAATTCATTTTAAGATTTTTACAAACGGTATGATAGAGGGCCCAGAACCATTTCCTTATAAATGGATATCCCATTTCTACTTTACTGTTTGTCAGAATAAATATTGTTTCCCAATTGAACTATGTTGGTGCCTTTTTTATTCTGATTATTTAATTAAATTTTGGGAGGACATAGTGCTGGGTGAAACACGGGGCTTTGTGCATGTCAGGCAAGCCCCTTATCGCTGGGCTCTTTCCCCAGCCCTGTCTTGTCACCTTAGACCACTGAATATATAGGCCTTTATCCAAAAAAATTTGGTGCCATATATGTGCTGACCAAAAGCATACTACTGGGTACCTGTAGCTATGTAGCAAATTATAGTATACACAAGTGTTTAGGATATTCTATATAATTTAGATTTTCCTATGATATTTGGAATGGACTTACCAATTTTTGTAAAAAAAATCTGGTCTACAATTGACATTTGTATTTTAATCTCTGTCATTTCATTTTGCTCTGTTCACTTCTTAATTCTGGTCGTGTCTTTTGGGAATTCCTTTAGATTTTTTTTTTTTTTTTGTAGACATGAGATTATTCACTGTGGAAAAAATTGTTTTGGACTTCTGAGATGATTCAGTGTGTAAGAATGCATGCTCTGGGTTCAAATCCCCTGTGCTCACATAAAAACCTGGGTATAGTTGCATGTACCTGTAACATTGGCCTTGAGGTTAACAGAAGCAGGAGGTCCTAGAGCTTCCTGGCCAGCCAATCCAGACAAAACCAGCCAAACTTGTGGTTCAGCAAGAGACTTTATCTCAAAGCAATAAGGCAGACTCTTGACATCTGTTCTGGCTGCACACGCAGGTGAACAAGCATGCTTGTTCATGTCTGGGTACCATATACATACATTTATACACACATACACACAATTTACACATACATACACATATACAAATGCATACATACACATACACACATACACACATAAATACATATACACAAGTACATACACACATCTATATATGCACATACATATACACACGTGCACATACACATGCACATATATATACTCACGACACACGTACACATATACAAGTGCACACACATTTATATATACACATACACAAGCACACATGGATTTATTTATACACATTTACACACATGCAAACACACATTTATATATACATATACACACATGCACACACACAATGAAAGTTACTTTTCCTTATTCTTTTATGATCTCTATGAATTCCTGCTTACCTCATTGTACTAGTGCTAGCCTCCAGGACATTACGCTGAAATGACAAACACAAATAATTTTCTCTTGTTCCTCTCTGAGGAAGAAAGCAAGACTTACACCAGTACATGTGACTCTCCCTGTGCTGTTTCTTGTACTTGTTGAGGCTGAAAAGCTCCTCTGTGGCTAAAATCTTTTATCATGAATGAATGTCAAATTTTGGCAAATGCTGTTTCTGCTTTTAGGTGAAAAATATTTTCTTACTTTTATCAATGTGTTGGATCTCATCGACCAGCTTTTAGTGTTAAGGCAAATTTGCCTTCCTAAGATAAACACAACGTTGTCAAAATGTGTTATGGGGAACACAAGTTTTTGTTTCTTTATGTTTTAATTAAAGGGGTACACCATAAAACTGTTTGGTAGTTTTATTTATAGAAAACTATTTAGTTCCTGCATTATATATTATGTGTAAACTTATCATATTCCTTGAACTGGTTTTCATCATTTTAAAAGACATTATCCTTTTTCTTTGGGCTTGTGGGTTTATTTCCTTCAGAGTGTCCACACTCCACCACTGGCTGTTGTTCTGTAAGATGTTCTTGCTTCGATTCTACTACTGATGATTTGTGACTTTCTTCTTGGTCATTTAGAATAGACATTTATCAGTTTTACTGGTCTTTTCAAGGAACTAGATTTTAGATTAGTGGATTTTTCTACTTTTATCCTTCCACTGTTATTGATTCTTTGCTAATCTTTGCTCTCATTTTTCTTTCCTTCTGCTTATTTGGAATGAACTTGTTTTTCTGAGGCAGGGACACAGTTCAAGGGCAGGGTGCTTCATTAGCTTTAGATGGCCCTGGGGTTGATTCCTTAAGCCACCAAACACAAACAAGCAAACAAAATGTTTCCTCTGCTTCTTGGGTAGAACTGTTTTTTTTTTTTCATTTCTAATCTAGTAATGTCATATGTAAAGTGCTACTACATCTGACAAATTGTGTTATTTCATTATCATTCAGTTTACAACATTTTAAATTTTTTCTCTGAGAATTCTTTTTTGTGCCATGTTTATTTATGAGACTACTGTTAACATTTCAAATACTTGAGGATTTTTAAAAATTCCAAGTAGTCTAAAAATCCCTTCAAGGGGCCACAATATGCTTTTGGCAACTCCTCTAGATAATAGTAATTGTTATTATTATCTAAGACAAGGTTATTATTTTCAAGACAAGGTTTCTCTGTGTAACTTGGCTGTCCTGAAACTCACTCTGTAGATCAGTCTGACCTCAAACTCACAGAGATTGGCCTGTCTCTGCCTCCTGAGTACTGGGATTAAAGGCTTGCTTCACCACTGCCCAGCATCTCATAATTACTTTTTAAAGATTTATTATTTTATTTCATGTTTAGTGAGTGTGGATTTCTGGTGCTTTCAGAGAGCAGAAGACTTCCTCTGAAATTAGAGTTACAGATGGTTGTGAGTTTCCATGGGGGAGAGCCCGGTTCTCTGTATGGGCAGCCAGTGCTCTTAACCAGTGAGCCATCCCACCATCCTCTAGTTTTATAATTAGCAAAGTGTGCAGGACATAAAGTTGTCTGCTTTGGAAATGTTCATTGCACTTGACAATAATAAGCCCTTTGCCATTGCTGGATATCCCATGACTGTGAGACCTGCCAAGTTGGTTGATGTGGGGTTGATTTTACCTCTAACCTTAATGATCTCTATCTTCTTCTTCTCTGTCAGTCACTCAGAGAGGAATGCTGAAGTCTCAGGCTATAGCTGTGTGTGTTTCTCCTTTCAGAGACTTTTTTGGTAACAGAGACTGATGCTCCAAAACATAGTTGTTCAGGAATAACAAGGGATTGCGATCTAGGGTCTGTATGCCATGTGGACCACAGATAACCCAGGGATTGAGGCAAGGCAAAGCCTTAACATGCATAGAGGAAATGTCCCAATAAGCTGTCTTCCTTCTTCGTACCTCACCCCCTTCCTGGACTCTCATACAGAAACTTTCTTTGGTTAAACATGGTTTGATTTTTCTAGATTTTTTAAAATCAGTGTTTTCTTTATTTTAAATATTTTTAAATTTTTACCTGTATGAATGTTTTACCTGCATATTTGTCCATATGCTGCATGTCTGCCTGGTGCTGGAGGAGGTCAGAAAAGAATATTGGATCCCTTGGAACTGGAGTTATGAACAGATGTGGGCTGCCATGTGGATGCTGGGAATTGAACCTGGGCCTAGAGGAGCAGCTGATACTTTCAACTGCTGAGTCATCTGTCTGGACCCAGAATCTCTTTCTTTCAAAGTGTGTGTGTGTGTGTGTGTGTGTGTGTGTGTGTGTGTGTGTGTGTGTGTGTGTATGTATGTATGTATGTGTCTACTTGAGTGTCTGTGTGAGTGTATGCCACATGTGTGTGGGTGGGTACCTGAAGAGACTGGAGGGTATCATATGTTAACCCCACTGGAGAGAATAAGACCACTACCACAACATTTTGAGCTAAATTTGAAGCAAGCTTTATTAAATACTGGCCAGGATAATGGACACTGGCCAGGTTCATATCCAGGATTTTCAGAGAATAGCCACTAACTATGTTGGTCTATTGCTTATAAAGGCAAAACTCCCAAGGATACATACTTCCTGCCTAAGTACCTCCCACCTATGTGTGACCAAGCACATCCTGTGTAGCTGGGGCAACCAACCTTGTTTACAAGAGTGAAAGTATGTGGCTTGTTGTCTGTTGCCAGGAAGACATCCTTCAGAGAACTGGTCTGTCCTTTAAGTTGCAAATCAGAACAAATTACCCTGTCTCAAGGCAATAAAGTAGAATGCCATAGAGGAAGACAGACAATGTTTTGTTAATAAAGTAGAATGCCATAGGGGAAGATTGTCAATGTTCTGTTCTGGCTTTCCCATGAGTATACACAGGTATGTGCAGGGTCTTAGCCCAACCACAGAAGGCTGAGCTGGGTCTAAGGAAGGATAAGTACACTACTGGCCTGTTCCCCAGTCTCCCAGAATCCCAGAGACAATCAGACACAGCAGAGTCTAGTGGAGCAGGATCTTGTTTACTGTCCCACAGCAAGCATCTTTTAAAACGCTTATCATGTGCCTAGGTGCTCTATGCTTTGCCTAGTGAACATGAACTGTTCATGCAGTGACCTCATCTTGTTCAATCTAGGCAACCAACCATCTTTTTTGTAAACAACTCAGGACTTGCCCATCTGACTCCCCTCAGCACCATCTTTGACTGACTCATGGACCCTACAGATTCCCCCTTTTTGTTCTAGACTATGGCCCATCTTATTTCACAGTACAGGCCTCTTGGCACCTCCTCAAAGGTTTACCTCCAATAGCACCTTTTGTCAAGGTTCACTCAAAAGGAAGATATCCTCAGGGCTGAGCCTATCACAAAGTACACAAGGGGTCATCAGTTGGGCCTCTTGAGTCTTTGTTCTGATTAGTCTGACCAGCCTATTGAAAAGGCAAGGCCCAAAGACACAAATTAAGGTTATTACTATAAAGGAACCCAATAGGGTGGAGATTGTCTTATCCAGGAGCCCATCCCCATTTTCTCACAGCTCCATTGTGCACAGTAGAAGGCGTCCACCCCACCACATTTGGCTATGTCCATTGCAGTTTGATTGCTCCCGGGGCATATGTAAAAGTCAGTGTTCCTTAAGGCTGCCCTATTGGAAACATGTGAGCAGCCTGGGGAGGGACATATTCCAAAAGGATGAAATAATATAGAAGGGACTGTAAAGAACATTGAAAACCAAAAAGACAGACACTGAGTTGTGAATAATCTTCCAGAATAATCTTCCATTCCATGTGCTTCTTTCTAGAACTACTCAGGAGAGCTGTGTCCCCAAAGTACTGGGCAGCCCCACCCCTCTATCTATACTGGATTAGGCTTCTATGTCAGTTCCCTTGAACTGTAGTTTCACACTGGTGCCTGTGGTTTTCCCAGGTGAGTGCTGCCTGCCTTTAGGAGGGCCATAGTTCTGTGGTCCCATGCACAGTAATTCCACTCCCACAGCTCCAGGAGGCATTGGGCTGCTGAGTCTTGTCTGCTGTGGCTCCTGCTGGTGACAGGTCTCTGCATGGCCCCTGTAGCAGCCTTTGCAGTCTAGGTAGAAGAGTCACACCCCACTCTGAAGTTGTTTTGTGAGCCTGCAGAATTAACACCCTGTGGACACCTCTGGGGTTCATTGTGTGGGCACCTAGGGGTGCTTGAGTCTTTGCTGGAACAGCCAGTGAATGCTGCCCTGGAAGCAGAGAAGAATGCCAAAAGTGGCCTCATGGATGCACCACCCTTAGACTTTTCTCCTTCAGCTCTGGGTCTGTGGTGGAAAAGAGCTCAGAGATGTTTCTATGGTACCTGGTTCTTTTCTATTTGTGCTGATTTCTTTAAGTTTCTCTTAGCATTTGCTGCCAAACACACTTTGTTATAGTTTTCTGGCAAGGCTGCAAATTTTCCAAAATTTTACACTCTGTTCTCCTTTTAATTACAAAATCTGCCTCTAAGTCATGGTTTTTCTTCCTGGTATCAGCAGAGGTAGAAGTAACCATGCAGAAACTCAGGCACTTTGCAATTTCCTGTGGAAATCCTACTCCATCACTTATGAAGTTCACCTTTTACAAAGCCCTAGGCCATGGGCACAGGGCTGCCATGCTCCTTGCAACTGAAGATCACAGATGGCCTTGACTCCAGTTCTCATGAGGATGGTCCTAGTTTCCACCAGAGAGCAAAGAAAGCTCTCCGCTAGATATTGCTCTCAGCATTCTGGCTGATGACTTATAAGTAATCTCTACATTTTCTATAGTCATCTTTGTTGTTCTTTTGTTTAAGCTGCAGCTGCTAATATAGAAAGGAACAACGAATAAGCAATCCACGTGGAGTTTATTTACCGGAAAGGGGGGAAAAGGGGGATGGGCAGTCAGCCAACCCTAGGGGAGCCGAGAGAAAGAGAGCGAGGGGTGTGGGGCAGGACCTTTTAAAGGGAAGGTTGCATATGCGCAGTAGGGCAAAGGTCGAAAGGCATGGCGGGTGAGTGAGTACCCGCTTGTTAGGGGGCGGGGTTAGGGTCATCCAGGTGTTTTGTTCTTACAATCTTGCTTTCCTTTTCTTTTAGAATTATTACTGTTGTTGAGTGTGAGTGTGTGGCATACATGTGTGGACGCACACATGTCATCAATGCATGTGGAGGTCAGAAAACAATTTTGTGAAGTTGCTCTCTGTTTTCACCATGGGATACAGGGATTGAACTCATGTCATTGACCTTTCATGCCAAATACTTTATCAACTGAACCATTTGCCAGTTTTTTTTTTTTAAAAAAACTTTTTAATGGTTTTTTATTTAAAAATTTTTCATACAATATATGTTAATTATGTTTCTCCTTCCCCTGTCTCCTCTCAGAACCTCCTACTGCCCTACCTACCCAACTTCAGTTTTCTCTCTCTTAAAAAAAAACCCACAAAAAAAACACAACAAAAAAATCAGAACAGATGAACAACAACAAAAAATGCCAAAACAAAATAAAAAGTCTATAAACAAAACAAAATATGGAATTTGTTTTGTGTTAGCCAACTACTCCTGAGCATGGGGCCTGCCCTGGAGTGTGCTTGATATAACCAGTGCACTCCATTGAAAAAAGTTGAATTTCCCTTTGCTAGCATGTATCAATTGCAAATAGCTTCCTTATGCTTTAGCAATGAGGACATATGATCAATTTTGGAGAAAGTTCTGTGGGCTGCTGAGAAGAAAATATACCCTCTAGTGTTGGGATAAAATGCTCTGTAGATGACCATTAGGCCCATCTGATTTATGCCATATTTGACTCCAGCATTTCTCTGTTTAGTTTTTGTCTGCATGACCTGTCTACTGGCAAGAGTGGGCTATTAAAGTCATCCACTATCACTTTGTGTGGGTCAATATGTGAGTCAAGCTGTAGTAGTGTTTCTTTTATGAACTTGGGTGCCCTCAGGCTTAGTGCATACATGTTTAGAATTACAATATCCTCTTGGTGGAGTTTTCCTTTGATAGGTATGTAGTGTCCTACCCCATCCGTTCTGATTAGTTTTAGTTTTAAATCTATTTTGTTAAATACTAAGATGGTGACACCTGCTTGCTTCTTGAGTCCATTTGCTTTGAAGATGTTTTCCATCCTTTTACCCTGATATGATGTCTATCCTTACTGGTAAGGTGTGTTTTTTGACTGCAGAAATAATCTGGATTCTGTTTTCTAATCCAACCTGTCTTTGTATTCAAGAATTGAGACTGCTTCCTTCCCCCTCCTCCTCCCTGACATCTCTTGAGCCCTACTCCTACCCAAGGTCCCCATCATCCCAGGATCTCTCTGGGCCTGAGGCTGCAGAGAGCGAACCTGCCTGCATAGAATGGACCCACCTAGACAGGAAGGACCTCCCTGAGTCTGGAAATACCTCACTCTTCCTTCCCCCTCTGCCTCCCTGACCTCTGCTGAGTGAAGAGACTACCAGGAAAGGCAAGATCGTCCATATCTGCAGACATTGAAGTCTTGGCGCACACACACCACTGGGTGACAAGAGGAGATAGAAAGACCCCACCTGCACCCACTGGAAGAAGAGATGGGAAGAAGGCAGAATAAGAACACACTCAATAGAAAGACCAATATGACACCACCAGAATCTAGGGACTCCACACCAGCAAGATCTAAAAAGCACAACACAGAGGAAGAAGAAGAGACAGACCTAAAAAAATCTACTTCATGAAGATGTTCGAGACCCTTAAAGAGGAAACAAGAAAATTTCTTAAAGAAATAGAAGAAAAAACAAACAAACAAAAAACAAGAAATAAGTTCTCTTAAAGAATCTAAAGAAAAAACAACCAAAGAAGTGAAGGAAGCACTGGAAACAGTTCAAGCCATGAAAGATGAAATAGAAACAATAAAGAAAACACAGAGTGAGGGGATGCTGGAAATACAAAGACTGGATAAATGATCAGGATCTAAGGATGTGAGCATAACCAATAGAATATAAGAGATGGAAGAGATAATCTCAGTTGTTGAAGACTTTCTAGAAGATATACATTCATTGACCAAAGAATATCTCAAGTCCAACAAATCTCTAATACAAAATATCCAGGAAATATGGGACACCATGAAAAGTCCGAATCTAAGAATGATAGGTATAGAAGAAGGTGAAGAAATACAGCTCAAAGGTACAGAAAACATATTCAACAGAATCATAGAAGAAAACTTCCCCAACCTACAGAAGGATATGCCTATGAAAGTACAAGAAGCTTACAGAACACCAAATAGACTGGACCACAAACAGAACTCCCCTCACCACATAATAATCAAAACACAAAACTTACAGAATAAAGAGAAAATGTTAAGAGCAGCAAAGAAAAAAGGTCAAGCAACATATAAAGGCAGACCTATCAGAATCACACCTGACTTCTCAATGGAAACTTTGAAAGCCAGAAGGTCCTGGATAGATGTCCTACAAATACTAAGGGAACATGGGTGCCAACCCAGACTACTGTACCCAGCAAAGCTTTCAATCACTATAGATGGAGAAAACAAGACATTCCATGACAAAACCAGATTTAAACAATACATATCCACAAATTCCGCACTACAGAAGGTCCTAGAGGGAAAATTCCAACCCAAAAAAGATAACTGCACTCACAAAAACATAGGTAATAGATAATCCAACTTTACCAAACAGGAAGAGAAACAGGAGGGCAAAATCCACACACAATGACACCACCAAAAATATATCCAAAACAAACAAGAACCAACAATAAATGGACATTAATATCCCTCAATGTCAATGGTCTTAAGCTGGCTATAAAAAGTTACAGGTTAACAGACTGGATATGAAGACAGAATCCATCCTTCTGCTGTATACAAGAAACACACCTCAACTTCAGAGACAGGCGTTACCTCAGAGTAAAGGGTTGGGAAAAGATTTTCCAATCAAGTGGACCCAAGAAACAAGCTGGTGTAGCAATCCTAATAGCTAACAAATTAGACTTTAAACTAAAATCAATCAAAAGAGATGAAGAAGAGCCTTTAATACTCATCACAGGAAAAGTCCATCAAGATGAAGTGTTAATCCTAAACATCTATGCCCCAAACACGAAGGCACCCACATTTGTAAAAGAAACATTACTAAAGCTCAAACCACACATAGAACCACACACACTTATAGTAGGAGATTTCAACATCCCTCTTTCACCACTAGACAGGACCACCAGACAGAAACTTAACAAAGAAACAAAGCAATTAATAGAAGTTGTCACTCAATTGTATTTAACATACATCTATAGAAGTTTCCATCCAAACACAAAAAGATATACCTTCTTGTGAGCACCACATGGAACCTTCTCTAAAATGGAACACATACTTGGCAACATAGCAAACCACCACAGATACAAAAAGTTGAAATAACTCCCTGTATCTTATCAGACCGCTATGCTTTAAGATTAGAATTCAACAGCAATACAAATTGCAGAAAACCTACAAACTCATGGAAATTGAATAACACCCAATTGCACCATTCCTAGGTAGAGGAATAAATAAAAAGTGAAATTAAAGACTTTCTAGAATTTAATGAGAATGTAGACACAACATACCCAAACTTATGGGACACTCTGAAAGCAGTGCTAAGAGGAAAGTTCATAGCACTAAGTGCACACATGAAGAAACTGGAGAATAGTCACACTAGAGAATTGACAGGACAACTGAAAGATTTAGAACAAAAAGAAGCAAAGTCACCACGGAGGAGTAGATGCCAGGAAATAATCAAACTGAGGGCTGAAATCAATAAAGTAGAAACTAGGAAAACATTACAAAGAATCAATGAAACAAAGAGTTGGTTCTTTGGATAGACGAATCTCTATCCAAACTAACCAAAAGGCAGAGAGAGAGCATGCTATTAACAAAATCAGAAATGAAAAGGGGGATATAACAACAGACACTGAGGAAATCCAGAGAATCATCAGGTTATACTTTGAAAACCTGTACTCCACAAAATTTGAAAATCTAAAGGAAATGTACAATTTTCTGCATAGATATCACTTACCAAAATTAAACCAAGAACAGATAAGCAGTTTAAACCGACCTATAACCCCTAATGAAATAGAAGCAGTCATCAAAAGCCTCCCAACCAAAAAAAGCCCAGGGCTAGATGGCTTCACTGCAGAATTCTACCAGAAATTCAAGCAGGAGCTAATACCAGTACTCCTCAAATTGTTCCACACAATAGAAGCAGGGGGGACATTGCCAAACTCTTTTTATGAGGCTACATTACTTTGATACCCAACCCACACAAAGATACAACTAAAAAAGAGAACTACAGACCAATAACCCTCAAGAATATTGATGCAAAAATACTCAACAAAATATTAGTGAATCGAATCCAAGAACACATCAGAAAAATCATCCACCATGATCAAGGCCTCATCCCAGGGATGCAAGGATGGTTCAACATACGAAAATCCCCATAAATGTAATCCACCATATAAACAACTTGAAAAAGAAAAACCACATGATCATCTCACTAGATGCTGAAAAAGCCTTTGACAAAATCCAGCATCCTTTCATGATAAAGATCTTGGAGAGAATAGGAATAACAGGAACATATCTAAATATAATAAAAGCAACATATAGCAAACCAACAGCCAACATCAAACTAAATGGAGAGAAACTCAAAGCGATTCTTCTAAAATCAGGAACAAGACAAGGCTGTCCACTCTCTCCATACCTCTTCAATATTGTACTTGAAGTCCTAGCTAGAGCAATAAGACAACAAAAGGAGATCAAGGGGATAAAAATTGGAAAGGAAGAAGTCAAACTTTCACTATTTGCAGATGATATGATAGTCTACATAAATGACCTGAAAAACTCTACCAGGGAACTCCTACAGCTGATAAACACCTTCAGCAAAGTGGCAGAATACAAAATTAACTAAAAAAAATCAGTAGCCCTACTATATACAGATGATAAACAGAATGAGAAAGATATCAGAGAAATATCACCCTTCACAATATCCACAAACAACATAAAATATCTTGGGGTAACACTAACCAAAAAAAGTGAAAGACCTGTACAGCAAGAACTTTGAGTCTTTAAAGAAAGAAATTAAAAAAGATACCAGAAAATGGAAAGATCTCCCATGCTCTTGTATAGGTAGAATCAACGTAGTAAAAATGGCAATCTTGCCAAAAGCAATCTATAGATTCAACGCAATCCCCATCAATATCCCAACTCAGTTCTTCACAGACCTTGAAAGAACAATTCTCAACTTTATATGGAAAAACAAAAAACCCAGGATAGCCAAAACAACCCTGTACAATAAAGGAACCTCTAGAGGCATCACCATCCCTGACTTCAAGCCCTATTCTAGAGCCATAGTCCTGAAAACAGCTTGGTATTGGCATAAAAATAGACAGGTAGACCAATGGAATAGAGTTGAAAATCCTGATATTAACCCACACACCTACGAACACCTGATTTTCGACAAAGATGCTAAATCTATACAATGGAAAAAAGATAGCGTCTTCAACAAATGGTGCTGGCACAACTGGATTCGGACATGTAGAGGACTGCAGATAGATCCATATCTGTCACCATGCACAAAACTTAAGTCCAAATGGATCAAAGATATCAGCATAAATCCAGCCATACTGAGCCTTCTAGAAGGGAAAGTGAGAGATACCCTTGAACGTATTGGTACGGGATACTGCTTCCTGTACATAACACCAGTAGCACAGACATTGAGATCTACAATTAACAAATGTGACCTCCTGAAACTGAAAAGCTTCTGTAAAGCAAAGGACACAGTCAGTAAGACAAAATGATAGCCCACAGAATGGGAAAAGATCTTCACCAACCCCACATCTCACAGAGGGCTGATTTCTAAAATATACAGTGAACTCAAGAAGCTAGCTACCAAAACACCAATCAATGAAATTAAAAAGTGGTGCACAGAACTAAATAGAGAATTCTCAACAGAAAAATCTAAAATGGCTGAAAGACATTTAAGAAAGTGCTCAAAATCCTTAGCCATCAGAGAAATGCAACTCAAAACAACTCTGAGATACCATCTTACACTGGCCAGAACGGCTAAAATCAAAAACACCAATGACAATCTGTGCTGGAGAAGATGTGGAGAAAAAGGAACACTCCTCCTTTGCTGGTGGGAGTGCAGATTTCTAAGACCACTCTGGAAATCATATGGCGGTTGCTCAGGAAAATGGGAATCAAGATCCAGCAATTCCTCTCTTAGGCATATGCCCAAATTGTGCACGTTCATGCAACAAGGACAACCGTGTTCATAGCAGCATTGTTTGTAATAGCCAGAACCTGGAAGCAACCTAGATGCCCCTCAACTGAAGAGTGGATAAAGAAAATGTGGTATATTTATACAATGGAGTACTACTCAGCAGAAAAAAGCAACGGAATCTTGAAATTCACAGGCAAATGGATGGAATTAGAAGAAACCATTCTGAGTGAGGTAACCCAGTCACAAAAAGACAAACATGGTATGACAAACTCATATATGAATTTAAGACATGGAACAAAGGATTACCAGCCTACAGTCCTCTTCACCAAAGGAACTAGGAAACAAGAAGGACCCTAAGAGAAAAATGCATGGTCCCTGGAATATGGGAAGGGCCAGGATCTCCTAAGTTAATTCAGAGCATGAGGGTAGGGGAGAGGGAGCTGGCAGAATGTGAGGTGGAGAAGAGGAGGGGAGAGGAGGAAATGGAGGAGCAGAAAGGTTGAGTTGGGGGAAGAATAGAGGAGAGCAGAATGAGAGATATCATAACAGAGGAAGCCATTATGGGTCCGAGGAGAGATCTGGCACTAGGGAGATTTCCAGAGATCTACAAGGATGACACCAATCTAGGCAATGGTGGAGAGGCTACCCTAAATGCCCTTCTCCTGTAATTAGACTGATCACTACTTTATATGCAATCCTAGAGCCCTCTTCCAGTAGCTGATGGAAGCAGAGGCAGACACCCACAGCTATACACTGAACTGAACTCTGAAATCCAGTTGCAGAGAGAGAGAAATGAAGTTCAAGGGGGTCAGGACCAGGCTGGTGAACCCCACAGAAACAGCTGACCTGAACAAGGGGGAACACATGGCCCCCAGTCTGCTGTCTGGGAGGCCATCACTGGATTGATCCAGACCCCTGAAAGTGGATGTCAACGAGGAGGCCTCGGCACCCTATGGGGCCTCTGGTAGTGGATTAGTATTTTTCCCTGGTATAAGAAGGGACTTTGAGAGCCCATCCTATGTGAAGGGATACTCTCTTGCCTGGACACATGGGGGAGGGCCTAGGCCCAGCCCAGGATGATGTTGTGGAATTTTGGGAGCCCTGTGGAGGGCCCTACCTTCTATGAGGAGCAGAGGGGGAGGGGGCTGGTGGAGAGTTGGGGGGAGAGGGAGAAGGGATTGACATGTGAAATTATCATTTTGCAAAAATAAAAAAATGCCAAAAAAAAGAATTGAGCCCATTAACATTGAGAGTTGTTAATGAATAGTGTTCATTAACTCCTGTTATTTTGTTGTGGTGATGTGGGTCCCTCCTCCTGATTTACTGTTCTTATTTTATTGGTGCCTTGGGTCCTCTTGGGTTCAGTTCACCTTTTCAGACTGAAGCTTTTCTTTGCATATCTTTTATAAGAGCTGGACTGGTAAGTAGAAATTGCTTAAATTTAGTTTTGCCATGGGATGCTTTTCTTTCTCTGTCCATTGCAATTGATAGTTTTGCTGGGTATAGTAGTCTGGCCTGACATCTGTGATCTCTAAGTTTGTAGAACATCCATCCATGTCTTTCTGGCCTTCAGAATCTCCATTGAAAATCTAGGTGTTACTCTAATGGGTCTGCCTTTGTATGTGACTTTATCTTTTTCCCTTCCAGCTTTTCATATCCTTTCTTTGTTCTGTACATTCAGTATTTTGATTATTATGTGTCATGAGTGGGTTTTTTCTGGTCCAATCTATTTGGTGATCCATATGCTTCTTGTACTTTGATAGACATCTTTTTCTTTAGAGTGGGAAAATTTTCTTCTCTAATTTTGTTTAAAATATTTTCTCTACCATTGAACTAGTTTTCTTCTCCTTCCTCTATCCCTATTATTCCTACATTTGGTTTTCTCACAATGACGCAGATTTCCTGTATGTTTTGTGCTTGAATTTATTTTAGATTTAACATTTTCTTTTACTGAGCAACCCATTTCTTCTAACTTGTCTTCAAGACTTGAAGATTTTCTTCCATATCTTTTAATCTGTTGGTGAGACTGACCTCTGAGGTTTTTTGTTTAATACCCAAAGCTTTTCATTTCCAGTTTTATATCAGTGTGTGTGTGTGTGTGTGTGTGTGTGTGTGTATGTGTGTGTGTGTTTGATTCTATTTCTTTGTTAAATTATACGTTCATGTCTTGAAATGTTTTCATTATTTCATTCAACTGTTTGTGTTGAATAGTCTTCTTTAAGGCATTTATTCACATCTTCCTGGTGGTCCTTGAGCATATTCATAATCACCATTTTGAAGTCTTTGTCTTATGCTTCAGCTAAACTGCGTATCTCAAGGCCTATTGCAATATGATTTCTGGCTTCTGGAGGAGGCATATTATCTTGGTTGGTCTTGTTTTTTTGTTTTTTGTTTTCACTTGGGTCTGGAATCTGTAGTTAGGCTGTTTGAGGTATTTCTGGTCTTGTCTTCTTGAGTCCTCTTTTAGTTTTTGCTTGCTGTTGCCCACTCTGGCATCCAGTCAGCTGTGGTGGTTGTGGAGTCCTTGATAATGTTGCTTCAGGTTAGCAGGTGTCTTGGTGACTTTTCTATTTCCAAGACAAAACACTATGACCAAGGTAACTTATAGAATAAATTGTTTCATGGGGACTTACGGTTTCATAGACTTTCACAGGTTGGGTTCATGACCTTCATTTCAGGGAGCATGACATTGGAGCAGTAGTCAAGAGCTTGCATTCTTATCCTACTGTAAGAGACAGAAAAAAAAAAAAAAAAGACGAACTGGGCTTTTGAATGGCATTGACTTCTGAAACTTCAAAGCCCACCCCTGGTGGCACACCTCCTCAACATGGCCATGCTAAGACTTTTTTTAACATAGCTCATCAGTCAGAATGCATTTTCAGAAATATTTAGATTGAACCAAGAAGACTGTGATACACACATAACACAAATGTTCGCTACGGCCTGTAGTACATACTGAGAGCCGCCTCTACCAATATCACTGCTGCAACATATTATTTACCCTAGTGTTCTACTCGCTAACTTTAATTTTCACATAAATGCTATACAGAAAACTTAATACTTACTGAAATAAGCAGTAAGCTATAGAGGAATTAAACAAATTATCTCATTGATTTGTCTGTGTGTATGTGCACGTGCATTCACACTTGTGCTCAGATCATCTAGCTTAGCAAGTGCCATTAGCTGCTGAGGCATCCCTCCAGCCCTATGGCAGGGTTTCAAACTCTCCACTTACTGGCTACAAGCTTAAAGAATTATAAAGATGTGCATCCACGGGAGAAAACTATACCCATGGATACATAAGGAGCTTACGCCTCAGGGAAGGAGGAGAGGCTCTGGCCCAGAGTCAAGCATGTACTTGACACGTTGCTGAATTAAGGCCCCTTTCACTACAAAATAGTCGTGTGCTCCAGAGTTTGACTAAATTCTGAAAGTGAGAAATCTCTCATTGGGGCAACTGCTGTGTCCATTTACTATATACCTGACTTGAGAACTTCAGGTGACCGAAGCAAAGAAAGAATTTTGCAACAGCATCAAGTAACCCAAAGAAAGAATCAGTTTTGGAAAAGGCACACTTCATGTGTTTGTTAAGAGTAAGAATTCCTTTCTGCCAGGTAGTGGTGGTGCATGCCTTTAATCCCAGCACTCAGGAGGCAGAGGCAGGCAGATCTCTGTGAGTTCGAGGCCAGCCTGGTTGAAGCATTGACGTTGGCTCTTTATTGGGCTCTGGTAGATTTTGAATGTGGGGACATGAGGTGAGCAAATGACCTGAACCAACCACAACGGGTACTTTCTGTTGTTTGTGTTTGTAGCGGTGAGCAAGCCAAGAAGCATTAAGAGACAGGAGCCTGCAACACCCAATAGGCCTTATGGAACATTCTCTGTTACTAACTACCTACAGCAGTGGAAGACTAAAATTTGGCTTGCAATTGAAGGTGATTTTGCATGCTATATTGGCAGCTGTACATGCAGGAGGCAGTGGTTAATACAGTGGGAACAGCCTGCAAGTACTCAGAACTTTGATTCATATATAATTCTGTCTGTCTGGTTTCATTTCTGTTGCTTTGATAAATTACCCCATCACAAAGTAACTTAGGGGAGAAAGGGTTCTTTTAGCTTACAGTTCCTTGTTATAGTCCATCGTTGCAGAGGAATCACACAGCAGGAGTTTAAAGCAGGTAGTCATACCAAATCCTCGGGAGCTTAAAGAAATTAATGCACTCATGCTGAGTGTTCAGCTAGCTTTTTCTATTCTTATACCGCTCAGGGCCCCAAACCAGGGAGTGGAGCATCCCAATTTCAGGTTGGGTCTTCTCACATCACTCAAGGCAGTCAAGACGACCCCCCCTCCACACACACACACACACACACACACACACACACACACACACACACACACACACAGGCCAACCTGATCTAGACAACCTTTCATGGAAATTCTTTCCCAGCTGATTCTGGGCTTTATAAAGTTGATAATTAAATCCAATGATCATATGTCCATTTGTTAGAAATGGAAAATGGCCTTCAGCCAGGACCACAGTCATCATTGATTCCAACAGGAATTTGACTTTTATACAAGCCATTAAAATTCTTATCATTTACACGTGTGAAGTGTATGAAAAACCCATAACCACACAGCCACTATCCATCAAGATTCTTAGCCTGAGGGACTGACTCCTAGCAAGGAATTGTAGGCTCTACCTGTCACAGCTTTAGCAGTAAAAATATGCTCTTGTAGAGTTGGGGTGAAGCTATTAAATTTTTCTCCAAAGATAAGTTCAACAAACACTTACTAAGCCCTCTTTTAGACTTGGCCAACCACTATGCTAGGTATTGGGGCTAAGGCGGCACTAAATCACAGTATCTGTCCCAAGACTTGGGGAAATGTATCTCTCCCATAGTCTTGCAACTAAAATGAAGATAATTTTCTCTAGGACCCCAGGCTATGTCTGTGTTGCAGATTATTAATATACACAATTATTCTAAGAAAGTAGCATTATGGAAAGCTGAGAAGGCTAGGTTGTCATAAAGCAATGTAGGCTTGATAAATAATAGGTGAATCAACACACGACTAAACTAGAGCCCCAAACCCTCTCTCCAGTTGACACCAGTAAACACCAAGAATTGGCCACAGCAGACTCATAGTAATGGCCTAGCCCTTGTAATCATCCTGCATCCCACTTGTACATGAGTTCAAGCCCTTTCTAACCTCAAGAGCTACAATATTTTGGGCCGTACTCATTAGACATTGGATCAAATTGTGTAACTGACAATTTTAACTATATTATTTAAGTTTTAGTTATGTGCTTTCAGTTTCTTCCAAGCACCCACAATTCATTTATCAACCATAGACCTGTGCTATATTCATACACAGAACTAGGGGTTCTCTGAGCCTATGTTTTTCAGGGTTCCACTTTTGCATGGAACCCTGATCTTTTTTCTGTTTCTTCCAGCCAATAAACTAAGGGACTTTTCTGTGGCATTTTTGGTGGCATGGCACTGTTACCAGTGTGCCTAATGCTGCCCTTAGGAGAGAGGAACATAAAAATTTGAAACGAGATACTCACTCTCTATTCAAATTGTGACTTCTTTCTATAACCAGCATGCATTTTTCCATCACCAGTACAATTAGGCTGTTTACTTTGGCTTTGCATTTTTTCCTGGATTTATAGTTTAGTAGTTTAAAAAGGACCAGTTGATTTAAAGTCCACTTCTTTTTGTTTGTTTGTTTGTTTCTCAAGACAGGGTTTCTCTATGTAGCTCTGGCTATCCTGGAACTCACTCTGTAGACGAGGCTTTCTTCAAACTCAGAGATCCACCTGCCTCTGCCTTCCGAGTGCTGGGAGCAACAGTGTATATCACCACCTCGTGGAAAGCCCACTTCTTTTGAAAATTTATTTTATTTTGACATGATAATATAATTACATAATTCCCCTTCTCCTTTCCTCTCTCCAAACCCTCCCATGTATCCACTCATTGCTCTCTTTCAAATTCATGGCCTCTTTTTCATTAATTGTTATTACATACATATGTGTGTGTATTTTATATATGTATATGCATACATATACACACACAAATAAAAACTGCTCAGTCTGTGTAGTGTTACCTGTATGTATATGTTTTCAAGGCTGACCACTTGATAGTGGAGAACCATTTGGTATGCTCTTCCCTGGGAAGACTATTTGCCTGCTGTGAGCATTCCTTAGTTCCCTATAGTTCTTTGTGTAGGATTGAGACTTCATGGGCTTTTTCCATACATGTTAGAGTGTCTGTTGGTGTCATCCTTGTTCAAGTCATGGTTTGGCAGTCATGTTAAGAAGATTTCACAGATACAGTTTCTCTGATATTTCTAGAAGCTTCCTGTTCCTCTGGCTCTTACAATCTTCCTGCCTCCTCTTCCAATATAATCCCTGAGGCTTTGGTGCAGGAGCTGTGTTGTAGATGTTTCATTTGAGACTGGGCTCCACAACTCTGCATTTTGACGGAGGCATTGTGAATAGAGGCATTCCCTTGATGAGAACTACATTTATCTGCAAACTTCATTCACTTAATTTGTATTTATGTGTACATATATGCTACATGTATCATATACATGCAGGTTCCCACAGAGGTCAGAAAAGGTATCAGATTCTCCAGAGCCTGAGTAACAGGCCATTGTCACCACCCAACATGGATGCTTGGAAATGAACTAGGGTCCTCTAGAAGAGCAGAAAGTACTCTCAGCCATGTCATCTCTCTGGTCACAAAAGTCCACTTCTAAGTCCTAGAAAGACAGAGTGAAATGATCTATAACAGTGTTCAGTTTATCTATTTGCTTATTATTTTTTCTACCTTGTTTTCACATTAATATTACTTGCTTTGAAGTCCTTATTTGCAGACTTCAGTGTCTGGCTCATTTCTCAGTCTGCTTCTATTCATGGCTTTATCTCTTGATTATCTGCCACTTGCCTGCTTCCTAGCTCAATTTTTTTTATCCCATATGCCACCCACTGTGAATTTGAAATTAGTGTCTTTCACTGCACTTGCTTAGCTCTTGCCCTTGTCTTAACTAGGCATACAGCAAGGGAACTGACCACTGTATCCAATCGGGGGCTGAAGTAAGAAAATGATTACTTTTGCTATGTACCAGTCTCTTTTGCCCTCTAGTCAATCCACACTCCTTTGGTGAGTGTCACTTGTAAGTCTTCCCATTGAGAGTCTCTGTGGTCTTTCAGTACCCCACCTTGATAACTACCTAATTGTTCAAATTGTTTCCTCAACACTGTGAGATTGCCTCCACTTCTTTTCTACTTTTCAAAGTCCCTATCATG
Source organism: Cricetulus griseus (assembly GCF_003668045.3). Classification (NCBI taxonomy): domain Eukaryota; kingdom Metazoa; phylum Chordata; class Mammalia; order Rodentia; family Cricetidae; genus Cricetulus; species Cricetulus griseus. The sequence continues at coordinate 190,962,420 of NC_048595.1, read as the reverse complement.
AAATTTTTGGGCTTCCCATCAATGCAGCCTCCGTATTTAGAAAAAGTCTTAAAAGTTGGAGGTATGCTGGACCTCACAGGACCCTAACCTTGTGAGACTGCCCAGAGATGCCTGCTGCTTCTGTCTCTGCTCACACAGCCCAATTCTTGGGCTTTTGGACTTTTGCCACTTCCAGAAGAAAAGCAGCAGGAGGTAAGTAGGTTATTCTTGAAGTAGCTGTGAGAAATGCCCAATGGAAGCAATTTCAAGGATGAAATATTTATTTTGGCTCACAGTGTCAGTCCATCGCAACCGGAACGGGATGGAGGAGTTCATGACAGGGGTATCATGTGGTGGAGCTTCTACACATCTTGGCAGACCAGGAAGCAGGACATAGTGTGGAAGGAGTTGGGAATCATCAGGACCACTCCCAGTGACCCTCTTCCTCCATCTAGTTCTCACCTGTGTTAAAGGCTGCACAGCATCTCAAGTTCTTAATCACATGAGCCTGTGGGGAACATTTTTTTCTAGCCACAACCGAGGACTCAGTTCATATCTCTTTAGTCTTTCTCCAGATCTTGATCCCTATTATCACTTTAGGTGCCTTTATTCTAACGGATTTGTTTAAAAAAGAATAATACAGGGCTCAGCTGGTAAAGGCACCTGCACCAAATCTGATGGTATAAGTTTGATCTCAAGGGTCCACATGGTAGAAGGAGAGGGCCAACTCCCACAAGTTGTCTTCTGACATATAGCACACACACACACACACACACACACACACACACAGAGAGAGAGAGAGAGAGAGAGAGAGAGAGAGAGAGAGAGAGAGAGAGATGGGGATGGTCAGAGATATGGCTTAATGGGTAAAGGAACCTGACATCAAGGCTGATGATCTGAATTCAACCCTCCAGACCCACTTGGTGGAAGGGGAGAAGCCAACTCCCCCCCCACCCCAGAGTTATCCACTGATTTCTGTCCATGTGCTATGGCATGACTGTTCCCCACAAATGAAAACTGTGTGGCTTTTGTTCCAGAATCATCTTTTACCATCATTGTCAATGACAGTCTTAGCTTGCCGCAAATCAGAGTCCATCCATGAGAAAAGGTAAGATACATAAATAAAACAATAGAAAACCCTCAATAGACCAGTCATGAAAATCTTCTGTGAAATGAACAAGCGTGGTTCACTCTCACATCTATATTTACTCTGGACAGCCAAACCATGGAAGGAATAAAGAGAAATAAAAATGAAGCGGAGAGGGCAAGCATGCCTGATCAAATGAAGCATTGAAGGCCCATGGTTTGGTTATAAACGTGGACTGTAGGCAGCTGAGACAGATAGTGTCTTTGGGAAGAAGTGGACTGGGCATCCTTTGGTCCAGTTTTCATGACCTCTGCCTCTTCAGGGAAGGGAGAAGATGTGACTGCTGATGATGGATGCACCAGGTACATGCTGGACTCTGCTCTGTATCCTGTAGTGGTCCAGGCACTGAAGACACTAGAATAAAATGAACTAAATTTTTGTCCCAGATTCTCATCCCAGCCTTTTGGGGGGCAGGACTTGAGGCAGTGAAAAGGTAGGGTGTAAAGCTTAGGCTGGCCTTGAACTCAAACTCTTCTCACCCCAGCCTCCTGAGTGTTTGAATTGACAGGTACGCCCCCACAACAACCGGTTTCTCTGCATTTTTGAGGGTCTGTCAGTTGCAGAGGGAAGAATCTTGACAATATGTTCAGTGATGTGCTTTAAAAAAAATTCTCCCTGCCTTCTCCCTGCCTTCTCCCTGCCTGTGCCTCCTGCTAGCTCCATGTTTCTTCAGTTAGTGCTGACCTGGTGGAAAGTCACAGAAATAGGATGAGAAAGTTGGCTACTTCTCATAGTTGGAAAGATGACCTCCCTGGCCACTGTCCTCTGCTAAGTACATTAATATCATTCTCAGGGTTTTGCCACTGTGATGGAAGTCAGAAAAATATTTTACGGGGATTATTGTATCAACTGGGTCCAATCGGGCCTGGGTTCTTTTTTGATAAGGTAAATGGGGAGGTGACTGTGTAACAGCTTCCAAATGGTGATAAACCATGTATCTGAATAAAATGTTAACATTGCTGGCATGCGGAGATTATAGCAATGTAAATTTTATCTTTAGAAACAGTCCCAGTAGTGTAGCTTTTAAAACACTGAGTTCTGCTTGCAATTATTGCCAAAGACTTGAAAATTCAGCTTCTTTCCCTGGAGTAGTTTAACTATCAGAATGGTTGCTTCCTTTATCTGCCCATCCCAAATTACACAGTTGCTTTAATCCTTTCAAAATTAGTGGATTTCCACCATGGGATTTAGCCAGAGGATATTTTCCAGTTCTGCTGATACCAACACTTAAAGTGATTATGTATAATCTATTTTCATTCCACTATTTCATCTTAAAAAATACCATTTTCCCAATTTCTTTCTCTTCAGTAGAAAAAAAAAAAAAGATCAGGACTGGGTAAGTTGGCTCAGTGCCATTGGCTGGGGGTAAATAGTTTTCAGAATTGTTGCTGAGGTCTTTTTTTTGTCCTTCCAAAATCCTACTACACTCTTGCCAGAATTTGTCACAAGTCAGAGAAGGGCAGGGGTTAGGCTGCTATAAGAAGTTTGGGATAACTCAGGCTATTTGGAGATACAGTCAGGAGTGTTTTACTAATCCAGATTCTCTGAACGTGCCTGACCATTGTGATAGGAAGGGAAGAGTGGGCAGTGACATTTTGTTCTCCCTAAAATGTTTCAAAGGCATCAGGTGTAGAAGTTGACTCAGTTAGATTGCATAGGTTAAAGGCCAAACTCAGCTCACAAAAGGAGATACTCTACAGGTGAGTCTACTTAACCTTAGTAAAGCTGGACCATTTCTCGTGCTCAGGTTCCAGATTCCTTCACCTCAGATTCCTGGCTTTATGTAAAGCAAGGAGCTAAAGAACACGCATTTTAGTGGGTATAAAATAATTTAGGTATGATCCTGAATGGGAATTTCTAAGAATAAGTTATATTTCTGTGTGCTATGACAGAATTTCTGAGACGGGTAATTTATAATAAACATACATTTATTGACTCAAAGCTCTGAAGACGATGAAGTTGAAAACCAAGGTAGATGCCTTTGGCAAGAATCTCTCTGTCTCTGTCTGTCTCCCTGTCTCTGTGGATGTGTGGATGTGTGTGGAGGGCATATCTGATGTATGTGCCCTAGATGAGGTGGGAGGTGTACACCTGTGAGTATTGAGGTGGCAGCCACAAGCAGATGCTGACCCTGTCACTCTCTGATCAGTCCCTTGAGACAGGGCCTTTCCTTGAGCTTGGGGTTCATGCTTTGGCTAGACATGTTGGCCACAGAGCCCAGCAACCCTCTTGTCTCTGTCCCCACAGTGCAGAGATGCAAGCATGTGCAGCCATAGCTAGACTTTTACATAGTGTTGGGGATTAAATCTAGGTCCTCACCTTCTTGCTGGGTCACACATGGGAGAAGGCAGAGGGGCAAGAGTATAAGAGAGCAGTCCCCTCCTAGAACTGTTTTATAATGGATTTAGTCTATTCACGAGGCTAGAGCCCTTGTGACCTGTATTATCTATCATCCAGGACATCCCACATCCCTGGGGATTACATTTTAACATGAGTTTGGGAGGCAACAAAATTCTCAGCATGCACATATTTTAGAGAATATGTGTCAAAAATAACCTTTAGTCAATCTAGTCTTGGTGATGTGACAAGTTGAGACCCAAGTATACTCATCCTCAGATCCTCAGTCAGCAGAGCCTCTTGGTCCTTTCTGTGAAGGGCCATCTACTAGGGTAGCATGTGTGAGAGCTCTTTGGTCCTTTTTTTTTTTTTTTTTTTTTTTGGTTTTTTGAAACAGGGTTTCTCTGTGTAGCTTTGGAGCTTATCCTGGCACTCGCTCTGTAGACCAGGCTGGCCTTGAACTCATAGAGATCCCCTACCTCTGCCTCCAGAGTGTTGGGATTAAAAGCATACACCAATGTTTGTATTCTCTGCTCATTAGGAAATGAAAGAGAAACAGACACACTAAAAAGAGAAGCAAAAAAGAGCGCCACTTATTTGGGCAAGAACTACTTACTTCTAAGGTAAAATAATTGTAGGGAAACCCTAAGATAAACAATTCCCTTAGCTCACATAAACAGGGATTATTTACCTACTGTCCATGTCCACATTGAAAAGACATTGTTGAAACCATTAAGATCTGCGAAAGTCAAAGCACTAGAAATGGGGCAAGGTTGATACATCCTTCCTCTCATTAGCAGTTGTGTTCTCCTGGAGTTTTTTTGGAGGGGGATATATAATAATCTTATTGATGTTCAGGCATTGCAAATTTAACATTGTTGAGTAGTTGGTTTGCTGTATTCTTTTAAGTAGCATTAAGTATTTTCTGGCAGGTACTTAAGCCTTTCTCTCACTAATTTGATCCTTTTGACAATCATGTTTTTTGATTCTTGCTAAAGCTCTGTTTTAAAAGGTCATCTAGAAATGAAAAAGATGATGGAATTATCAGAAAAGGATGCTAAACCGCTGTTCTCAATCTTTTGTGTTTGTTGAAGTAAATAGAATTATTAACATAATGAAGAAGGAAATGAAAGAATGACTGAATGGGTTTTAAGTCACGAGAATACAGTGGCTGTAATGAGAGCTGCAGAGCAAGCACAGGAGAGGATTATATACTGAGAATGAGAAGGCAAGCCAACCTGAAGTTACAGGTCCACAGGCAACCTAGCGTGAAAGAGATAACACACTTGAAAAATGAGCAGTTCACCCATAAGTTGTGGGACAACATTAAATAGTCAAGCATATGTGTAACTGGGATCTCAGGACAGTGAGTTGGAGCAAAAAGTTTATTATGGGAAACATCAGCCAAAAATTTGTCTAATTTGACAAAAAAAACCTTAAACCCACAGATCTGAGAATCTCAATGAATTCCAAATATGAGAAACATTAAAAAAAAATCAAAGCACGTCATGATCTGGTTGCTGAACTGGTGATGACAGAGGACCATCATTGACAGCACGGTCACTCTCTGTTGTGTTCAGTGAGCAAGTAGTTTGGTGGCTGTCACTTCATTCTAACCACAAACAGAAAGGAAAGACTATGAGAGCCAGAGGACCAGGACATCTTATGCGAGATAGTGTCTTCTATATATAACAGAAAAGCTGCACCCATGAAGTCTCAACAATATGGTCACCTAAACAAGACCTGAAATGTGGTGATGCCAAATGACAAGCCAACATGGATTGGAGAGATCTCACCAAGTCCCACTAAGCAGGCAGTTAATGGCTGCTGAGAGAGAAAGTGAATCAGTATTCTCCAGGGATGAGCTTCTGATAGGTTACCTAATCCCAAGGGGTCAGTCCTAAATGCATACACACAAGTGACATCAAATGAACTCAGCAGGCTACACACACACACACACACACACACACACACACACACACACAGAGAGAGAGAGAGAGAGAATGAATTTGAGGAAGAGGGAAATTACATAAATTCATATCCACATATGAAATTCTAAAAAAAAAAATCTTTTAAAAGAAAAAAGATGGAAGAGAGTCAAATTAAAACAAACAAAACAAACAAAACAAAAAACCCAATGGTTCTTAGATCTGCCACGGATGTAAGGGCAAAGACAAAACAAATTAGAGGTAGGTAGATACAGCGAGTTGCCATTCCCAACGCAGAAACCAACCAGCAGACACCTCTGTAGGACCCAGCCCTGGGGGAAAGAAGCTGCACTGCATGTAGACAAATGGCCGAAGCTCAGGGTTGACGAACCTGAAGGTTGAATGACTTCAGGGACCATCAGTTATAAAACCAGTCACCCCAAAGAGTGAGCCACAGATTTGCTTTCCTGAGTTTTATCTTTGGGAAACTTACTTGGTTTTCACAGTGAATAGACCAGAAAAATCCCCACATGCTTCCGGCAAAGAAGACGAATCCTGTTCTTACTAAAAATGTCTGCCCTTGGGAGAAACCGTTTGGGAAGAATCTAACCTGTTGTGATTTTATCAGAGACTAAGTCACCTAGGACAGGGAAATACCAGCCGTGGCCTATATCAGCCATGCTCTCCCGCCTGAGAGAAAAACACCTCAAAAGCCCTTGTGAGATGCAAAGCCAGAGGCACTGAGCTCTGAGAAGCCATGAAGTATAGGGCTCTTCTTCTCACAGCTTGTCAACGTGACTGAGGCATGCTTGCCTGAGTTTCTTTTGCCTGGCACAGCATATCTGGCTTGCAGTAACAGCGTATAAAGCACAATAAAAGTAAAAACAAAAAGGCAATTTGAAGAGAGAGAGAGAGAGAGAGAGAGAGAGAGAGAGAGAGAGAGAGAGAGAGAGAACCAAAAGTTAGATGTACAAGGATGCTTGGATTATCAGACTGGGGAATCTAAAATAATTGTGATTAATGCACTCAGAGTTCTGATGGAAGAAATCAGCAACATGGAACATATGGTTGGTGTAAAGCAGGGAAGTGGAAATTCTAAGAAAGAATTAAAAATGCTGCAATTGAGATGAAGAATGTGTGTGGTGGGCTCGTTAGTATACTGGAGAGAGTTGATGAAAGGGTGTCTGGGTTTTAGGAAATAACACTAGAAACTTCCAGGACACAAGGATCCTAAAAACTTCAGACAGAATATCCAAGGATCGTGATTCCACGTCAAGAGCAGTCACATGTATATAATAGGAGTAAGAGAAGAAAGAGCAAAGTCATCGTTGAAATAGTTGAAGCAGTTATGACTGAGAATGTTCTCAGGTTAATGTCAGATACAAAACCACAGAAGCTCCATGGATGCCAAGCAGAATAAATGCAAATAAATAAAAAGAAGGGGAAAATAAATAAATGATGCTCAGGTATACCATACTCAAACTACAGACAACAAAAGATGAATCTCTAGAAAGAAACAAGAGAATAAAAATATCTTACCTATTAAAAAAAAAACAAAAATAACAATTGCATCTGACTTCCCAGGAAGCAGGCAAGCAAGAAGAGAGTGGAGTATTTGAAATATTAAAGTTTGTGAGGGAAAAGAAAACATACATTTCGCAGTAATTGTGAGACTTTTGTTTTCTTGAAATATTCTTTTTCTAAATTACTCTAGTCAGTTTGGCCACTATAACAAATTGCCAGAGACTGGTTAACACAATCAAGACAAGTCTATTTTTCAAGGTTCTTGATACAGAAAGAGTAATACCAGTATTCTGCATTGTTGACTTCTAGGGAGGGCTTTCTTCCAGTTTGCTGCTGACAGGAGCCTTGTGTGGTAGAAATGGGGCCAGTTAGCTGCCTGGACTCTTCCTATAAAGTGAGGAATTAAATTTATGAGGTCTCCACCTTGAGTACCTAGTTAACTACTGAAGTCACTGCTTCCAAGTACAACCATATTGGGGTCAGGAGTTCAATATATAACTTGGGAGAGTGAAGGACAAACATTCAGACCACGACCAAAGTGAACAGAAAATAAAGACCACTTCAGACAAATAAAAGTTGGGGGGATATTTATTGGAAGACATCCCTTATAAGAAGTATTTAAAAATATAAGGCTTCAGAGAAAGGGAAGGAAAGTAAGACCATTGGGAGCTTGGATCTATGTGAAATAAGGAAGAACATTCTCGGCCAAATATATGAAGATAAAAAAGCATCCAGAATAAAAATGCATATTGTGCACAAAAAATGAAGATGGCCACAGGATAGATTTTGTGAGGACACACTTGAATGACCTCTCTAAAGTGTGTGTGTACAGAAAGGAGAGTTGTCACTGTAATGCTCTGAACATAATGCAAACAGCATCAAAATGTGATGACAAAACAGTTTTAGATAACCAAGGTAATAAATGTCAGTGTTGCTGGCTCTGCGCTGGTGAACAGTACTCAAGTCCTTCACGCAAAGTGAAACGCTTCTGATGGCATTTGAAAGCACTTACAAACACACACATGCAATAATAAAGTGAGCTGGAAATGGTAACTGCGTGATCAAAATAAAATAAATGCTCTCAATTTTTTTGCCTTGAAAATATAGTTGACTTTAAAACAAAAACAGTAACAGTTTTCTGCATGATTACAATATGGATAGTAATAAAATATTTAAGATGTGTAGCACAAAGGAGGGAAGTGGAAAAAATTGCAAAATGCTTTATTGCTTTTAGGGCTTTTTTTTAACCATATATAAATATATAGAGATAGATAAAGATAGATAGATAGATAGATAGATAGATAGATACATAGATACATAGATACATAGATACATAGATAGATATAGATAGATAGATATAGATACACATATAAACATATATACACATATATATATACACACACACACACATATATGGCAGGGGCCTGCGCACATGCACGCAGTTAAACATGGAGGCCAGAAGAGGGCATCAGATCTCTCTGGAGCTGGAGCTACAGTTATAGTTGCCCTATGTGGATGCTGGGAACCAAGCCTAGGTCTTGTGAAAGAGCAGTAGGCACTCTTAACCATTGAGCCATCTCCATCCCTGTTTGCTTCTTAAATCGTATTTAAATTTCTATGATATTAAACCAGAGTAGATTGTGATGAAATGTAGTAATATATGTAAAGTGTCGAGGCAACACTAAGGACAAATTTTAAGAAGAAATCTTACCAATAAATCAGTAATAAAAATGAAATTAAATAGTAAAAACAATCAAATTAATTCAAAAGGCAGGGAAGATGAAGAAAGAAAAAAGAAATGTGACAAATAGAAGCACTTTGGTTATAAACCCAACCACACAGTGTTCGGTTTCAATAATTAAATGATTATAAAATATGAAACAGTAACAGATTGTATAACAGCTTACAAGAAATACACTTTACATGTAAAGAAAGATGTAGGCTCAAAGTAAAAGAACAATGTATACCATATAAACACTAACACCAATAAAAGGCATACTGTATGAACACCAACTACTGAGTGGTCATATATAAGACACCCAGGATTAAAGGTAAGGAGTATTTCTTTGGCTATGTGAACATAAATGGTTTGAAATATGAAAAAAATAATTCATCTGGGTATGTACTTGATTATAGATTTCTAAAGACAAAACAAATAAAAACAAAAGCAACAAAACAAAACCCAACAACCAAACTCTGCTTGGCAGTGAAATAGATTCGAACCCATCAATTTCAATCTATAAAGCCAGTGGACAAAAATTTCCATGAGTATCTAGAAGACTTGAGAACCACTGGTCGCACAGCCACCTTGATTTCTTTGACAGTTTACTTTCCCCAAATCCAACACAGAGAAAACAAGTTGCAAAGATCTTGTGGGTAAAACGTAAAACTACAAGAGCACAGGAGAAAATCCTGTGAGTGGAAATCCTCCTACAGTAAAGAAGACCCAACTACGTCTACACAACCTAAAAGACCAAAGAATACATTTACTACCTTAATTGTATAAGAATGTGGTGGTCTTACTGTAAATTGTTTGTATAATAAATGAATGAACCCCTCACAAAAGGGGAAATAGTACTTAAGGCTCTAGAAGATTACAGTGTGTGCTGACACAGTCTGTGGGTAAGGACAACAATGGCTATGGCTGTCTTTCCCAATTCCACGCACAACACCTTTAGATTACTACCTGAGAGAGCCGTGATAAAAGCATTTAAACTTGGAAGTCAGCAAGTGCTACAAATTTAGTTTCCTTTCACCTCTCAAGAAAAGCAATTATTAGTTATATATCAATGCACTATCAGATGAGAGTGTGGGGAACTTATCCCCCATGAGACTGTTTGGAATATGAAGTAACGAAGTTGTGTCAATATCTAGTAAAGTTACTGATTACATAACCTTTTGTGCCCATACCTTTAATACCAGCTCTTGGGAGGCAGAAGCAGATAGATCTCTGAGTTCGAGACCAGTGTCATCTACAGAGTGAGTTCCAGGACAGCCAGTGCTACACAGAGAAGCCTTGTCTCAAAAACAAAACAAAACACCAAAAAAGAAAGAAGAAAGAAAGAAAGAAAGAAAGAAAGAAAGAAAGAAAGAAAGGAAGGAAGGAAGGAAGGAAGGAAGGAAGGAAGGAAGAAAGGAAAGTAGTGCTCCTTTATACACCTTTTGTAGTAATAAATCTACTTCAGGAAATACGGCATTTATATTCTTGCTTACATGAATGGACAAGCACCTGCTTGTGGATTGACAATTGGTTTGCAAACTGTGGGACCGCTGTGTCTGCCTAACTGGGTTCTAGAGACCTGACTGGAAGCAAGGGCAAATTAAGAAACACTGGCACAAGTGATGAAAAGCTAAGATTCGGTGGGCTGTGCACTTGGATGAAGACACAGCCGCAGCAGTGGGGGTGTGGGTTCAAAGTATTTACTATATACACTAGGACCAGGGTTAGCTAATCTTGGTAGGGGGTCTTGGTAGGCGAGCAGTCTTAAGGGAGGATGTGCTCTTGCAGTCACCCAGGATGAGGTCTGCACTTTTGTACATACTGTTTTTTAGCTAAAGATCAACCAGATGTCAACATTTGTACTTGGGCCTGGGGAAGGCCTCACCATTCTGGTAAGTCTGAGGCTTTAGCATCCTGGACACAGCCTTGTTCACGTCGTAAATGCTCAACAATATAGTGGTGTACTCACTCCCCTGAGTGGGGCATTTTACACAATAGAATGCCAAATAGCTGTTAAATACATGAGCATACACTTTATGTGCTGATCTTGGATAAGACCTAGTACTATTGTTAACTGAGATATGCAAGATTTCGAGGGGGGCAATGGAATGTGTTTACATAGATCTGCTAATACATGTACAAATAAGTTTGAAAGTATTCTCAAGAAGTCTGAGTTAGCTAGATCAGGCTATGCTTAGACTAGAGCAATAGGAAGGAAGTTGGGCTGCGCTTAATTTTTAAAACAGGAACTATGCACAAAATGAGGATCACTTGCTTAATGAGCACATTAAAGTTAAGAGTCAAAAGAACCTTAGTGGGCTGTTATGTCTGGCTGCTGTAGTGGCTTAAATGAGAATGTTTCCCACAGGCTCATACATTTGACCACATGGTCCCCTGTTGGTGGAACTGTATAGGAAGGACTAGGAGGCCACACCATTGTCAGAGGAGGGTTCAAAAGCCCATACCATTCCCAGTTAGCCCTTTCTCTCTGTCTGCAACTTGCTGATTAGATGCGAGCTCTTAGCTACTGCTCCAGCGCCATGTCTGTCTGCCATCATGCTTCCCACCATGCTCATCTTAGACTAACCCTCCCCTCTGAAGCTGTAAGCAAGCCCCTAACTAAATGCTTTTTCTTATAAGTTGCCTTGGTCATGGTGTCTCCTCCTAGCAACCGGACAGTAACTAGGAGCTGTCTTAAGCACTATTGATGATTCTTTGAATGGGAATGATTTTTCTCAAAAGCAAGCCGGCAACAAGTGAGAGGAATCTTAATGGAGCGTTCACTCTTCAATTAAGTTATTGTACATTTGTGTTCATTCTGAAAAAAAAAAAAAAACCCAGAGATGTAAATATAAAATGTAGATACAAAAGATGTTCATCATGCTGCTATAACAGAAAATTTTAAGATAGCCCAGGTGCTAAAAAATAGAAATATTTAAGTAAATTCATATCTTTCTTTATATAGTTTTGAAAGAAAGTTTAACTACATGCTCAGAAGGCTTGGAATGCAAAAATATGGTGCCCAGCTTCACACGACCTACTTTTCTTTTTCTAAAAAAGCTGCATCTAAAGGAGCATGTGGTGTGATGAGGCCCTGCATATCCTAACCTAAAAATGTGGTCCCTTGGCATTTGAAGACACAGAAGAAGCAGGAGATTTAGTCTCACTCTTCATTCTCTCCCGAGGCAGGACATTAACTAATTCTCTGACTTCCCCTTCATTCAAAGTTGTGCTCCCTTCACTCAAAGGGCAAGCACACGCTCTTCCCCAGCCACAGTGACACCAGGAAGGTTCTAAAGTGGCAACCCTACCCCCACCCTTCACTCCCTTCCCCCATGCCCACCCCACACACTGTCACCATGAGGCTTCACTCCTTTTCATTTAATAACACTTCTGTTTTGTGGCCCTCTGTTCATCAAACCTGAGTACAGTCATACACAGTTTTCCCTGTTTCCTTGGGTCTTTATTTCTGAACGTTCCTGTGTCATGTAAAATTTAAATAAATGTGTATGCTTTTCTTTTTCTTGCTAATCTGTCTTTTATTACAGGGATCCCAGCTACAAACACGGGCCAGCAGTGAGTGAAGACAGAGTGTCTCCTGTCTTACATTAGCATGCACATGCAAACACAGGGTAAAAATACACAGAATAGCAAGAGGATCCCTTGTGCATACTAATTTAATATCATTAAAGTCCAATATTATCTTGATAGGATTTTCAATATTGTCTTGCATCTTAGTGCTTTAAATGATTTGAACAAACATTATTAAGTCATTTTAAAGGACATTTAAAAGACATTGAACTTTTGATGCTCTCGGACATTTTAAACATAAACACTTTGTATTGTACTCTGCAGGCCCTTCCATACCACCCTGTACATCATTACCAAATAAAATATCCGCAGGCACAAAGCATCTCAACTATAAACAAAGGTAAAAACACAAATATATCTCTACTTACCAGATTATATCATATAACATAAAGGATCTAGAAATGTAGTATTCTGCGGTCAAGAAATGTAAAGCAAGTTTAAGCCACGTTTTATGGTCACTTCTCCCTAGATTAAGTAATTAATATTGTCATATAAAAGTTTCAGAGTGGGCCAGGCGTTGGTGGCATATGCCTTTAATCCCAGCACTCGGGAGGCAGAGGCAGGCGGATTTCTGTGAGTTCGAGGCCAGTCTGGTCTCCAGAGCGAGTGCCAGGATAGGTTCCAAAGCTACACAGAGAAACCCTGTCTCGAAAAACCAAAAAAAAAAAAAAAAAAAAAAAAAAAAGTTTCCGAGTGATCCGGCAACAAGGAAAATTGTGTAACTACCTAGATGGTCTCCCTCTTCCTCTGCAGCCCTCCCTAAGTATCTCCCAGTGTGGCAAGAACATAGAATACTATATAACAGGCTTGGGAAACTTTGTAAACCTATTGTCTCATCCCCCACACATTTTGGTCCTGATACTTTGTGGTTCCCTTCAGTGGCAGCCTTAGCCCAAGGTTTATCCTACTGATCTCACTTCATCCTCAAGGCAAGAAATCTCCCGGTGCCTCCTCTCTGAGTCTCCTCACCTCTCCAGGAAGAAACATCTGTCCATTGGTTTGTCAGAAGCACCTGAACTCCAAATGCTGTGTGCTTGTGCTTCTGGTACACAATGTTATAATGTGAGTGGTTATAGCACTGCCTTTCACTTTTGGAGAATTGTCACAATCTCCACTGGGGTGTTTTCACTCCTCTGTTTTCCAAGGAAACTCCTGCTGTTTATCCATTGAACTTTAACAGTGCAGATTTGAAGAAAAGAGAAAAGAGTTTGTGACAGGCAAGGTATAAGTGCTGGGGGGGGGGGTGGCTGTTATAGAGAAATAACAAGGGGGAAAGATAAAAGAGAAGTAGGGGAGATGATGGGATTTGAAGAGTTGTTGTTTCTTCTCATGGTGTTTAAGAAATGATGAAGGCTGGAGGTTCAGAGCACTGATCTTGCAGAGCACCCGGGCTCAGTTCCCAGCACACATGGTTGCTTACAACAACCGTAGGCACACATCTGATGCACATACATATATTCAGGCAAAATGCCCATACACATAAAATAAATACATTTTAAAACATTTTAAAGGAAATGATAATGAAAGAAGGGAAGGAAGCAAGAAAGAGGGAGAAGGTATATCTTGAAGTTTTATTTTTTTAATCATTTTATGACTCTTCTATGGACTATGATTCATCTGAAATGATCTAACAGGCTTAAAAGGCTGAACACTCTAAGTGTTCAGGTGAGAAAACATCCCAGAATGCCGCTGACCTTGAAGCTTCTTGAATGGGAGACTTGCTGATCAGAAAGACGAGAGGGAATGAGCAGATTCAGGTAAGCATGCCCGACCCTGAAAACCTGGCTCGGGAGAGAGACAGCCACTAAGCTCTGATATCTGCTTTGCTCTGTGAATGGACACACAACCCCATATCTGACTGTCCTGGAGGAAAACTGATGCGGAGGGAAAAGAGGAGTAGGCTCTGGGACTGTACACAGGAAACACAGCCAACAGAATCCAGATAGCTCACCAGACAGTAACAGTGCCATTGGCACAGTTTGAAAAGAAATATAAACAGGGAGAGTACTTTCCAATATTCAGAGTTATCAGAGAAAAAAATAGCAACAAGACTCAATGCTGAAAGGATGTAGAGGGCATTTTGTAAGCTGGGGTGGCATTCCAAATTAGTCAACCTTCTACAGGGAACTTTGACAGTATGTATCAAATGTTTAAATGTGAATGTATACATGTATACACATGCATATATACATACAGGTGCCCGTGACATGGCAATTTTCTCCACTGGGATATTCTCTAAGAAGATAAATAAACAAGTACATAAAGATGTACAGCAAGGAATTTTTAAGGTTATTTTTATATAATAGCAAAAATACCCTGTGGATAATGTAATTATGCACCAGTAGGAGGTCTTGATTTAATAAATTACATGCATCCATGTAATGGCATCCCATGCTTTGTATGGTTTTTATAAGCATAGGCCTTGCAGTCAGATTCCCCCAGTTTAAATCTGGAGCCATGGTTTACCACTTTCATGATTCTGGTACATTTTAAAATGTCTTTTTGTTTCCATTTCTGAATCTATAAGATGTTCACATTTCATAACATGTCTGAGGAAGCTTCATGATCTATGAAGTGTATTCTTCAAAGTTGTCATGAACATTAAATGGCTGGGAGGCCCATGAACATAGCAAGTACGCAGTGGTATTAGCTCACCATTATTCTATGAGCATTATAAATTAATTTCTACACTAACATGAAAAACAGTTGTTCAGTAAAACTTAGAGATTAGCCAGTAATAAGTTTCCATTGATATAGATTGATTTATATGTGGCTGTGTGCATAGATATTCCTACAAACATGTTTATTATAATTTTAATGCTAGATATCTCTACTGGCAATGTTTTGGACACTATTTCTTTCTTATCTTCTGGCTTGATGTTTTCTTAACAGAAACCCTAAACTAGAAATTTCATACTTGCTTTTCTACTGAAGACAACTAAAATTCACATAACTGGAAAATCACCACCACGAAGCTTAAGGAGCCAAGTAGACTCAGTATTCTTGATCTCTCAAGGCATCTGACTTGACTGTAGTAGAGTAGCCCTTTGAAGACTCAGCTAGATTATCAGCAGGTGACAGTGCTATGTAGCATCAGAGCAAGATTCTTTAGAATGCTCCATGTGCTCTAAGTTAGTATCCAATATATGGTACTGTTTCTCCCACAGTCAGGAGATGGGTCCAGGAGTTGGGGGAGGAGGGCAGAAATGATACCACTCATCATTCTATACCCAGTGTTCTAAAACCACATTCTTTCTTTCCTTTCTGTTCTCCTGACAGTATGTTATTTTGCTCTAGAGTTCTTACTTCTAAAGAGAAGAGTTCCCCTAGCAAGAAACACACCAATGAGACCATTGAACTGGAAGCTACAGTTTCTGCCCTGCTACTTAGAGTTCTTCATGTCTCTGACAAAGGAGTTACAGCACTGGCTGGAGCAGCTGATCCTATGTACCAAGAAAAAAAAAAATTAGGCCACTGCTCTACAACAAAGGCAAGGAAGCACTTGTCTGCAATGCAGGGGATTTCTTAGGACATCTCAACATTTCCATGCCCTGTGAAAAATGTCACAATTGAAAACTACAACTCCATCTAAGCAAAACTACCAGTTCCCCAGACCCTGCAGGACTAAATGCCTGATTCATTGCAGAGGGCAAAAGACTGGCCAAGGTGTTTGCTGAAGGCAATACAGAGTTTGTAGTGGAAGACAAATACCATTATCAACACGTGGCCAGTTGCAGAAGTGATGACTATAGATACTATGAGTATTTCTCTTAATTTGTATATGTGTTTTTGTTTTTATTCATTTGTGATCTGATAGAAGATATACTGATTTTATATTTGGAAGGATGGTTAATAGTGATTGCCATTTTGATAAGAAAGAAAGCCTCTGGGTCTGTTTGTGAGGGATTTTTCTAGATTATGTTAATTGGAGGAAGACCCACCCTAGCTGAGGGTAGCAGCATGCTGCCAGTTTGGATCCTAGCCTGAGTTAAAACAGAGAAAGTATATGGAATACCAGCATTAGTTACTTTCTCTTTCTTAACTATGGACACGATGTGACCAGCCACCTCCTGCTCTGGCTGCTATTCTACTCCCACCATAATAAACTATACTTTTGAACTGTCAGCCAAAATTACTATCCTTTTTAAATTGCTTTCATTAGTCATTTTGTTGTAATACCAAGAAAAGTATTCCATACAGAAAACTGGTACTGAGAAGTCAGATTGTTATGATAAAATTTGAGCATATGGATGAATGTGGAAGAGTTTGCAGTTTGGGACTACGAAAGCTTTTGGAGTGCAGCAAGAAGAGCTTAATGGGCCCTTCTGGTGAGAATTTTGAAGATGAGAATACCAAGAGAAACACGGAAAAGCCTTGCTCATGAGATTTCATAGGAGACCCAGGACCCTGAACAGGAAGACTAAGGGCCATTCATATGATGTTCTTGCAAATAATCTGGCTGAATTCTTCCCATGTCCTGAGAACCTGAGTGAGGCTGAATTGAAAGGTGACAGACAAATTTGTTTGGTGGAGGACATTTGAAGACAGGATAGCATTCAGGCTGTGACATGACTACTGTTCACTGTTTTCACCCAGGTTTATAGTGAAGAGAGGACAAAAACAAAGCATGCTGCTGAAGGAAATAGCTCTGTAGCAGAGCCCTCGACCAGCATAAATGAGGTCCTGGATTCATTCCCTGATATCAGGAAGGGAATAAAGAGATAAGTAGAAATATTAATAAAATGGGCAGTTTTGTGAGGAAGAGTAAAGATGACTTTAATCTTACAGATAAGGTATGTTTGAAAGCAGCTGTAATTATTAGATTAGCACCAATAAAAGGAAATCTGACATTGCACTGACTGGACAACAGGAAAAGTGTTCTGAGGTTCAAGAACATACTCATCATAGGCTCTATCTTGTGAAAACAAAAATGTATTTAGTTGGAGAAAGCCTATACCAGTGGCTCTCAACATGTGGGTCACCACCCCTCTGGGCATCACATATCAGGTACTTATATTATGACCCATAACAGTCGCAAGCTTACACTTATGAAGTAGTAACAAAATAATTTTATGGTTGGGGGGTTACCACATCCTTAAAAAACTGTGCTAAAGGGTCACAGCATTAGGAAGGTTTAGAACCACTGGCCTATACTGAGAATGCCACTGCAGGGATTCCCTGCTTCTCAAAGTCAAACACCAAGGGAAATTTTTCCCCAGGGTCAGCACATAGAAGCTGATGCAACTGTCACTAAAAGTGCCAAGCTCCATCCTGAGCTGGCAGCAGGACTTGGCTGCATCATCCCAATGGTACTGGTTTTGTGGGCAGGAAAGATGTAAGATTGAGGAGATCATGGAAGCTTGCCCACTGATTCTGGAGACTTGCTAAGGCAGGAAAAACATGACAGGGTTGGAATCCCTGCAAGGCGGCTCTGAGAAGCCAGCACACGACACTGTACAGGTGCCGCTTAACACTCAGTGGAGACCTCAGGATTCCAGAAACACTGCTCATCCACTGAGGAAAGCCAAGGCACAGATCAAAGCCAGCCTAGGAGGGAGGCAGTATGTACCATAGGTGGAGAGCTGGGGGAGGAGCAGGTCTACCCAAGTCCTTTGTTCCAGGACAAGCCCGAGATACCAAACGCTGAGTGGTTAAAGTTGGTGTTTTCCTTGCTGGGTTTCAACCTTGCTTTATCCAATAATTCCTTGCTATGCCCCCACACTCCCTTTGTAGAATGGGAATATTTATTATGTGTCATTGCATATTGGAAATACATACCTTGCTTTTTATTTTCCCTTTATAGAGTGGGGATGTTTATCCTGTGTTGCTGTTTATTGGAAATATGTACCTTGTTTTTTTATTTTATAGGAGCTTACCTATAGGTTTCCTTGAGTCTTCTTGACTTTTAAACAATGTTGGGACTGTTAAACACTATAGAGGCTTTTGACATTGGACTGAATGTATTTTGTATTATAAGATGTCTATGAACCTGTGGTGATGAACAGTAGAAGACTGAAAAGTGGGGGAGCTGGAGAGATGGCTCGGTGGTTAAGAATACCAGTTGCTCTTCCAGAGGACCTGGGTTTAATTCCCAGCACCCACATCGAATCTTACAACTATCTATAACTCCGATTCCAGGGCATCTGATGCCCACACAGAGACATATATGCAGACAAAATGCCAATGCACAGAAGATACTTTTAAGTCTGAAAAGTGACATTTGGGTGTCAAGTTGTCAAGGTATGTATTTGCAATGGTACACTCATTGTGAACTTGACAGGATTTAGAATCCCCAGGAGACAAAACTTTGAGCCTGACTGCAAGGGATTTCTAGATTAGGTTAATTGAAGACCCACTCTCACTTTGGAATGAGCATTGACATTTATAACTTTGGGTACAATGTGCCGAGCTTCCTCAACCCTTGTCCTGATGGACTGTATGCCCTGTAACTGGGAGCCAAAATTAATACTTCCTTCCTTTCTTCCTTCCTAACTTCCTTCCTTCTTTCCATTGCTTTTGTCAACTATTTTGTCATAGTAATGAGACAAGTAACAGACATAGAATGTATAAATACATATAATGTTAAATACATATAATGTATAAGCATTCTATATCATAATATTATAGACTATCAAGAAAAAGATTAAACATTATCCAAGAATTTTTGCCTTTCCCGGTGGGAGGAGTTAATAATTTTTTTAAAAAATTATTTATTTTTATTTTATGAGCATGGGCATTTTGCTTGTATACATGTCTGTGTGAAGGTGTCAGGACTTGGAGTTACAGACAGTTGTGTGCTGCCATGTGGGTACAGGGAATTAAATCCTGGTCCTCTGGAAGAACACTCAGTGCTTTTAACAATTGAGCCATCTCTCCAGCCCAAGAGTTAATACTTTTTAAACTCATGCAACAAAGTTGTATCATATTAAGTGGAATTTTTACCTTGTTATTTGGAAATAAGTGTATTTTTGAGGATATGTTTATATCAAATTATCAAGGGATAGATTCATAATGGTTAATTTGATTTCTGTGGATATATAGGAGCTGTTTATGAATTCTTTCTACCTGTGTCTATAAGGTATTATGTTACTGGAAGAGATTAATATTTGGCTTGGTAGGTTGAATAAAGCAGATGGCCTTCCCCAATTTGGGTGAGCACCATGAAATCCACTGATGACCTGAATACAGGAAAGTTGAGTTAGCTGCCTGGCCATTTTGTATTCTCTCATACTCTCTCATGCGCTCATATTTTTCTCTTCTCACTCTCTCTCACTCTCTTTCCCTGCTTTTCCTCCCCCCTGTGTATAATATAGGAAGTAATTATATCATCAGAATCCAGAAAGAGATAAATTATTCTCTTAGGTCAACTTGTATCCTTGGGCATTTGTTGAAGACTGAACTATAGTTTTGGTGAACTCATGGTAAGAGGCAGTGGAGTCCAGGTCAAGGATTGTGGTTCAGGTGGGAATCTGACATCCACTCCTCCCTATACCTGTTAAACTTAATGTAAAAGATAGCTTGGTCTGAAAAAAATAGAAGATCGTAAAAGCTGATGGTGCAGACACTTTTTAAAAAAATCAGCTAGAATGTACAGAGTTAAAGCTTTGTTAACTAGTGCATTAAACACAACTGAAGAGAGAATTAGTAACCCGGAAATTAGAACAAAGAAAATACATAAACACAGTGCAGACAGACTAAAAAGTAAAGAAATAAAAGTGAAGAAGATGAGAAACACAAATGATAAAATCAAAAGAGCTCAAATAATTTTAAGTGAGTCTTACAGAGGATGGAGAAAGGAGTATATGAAAATATAAAGAGAATTGATACTTTTAGAGATAAAACCATTCCTTCAAATTCAAGTAGCTCATCAAATGCCAAAAGGCAAAAATTCAAATAAGTCCATCCAATCCTGATACAATGTTACTATAAATCAAATTTAGGAGAAAATAATGAAAAACCTGATTGTCTAGGTCTATGTCTAAACTAAGTTTAGACAGTAAAAACTAATGTACACACACAGATCAGTAGCCAGGGAAACTGCAGAAGATGACTGACTTGATCCCAGGTTGGATCAAAGTAATTGAGCAACCATGAGAGTTGGCTGAAGGCCCATTTCTGAGTTTTGTTTGTTCACCACCTGCATTTCACCGGAGTAGGGGAAACACACTAAGGAATCTTTGGCTGCTACCCAAAGCCCTGAATGTTGAACAGGCTAGGTATGGATAGCTATGGAGAACCAAGCTCCCTGAAGTTGAAAACATAAGGCTTTCTGAGATCAGACGTGGGAAAACATAACCAAGTTAAGTATGCTTATATTAGGAAGGCTTTTGTGTTACAGAATGACTGGACTTTGGTGGTTTTGTTTGATGCCAGGATATTTAGTGACTTTCAGTGACAAAGACATGGCTCCTTCTTCACTGTTTCAGTGGGAGAGGCTCTTCTCTTGATACAGGCACTCTTTGCCTTAGTGCAGATAGCTCTAGGAAGATGTAGGAGCTGCAGCCATTTTGAGCTCAGTGAGGAGATTAAGCCTAGATCAGAAGACAAAGTGTGGACGGGGGTGGCTGGCTGAGAAACTGTGTGTGAACCTGGTATATTGAAGGGAAGTGCCCATTTCATGCTTTGGGGCTCAGTTTTTTGTGGTGCAGGAACCTGGGAACGGGCTGGGTTGTTGGGTGCCCTGTGGGCAGCATCCTAGGGAACTCTGAAGAGTTAGGTTGTACCCCCTCTACCAGTGTCTGACCTGGAAGGGTTGGGATCAGCTACTTGAGAATGACTGGATGGTGACACCCATTTCTCTCTCTCCCTCTCAGTCTTTTCTTTCCTTCTATTTTCCCCCTTCTCCCTTCCTCTATTTCTCTCATCTGGGAAGAATCCTAAACCTCTGAAGCACATCTATCTTTATGACTTTCCCATGCAGGGGTTTCAAATTTTTCTTCTCATCGAAACCACTAAACACTTAACAGTTGGGATCTCTCTATTGTTTTCTTTCTTTCTATTGACCCCCATGCCTACATACTTTCTTCCACACACACCTTCCATGTCATTTTGACATAGAAGAGTCATAAAACATCCACTCATGATGTATCTAGTCTAAGGACTGTCTGAATTGCAGTAATCCGGGACAGAACAGAGGTCAAGTTAAGAAACATTTACAGAGCACTGTTAGATGCCAGGCATTGTGACAGGTGCTGTGCTGGAGACAATCGAGAACGAGACAGGCTCCATCATGGTGACAACACCACCTTCTGAGCAAGACAGGCCTCCTAGACAAAGCCCGGTGTGGGAACAGAAGGCTCTGCCAGTAACTGGATTGAATCCTTTCCCTTGGATTGACAGCTCAGAATTGCTTTTCAAGTTTAAAGGACATAAACCCGAAGTGTCCATTCATTGTTCATTGTGAAGTTAAATCTCCAAATACAAGCTCATGGACTGGTGGCATTTGGTCTGTCCCCCAGGTTTCAGCCATGTGGTCCCCTTCAACTCTCCCTGTGGGTGCTGAGGTCCATGGTTCTGGAGAAGGGCACACAGCAGCTGTGCACTGCACTCATGGGGCATGGTGATGCCAGGCACATGGGCAGAGTTGGAGACCCCTCACCACACTTTTGGGCTCTCAAGACTATCTCCCAGACTGTACCATTGAACAACTTCTGGGAGAAGGCCAGCATCCCTTTCCAGCTGGAATGCACTCGCTGATTTTCACCTGGAATCCTTCTGTGGCGAAAGGCGGCTGGGTGGGTAGGAAGGAAGAAAGGCACAGGCCCTTGCTGTGTAGTGTGTGGGGACGCAGCCCAGATACTGTGAACTACTTTGAGCTGGGGGGCAGGTCAGCGGGGGCGGTGCTTTCTCCATGTAGATGTGGAACATTTGATGTTACTTTGTGCTGGTTTGTTTTTAAAATAGAACATTTCCCCTGCTAATAAGCTAGCAGAGCCTGTTTCTCTTTTTATAAGAGGGTGAGGATGACGTCAGTTTGTTGACACTTGGTTGTTGTTTTTTTTTTTTTCAACTGAAGCTCTTTTATCTTCTCACACCTTTCTGCTACAGATTTGTTCTTCATATTCAACCCCTTCCCTACCCCCCCCCTACCACCTCCCCATTTCTATAAGCGGTTAGGTCCTTTCAATGAGCTCATTTATTAAGGCCTAACTATGTGCAGATGTGTTTGGCATCACCCATGCACAGCCCACTGGGGTCCTGGTAGCTTAGGTGTTTCGTGTGCACTTCACAGGAAAACAATCCCAGAAAAGTTTCTAACTTGCAGAACTGGAGTTTGAGGTACAGCTTTCTGATCCCCAGAGCAGCGCTTTCTTGCTGCCCCTGGCCCTGCACAGTAGAGACTTCTGTGCCAATCCCCTGTGCCTGCCTGCAGTGCTCGTGGAGGCTTAACAAGCTCTCTACATCAGCTGCTGTGGGAGGGAGCGTCAGGACCACACCACCCAGGGCTTTGGATGTTTGCTTATGGACCAAGAAGCTATGGGGAGACCCCCTGCCCAAGGCTGCAGTTGCTATTTTCAGCCCAGGATCTGAGCAAGCCTCTGAAAGAAAATTATTGTAAACCTGGCCCTTCCAATATACCCCTTTCAGTGATTGCAACTCCCAGCTCACTTAGGCTGGAGGTCTAGATTGCAAGATAAGGAGGGAACTGGGCCAATTTTCTGGTTGTTTTTTGGCACTGAGTTCTTGTGTTTTTACAGCAGCCACGGGCCCTACATCCTTCCTGGAGACTCTAGGGTGGAACACAAATAAATCCCCCTCTTTCTACTTCTCCAGGCCCTGGCATGGTATCTGTCTTGATTTGCTATGCTCTTGGAGACCCCCCTTTTCTGGGTGGGAGCATCCATCTGTCCCCCATTATAACGGTATGGTTTTTTGAGGGGCTCCTGGAAATGCGTTGCAGGTGGGCTCCCGGACACTTGGCTTGCCTGCTGCTCCTTCAGCACTGTTTGCTTTGCCTAATTGTGTTTTCTCTGCTGGTTTGAGTGGAGTTGTTCTTCCCAATTTTGTCAGAATTCTACATGGTGCATCTGGTACCTATTTGCCTGGGGAGGGGCAGGAGCAGGGTGGTTAATTGAAGGCTTGGCACAGACAGGGCATCGAGAAGTAAAGGGAGGTAAGGAGCAAGCTGGGGAGAACTTAAAGAAAACAGTTGGTTGGAGCCTTGCACAGCACCAAAACTCCACAGCCTCTGCTCCTCTGCTTGGTTCCTGTCCAGAAACAAAGCCAAGAAAAGGGCAATGCTTTGGTGTGTCTGCAGTTTGCTTTGAGTCCTGTGGTACCCCACATACCCTGGCAGGTGGCCAGGGTATGGACAGGAGAGAAGGAAGGACAGAGAAGACCACCTGCAGAGATTCTGTTGCCCACCTGATTTGGACCCAGCCTTTGGTCCTGCATCAAGAGCTTTGGTTCCAGACACTGGTCTGATTCCAAGATACCAAATAGGAATAAAAGTGAAGTAGAACCTACTTGGAGTCCATTTCTGGCAGAGACTTGGGACAGCGCGGCCTGCCCTGGAACTTTCTCTGCTTGTCTACCTACTTCTCTGTCTGCTTTCTGTGCCTCTGGCATTGAGCGATGACAAGAACATGCCCCCTCCCCCAATCAGAAAGTTTGGATTTCAGATCTCAGTTCCTGAAAGGTGTTATGTTAATCAGGTAAGGGCCTGTCCACTTTGGAGCCTCAGTTTCCCCATCTGTAAAATGAGGTAATTCACACACTGTTCGATGAATGATCAAAATGACTGAAAACACATTAACCCTGTGACTCTATGCCCCCATACACAGTCAAGGCAGCCTGGAAGAAAGGCAGCATATCCATTCCCAGCCTTTTGAGGCAGGCAAAGGTACAGAGTTTAATGGTCCATGGTGTCCCAGCCAGCACATGGTGGAAGTAACAAGATTCCAAGCAGAGAGTTTGGCTTGAGTCTATGCCAGGTGCTCATGCTTTCCTTTTATGTGAAGTAGGCTTTGGTGATGCCGAGTAGCCAGAAAAAGCCAACCATAAAACAAGCCCTTCCAGTGGCTTAGGATTGCCAGGTTTATTAGGGCATTCTTCTGGCTGCAGTATCGAAGGAGAATGACACTAAGAGCCACCAAACAATTGTATACTCTAATAAAGAGGCTGAGACACTGGGTAGAGGTGCTCTCAAGAGTAAGGACAGCAAGGGAGAGGGAGCCAGACCTCTGGATACCCAGGATGCCCTTGATGCACAGAGGTCCTCATCCTCAATGTGGCACTCGGGAAATTGCTCAGGGGATCCCACCTATTTCGCAGCAGCTTGCCCTTGCTGTGGCTGCTGTCTTTTCTAAATAGGTCCAGATTTAGGGCTTCCCCCCTGGATCCTTCTACACAGCCCAGTGCTTTCAAGCGAGTCCAGCACGCTCCAGCACTTGGCTGCTGTCCCTGCCTCCCCTTGATGAGAGCCTGAGTCTCTAATTTGGGTCCTGCCCGCACCCTGCCCACTGTCATAACTGCTGGGGAGGCAGCAGCCTCTATCACTGGCCCTAAGCCCAGCCCAGGCCACCACTGCAACTCTGCCACCTCGTGGACTGGATCCAGCTCCCGTGAAAAGGTGACCTATTTGGGTGTTGTGTTGCTGACTATGTACATCTGTGGACAGAGAAGCTCCCAGAAAGACAGGGCAACTTGGAGAAGGCAAGAGTGTGCTTTCAGGTGAATTTGAAGGAATCTCATGGCATTGATTTACCCAAGGCAACCCCAGAACAACGTGGAAAGAAGTGGAAAGCCAAGGAAGGAAGGAGGGAAGAAAGGAAGGAGGGAAGGAAGGAAGGAAGGGAAGGGAGGAGGGAAGGAAGGAAGCAAGGAAGGAAGGAAGGTGCTCGCAGTAAGATGTAGGATAGCCACTATTCTGACAGCCGCTCCATGTTTGTGGTTTCTTATGCATTTCACACCCAATCCTAATGAACTGTCTGTGGCCTGACAGGAGCCTTCTCACATGTCATTGGTGCCCTGGGTGGGGGCAGCTGGCAAGGGCACAGAGGAAGACTTCGGGTCTCAGTACTCCTACACAAGCACTTTGCTGATCTGAAGTTCAGTGTCCCCTTATAAAAATATACATATTTTTGTTTTGGTTTGGTTTTTCGAGACAGGGTTTCTCTGTGGCTTTGGAGACTGTCCTGGAACTAGCTCTTGTAGACCAGGCTGGTCTTGAACTCACAGAGATCCACCTGCCTCTGCCAAAAATATAGATATTTTTATAAATAAAAATATTGCTCTTACATAGATAAAGATATTGCTCTTACATAGAATTGAGAGACACACAATAGGTCCTGTAAAAAGTCACCCCTCCTCAAGTTAATAAAAGGGTCTTTGACTGTCTCCTTCCATTTCCTATGAGCCCTGACCCTCACTACACCTCATGCCTCACTACACCATCACTGCAAGGAGCTGGATTGTTGCTAGATACCCATTGAAGGCAGGGCAGTCCCTATCTGTCCCAGAGGATCTATGGGAGTACCTGCTTGACCAATGTCTCAGTAGTCATGGGCTGAGAAAGGCTAAGTATCTGTGTTGTAGCATAAAGAAGGCAACTTCTGCCAGCTAAGTGCAGCCTGGGACTGGAGGAAGATGAGAACTGGTGATAGAGACAGTGACTGTCAGTATGGTCGAGGACCAGCTTGGCAGGGGGATCAGAGCTTGGCTCATTCCTGCTCTTGTTGTAGGTCGTGGCTGAAATGGAATCTCTTTTGCTTGTTTTGATTTTTAAGACAGATTATCATTGTGTGGGCCCAGGGTGGCCTTGAACTCCCAATCCTCCTGCCTCTGGTACCTAACCGCTAGAAGAATAAGTTTGTGACAGCATGCCTGACATCCAGAAGTCACAGTCTTGAAAGACCAATGAAGTGAGGTGAGTCATGTGAGTTGCAGGTGGTCCTACTAGACTGCTCATCAGACGGCAGTAGGAGAACCTGCTGCGGCCCTTCCTGCCCTGCCCATTTTGGTCTTCAGTTCTCTCTGGGTCCCTGGGATTATTCCACAAAGAAAACATCTTTAGGTAAGACTGTGTCTCAAGCATGGCTTTCAGGGGGACCCAGGCTAAATCAGCTATGTGTGAGGTGTAAGGAAGAAGAAGGAGAAGGAGAAGGAGAAGGAGAAGGAGAAGGAGAAGGAGAAGGAGAAGGAGAAGAAGAAGAAGAAGAAGAAGAAGAAGAAGAAGAAGAAGAAGAAGAAGAAGAAGAAGAAGAAGAAGAAGAAGAAGAAGAACCAGCTATTTTTATGGAGTGGAAAAGTAGGCACCTAAAGATGTATTATAAAACTGCCAGGCAGAGCTGGCCATCATGGTAGATACCATTCAGCACCAGCACCCAGAAGGCAGGCTTACATGGATTTCTGTGAGTTTGAGGCCAGCCTGGTCTACCTAGTGAGTTCCAGACCAGTCAAGGATACATAATGAGACCTTGTTTCAAAATAGACAAAACCAAATCAAATAAAAAATCTGTCAGGTGTAGTGGCTACTGGAAATGATGCACTAAAGTGAGCCCCACTAGCACCTTTGGGGTTTCTTCCACAATTTCAACCATCCCAACAGAAGTCACAAAAGAGGTATCTGTTTATCTTTGAGTGAGCTGCTTCCATATGAATCTGATGAAAAGGGAAGGGTGTCGAAAATAAGAGAATTCCCAAAACAGTAATTATAAGGATAAGCCATGAAATTAACACAAGAAGAAAGAAAGAAAAGCTGTATGGGGAAGACCACACACACTATTTGTGTTTACATGTAGTGTGCTTCTGGGCGTCTTTAAACAAACATAAAGGTTGTAGGACAAAAAGGTCAGTGGCGAGAGAGAGGAGTGTGTTGAAGTAAGGATTTGAGGAGTGGCGTGTGCTAATCCGTGATGAGGAGAGGGGCAGGAGGACAGAGTACAGGAGTATAAGTGAAATGGGACAGGGGTCAGGGGTTGTTGGAGGTGAGGAGGTCATGGAACTCAGAGGACAGGTATTGAGTGACTCGCTGTTCTTCCAGGCTGTGATGTCACCAGAGTGCTGATAGGAGTAGGGGTGGGGCACCAGGTGCTAAAGTAATGAATGAATGGAAGGGAGTAGCTTGATATCCGTAGCAGCAGCAAGTAGGTGGTGGGTGATGAAATTTGATGGCATGGACTTTCAAGTTTGTAGGAGTTTTGGAGGAAGAGAGAAGAGAACAAGTTTCACAGTGCAAAAAGACATCCCCCTATCCTCATCCCTCCCCCAGGTTAAGGAGAAAGACTTCTACTTGAGAAGCTATGAAACATGCCCAGTTTCCATTAAGGCAAAATATGAAATGACCTTACCAAAGAGGAGGATCATAAATACTAGGAAATTGCCTGACAACAGACTCTGGGCCTCGGGAGACTTAGTTTGTGAAGGTTGGGAACCTGAGCAGAGAGTAAACACAGATACTTGCCTTACAGGATTAGTGAAAAGTGGACAATAACTGTATGTAAGGTAGTGGCAGTGGTGATGATGGTGGCAGTGGTAGTGATGGCAAGAGATCACCAGTGGAATGGGAGTTAAGGGGAAGCAGAGGCAGGGTTAGAAGCAGTCGTCTGGGGCTCCAAACATCCTCATCTACCATTAACTAGCTGTGTAGTCTTCCTTTGGGCCATGGTTTTTCCATCAATGAAACAAAAAGGTCAGATAAGATCAGTGATTGTGTGTGTTCGTGTCTGTGTCCGTGCGCGAGCGCGCGCGCGGGTGCGTGCGTGCGTGCGTGCGTGCGTGCGTGCGTGCGTGTGTGTGTGTGTGTGTGTGTGTTATACATATATGATAATTTCCTGGAACACTTTTTTTCAAAATGTGCCTATGAACCTCCCCCAGGAGTCAAATCTCATTCTCTGGGAGTAAAGACCCAGGAGGAGCATTTTGAAATATTTCCACAGACAGTGTAATAAGGGCTTCCTCCTATTGCTCAGCTCTGTTTTCTTTCTTCAGGGGATTGCGTTGCCAAGAACCTAGTCTGTCCTTTCAAATGGCATCATTCAGAGAGCGATAGTGAGCCAGATGGGCTTGTCAGTGAGAGCTGGGTCATAGCAGTTATCAGAGGAGACCAGACACGGTGAGCTCTGCCCTCAGTGGGCCAATGGCCAGATACCAGGCAGCTTTATTTTTACAGCTTCGGTCTTTGGGCATTTTTCCCACATCATTGCATAAGATGCGAACTGAGTCAGCATAGCTAACTTTTTTGTTTTGTCTTGTTTTGGGTTCAGTGTGGGATCACAATGTTTGTTGTTGTCCAGCATAGGTACTGGGTATCCTTAAGGAAGGTGGTCATTGACCAGTAAAGGATGAAAGCAGGGGGTAGGGGCATACTGAACTCTTTTGTTTCAGACATCCTTGTGTCCACAGTACTCAGAAATATACTTGGTCTTGGTGGGAACTCAACAAATATTTGTAAAGCAGAAAGTTAAGGAAAAGCAGAAGTATATCACCAAACAAACAAACAAAAGCAACAAAACAGCAATTTAGGGGAACCACTGGTTTCAGTTACAGAAAATAAAAGTACAGCTTCAAATGAACCAGCATGTGATGCTATCCCAAACTCACATAAAAATGAAAGGACAAATAAAAAACACCATCATGCAAAGATAGGGAAGATTGCCGCCCACACACCCTCTCCAGGCAGAAGACTCTAACAAGAAAGAAAATGAACCTAAAATATGGCCAATGAGGGAGTGGGGTAAGCAGTGTTCACTTACCCTGCTTCTGCAAATTTCTTATCAGTGTAAAAAAAAAATAAACAGAATCCCAGATGATCTGAACATAATGGCTCAGGGATAGGAGAGAATACAAGACAAGTGAGAAACAAGTGGGCTAATTTAGAGTTGAATCAAATCAATAGATAGTTTGTTCAGGAATGTAGCAATGTTAATCAATTCTAGATATTCATTGAAAAGCATGTGCTTAGCTAGGCACTCAAATTTAAGTATAGTCAGGTGTGCTGGCTTGTTTTATGTCAACTTGACACAAGCTAGAGTCATCTGAGAGGAGGGAACCTCAACTGAGAAAAATGCCTCTGTAAGATCAGACTGTTGTCAACCTTTAGGGCATTTTCTTAATTAGTGATTGATGGGGAAGGGCCCAACCCATTGTAGGTGGGGCCACCCTGTGCTGGTGGTCCTGGGTTCTGTAAGTAAGTAGGCTGAGTAAGCTATGGGGAGCAAGCCAGTGAGCAGCATCCCTCCATGGCTCCTGTGTCAGTTTCTGCCTCCAGGTTCCTGTTCTGCTTGAGTTCCTGTCCTAACTTCCCTTAGTGATAGACTGTTATCTGACAGTTTAAGTGAAATAAATCCTTTTCTCCCTTGCATGCTTTTGGCCATGCTCTTTCTTCCCAGCAATAGCAATCTAGTAACCCTAACTAGAACAGGTATAAATATTCAATAAACGGTGAGAAAGGGAACTGCAGGATGCATGGGAATCACAAAATTATGCTTGTAGAAATAATTCCAACCACATTAGTAATCACAATCTCTCTCTCTCTTACACTTGTGTAATAGTGTGTAATAGTGCAATAAGCAAAGTCAATTACTACCAAGTCTAGTGACTATTCAAATATCTTCTTGTAAAATGCCAATTTAAATTTGGGTTCATTTTATAAAAGTTTTTTTTTTTACTTTTTGTTTGTAGATTTTTTTTATATATCCTAGATACAGCTACCAGAAAATTTTAACATGGATGCCTAAATAATTGGGGGCAAAAGAGGAAATCCTACTGAAATTACAAGTAACTTTCAGAATGAAGGAAAATATCATCACAGCACTAAGAAAGTTGGATATGTGTAAAATGATACTCAACAGATATGTCATGGCTTTACATAACCTAATGAGAAAGATGGTTTTAAAGTGGACTACACTTACAATCAAGAAGCTATAGCAAAATACTAAAGTAACCACCTCCCCAAAAGTAGAATAAAGGATTAGCAGATTTTAATACATTTTAATAAGGTACCACCTATGAGAAAGGAAGAAATTCACAAAACGGCATTTGAAATGAAGATAAATATATATATATGGGAAAACATCCTGTCTGGAGGCTCAAAATATAAACACATACCATATTCAATTTCATTACCATACATTTGCTGATTGAGATTTTAAAATGGATGATTTTTGTAAGTAAACATGAATTCTAACATTGACTGAAAGGAGATAATTATAGAAATGCTTATAAGTTAGTCAGTGTTAGTCATAAGCTTGGATCACCAGCGAACAGATAATTTTGGAGTTATATCACTTAATTTACAGCACAGCATAAAACTGGTCGCTTCTCCACTCATCTGGGAGGATTGCATGAGCATGTGCTCATGCCACAGTAGACAAAACATGCCATGAAGAATGCAAACCACTGATCCATCACAGTTAGGAATACAGTTATAAAACCCTAAGTGAGGCAATAGCAATGTAGAGCCATTTGTATATTAAAAGATTAATGCATCTTAACTAGGTAGGGTTTATATTTGAAATGACATCATGTTTCAGCATTAGTAGGCCTGTCAGCATGTCAGTTCATTTGATCAAAAACTAGGAGAAAAACTCAATTCTAATAGGATCAAGTTTTAGCAAAAAAAAAAAAAAAAAAAAAAAAAAAAAAAAAAAAAAAAAAAAAAAGACACATAATCAACAAAGACTCACTGGTGATTAAAAAGGAACAACCAAATAGAAGTCTAAACAAACCCAGCAACTTGTGAATAAAGGAAGGAAACCCTACACAAACTCCAAAATCTCTGACGTAAAATTAGAAGGAAAAAAAGACAGTGGCAATTCAGCCTTTCAATGATTAGAAGAAAGAATGAAAAGAAAGAAAACACAATTCTTGAAAGGGGGAGGTAGGAATTGCTCTTACTTGTAGAAATTACAGCTTTCTTTTTAGAGAACCCATACAAATCAACTGTAAAATTATTTGGAGTAATGAGAATTCAGCAAACTGGACAGATTTCATTAATAAGCAATTGTGAGCATTCCATTAGGTTAGAACAGATAGTATTTGCTGATGGGGATGTCCTTTTGTATGTATGCTTCTGTTATTGGTTGATGAATAAAACACTGATTGGCCAGTAGCCAGGCAAGAAGCATAGATGGGGCTTCCAACAAGGAGGTGCTGGTGAGAAGTGGCAGAGAGAAGGGATATGTACCTTTCCATGGAGAGGGTGACTTAAAAATATTAGAGTGGAGTAAAACAGATCAACAAGTTAAGGCTGATTCCTGGTAGTCATCTCCACATATGCGGTCTCCAGACGGCTCATTCATGCTTGCTTCATTGTTGGTTTCTCCTGGACATATTGATGACAGGTGTACTAGAGCCCAGGCTCCTAAAGCACAGTCTAGATCATTGGTGCTCAACCTTCCTGATGCTGCAACCCTTTAATAATACAGTTCCTCATGTGTGGTAACCCCCCAGTCATAAACTTATCTCCATTGCTACTTCATAATTGTGATTCTGCTACTGTTATGAATTGTAATGGAAATATATGATATGCAGGATATCTGATGTTCAACCCCTGTGGAAGGGTTGTTCAACCCCAAAGGGTTCATGACCCACAGGTTGGGAAACACTGGTCTATGCTCGTGAACTGTCGAAAAAGGCCCCATCAAAGATAGTCTCCTCTGCTTTGGTGGTCACCTTCTTTTGCTAACTAGCCTTCTCTACATGGAAAGTAGAGATGCTACAGTTACAGTGACTCCTGGCTAGGTACAGGAGTGTTGACAACCCTTCTCTCACCTCCACCTCTACCTGCCCGCGCCCAAGTAAACTGAGAACACCTGCCTACTTTGGCCTTGTTTCAATTGGGGGCACAGACTGCAATAGTAACTAGTAGGTAGTTTTACTGTGTTAAAGCAAAGCAACAATGAATATCCTATTTGACTACACTTCAGGCAGGCTTGAGCGCTCTTGACAAGGTGGACTATTGACTTTCCTCTTTTACACTCAGTGAATGAGTTTTTGAGCTCTTTCCTGCAAATCCCGTATCTCCTGCCTGGCCAGGTAGCATTGCCAACTCTAGCTGACCACTCAGACAAGGTTTCTTCAGGACACTAGCAAGCCAGGTGCTATCACTGCTCTGCTACAGATTTGTGTCTGATCTCAAGTTCACTGCTTACTTAGCTCTCTTTCAATCCAGTTAGGATAACGACACGACACACTGTACTCAGCTGTCCTGATTCCTTTCAGGTTAAAACAAAAACCCACAGCCCTCGCCTCTGAAGCAATAACATCTGATTACTTAGACATTTCAAAATTACAATTTAAAGTTCTAGTCATATTTTAAGAAAAACCAGTAAGTTTGGCAGTAATGAGAATTTTTTTTGCACCCAGAATCACACCTTCTCTTTGGAATATAAATTTAAATATAAATGGTCAGATTGTTCATGGGTTTTGACCAAGTTCATTTGTCTCTTAGTCACCTTTCAAAGGGAGAATTTTGTCTTGTTTTGTTTTTTAAGTAAGTTTGGCACATTCTCTGGAGCATTTAGAAAAGATTACTTGAGTAGAATTCAGTATATTCATAAGACTTTTAAAAATTAAATATCATGGGGATGAAAAGGAAGGCTACAAAAAGCAAGTACTGTTTGCATTAAAATGACGTTCCCAACGCTGCCAAATTTTGTTCCAGTGGTTAATAACCTTCTGTTTCAAAACAGGAAAGAGGCTGAATCACAGGGAGTCACCTACACACCGGCTTTGCGCGATAATTGTCCAACTGACAGTTCAGAGAGCTCAATAAACCCTCCTCCCTGGTCTCTGAATACTGAATTCATTAAGTTTTAAACATTATAAAAGTTCACACTGAGATTTTCAGATTTTTTAATTTTATTTATTTTGTTTTAGCATGTGGTTTACCTGTTTAAGCACTAGGCCAAGAAGTCTTTTTTTTTAAAAAAGTCTTAACAGTTACATCTAATGTTTTAATTATTCTCTTTTTGATCTAGCTCTAGATCTAGAATTAAAAAGTCTTCTTTTGATGTGGCTATGTGCCTAAAAAAAAAAGCTTTTCAACTCAGAGACATAAAAATCTATTTGTTCATGAACAGCTCCGGTGAAGAAAGAAAAGAAAGTGTTGACTGGCTTACAGGCTTTGTTTTCCTCAGAAGCTGGTTGGTAACTGTTTGAAAATGTCTGGAGTATCTCCTGTCTTCCCTGTGGGAAAGGGCTGACAAAGGCTCAAAGTTGCCTCTGGGGATGCAGGTATGGCCATAGTTCAACACTAGCCTTCACCAGTACATCACATGATGGACTTGGCTCTCCAGAGGCTTCATGGGAGGTGAGGACTGGGGGATGGAGGCTCAGGGATGGAAGAGGGATCTGTGTGGTTCTTTGGAATATTGTTTGCATAACTTTTTCCCAAGTGTTAAATAAGAGTTTAACAGAGAGGTCTCCTATGGGCCTCCCATATTTGACCAGAGTGAGGTACGCAGCAGAATCCAGCCCCCCTCCCCACTTCTCTCATTGTTTGGAGTTAACCATTGTGGTAGTGGTGGAGAGATATATTTCAGTCCTGTGGGTCTGTGTAGTGAATGACTGGGTGGATGTACTGAAATGGAAGTAAACAGATAGTTCCAGAGGAGGAGGAACTGTCCCCAGAACAGGAAGGACAGAGCTACTCTGGGATCACAATAAACAGGCAGAGAGGAGGAAGGGAGAGAGAAAGGAGGTAAAAAAGACTAAGGAATTAACTCAGAGTCCTGAGAGGAGAAGAGATGGGACAGTTTCTGTTTTTTCCTGAGGTGAACCATCTGAAAACCCTGCAAGTTATGAGATGTCACTGAGGCTAAGGCAGCAATAATATCGCAGCCACAGTCACCTGGGGGCTTATTGCATTCCAGACACTGTTCTCAATGCCTTGTGTACATAAGCTCATTTAATCTTCACAATGACCCTATAAAGGCAGAGCAATCTCGACTCCCACTTTATAGACATGGAGACTCAGATCTGGAAGGATAATGAGCCCCATGGGGTAGTAAGTGGTGGAACAGTACTGATGCTGAAACGGCCTAAGGCTAGGGTCGACGCTCAGTGACTGAACGTTTAATAGTAGGGAAAAATGAAGTGAACACTAAGTGGAAATTAAAATGCTATGCCTAAGATTTGAATGACTCAGGGCACAGTGTAGGAGAGGACCCACTGTAAGAAGAGCCGGAGGAGCCAACGGGATGGCAGAAGAGACTTTTGTCTATCTGATTTTAGGGCCACCAGATTCCTGATGAATTTGGACTCTTTAGGGACAAAAAAAATGGACAGTAGGAATTTAGTAAAAGCAGTTTCTGCTGGATTGACTCCAGTTCATCCCTAGGACAGCTCCACTGAGTACTGAGTACACTGAGAAATGTGTACTCAGTTGCTGGATGGGAATCTCCCAGGGGTGTAGACAGAGCCAGGAGATGGTGTGCCTGACACAGGTAAGGGGTAGCAGAGGGTAGAAAGATTTGCCTGCTTGATCTCTGATCTGGGAGAGAAACTCTATAGGGACATCATGGCAAAAAAACAAAAACAAAAACAAACAAAAAAACCCTATAGCCCAGAACACAGTGTCCATCATGACCGCCGGAAGGGGGTTGTCTAATTGTTGATACTGGTCTTCACCTTGACAGAATTTAGAATCTCCTAGAAAACGAAATCCTTCTTGTCCTGTCATCACAGACATTTCTGGAAGGTCTTCACTAAGAATGAAAAATCTGTTCTGAATGTCCATTCGTGGACTGGAGTCCTAAACTGGGTGAAAAGATGAAAGCAAGCCGCATCATTCATCTCCCACAGACATGTCTTCTCCACCATGATGGACCTTACCCCTTTGAACTATAAGCCAGAGCTAGCCAGCCACAAGAAGTCAGTCTTTTCTCCATAGGTTGCTTCCGGTCAGATATTTGATGTTAGAAACTAGGAAATAATACGAATTATTACTTTTTAAAAACCTCTTCCTCCTAAACTGGGAAATGGGGCTTGGAGAGATTCATCAACCAGTTCCCATCTCTGCAGCTGGAAAATGACAGAGCCAGGATAAATGATGCATGGCTGTGCCTCCAGTCCCACCGGTTCATCCACAGGTGCCACACCAAGTCCCTGGCTGCTCTGCTTTGGGTCAAATTCTACAGCATTTTTTGTAATTAGGCTTGGGAGCATTGCACTGTCCACACTTCAGCTACAAGTTATTTTAGGTTTTACTAATCAACCTGGGTGTGATTAAAATTATCAGGACTTTTAGGAGGGTGGCAAAAAAATGACTCATTTCTCACCTCTATGTACAATGGTAGAAGTGATACTTTGGGACTTTTGAGTGAAGTGAAGTCATAGGTGCAAAAATCAGAGTTGTTGGCTCACAGCCAATGAACCTCATCATGCCCACCCTGAACCAGAAAGTCCACAGCCCATCCCTACTCCCAGAGGAGACACAGGGGCCTAGTAAACTTAGTTTCACTGACCCTTTGTGCTCTAGCTGAAGGGTAAAGAATATATGAATCTTTGGGACACAACAAAGCAACAGCAACATGCTACTGAATACTTTCTACATTCCTAGCCTTGGCATGAACTGTCCATTGAACTGGTATGCCAGTCTTATGTAATAGGGCCTGCGTCTAAACCATTCAATAGACAAGAAGGCTAATGCTTCAGGATGAGTTCACTCATCCAGTGTAGAAGGATGGTCGCTTAGAAACACTTTTTTATTTTTATTTTTTTCTTATTTTGATTACATTGCATTGCACACATCTGTCACAATGGGTTGAGCTGGAATCAGACCTGCTGCCGTCTGTGGCCTGCCCCATTTCTCCAGCCTTTGAACCTTGATCTCTGGGGCCGTGGGAGTGGTGGTAACAAGGTGGCTCACTCAACCTCAGGAGGAAGGAAGTACCTCATCATATCCCCAAGTTGAGCCTCCCACTTCCTCATCTCCAAATGAAGTTGGAAGAACTCCTGGGTTCGGGCTAGGAATAAGGATCCTGGGATCTGAGCTGTAGAGGAGGCTTTAAGGGCTCTATGGTTTGAAATCTAGTCAGTGAGTTCCCACCAGGAATGAAATATGTTTCTAAATGCTGCGATCTAGGGAATTGGATTGGACCTTCAGGATCTTTCTGTACTGGAAAAAGTCTTTGTATACTGGAACCAGACAAGCAGGATTACTAAGCCAGATGGAATGATCCTCCTGGGGCAAAACTGTGGCACAGAACATGGGACTCATTCAAAAATACATGCCTCTGCAACTTGCCTGGAGTCAGGCAGGCAGTCTCCTCTCCAAATGTTAGAGGAGAGAATGCTAGAAGAGAATTGTTCCTCAGAGACAAATATTTTAATACATTGTAATTTTCATTTTATTCATTTCACAGCTGAGGTCAACGAGACTTGGGACTTGCCCAAAGTGAGTTCTTAAAGACAAGGTGGGATGTGACGCCAAGTTTCTTCACACTCTCCTCCCAATTTCCAGTTGCTAATGCCCAACAGTTGAAGCATGCCTTCGAGTACTTGAGATTCTTGTGTAGTTCAGGGACAGTTGAGCCAGCCTCTCCTATGCTCTTCCTTCTCAGAAGGAAAAGGGCTTCCCAGGCTGCCACACAGTCTGAAGGGTCTCATGGGTGACCTGCTTCCAAAAGAGAAAAACAAACCCCTGTCATTACAAACCTTTTGAAAATGTCTATGGCCACAGCCTTGCCCTGGAGAGCAGTTGAGTGAGCATAAAAAAGATTTTTTTCACATCAGCGTTCAAAAGATCTCTATGGGCAGCTTATGAGACATAACCTACTTTGACACTAAAACAAATTGTCACTTGCTCTTTTATGCTTACAAAAGTAAGTGGAAGAGCTGGTTGATTGAGGAGTTTGGATTGTTGAATTCTGGATAGGTGAGAGTTTCTTCTTCATATTCTATAGGTTCTTCTATCTTTGTCTTACCAGCCACATGAAATAAGTTGGGAACAATATCTAATGTCATAGAAACTTCCTAATATTTATTAAAAAAAAACATTGTGTACTCTCCAGGGCTTAGAGCATGTCCATTGTAAACCAAACAGGGAAAAGATAAGCAAACAAACAAACCTCTAAATGATTGTCACTTGGCCTACAATATGAAGTTACCCAATCCTCTCAGCTCCATCAGGTTCAGAGAGGCAGAACATGGACTTGACCTCCATCCTACAACTGTTGCAGTACCCACAGTGTGAGTTGGTGCTTGGCAACCTTTCAGGTTCTCAAGTTATCAAATGGACAGCTGTTGTGGTGGGAGGAATCAGGACACCTGTCTTTCCCTCTGAGGCAATTGGGTTACTCAATCAGCACAAACAGTACTGGCTTGGCTGCCTGGATCATCATTTTCTGAATCTAGTGATTGCTTCATAAGTCAGGGCTTTTGTCTTCCTTCCTTTAATCAAGTAGAACAGCAACAATTGTGTGTGTTCCTAATAGAATCACTTTTCTTGAGGGGCCCTGGGAAATGGCTCTTCACACAGGGGCGCCTTTTCCAGGCTTGGAACCAAGATCTCTTCCAGCTAAGTTACATAAAGGGGAAATGATGAGGTTAATAATGGAGTGACGAGGAAGGCCAAAAAGTTCCTGGGTGTCCCAGGACAAGCAGCACTGTATGGCCAGGTCATTGTCAACTGGAACAGAAGGACTCAAGGGGGTGGTATTGTGCAGGAGCTGCTAGTTGTTGCCAGAGTTGTTGGAGGGCCTGAGGTGCATGCACCTGCACTAAGACAAAATGCCTACCTTGTCTGCCACTGTCTCTTTCATTACCAAAGCCAGCAATTTCTCAGCAGCCCACTGCTCCAGTTAGCTCTTAAGTTCCAAGTTTACTTCATGACCATCCATAAATAATATCACCTGCTAATAGTAAATTCTTTTATTCGTGATTGGGGAGAGAAGTGAACCAGTTAAATATTCTCTAGTTTCCCTTTTTCTCTACTAGCAAGATGTCTTAGTGGGTAAAGGTGATTGACACCAAGTCTGATAACAATCTGAATTGGTCCTCTGCCTCCCTCCTACAAGGTGGGAGAAGAGAACCAATTACCATAAGTTGTTGTCTGATCTCCATGTGAGTGTGCACACACATGCATACTGTGTGTGTGTGTGTGTGTGTGTGTGTGTGTGTGTGTACGCACACAAATGCAAAATCTGTGTGAGAGAGTAAGGGAGAGATACTGGAATGTTATTAGTTGGGTTAGACTTGTAATCCTCAATCCAATCAGCCATGCAGGAGGAATGTAAGATGGGCTCAAATTGGACTATCTAACCACAAGGGCTCTCCTAAAAATGACTTCTTTTGAAGGAAGTATGGTTTTACCCAGGCATCAACCAACTAGCAACACAGTCAGCACATACGAATACTTACAAGTCTTCTTAGAGGGCTCTTAAGCTGCCAGTTCCTCAGAAGACCTGGTTCTCTATGAGACTGGGAAGTTATGGGAGACAATAACAACATATCCTTGACTCTAACAGTGTGTGTTGATTACCTCCTTGCTGCTGTGACCAAGATGCTGAAAGGAAGGTTTAATCTGGCTCTTGGTTTTAAGGGACACAGTCTGCCATGATGAGTAAGGCATGGCAGTGCATGGCTCTATAACAGCAGGAGATAGGGGCTGTATCTCAGCAGACCCCGAGACAGAAATGATATGGGAGCCCACAAATAACTCAGTTTCCATCTGGAGTCTATTCTGATTTATAAGACATTAGAGTTCAAGCTTTCTTGTTTTAGTCTCCTTGAGAGCCATGAGAAAGTTCTGATTAAGCCCATGGGAAAGAACAAATTATCTAACTAACAAGCTGCTTGCTGCTAGCAGGACTCATGCAGAAAGCTAGCCTGCCTACTCCAATTCAAGGACAGTACAGGGAATTGGTTAACTGATCATACCATCCTTTGTTCTGCTTTGCCCCTAGCGAGTTCTGAATTAAACTCGGTGCTGTTCACCATTGACTGGGCAGCCCTCCCAATTCTAGATTCTATCCTTTGTTTCTGTCTCTGTTTCTTTTATCTACCATTTCTCAGTCCTAGCGCCACATTTCAGGTACCCTAGCTGACTCATTGGAGCAGGCTCCGACAAAACGGTAGGAAGCAGGTCAGCCATTAAACCTTAAGACCCCAGCAATGCACTCCTCTAACTAGACTTGACCTCCCAAACATTCTACAGTCTCTCAAAACAGTACCAGCAGGTGAGGACCAAATGCTCCAACGTGAGAAACTGTCGGACCCAATTTACATTGATAACATAGTCCAGTATTTAGTTTCCAACTCAAAGGCAAAACCACGGCTATTTCGAAATTAAATAAAAGAGGAAAAATTCACTTCTTCTGGTCTGCTCTGTAGCAAACCATGCTGTAGGAAGCAAACCTGCATCACATGCTGGGTTCATATGCTTGCACACACTGGGGAGCCCAGAGAAGAGTGAAACTGCCCTGGATGGGCACTCTTCTGATATTTCTTTTTTGTAACCTTAATGCTGAGGGAGGACCAGGCTGTGCAGTTCATGCTTCTTCAACAGAAATGTCAACAGAGGCACTATTGTTCCCCTTAGGTAACAAATGCCACAGGCCCTGGCAAGCCACACTCCCTAGGAGGCTTTGTTTTAATTGTCACCTTTGGGTTTGTTTGTTTGTTTGTTTGTTTGTTTGTTTTTGTTTTTGAAGGCTGCTCCTTGACACTGCATTTTCTCAGTGACCTTTCCAGGACTGCATGCACATGGGCCTCCGGACAGTCATGGGTTGCTCTGGAAGGCTTATCTTGGCTGTACTGCCTTCTTCACAAAGGGAAAGGGAGCTGCAAGGACTCCAGGGGTGAAGTACAAGGTCAGGAGCCCTCTTCCATTTGCTCTGGTCTCCCCCATGTTATAACAACCCAGAATGACCCTGGTGACTGAGGTGCAAACCCCCCCCCCCCCGCTTCCCCCATTGCCCACTTCCTCACAACAGGCATCTTTTGAGCAGAAGCAGCATGTCTTCCAAGCTCCCTGAGGTAAGTCATACCTGAGCACCACCCCTTTGAACAACCATGGCTGTGTTAATGGGGCTATAAGCAACAACTGAAGTTGCAGTGCATTGATGATTAAACTCTCAAACAACACCTGTATTCTTTTTTTTTTAAGGAAGCAGTGTGGAAAGTAGGTCAGAATTAATGTGTTCTTCATCACCACAGGGCGGTGTAATGCCCCTTTATCCCCAACCTCACCCTGGCAGTTCACAAAGTGGCTTTGAAGGGACCAGTACCTAGATTTCAGGTTGCTGAGAGAAAAGCCAAGAAAAGCTGTGATTGGTGTGTGAGAGGTAGACCTCTTGCCCCATCTGGTTGCTCCCAGCAAAGTCAGACTGTTTATTTCCCTTCTGTGTGAAGTACTTGGGGTGTAGCTTTGGAGGTCACGTGGGTGAGTGGGGCGAGCAGGAAGCTGCAGCATTCCTCAGCCATGGGCTGTGTGAGGTGTGAGGGATTGCAGGAGAGGTGTGAAGTTGTACTGAATCATGTCAGCTGTTGACTTGGGATTCACAACAAACAGCTGCATCAACAAACCACCAAGGCAGGGACTTTGGGGGAGCAGGTGGTGGTGACATGGGGGATAGCCTGCCCAAACCTGCCTCCATTAGATGTAATTATGCTTATGGCTTCTGCTCTGGGCAGCTGAAGATCCAACAAGACCCACCAGGACTACTAGGGACCCTCAGTTTTAGATGGTGGCCAGTCAGCTGTAAAAATGGGCCACAGTTGGTAGCAACAGAAGGAGCCTGAAGCCTGAAGCAATTTTTCTTTGAAATCAGCTTCTAAATTGCAGGGAGTCCAAGTAAATTGACACATTTACTAGCTTGAGCTCCTTTCTTGTTCCTGCTTCACTGCCTTAACCAGGCCTCTCCTCACTGGAAAATTCTCAGTGGATAGGGGGTGGGGCGGGGTGGGCTCCACATCCCAGGCAGGATGAACCTCTGCTCTATCTGCTGGCCTACATAGGCATGCAGGTGATGATTCCTCCTGTATGCACATTTTCATTTCCAACATTTATGAGAGCATTTGAACCATACGGTTGAAATATTTCCCATAAAGGAAAACTAACCCACAAGGGGAGACCTCTGTTTAAAAAATAAAAGTGGTACCAAGCACGCAGTGTAAGATCCATGTTACAGGCTCTCTTGGCAGTCCACACTATGGATAGGAATAACCATGTTCATAGCCAACAGGATTCTCTTATAATTTAGATGGTTTGACATCTAAGGGATTTCCTTCACTAATCAGAAGTTAAATAACTAGGAGTCTCATGAATTTAGCATTTGATTAACTGCATAGGTTGCATAGTGATGTCTTCCTTGGTAGGATCCAGAGGTCCCGGCCTGACTAGGTGGGTTTTAAGTAATTAGGAGGAGTGGAAATAGATGAATTTTGTGATGGAGCTACAGAAGTGTATATGGAGCTACAGGTACAGCTATGGATTCAGGCTGGGAGAAATGTCAACTCCAGCCCAGCCACTTTGGACAAAGAAACTTGTTGTAGAATATTTTAAGATGTATTACATTTGTGTATGCTGTGGAACATTTGTTCAATGATGCAAAGATGTGTTGCATTCTTTTATGTTGCATTTGTTTAACTCTGTGAAGCTGTGTTACTTTGCCTGTCTAAAACACCTGATAGGTCTTATAAAGAGCTGAATAGCTAATAGCTAA
Source organism: Cricetulus griseus (assembly GCF_003668045.3). Classification (NCBI taxonomy): domain Eukaryota; kingdom Metazoa; phylum Chordata; class Mammalia; order Rodentia; family Cricetidae; genus Cricetulus; species Cricetulus griseus. The sequence goes on along the minus strand of NC_048595.1, from coordinate 190,920,585 downwards.
TAGCTAGGCGAGAGAAAGGATAGGCAAGGCTTGCATGCAGAGAGGATAAATAAGAGGAGAAATATAAGGAGAGAGAGGAGGAGGAGGAGCAAGAAAGGAGGAGGACTCCAGGGGGCTGCCTGCCAGCTACAGAGCAAGCCACAGAGTAAGAAGTAAAGAAAGGTATACAGGATAAATATAAAAGCCCAGAGGCAAAAGGTAGACGGGATAATTTGTTAGGAAAAGCTGGCTAGAAATAAGACAAGCTAAGGCTGAGCATTCATAAATAAGAACAAGCCTCCGAGTATTTAACTGGGAGCGGGGCAACGGGAAAGAGTAAAGAGTAAAAACAACCACCTACAGAAACGCATCTTTCAGGCTTTGAATCCTTTACTCATAATGGGAGTGATAACTATCTAATGGCCAGTCTTAGATTCTAGATGTAATAGCTCTATGCTGGGAGCGTACAGCAGTACCATCAAAGATGTGAGCCCCAATGTCGCGCTGTCACTGCACTGTCTCACAGCCAGCCGGGTTCCAGAAGGCCTGTGGAGCTCAGCTTCTGCTCTCGGTGTGGTTAGCTTCCTCCCACAGGCTCACCATCTCTCTTCATGCAGTGTCTGAAATCTCCATCTCTAGGGAGCTTTTAGTGAGGTCCTGCAGGCGAGTCCCCTCTTCTCTGGAATGCCCTGAAGCTTCTGGTAGCGTTTGTGCATGGCTACCACTGCAGGAACAGCCTGTTTCAAGAGCCGAAGATAAAAAAAAAAAAAAAAAAAAAAAAAAAAAAAAAAAAAAGCTGCTTCAAGTTGCAGTCACTGGGGGAGAGAAAGATGTGACGCAGTTTCATTTCAGCTCAGTGGGTAATATTGCCTGGCTTCTGAAAACTCTGGGTGGGCAGAAAGGGATACCAGAGAATTCTGTGTCCCAGATTGGGAGAGGTGTTCACTCCAAAAGGTTAGCAGTGTCCCTGGTCTTTAAAGGGGGAGGCCCAGGGAGCAGCCTGAACCCAGACGCCTTTATATTGTTGATCCCTTGGCAAGATGTCCCGGAGAGGTTAGCATCGTGGTTAGCGCAGGAGCAAGGACTCACAGCCACCACTAAGCAACAAGGCTTGTGTGGATCTGAAGGAGGATGAGATGAGGGAAAACATACAGAATTGAAGTAAAATATGTGACAATGTATATATTCATGCAAGGAAAACATGGGGGTATGGAGGAAGAACATTAGCGAACTTCCCAAGGCATGCTTTCACAGAGTGATAAAACACAACTTCCACGTCTGTCACCAGTCAAAGTGCCATAATTTTATCACCCTTCCCACGCAATACTAAGCTATTCTGAGTGCTGCTATTTCTTAGCTCTCTCACCTCAGTATGCCCAAGATGTCTGACAAATGAACGTGCAAAAAAGATGCTTTCTTTTCCCCAGCATGGATGGAGAATTTATTATGTGATGTGCAGCTTGGCACATGCCTCCGTTTTCTTGTTGTCATGCTCTGCACTGCAATACGTTTTGGCTGAGAGCAGAGGCCCAATTAATTTGCCTGATATGGTCTGTGCCTGAGAACTGAAGTCTTGTTGCTCTTTGCTGGTTTGATGCCTTTGCTTAGCCACCAATCCAAGCAGAACAGACAAGATTGCCAGCTGCCCTTCTGCAAGGACAGCACCCTCCCCTCTTGCTTACAAACAGCTTACACACACTATGCCAGAGGTTTCTATGTTTTGCTTTGTCTGGTTTCCTTTGTTAAAACACAAAACCAAAACAAAACCCTTTGAACTCCCTTGAGGACAAGGAAGGGGAAGCCAGAGGAAGCAGAAGCACTTGATGTTGCCTTACTACCAGCCGTCCCTATTAGATAGTTTATCAAATGAAGAACCCGAAACTTGTGTGATCCAGTGCCCTGTCCTGCATGGCTTGGTTGTGGAAAACTGCCGGGGGCAGTGAGGGAATAAAGAAAGGGCAGACACACAGAGCAAAGAAAAGCCAGGATCAGGTAGGCTAAGCATGCTCTGATGGGGCTCCAACAATTATGAAAATAACGAAGAACCTCATCAAATTTACTATGAAAAGCACAGTGGGAGGGGTTTTCTAGTCTGGGAAGAAGGTCTTTGTACACCAGCAGTTTCAGGTTGTAAGCCTCAGGGAGGAGGAAGCTGCTGGTTTTTTTGCACACACGAGTCAACCATTAAACACTTGTCCTTGCACACACTGCCAATGTTCTCGCTTGGACCAAGAGAAGCCTTTCCTACTTCTGAGCCTGTTCTGCATGGGGAGGGCTTTGCCAACCCAACATATGTCTGAGGCATTGGATCCTTGGCATGGCTGTGCTCATGTCAACAATACACATCCACTCAGGACTCCATCTCCTCTTGATACATTGAGTCTAAGCTTCCTCTGCTCCCCACACACCAGGAGACTGATGGCCACGCCATACGTTAGGTTGTACTTCTTCCCTCATGTACTTTGTGACACACTGAGGTCTTCAGCACTGTGTTCATCTTCCCACAACTGACAGGGCCAGAGCTGCAGGCAAGGCCTGGGCAGACCAAAGGCTGCATTCCCCTACTGTTGACACTTTCCAGACTTGAAGTTACTAGTTCATCTTTGTGTAAATCATTCTGCCTGAAAAATATGGACCTGAGACAGTCCTAAATAGTCCATCAGAGGCCACATTGTTTTACAAATGGTCCTTTATGCAAGGTGGCATGCTGTTAAACTTTGGGAAGCTTCTAGCCATCTCCAGCAGGGCATGCATTCACAGGGCCTAGAGAGAGAGGACATATTCACTGACTGGTCACTGGCCTGCTTGAGGAGCTGTCTATGCCACGTTATTTCTGTTTTGAACTAGGTGACACTTCACCTTAAAAATTGAACTGAAATCCCAACACTCCAGAGGCTGAAGCAGGGGGATTGCCATGAGTTTAAAAACTACCTAGTTACATAGCCAGTAGCAAGACGCAAGACCTTGTCTCAAGAAACAAAGACAAGTAAAAAAGAAGCTGAGCCAGCTTAGGGCATGAGCTTATTAAAAATTATATTCTAGGAGAGTTTTGAAAACCATGACAGAGGAGTGACTCCCTCCTTTAACACCCATTGCTAAGTGTTTCCAGGCCTGTCACTTTTCCTAGCACCCCAACATACGCTCTGACATTCTGCCAATTATATGCTCCTGTGTGACTGAATCATACCTTAGAATGCTCAGAATATAAAACACACGATCTCCTCTTCTATAGCACAAGACTCTCTCTCAACTGTATTGCTGGACAATTTACTCTTCATCTACAAGCCCCTGCTGTTTATTGCTGCTAGGACTCCAATAGGCACCTGGAAAGCTCATCCGACAGTCCCAGCATTTCAAACCCACCAATTATTAAGGTTGAGCACAAATGGTCATCTCTTTCATGAGCCATGGCTGAGACTCTTATCCCTTGGCCTCCTGGGTAATCTCCATCTCCTCTGTATTCCCAGAGTTATTTATTTCAGATGATTTTAAGGACCCCTGTTCATTATTTCTGAAACACACATGGTTGTTTAACTCCCCAGTACAGTAGTTAAGTATGTAGGTGCTGAAGTCAGTTTTTCTGGATACAAATGCTAGCTAAGTTTCTTAGCTTATGTATTTATTTATTTATTGTTCTTCAAGACAAGGTTTCTCTGTGTAGTTTTGGAGCCTGTCCTGGCACTCACTCTGGAGACCAGGCTGGCCTCAAATGCAGTGAGATATGTCTCTGCCTCCCAAGTGCTGGGATTAAAGGTGTGCACCACCACTGCCAGACTCACTTGGCCTCTTCCTATATCAGCCCTTTCAACTGTAAGATGAGCACAACAGAAACTACCACATTTGACTATTATACAGAGCAAGTAGGTCAGTCCCATATAGAATTGACTGGCAGTGCTCACAAAGGCTATTTATTAATTATCATTGATAGTGTTGTGCTCTTCCATCTTGCATATTTTTCCACTCTAACACACAGAACCTTGCGTATTGGCATGTTTGTGTAAGAAAGAAATAGAATAAGTAATGCTTGTTTTCTTCTTTGTGAATTGACCCAATTACATCCCATTAATAATTTGGGGGGGTTGTAGGATGTTTCTCAATGCTGATTTAGAGTTCGAGTACACTTTTAATATATTTTTTCAATATAATATTTAAGTTATTTCTGAGAGATAGGAAAAGAAATAACAGATGCCCAGGAATCAGTATGAGCCAGGCCCCCAAGCTTGGGGGGAGGGGCCTGCACTGTAGGCAATGACTTTCCATAACCCACTTGCATTGCAGTGGGGGGACTCAGGAGAGCACTCTGCTCTGGCTTTACCACCCTGCAGTAACATGATATGCTAGGATATTATGTTACCATGCATCTGGGCTGTTCCAGCTAGCACAGCATCTCAGGATTCTGCCCTCATGACACCTTAGACAGTTATTCTTTGGAATTATGAGTGAGAAAGAAGGAAGAACTGGTCCCAAGTAACCAGGAGAACTATCATGCACTTTCCTTCTCAGAGTGTAGAGCCCTGCTGTCGTTGACCAGGGGCAACACTGAGACTGTGTGGCATCTCTAGAGATGGTATAAACCCAGCCTTAGATTTCTAAGAGTCTGTAATCCAGAGAAATCTTTTAGATAGTAATAATAACAATAAGTAATAAATAAACCACTGTGAGACCTAGGCCTCTATTGTAGGACTTCACATCTGGCAATATGGTTTGATCCATTAGATAAAACCTTGCCAGCTAGGCCAGGGGTAGGATATGGAGGAAGAAGTTCAAGATTCAGAATTCCCCAGATGTAGAAAAAATTAAGAGAAGGAAGACAATTGTCAAAGACACATTCTAACTCCTAACATTTTAGAGGAGATCTTCACACAATTTCTCACACATTCCTTTGTGTGTGTGTGTGTGTGTGTGTGTGTGTGTGTGTGTGTGTGTGTATTTCTGGGGATGGAACTCAGGGCCTTTGTGCTGAGTAAACACTCCATCACCAAGCCATGCTCCACCTTGATTTTTTAATTTTTTTATATTGTAATACAATTGAATCATTTTCCTCTTTCCTTTCCTCTCTCCAAACCCTCCCATATATTCCACCATTTTCTTTCAAATTCATGGCCTCTTTTTTCTTTGTTGATATATATACATATATACATGATATACATATATCAATAAAGAAATATATATTTATAATATATATTCCTAAACACATAAAATATATAAATCCTACATGCTCAGTCTGTATAATGTTACTGTATACTGTAACTGTATGCATATGTTTTCAAGGCCAACCATTTGGTGTTAGATAACCAATTTGTGTGCTTTTCCCTGGAAGCTCTATGTCTCCTACTCTCAGCATCCCTTGGTTGCCTGTAGTTTTTTCTAGAGATGAGGCCTCATGGGCTTCCCCCATCCACATTAGCATGTCTACTGTTGTCAGGTAGCCATTTTGGTGAGATTTTATGGGTGTAGCTTCTGTCATTTATTTCTAAGAGACACAGTCTCATAGGTTTCCTATGTTACAAGCTCTGGCCTCTAACTTGCAATCCTTCTGTCTCAGCCTCTAAAAGTATGTTACCATGCCTAGACCCCACACAGTTTTTTTAAGGACCTGGGTCATTTCTTCTAATTTGGGGCTGGCCTACTGGTTTCTGTCACACCTGTCTTTGAAACTGAAGGACAGATGGGAGAAAATGTATTGATTGGAAACAGACAGGGCGGGGAAGAATGGGAGAGAGCGCGGAAGCCAGAGAACAAGAATGAGGATGAGAGAGAATGAAGAGAGAGCAGTGCGTACAAGCCTGAGAGAGATCTGTTGTTGGAGGGTTGAAGAACGACCATGGGTGGGTGGAGGCATGGCGGGAGGGGTGGGGGGTGCAAAGAGAGGAAGGAAACACTTGAATCTTGACATCTGTTTCCACTGTTTGTACCGTGAATGAAATACCAGTGGGCTGTGGGAGCAGAGGAGGTGCAGAGCCAGGTCCGCGTGGGTAGAAGTGTTGTGGCAGTTGACATACCGAAGCACTCATGGCTCTTCCTCTATTTCTGTATGAAAAACCTGCCATTTTTAACACTGTTGGCAGAGCAAATGGAACTGTGATGCATAGTGTAGTTCGACACTTCTATCACCTTTCTTGAGGGCACACAGCCTTATTGCGCTTCCAGAAGCTGCATAGGAGGCAGAAGGAGCCAGGCCCACTTCATCTCTGGAGTCATGTTTATGGCAGATGTTTGCTTATTTATTTAAATTCTTTCATTCAACCAAAAACTATTCTGTGAGCTGGGCTGGGTGGGAGTCCAGGGTTGCCTACAGAATGAAGCCGGGAGCGCTGTTGTCTCAGGAAGCTGCCTGAGAAATGAAGGAGAGGAAGTCTTGAATAAATTACAAAGTCAAAATCCTGCCCAGCAATAGCTCAGATGTGACTGTAATGCTGCATAAAATTTCTCTGCTTTGTGATTTATTTGACCTTGGTTAACAAGCTCCATGGAGAGGCAGGGGGACTACCCCTCCTACTGTGGTGGACGCCCCCACCAGGGGATACTAGCAGAGCCCCAAGTGGGCAGTGAGCCACCTAGAGGCTTTATTAGGCTGCTTTCAAACTCATGAATACAGCAGATTTCTGTTGAAAGCAAATATGATTACACTGGCTTTAAATAATTTAAGGATCAAATAAAATCTTCATCGGGTTGGTTGTGGTGTTAAGCATAAATGTGTCAGGAGCCAGCAATTAACTGCAGACCAGATCACAGGGAGAGCTGGACCACAGGAGAGCAGTGCACCTGCTGCAGTACTGCCTGCCGTGGGAAGAGAGGGCAGTGCTGTCCCACAGTGTTCAGGGAAAGGTGACTCCCCTTCCTATGTGGCTACAGCATGAGGCGATGGGGAAGGAAGCTGATTGTGTGGCAGTCTTGGTATTTCATGCAGCATGACCTCCCTGCTCAGGGCCCTTTGTTCCCAAGCATTAGAAAGCCATGGCTAGGTTGTAATCAGCTTTTCTGGGAGCTTCCAGCCTACAAGATGAAGGCTCCAGACTGTCGGGAAAGCATGTCAAGTTCTAGTTGAGGCCAATATGCAGAGCCACCCTCTCTCCCTGAGATACAGAGTCACAGACAGTCCTCTCTCTGTTAAGTTGATGACCCTGTCACCCTTCTTCAACACTGTATAAACTATATATTTAGAATATCCCAGAGAAGACCCCAGAAGTGAGTGTCCACCTTATCTCTGGCTCAAAACCCAGTTCAGGAACCTCCAGAAATATTGGAGATAGCTATTTAGAGGAAATTGGTTTCTTATTACATGAGGTGGAGGCTTTGAGTGTGAGTAACAGAAATGTGATCATGTGCAATCATATCTTTAAATAATTTACTCTTAGACATACAAGCCTGTTGCCTGTGCATGTGTTCACTGTACGGGAAAGGCTTATCCCCCATGACACTGCAATAGCCAAAAATTAGAATAAACCCCAGTATCTATCAATGGGGATATGGTTAAATAAATAATGGTTTATCTGCACAGTGGAATTCTAGGGCTCTATATAAACGATGAGGTAAATCTATATGAATTGACATGGAAAGGTCCCTCGGCTATATAAAGTGGGAAAGAAAGTGCTGAGGAGGGTATGCTCTGTGTGCTGCCTTCTGTAGCCATGATGTTCACCTCCCCCCCCCCAATACTACCCTCTTAGGACTCTTAAGACATTTTCCCCCCTAATCCCTACCTTGCCATGAAATTTTAATACCATGAACATCTGTTTATGTCCTGTATGCATAATGTATATTTGTGATTTATATACAAAAGACAAAGAATTTTTCACTTTGAAAAGCTAGGATTTACCCTTCTTGGGAGTGCTAGCAAATCCAATGAGAATGCTTGTTCAAGAAGAAAAGGAGAGAGCTTATTTCACAGTGGAGTGGAAGGATGGATAAGAAATGAATAAAAACCACTATCTGTATAGAAGGGTTCATGGGGAAGTGAGGGTACAGATGGGAAATGTCTTTGCATATTCATTTTAATGTCACTTTTGCCTTTAAAATATACTTTTTAATATTTCATTATTTTTTATTATGAGTCTCTCTGCATGTCTGTGTATACACATATGGGCATGTGGCTGTGAGTGCCCACAGAGGCCAGAAGAGGGTGATGGATCCCTTGTAGCTAGAGCTACATGCATTGTGAGCTGCCTCACGTAAGTGACTCCAGTTCTCTGCAAGAGCAGCAAGTGATCTTGACTACTTAGCCACCTGCCTAGTCCTGCCATTTTGCCTTTGGAACTAGAATGATTAAATGAGGCCAGGGATATAATTCAATGGCTCAACAGTTGCCTAGAATGTTTAAGGCCCGGGTTCCATCCCCAGAATAATTTGCTTTAAAAGGTCTAAGTATATAAGTAGACTTTTGCAAAAATTAAAAAGAAAACCAAAACAATGTACATCTAAGGAACTGCCAAACAAAATAAATAAATAAGCAAGCAAACCCTCCATTCCCATCAAAGAGCTTCCAGCAGCCAGGCATGGCCATTCCCTGGCTCAGAGTCAGCACTACTGGGAGGGAGGTAGCCTTGACCACACCACACCAGGAGCCTCTGTTCCTGGACAGTCTTTTGTCCTCTGGTTTGTTTTTCAGAACAAAAGGTGACTGAAGAAGGGCTGCTTCTGGAAGGGTTGGTTTTGAAGAGCAAAGTCTCTATTTAAAAATCATTAGGGTGTTCCCAAACACAAGGAAGGGGCTGTGAAGGGGCCTAGAGGAAGCTTGTACATACCTTTTTGAGTGAATTAAATGAGGGAGGAAATTGCTTAAGCCTTCTTTTCCTCTTAAAGCTGCAGGCTCTCCTCAGGAGGGACCAGCATGGGACAACAGAGCCCAGCTTTAAGGGGTTAAGGGGCAGGCAGAGATGCTGGACCCACTTGGACTCTACAGCCTAGAGCCCCCAGTTAGCTTCCTCTAACAGAGTGTTCGCCTTCCTGAGTGAGTACTCCAGGGGAGGAAAAGCCAAGCATGAGGTTGATTAGTAGACCAGAAACTCCATTGTGAAATTAACAAAAACAAAGCCAAGAATGAGGCTCACTATTCCATGTATCAGGAACTATAATTTGATTGTGTAATGAGGCAAGATAAGAAATAACATATGCATGATTGCCCTCCCTCTTCCCTTTGCTTAGATATCAAACATTGTAATGCATATTTGGAATAAATGGTTGCCTTTGAAATGAGTCTTGTTTTTTGAAATATTCCAAGGAGTTTTCTGGGAAGGAGTCAGTGTATCTAGGTCAAGTTTAGATTATGCCCCTAAACTTTGGGTTCTTTGTCAGTACAGTGGATATAACTTTAGCCCACATAATTATGCAATGCCATTGTTATAGAAGTGAGTTGATTGATTATTATAAGTACATAAAGGAATATATAAGTTGTTAAACTATGTAATGGGGGTGGTGTAATGGACGATTGTAATAGACTCCACAAAAACGCAGATAAGGGAAGTCATGTATTTATTGAGGAATCACTCAGGAATGACAAAGCAGAGTACTGAGGAGGTCTTCTTCCCTTAGGCAGCACCACCACCTCAGCAACCACCTCCCAAAAGACAGCAAGAGCTTGCTCTGTGTCCACCGTGGCATCTGAGACGCTGCCCTGGAGGGGCTGGTACCTCAAAGACTATTGGCTGAATGAGTTCCCACAATAGAGTAAGCAACAACTTATATATTCTTTTATGTATTTTTCTATATATACACATACACACACTTTTGCATTCCATATTTTTAAAGGAACAGGTATTGTACATACTTACTGCACACTACAGCATACTTAGAAATATGGACTGAACATATCATTGTGGAATAGCAAAATCAGGCTAACATACAGTAGTTCACATGCTGGCCATATTTTTGTTCTGGGAATAAGCATATTTTCTTACTAGTTTTTAAATATACAATACATTGTTGTTTATTTTCTGTATTTGTTTAATTTTTGATACAGTGATTTTTTGTTGTTTTGTCGTTTGTAGGCTTAGCTAGATTGGAACTCACTATGTAGACCAGGCTGGCCTCCAGCTAATGGTAATTCTTCTATCTCTGCTCTCAAATTCTGTGATTACAAGCATGAGCTAGCACACTCTGCTAAGACCAGGTATCTCTAGTATTCCTTTACAAATGCCCTTTAGAGACCATGGCAGAGACAATTGTTAATTGGCTAGCTAATCGAAGAGTTGAAAAAGTAAAGTCAAACTCACTAGATACCTAAGGATGACCTAGAAGCTCTAATCCTCCTGCATCCACTTCCTAGGTGCTGGGATTAGAGTTGTGTCTAGCTCAGTCCAAATTGCATGTGCCTCACAGGATCATATAGAGATGCGTAGCTGCTTTGTTTATATACTTTGGTGGATGTGGACACTTATTGCAAATATCATGGGCCTCAAGACTGTGTAGGAGACAAGTGCCCGGGTATTTGATCAGTGATGGCCAGACTGTATTGATGAAGGAGGGTTTGGGCTCAGTTTATTCACAACAAATCATCTCTGCAGCAAAACAACTTTTCTGATTGTCAAGGAAAAATTTTAATGGGTTGTTGTGATAATTAGACCTTTAAATATTTTCTCTAATTTCCCGAAAAAGATATAAATGGAAGAAGAGAAGTGGGGTTGAGGGGGTGGGGGTCAAGGGGTTGTTGGGTAGGGTGGGGATGGGGATGAGTGAGAAGGAAATTCTACCTTGCCATACATTTCAAAGAGTGTAGAGTTTGTGGGTCCCAGGGAGGCCTCATATAGAGACAGGTAAATGAGGCCTCTATTTTGGAAAGTCTGACTGAGGGTGGGTTATCTAAGTGATCTTCTCTCTACTTTCTCCTCCTTTTCCTTTTCTTAATTTTTGAGATGGGGCCTCACTCTTTATCTCAGACTACCTTTGAACTCACCCTGCCTCAGCTTTCCTGAGTTGACAGGGATGTCAACCTTTCCTGGGATGACAGGCTTGTGCCATCGTGTGAGACTCTGAGCAGTCTCAATATTTTCATTCCTTAACTGCACCTCAGCTGAACTAATGAAATAAGGGCAACAGTTGGTGTTTCTAGAACTTCACGGACATATGACGAGAGTGTCATGCCATTGGAGTCTCAAGGATTCAAAGGAACACCAGTACCTATTATTTTAGTAATGCTGTAACCAAGCTACTACGATTATCTGTTTCCAAAGGATAATTTAGTGCCTGAGGGCGATTACTTTTCCAACATATTCCAACATGGCCATATGAGGCAAAGACAGGGGCCATATCTCCAGTGGCTGGTGAGGAAATGATAACTTGGTACAAACCAGAAAGGGTGTTGATGGAAAAATTCAAGCCATTGCTCAAATGAAGGTGTTTGTGGAGTTGTGGCTTTGATGTCATATAAAGAAGGAAATAACTTATTCAGCCTCCGGACTCCCTAGCACCAGCTGTGCCCTGCACGACTTCAACATATCAGCTGTATGCTTGGAGGCAGGGATTGGGGATGTGCAGTCCAGTCTACCATGGGAGCTTCCGCCTCAGAGGAAGGGGAGCAGACAGCAGCCCCAGGCCAAATTTGTCCTACATAACTAGTCTTTTATAAACAAAACCTTTCACCTATAAACACAGATTTCCTGCTCTCTTGAAAACAACCCTGTGACATTGGCTGCACCTTCTCTGGTAGTGGGGGAGGTTGGGCTGCTTCACTGGCTCCCTCCAGGCACTTCTGACACCTGTTGGGACTTGCAGATGGAAGGGATGATAGAAGTGAGTGCCAAGGCTCCCACTGAGAGAACAAGAGCCAGCAGAGAGCACAGAGCACTGCTAAAGAAAAGTTCCTTTTGCAGTAGATGGAGCTCATTGCAGGAATGCACCACGAGTCAAAATGCAGTGAACAATTATCTGGGGTGGCCAAGGCTAACTAATACATCTGTTATACAATCCTGATACCTAAGGCTCAAGGAACACAGCGGAAGAGGGGACAGAAAGGCTGTAAAACCAGAGGACCGAGGACTTCGCTGCATGATAGTGTCTTCTACATGCGTCAGGGAAACTATACCTGTGAAAACTCAGCAATATGACTACCTAAACAAGACCAGTGCAATGACAATACCAGTTGACATGCCAGAGTACATGTGGGAAAGCTCACAAGGCCCAATCTCTGGGGAAATAACTCCAGAAAATCAACAGCTGCTGAGAGAAGACAAATCAGTCCCTTCTAGGGATGGTACCCTGATGGGTTATCCAATCTCAAGTGGTCAGCCCCAAATACATCTACATCTGAGCAACCATAAGTGGACTCTGCATGCTCTCTCTCTCTCTCTCTCTCTCTCTCTCTCTCTCTCTCTCTCTCTCTGTGTGTGTGTGTGTGTGTGTGTAAAAATAATAATTAAAAAATTAAAGAAGAGGTCTTGATCTTGAGGGGGAGGGGCACAGGGGCAGTTGGAAGAGGGATGGGGTTGTTACTAATGGTGTAAATATAGTATTCTCCAAAAAATAAAGATAAATCTTTTTTTTAAAAGAGACTGAGGGAAGGCAGGGAAAGGTATTCTCTGCACCCTTCCCTTGCTTCTGAAGACAGTGGCCAAGAATGTCTGCATTCTGAGAAGAGAGTACCCTGGGCCTGGAGCCCTTCTAGGTACATGAGTACCACAGAAATGGTGTGGATCTGAAGTTTGCTGATTGGCAATGGTTTCTGGTTCTTATCCCAAGTGGAGCAGCTGCACAGGCAGGATGCTTGGCAGGGCATCTGAGCTTTCAGTGGAGCGAAGCCTTCAGCCCTCACTGCCTCTCCACTGAAGCCTTACCAGCATCCAAGGACCCTCAGGGTATCTATTCAGAACAGGCAAGAGGAGAGACTCTCTGAAGGCTCCTTTGCACTTCCATAGCCTCAATTCCCCAGCTTCTGAAAGTGCTTTCTCTTCTCGACTTCTCCACACTTGTGTGTGTGTGTGTGTGTGTGTGTGTGTGTGTGTGTGTGTGTGTGTGCAGGCGTGCATGAGCGCATGCACTCGAATGCTGTTGCTAACTAATTTGTTATGATTCAGCTGTTGTCACACTTGCCCTGGCTTGGAGGTTTGCAGCTCAGAGATGGAGGTCTCACAGATAGCCCCGTTTATCTCTAAGGGGTATTCTTTCTGTTCAGACAGAATTATGGGGCTCACTCAGCTCTGTGAGAATGCTTTGTTCTTTTCCTGGGCAAAGATGCTTCTTCAGTTCAGGACTCTGAATGCTAAGAGGCCCCTGAATTTCCTTGAGCTTGGTGTCTGAGGCGGTCTTGCTGCAATCTCATTGGGACGGAAACTAAACTCAGAGGAATATCTGTTTCTACCCTCAAATCTCTGAAAGAAGGGCCAGGAATAGTAGGATGAAGTGGCCTCATAAGAGTCAGGGAGAAAGTACTGCCAATTTCTGAAAGGCTGAACACCAATTCTAGTATGGTACCATAGCCCTCAAGCTAATGTTTGAGGCAGGTGACAACATATCATGGCAGTGTGGGAGCAAAGGTTCCTGCCTCTCAGGAAACAAGAACAGAAGGATATCTTTCTTGGGACACAAATTCACAGGCAGTTTTAGGTCGTGATTCTCTCCAGGTACAAGAAAACTATGGATCCGTGTAGGGCACCCACAGGGACCCGAGATTCCACAGTAGGAACGCTGTTCAAGATGCATATGATGCTCGCTGATACTTATACATCGTATGGACAATTCACACAATATGGCACATGGTTTCAGGAAGTCCATATACCTGCTGATACTGACCTAGAATGCCTGCTACCTGTCTGGTGACCCAGAATTATCTCTTGTTGGTGCTTTCAGAGACAGTGGTCCCAAACTCCGGCTTCTCACTATCTCAAAAGCCAAGCAGAATACAGAGTCATTCCTCTTATCTTTACTTATTTATACTGGAAATTAAAATCAAATGTTTGTTGTTTTTTTTTTTAGTAAGTCCACTTCTCTTGGCCCGGGGTTCAAGAGGCCAAGATCAAGAGATAATGCTTTAGCCTTACACGTAGTGTGAGGTTCTTGGTACAGGGATTCATCAAAGCTGGGTGGACCTGCTCTAGACAACCAGGGTTTGTGAAGAAGATAAATCCTGTAACTCTGGCAGTGTTTGGCCTAATGGGGGACCCTTATGGCCTTGAAGTTGGTGTCTTTGAACTGACCTATCATGCAGACTGTGAGTAGCCATAGACTCCCATTGCTAACAAAGAAAGGAAGGCTTCCCCCTTCCATCTTTAGTACATTTCTTAGTGGCAGCACAAGCTGTCCAGACGCCAAGCAAAGTCCTTGTCAGAGTTGCTGGTGGTAGGGTAATCAGCACCAGTATTTGGCCACTGTGTGACACCACAGGGAGTTCTGCAGGCCTAACCTTCACCTATGAAGTTGTATGTCAGGGACAACCACAGAAGAGGAGAGGTTCTGGTCATAATTAGAACCAGAATTAGGACTGTTAGCAAAACCAAGAGCCTAGGGCATCCACTCTTTACTCTTCTTGCTTCTTCCACTTACCGGGTCCTCTGACCACTTCTTAAATCCCAATGCCCAGCCAGTTGTTTCAAGTCTGGTTCCAGAATAGGCTGTGCTTTGCACAACTCCTGGATTACCCCCAACCCATAGCCAATGCATATGTGTACTTTTGCCTTTGAGTTTCAAAAGGGCCCCATGAAATATGCCAACTTAGTACTTGCCTCCCTCTCCCAACAAATATTACAGTTTTAAAGGTAAAGGAGAGGGTTCAGGGTCAAGATGGTCTGGACTAAAATTGAAGCTCTACTTCAGTTGTAATTTTGCTTCTTTTAAGCCTTATTGACTATTCTGGCCTAAATTAAGTAACAAACAGAAGTACTCTAATGCACTGATTTGATGTGAAAATTAAATGGTGAGACACGGTGTGTATTTAATTATAATGGTAATAAAGGCAATAAACAATAGTTTATTCAAAGAACATCAGGGAATCATAGCCAACACCTTTATTCCCAGCACTCAGGAGGCAGAGGCAGACAGATCTCGACGTTTAAGGCTTGCTTGGTCTATAGAGTGAGTTCCAGAACAATCAGGACTACACAAAGAAAGCCTGTCTCAAAACAACACAATTTTTCCGTTGCCTGTGTACCATGTTGTTTTATTTTTTATTTGTTCATGTACTACTCTCACACAGCTCCTCTTTGGAGTCAGTCACTATAATGGTGAGGGTGAAGTGATATTTCTAGGACGTGTCAATGTCCTTACACTGAAATAACACTACCTCATTAATTTTCTTCATGTGTTTAAAACAACAAAAACAAAAACCTAGCCTGAACTCACCAGGGCACTTTTTACTCTCATTCACTCGATGAAGGACTATGCATATTCAGCATATTTTTGGTGACTCTTAGATGTGGGTTAATGGAACATGTTAATATCAGGGTAGACAAAGCTGAGTTGATGATGTCCCATTTTCAAAACACATGCTTTGTTTCTTTGGTTTTTTACAGGAAGAACTTGCATGAAAATCTTTTAATCCCTAGCCCCCTCTTAATTCTTAAGTTTGGCAATTGGAACTTCTCCCATATGCATTGTCCCAGTTTCCCTTAACCTGCAAAATCATATCACAAACCTGAGTTCGACCCCAGTGGTCAAACATGGAACATCCATGGGATGCTCTTCCCTCCTGCCCTTACTCCCTGGACAGGTGATGCATTCAGCAACAGTATCCCTGTTTTCCTCTTTCTGAAGTCATCCCTCAGCCCCCACTAGAGGCAACACTCCTTTGGGAAACTCTGGGCACTGTCTCTTTCAAAGCCTACTTAACACTTTCTACTTTGATGGATATTCATTGACTCTCATGTTCCTAGTTTTGTGCCTCTGTCATAGAAGTATCCTTAAGGGCAAATTTCCCTACCTGATTCATTTTTGTATACCCATGACACTAAGCATGATGCCTTTCATACATTTTCAAATGAATTAGTGAATTAAATGGATAGATTAAGATCTTCAAAGTACAGAATAAAATGGTGGAAGCAATTTGAATTATTGAAAAGCTTGAATGAATGTATTTGAAGCAATTTTGCTCTCAAATATCCATTGCCAACTGGGCTGATCTAGACTTTCCTCAGCCATATCTTTAGGGTACCTATTTCAATGAATAATTAATCTATTATTAATATCATATAAATTATTTATATGTATTTGGTGTTTCTGAAATAAGTCCCAGGTCTTTGGAAACAGTTGGTTTTCCTCTGAAGTATTTTCATATTTCTTTTAAAAGTAGAAACTCAGTTTACACTATGAACTTCTTGCTCTTAGACAGTATGTACTGTTTCAGCCCCACTCATCTGTCATCAGCCAACAGGCATTCTGGGAAGCAACAGTTTTGCATGAAGCTCCATGAAGACAACACATTTGGAGATCAAATAACTTTAACCAACACTGTATCCTGTTCCTTCCTCTTAGAGATCCCCAAGTGCCCACTTTTCATAGAGCTGCTATTACCTTACTCTACAATAAGGAGACTTTTGTTTTTATTGGGTTTTTCTTATCTGATGAGGCTTCTACTTTAATTCAGAGACTATTTACTGGGGCCTGATACACAGAGAACTAGGATATTGTCCCTGCCCTCAGGAAGCATCTGAAAACACATCATGACTAGAGTACCAGGAGGCCCTCCGACATGGTAGCAGCTCACAGGAATGGTTCCTGTGTCCCATTCATTTATTACCTGGAGGGAGATGATTCTATAGGCCACTCCCCACTTTACTCTATGGCTTGGGACAGAGCTCTCCTGCCTCTTGGCTTCACTTACTCTCACCACAGGTGATCTCAGAGGACCTGCCACTTTCATTTATAAGCATAGATAATTTTAGGTTAAAACATATGATACTGCCAGTCATCAGTCATTTTAACCCCTAAGTGACTCTTTCATATAGTTCAATGCCATCTTCTTTGGCTTTGCTGGCACTTGTTTGAGGTGCAAATCTAGGGACTGTTTATAGAGGATGCAGTAGGGTCTGGTTCCTCTCACTCAACCTGTTATAATTGCTTTTTAGCTTGTCTTCTGTAGGCCTCTCCATGCTCCATCATTATCTCTTAATACTCAAGGGTTACGTACTAGCTGTCCCACAGAGACCCTGGACCAGTCTTGCCCTCTCTCTTGAGAGGCAGCCCTACATTTTACTGCAAAGATGGCCTCACCATAGCCTTGCAGAGAGAAAGAGAATGTAAGATTGTGTCTTGCATCTAGATGCCACCACACAGAGGGCAAGAATGGGCCCAGGAATAGGAATGGACTGGTCCACTCCTTGTCATTGCCTTTCTTCATGTTGAATGTGCTTCAAGGATAATTTCTTCCAAATGACAGCTGTCAATCAGACACCTTTGCACAGTGGGAAACTAAGGTATCATCAAGCCAGGCACCTTCTGCTCAGAGCAGAAAAGAGTGCTTGGTTAGTGCTAATGCTTATAAAAAACAAAAGGGGGGTAGGTATTATTAAACTGAGTATAATGGCACACGTCTTTAGTCCCAGAACTCTTGAGGCAGAGACAGGAATATCTGAGAATTTGAGAAGTCAGCCTGATCTACATAGTGAGTTCCAGGACAACGAGGAATACATACAGAGATTCTGTCTCAGAAAAAAAAAAGTATTATCGCCCTTGGTAGTGAGACTGAGATTACTATGTGGGTGGGTATCTTCAGCATTCAATATAGTATGTGGAACTTCTGGGGACAAAGGAAGACAGAGCTGCTCCCCTGTGGTGGGATGGGTTCTCTAGCCAAGTAGAAAAATCACATTGAACACATCAGAGAATATTTCAGATTTCCAGGACGCGGGGGATAGAATCTTCCCATAGACATGGGGTCATATTTTACATAAGGAAGGCTTTTCTGAAGACTGCATAATTCAAGACAAATTTTCCCATAGCAGTAACTACAAAGTTGGATGTGTTCTGGAAGAGCATAAATCTATAATTACTGTGTTGTCTTTTTCTATAAAGTAGCTTTTTATTTTCTTAGCATTATCTTTAATATTTTGCAGAACCTCTCCCTACATTAACAGGGGATGGGAGAGAGTGGGCAGGCTTTGTTTTGGCATTGTACCACATCAACTTCCCTTGCAGAGAAACACAATTTGGAGTAGATTTTCATTGGCCTTTGTGTGAGCAGGCCCGTTTGGGATCTTTCAGAAGATGATGCCCTACAGACATTTGAGGCATAATAAATTATATTTGCTGATGTTATAATATTAGCAAAACAGTCACCAAAATACTATTTAACACTTTGATAGATGCAAACAATAGATGTATTGACCACAAACCCTAAAAAGGGATGGTAGGCATTTGTGTGGCCTGGCATGTGGGGAGCATGGGAACTGTTTCCAAGAACCTCTGCTAGTCTTGGAATTATGCAACTCTTGATGGATTTCCCCACCCAGGGTTCATATTAACTCCTGTTTTGTGAATAATGTGATACTCTACCAATATGATTTCCTAAAACATGGCTTCAGAGTTGCACAACTGTCATCTTTATGAAAGAATATACTGAAACAGATAAATGGAATCCTATGTGACAGACAATTATACGTGTAGAAGAAGGAGAAGATGCTAAGGAAGGAAAGAAGTGGGTGATGGGGAGGAATGGAGCTGAGAAATGGCTGCCTTCCTGGATGCTCTGAGAGCAGGATAATCGAAAACAAACTGTCTCTTCTGTTCCTGCTAGATTCTGGGCAGGATTCACCAGGAGGGTGAATTCATTCAATAGTTCCTGGACAGTAGTCTTCAAGGTGTGGTCTCCAATCAACAACATCAGCACCAGGTGGAAGTCTTGGTGCTCTGTCATCCTGATTCAGGGCTGTTGCAGTTTGAAGCCTAGGATTCTGCCTACTTACCAGGCTCTGAGCTCATGCATGGAGTAGCAGGCTGCATGGTGCTTTAAGGATCATCTACCTACTCCTAAACCTTTTCACTTACTTGCAAGCACCTAAGTGCACTCTCATGGTACAGTTAGAGAAGAGGTTTGCAGTGTAAGTGGCAGCATCAGAGATAAGCCTTCCATGGGATGAAATGATTGAAGGGCTGCAAAGAACTCTCCCTTTAATGGTGAAGAAATATGAAGAAACATGAGGTCAATGGCTTTGACCTGGGGAAGAGGGCAGAAATGGAAGGCCGAAAAAGCCAGAATTGCTTTTGAAGACAAGGTTTCAGTGCCAGGCCAGGGGAACAAGAAGGAACTACCCACACCTCACCCAATGGCTCGGGTTTCAGGCTGCTTTTGTTATTTAACACAGCTGCCATCACATAAGGGCTCTTTGTTTAAAGAAGTACGCTAATGGAGGCATCAAGGTACATGATATAGACTTTGCCCTCAAGGGATGCACAGTGGCTTTTTTTAAAAACTGTTTCCAGAATAAGGCTTAAGCAACCCAACTGCTCAGAAAACACTGTTTCTGAGTACATTTTATATTCTACAGATGAAGTGGAAACTCATGAAGGGGCTTCTTTCTTCTCCAAAAACCACAGGTCCATCATATGTCAAAATGTATTCAGCTTCTTGAAACTCTGAGATGACATCTAATATTACTTCACATAAATCTCATCTGGGCAAGTAACAGACCAACAGGCATCAGAGGGACAGAGTAGCAGTGCATGGGATTAGAGGGATTGATTTTCTTCTTTAAACATTTCTTTAGCTGTGTGTGTGTGTGTGTGTGTGTGTGTGTGTGTGTGTGTGTGTGTGTGTGTGTTTTTAGTGATGTTTATACAATAAAAACATTCATTTCAAAGGCCAAATAGTCTGCCCACTGTTTCTATTGTGCATTGTATCGGTAGGGTTAGAATCAGTTCATTATTCCTTAGTGTCAAGAGAGCGGAAAGTGATTAAACCTTTTGATAAAAAGATAAATGATAGGAAATTCATTTGAAAGTCCTCACTCAGAGTTTCCACATTGAGCTAGCACAAAGCCTTCCTTCTGTGCAGAGCACCCCCATCCTTCCAGCTGTTGTCCCATGTTGGCTGTGACACTCTTTGAGACTCACACCTGGGGTAGTAGTATTTCCTGAAAGCATGATCACAGAGTTAAGATCGGGGCCTTTACCGTGTTCCTGTGTAACTCTCATCCCTCTTAGAGTGAAGTTATTCTCTTCTTCTATGGGACATGAGGGCAACTGGGGCAAAGTTGTCGGATACATGGATAGATGATAGATGGGTGGATGTGTAGAAGTTTATTAACTTACAGAGGGGCCTTCATTGAATGTTTGGCCCTGGGCCAGAAGTCTATAAGGGCTGGTAAAAGATAAAATTGGATCCAGTCTAGTTCTGTTATTAGACTAATAACCATAAGGAAGCCACACACTATCCAAGGCCTCTCATTGGTAAAGTTAGAGAAACCCATCTTTCTCAGGAAGTTTGTGTGAATACAAAGATTAGCTGAAAATCCCTTTAAAATAACATCAACGAATTCCTGTGCTCTTGGTGACACAAAGCACTGTCTACCGTGTCTAATCCGGGCACTCTCCTCCAGCCCTGCAGATGCCTGCTGGTTTTACGTCAATTTAGGCGATGCAGAACATGGACACCAGCTTCAGTTAAATCCCACAAAGCACATGTGGAGAGTTCTGGGAGCCCTGTGCTGTATCCGAGCCCCTGTGCCACTTCTTGACACATGTTCAACTTTCCATGTATCTGGTGATGGTGATGAGACTTAGGATGGTCCACTTCTAGAATGAGTCAACTCTTACCTACCCCATAGAAGCTTCAAAGTTAGGACCAGCAGGGATCCAGGGTTTTAAAAATGTAGCTATCCTTTCTTTGGGAAAAAGGTTTCTTTTTTCTTGTACAAGTAAACAAACAGAAGAAAAAACACAAACTTCACATTAATCATTCTGTTTATGCTTTTGATCTCTTGTCAGACAAATTAACAACTATGTCACTTTCACAAGTCCTATTAGGCTCTTTATACTCTTGGAATTAATTTTGATAGGTTGACAGGACTCCAGAAAGTTCTGAAGGAAACATTTGCATCTATTGGCAGCTTTCTGTAAATGTTGTGTCACTAGGCATGAGGGGAGCAACACTTTGTAATCCTGAATCTGGAATTTATCAAAATAGAGTTTTCTCTAGTGTCAGAACAAATTAGAGCGCACATGATTTTCTTGACCAATACTTATAAAACAAGGCTGATCATTTGCTGTCATGTACAGAAAATGATATTGTTTACATGTGTTTATTTCTAGCAAATAATTTACCCAAGAGGGCAGGGCAAATTCATACATCAATCCTAAATTCACCATATTAATACTGATTAATATAGTGTTAGAAAGAGGGACACATCAATGGAATTATATTGGATCTACACAAACTTTTGGTTTAGAAATTTTAAAAAATGTAAATTGTATTAGCTTTTCTAATTCCCTGGCTGGATGCCCAGGGTGGACATTTGCTGTTTGCATCTGTCAGTTGCCCAGGTCCCTCTCTTCAAGTCACAGCAGCTCTTTCCCATCTACACTCTATGTTTAACATGGAGTAGATCTTTCTCCTCAGTCCTAGGGACTTTGAGAATTACGGTCATTAGGTCCATACTGGACATTGTGGTTTAAATCAGATCAATGATATCCAACCTGTGGTTTTTACTGCAATGACTGTGAAGAATCTTTTCAGTTTTGCTGAGGTTGGCCAATAAGTCATAAGGCTAGACCTTCTCGTAGTCATTCTTGTCACCTTACAGGAAGAAAAATGTTCCCGGAAGAAAGATATATTGAAGACAATGTTATTTTATTGATAGCAAGTTATACAAAGTATATTTTAAGTATGTAAAGTGTAGATGCAGTTATAAATACAAAAACTAATGGCTGGTATTTTTAAATACAGTAATTAATAAATCTTCCCTCTCCTCTGCAGTGTCTTAACTACCTTCCCTCTCTCTTTTCCTTCTTTTTGTTTCTGCTTTTAACTTTTTAAAATTACATCTATTTATTTGCTTAATTGTGTGGGGGGATCGCAGGATAACTTTTGGGGAGTCAGTTTTCTTCTCTCATCAAGTGGGTCTTAGGGATGAGACTTGGGTCTTTAGGCTTGGCTGTAGGTATTTTTATCAGCTGAGCTATTTCAACAGCTCTGCCTTTGTTTTTCTCATTTGCAATAAAAGAACAATTTTCTTAACTTCTCTAGGCTTCTTTCCTGATAAATGAAGTGAAGCGAGTTCCTGTCTTCAGAGAACATGTTTGGCTTAAATGAACAGCCTAGAAGCAATGATGGACAGCCAAAGTTCCAGAGATGGGAGAGAAGCAACACACTTCCAGAACTTTCTCAGCTTTGCAACCAGGGACAGGCACCGCAGTGATATGGCTGAATGGGGAATGGATCATAGTACATCCATACTAGAGGGCAGCAAAATCACCATTGCTAGGACATTGCATCCACGATGTGTTTGTGGCTGGCATAGAGCAAGACTGAGACAGTGGGGTGCCAGACAATATTGTTCTTTCTTACTGTGGACCATTTTCCCCACCTCTTGGAAAAAACCCAGGCAAATCCCATGTGGATAGCAAGTTATACAAAGTATATTTTAAGTATGTAAAGTCTGCTAGTCTGTTGCAAAATTTACAACTTGAAATTCAATTAAAATTAATTGTTCTCTCCCCTCCCAACTTGGATGTGAACTATACAGAAAAGAAAATGGTTGTTTTTTCCCTCTCTCCCCACTACTTGTCCTCGACCTACTTTTGTTGATCATCAGGCTGCTGCTAGATCCTTCAGAGCTTGGAAATGGTGTAAGGAGAAGTGAGGGATGACCAACATATCTGCATGGCGTAGCCCATGCTACCACCAGAAACTATGGGTCCAAGAATCAATCACTTCGTTTCTGGGTAGTACATTCTCTGTTCCCTGACATTCAGCACTCCTTAGGCTCTGTTGGATCTCTTCTCTCCTCCAGTTATCCATATGCTTTCTTTTAGTTGATAAACACCATGACGAAAGCAACTTGTTGAGGCAAGGCTTTGTTTCATCTTCTAACTCCAAGATCTAAACCTATCACTGAGGAAAGTCAGGGCAGAAGAAAGGAACCAAAGTAGAAGCCATAGAAAAACACTGCTTGTTGGCTTGCTCTCTGTGGCTTACTCACTGTGCTTTCTTATACAACCCCAGTCCACTAGTCTAGGAGTGGTACCACCCATAGTGGAATGGACCATATATCAGTAAGGGATCAAGAAAATTACCCGTCAGACATGCCGCTAGATCAATATGATGGAGGCAGTTCCTGCATGGAGGATCCTTCTTTCCTGGTGTATCAACTTGACAACCAAGTTTAGCCACCACAAGGTGATTCTAACAGTTTATTATCTAGTTCACTCCCCCCCACCCCCGCCTACCTTCTACTGTTGTCTCTGTCATCAGCCTTCATGATGCTCTCTGCACTCTACCACTCAGGCTGATGTAGCAGATGGACATTTTCAGGTGTGATCTAACCTATCTTTTCTAAGCAACAAAGACCAATGTCTTCAAATACTTCATTCAAAGCTCTTCTTTCTTTGTGCAATTGGAAAGAGGGAAGTCACCCTCTATATTTTATATTTTATATACATTTGGGGACTTGGAGACTTCTAACTGATTTCTCTCAGTCTCTGGGACTTCAGCTAAAACTAAGACGTAATGGACTGGATGATGGCTAATCTATTTATCAACTGGCAAGAGGGAACTTCACTTGAAGAATTGCCTCCATCATGCTGGTCTATGGACATGTCTATGAGGGCATTTTCTTGATTGCTAATTGATGGAGGAGGACCCAGCCCACTGTGGGAGGTACCATCCCTAGGAGGTGGGTCTGGGCTGTGTAAGGTAGCTGAACTTGATTGAGACAGGGAGTAAATATGTAGCATTTCTCAGTGGTTTCTGTTTCAAGCTTCTGCTTTCCTAAATGATGGATTGTAACCTAGAAGATGAGGCAAACCTGTTCCTTCACAAGTTGCTTTTGGTCTTGTGTTTATCACACAGCAGAAAAATAGATCTCTTAACAGTTTATCCCGTGCCTCTCTGAATTTTCTAGTTCTATCTCTCATGGTCAATGAGATGTTCTTTGTAGGGTATTTTCAGGCCTGTCTGGGGGGTCTTTTTCCAGGTCGTCTCCCTATCTAGCAAACAATGGAGTCAGTCCACAGTGGTCTCCAAAAAAACTTCAATCTCATCTGATAGGATGGCCAGCCGCTCTTACAGGTAACTTGTATTATTATTTAAATTCTAACATAAACTACTGGCATACACATCTTTTGAGTCATGTTAAATAGTTGCCCAAGATGGCAAGAGCTCAGGGTATCACTGCCCTTTAGACCTTGCACGCTTCTTTCTAAACTCATTATCATCTGTTAAAATCTTTCTCCCATTTTTCACATGGCAGCTGAGATGTCTGTGCATTCATACTAAACAGAATGAAAACATTTCTAGAATTCATTTCCAGCTCTAAGGAGGTGTTAAATTTGGAGTATTTCACTGATCATTTTTCCTCCAGCAGCAATAATTGTTTTGAAGAACTTGACACACATTTCACCAGGGCTCAGAGCTACTGAGTGGGCAGGGAGCAATGAGGAACTGAATTCCAAGAGCCAAATTTGCATTGTGCTATGTGCCTCTGAACACCCAGGCCCCATTAACAATAATGATAGGTGTGCTCTGAGCTCTTCTCGGTGCCTGGAATCTATCCTATCTTTTGGGATCCATTCTGATCCTCGGGCCCTCTGTGCCTCCAACGTCTACACATTTACTCTGTAATTTAGAAAAGATGTGTGTTGCGCCTGGTTGCCTCAGAAAATTTAAAATAGTTTAAAAGCCTTTGACACCAGCTTTAAATTAAAGCTTCCCAAATCCCTCACTTGATGAGTGTAATTAAACTCCGACCCACACAGGTGAGCCGTTCAGCTCATCCTAGAGATCAGAAAGGCTGGGCTGGAGTGTGGTGGGAGCATTTCCTGAGTCTGGAGAGAAAGAAAGATCATCCGGCAGACAGCCAGGTAAACTAAGGGCAAACTTGCATTTTTAAATAGAGCTTGACAGAGCAGAGTATTCTAAGACACCCTACATGCCCGAGGTCATCTTTTTTCATCTTACACCACTGTCAGGTTTCCTACTTGGTGCTTCTGGCAGTAAGCTCCGAACTGGCTTGTCACTACACCCCAGCTTTTCAGATGACTGGAAAGGCAAAGGTACCTGGGTTTCTCCCAGGGATGGGTCACATTTGCTCAGTGAAAGGAGAGCTTTCCCATGCCATTCACTTGAGGCTGAACCTGGATCATCCGTAAATAAATAAATAAAACAGCAGCAAGAACAATGACTTCCCATGATACCTCTGTTTTATTTTCTAAGATCAGTCATGTTGAAACCCAGATCCCATGAACTTTGGAATGCTGTACAAAGCATCGAACTTGCAATTGCATAGAATCTTGTTTAAATTTTGACTGCACCAGCTACTGAATGAATACTTCCATCAAGTCATATCCCCTGGTGGCCTCAGTGTCCAGCAGCAGGTAGATAACAATGCCTAATCTGCAGCAGCCATCCCAATAAGTAGACACAGTAACTCGAGTGACTTTGCCGGGCCTAGCCCTGGGCACTATTGTGAGCTTTCACGGTTGTGCTTCCTCTATGATCCAACCTGGGTAAATTTATCTATTGCTGAATAAGTGGTACTCTTCTGGGGGTGGCACATCATTCTCTTCTCCCACTTACTTCCCAATCTAAATTGTGAAGGTTGCAAAGGTTGCTCTATCAGGTAAACATAGCCTTATGCTTCAAGGTAATAAAATGTTAGTATGCTAGAAAAATACAAACAATCAGTTTATATAGTAAGTGAAAATGAGCTTGGGATAGAAATGTTAGTTTTGTGCTTGGTGGGACTGGGGGCACTTACTGAGATGGGCTCTTAGGGTGCACATCTAATATAGTAGTCCCTAGGTTATTGAGCACAAAATTAAACATAAGTAGTCCTGTATGTATGGGATGTCCTCAGATATTGGAGCCTTTTAAATCTCAATTTCGTTATTTCTTCCTTGACCCAGTGATGGGAGAAGCACTTCTGTGTATGTTTATCTTATGGATTGTTTAATAAAGTTCTGTTTGGCCAATGAAACAGCAAGTTAGACAGGACTAGAAGTCAAAGAGGATTCTGGGAAATGTAGTAGAGAAGTGGTGATCCAGGCCGGAAGTAACATAGCATGGAGACTCATATTTGAGCAAGGAGAAATAGTAAGTGTCCCTTTTTCCCCTCTGCTCTTCCTCCAGCGGAGCAATGTGATCCACCGACAAGGAGGGGCACCAATAAGGCGTCCCATAAGATAAGTCTTATAAAATATATAGATTTATGATAGTTAAGACTGAGATAACAGATGAGAAATCCTAGTCATTGGCCAAGCAGCATTTGAACCTAATACAAGTTTCTGTGTATTCATTTGGGCCCTAACTTGGGTGGGCAGCTGGTGTAAAGCACACGTGTGGCGGTGGGGCTCAGTGGCTTTTGGCGGAAAGATTTATCGTAACAACCCAGTGGTAACTCCATAGACAGTTGTTCAATTTCCATGAGTTTGTAGGCTTTCTGTTGTTGTTGAAATCCAGTTTTCATCCATTGTAGTCTGCTAAGATACACGGGGTTACTTTCATTTTTTTCTGTTTTTAACCTCTGTTGAAACTTCCTTTGTGGCCAAGTAATTGCTCGATTTTGGAGAAGATGCCATGAGGTGCTGAGAAGAAGGTATATTCTTTTGTATTTGGGTGAAATGTTCTGTAGATGTTTGTTATGTAGGTCCATTTGAGTCATAATGCCTGTTAGTTCCATTATTTCTCTGTTTAGTTTCTGTTTGGATGACCTGTCCAGCAGGGAAAGTGGGATGTTGAAGTCTCCCACACACAAAACCCCCTAGTATTGTGTGGGGTTCAATGGGTTATTTAAGCTTTAGTAAGGTTTCTTTTACAAATGTGGATGCACTTATATTTGGGACATAAATGTTCAGGAGCCAGAGGGGTCAAGGACACCACCAAAAAATGCACAGAATCAACTAACCTGGGCTCATAGGGGCTCACAGAGATTGAACTGACAACCAGGTAGCCTGCATGAGACTGACCTATGCATTCTGCATGTATGTTATAGTTGTGTAGCTCAATCTTCTTGTGGGACTCCTAACAGTGGGAGCAGGGGCTGTCTCTGAATTTTACTGACTTTTGGGACCCTACTCCTCATACTGGGTTCCCTTGCCCAGCCTGAATACATGGGGAGTGTTTACTCTTGCTGAAACTTGAAATGGCATGTTGATATTCATGGGAGACCTGCCCTTTCCTGAACAGAAACAGAGGAGGAGTGGGTGGGGGGGTGGAAACAGAGGTTAGGGAGGGGGAGGGACTAGGACGAGAGAAGGCAAGGAAAACTGCAGCCAAGATGTAAAATAAATAATAAATAAATATCTCATTAAACAATCTAGGCTGATTACACATTGAAATAATATTTAGAAGTTGAAAAAATAAAATATAACCAAAGTTAATCTCACTGGCTTCTTTTATATTTTTAATGTGGCTACTATAAAATTAAAAATTACCTTTGTGGTTTTCATTATATTTCAACTGGCTGGCACTGCTTTAAAGGTTTCCTTTGTTCCATTGCAAAAGTAAGGTATACATCTGGATTGGCTCAAACAAACTATTTGAGGGACTTAATCTCTCAGAACCTCAGAATTCCAACCCTAGTGTAGGTGCTGCCCAGGGAAGCTGGATCTGGAAGGTGTTCCTGAGCCCACCTTGAGTCAGAAGCCAGAGAAGCAGCCTGACTGTAGAGCATTTGTTGGGCACTCTGCAAGCAGAGCACTATATAAAGCTCTGAGCTGGATCTTTAGTATCACCACCACCACCACCAGTAGTAGTAGTAATAATAATAATAAAATAGTAATAATACAATAGTAATAATTGAATGAACAAACAAAAAGCCTTGGGCAATAGGATCAGAATGAGACTTTAATCTGGTGTGGTTCAGAAACTCTTCTTCCTAAGTCTTCTCTTTCTCTGCCCTTTGCGGATTCTCAGCTTCTCTCTGTATTTTTCTTTTGTATTATATTGCACAGAAGGAAAGGAGGAAAGGGGAGCAAAAGATGGGAGGTGTGGAGAGGAGAGACTGTATCAGGTTGCCCTAGCTAAAGTCATTTGTAGTCAGGAAGTACTTTTCCCTCTAGGTCAGCTAACTGCTTTGCTATTCTTCGACAAGTGTCTCTGGGCGGCCAATGAGCAGTGTTAGGTGTCAGGGGATTCCAGTCACCTACCTGGACCCTTTTTTCTTGAGTGGCTGTGAGAGGATAACCTCTATGATTGCCCGATACAGTTGCTAATTCTAAAATATTTGCTGAATTGGGCTGACAAGATGGCTCAGTGGGCAAACACATTTGTGTGCAAACCTGAAGAGGACTGAGTTCAATCCCAGAATCCCACAAGGTGTCAGGACAGAAGAGTTATCCACAGCACAGGTATGCCATGATGCTAATGCACACATATACATAAAGCAAGTGAGAGAGGGAGTGGAGGGGTGGAGGGAGACAGGGAGGGAGGGAAGAAGACAGGAGGGAGGGAAGTTACGGGGAGGGAAGAAGAGAGGAGGGAGGGAAGGGGGAGGGAGGTAGCTAGCTGGTAAAGTAAACTTAAGAAGTGAGATCCTTCTAGTCAATTGAAGAAGGGAAGGGCGACAAGAACCCCTGAGCAAAGTGGGAGCATGGGCATGGGTGGAGAGGAAAGAGGTGGGAAGGGAAGAAGGGGAGGGGGAGGAGAACAAGAGGACTGAGACAGGGGAGGAATAGAGGAGGGCAAGAAAGGAGATGCCTTGATAGAGGGAGACAGTACAGGTATGGAGAGAGGTCTGGCACAGGGGAAATGTTAGGGGATCCACAGGAATGACCCCAACTAAGAATCCAAACAGTGGTGGAGAAAATGCCACTGATGCCCTTCCCCTATAATGAGATTGATGTCTACCTTGGTTACCATTCCTACAGCCTTCATGCAGTAGCTGTTCGAAGCAGAAACAGGCACCCACAGCTAAGCACTGAATCATACTACTGGAATTCAGTTGTGGAAAGGGAGGAGGGCTGAGCAAAGGAGCCAAGACAGGGCTGGAGAGACCTGCAGAAACAGTGGACCTGACGTAATGAGAGCATAGAGACCCTAGTCATAAAGCTGGGGAAACAGCATTGGACCAAACCAAGCTCTCTGAATGTGGGTGCCAGCTAGGAGGCCAAGACTGTCTATAGGACCTCTAACAGTGAAGCCAGTCTTCAACCCTAGAGCACAAATGGACTTTTGGAGCCCATTCCCTATGGAGGGATACTGTTGCAACCCAGATACAGCAAGGAGGACCTGGGCCCTCCCCCAAATGATATGACAGACTTTGAAGGTCCCTGGTGGAGGGCCTCACTGTCCCTGGGGAGGAGCTGGTTGGTGGGGAACATGGGAGGGTGAGGGAATGGGGAGGGTGGATATGTAAATATGAGTGGCAATTAAAGAATTTAAATTAAAAAAAGAAGTGAGATCCTTTTCCAGGGCTGATGGTGAACATGCTCCGGTAAGTGGGAAAACAACCATCTCTCTCCATGGCCACGCAGCTGAGCTGGACCTTCTCTCCATCTTCTTTCCCATTTAATTGCTGTTCATATTCCACATGATACACAGCCAGATTCCCCGGGTGAGAAATTCATGGGGTGAGCAGAAGTTACAGTGCTGTGTAGAGAGGGCTCTGGGCACAATCCATGTATGGAGGAATCACACGTAAAATGCCTATATTGAAGTCCTAATCCCAAATTCTGTAGTTACTTTAAAAGCAGGTCATGAGGTTAGGTCTCAATCTAATGTGACTTGGATCCTTCTAAAAGGGATTAAGACAAGGGTACACATGCAGGGAAAGCCATGTGAGGATGCAAGGAGAAGACGACAACTTACAAGTTAAGACAAAAAGCCTTGGAAGAATCCATCCCTGATGATACTTTGATCTTACTCTTCCAGTCACCAGAATTGACAGAGAACACATTTATATTTTTAATCCACCTAGACTGTGGTCCTTCATATGGCAGGCTTACCGATGAGTAAGGTACACCCCTCCCCCATAGATTGAATTTGTCCAGGTTTTTTTTTTTTTTTTTTTTGGCCTGTTCAGCTGTCTTGCTGCAAACATGTGAGTGGCGTAGGCTGTCAGTGAGCTCATGATAGGAAGCAGGTGAGCAGAGCTCCCAGGTGTTCAGTCCTGCCTGAAGCTATGGCTGGAGGCCCAGGCTGGGGCAGAGAACTTGCCCTTAGCCCTTGCTCCTCTGCTTCTCCAACAAGCAGCTCCTTTCTGCTCTATTAACTCTTGGAGGGCAGGCTCCTGCTATTTACTCTGTCGTCGTTGTTCCCTTCCGAGTTGGCAATGAAACACTTTCCCAGCCTCCCAGAAAACATCGATTCTTGCTTTGAAAGGAAGGTCTGAGAGTTGTAAGGACAGACACGCTCTTGGTGACACGAGCTCCAGAATCACAGATGGCAAGGTTGCCAAGTGCCAGAGAAGTTCAGTTGTCTTCTGAGGCCTGGGAACTTTTACCATGACTTGGAAAAGTTGTGTACAGAAAACACAATCAATTATGTATCATAAACAAGTCATTTAAATACACGCTTCACTAATTGGATAGTGCTTTAATTCATAATAATACAGTATGTTGTAATTACAAACCCCGCCTCCACACCTACTCCCTTTCAAATGCACAGGTGAGCAGAATGGACTGCCCTGTGAAGTCTTGCAATTGGGCCAAATGCCCAAAGCATACAGTGGTGTGAGGCCATGGAGAAGAGAGGCATGCCTGTGCTCTCTGCTATGTCTGTACCTGTCTTTGTCCTATGATTGCAGAAATCTGGCTATACAGCAAGTCACCATTTCCCTTTTCTGCCAAGTTTTGAATCCACTTGTTTGGCTACAGTTTGTGACTTCCTGACCACTTAGGCTATGGTTGATATGCCGCTCCAGACATGGTCTACTTTCATATGTATATAACCTGGGGTGCATTCAGAATCCATAGAAAATACTAAGTAAGTGTCTTGTTTTATTGGATGGCAGCTATGCAACAAGCAATATGACAGAGGGTCTAGGAGATGGTTCCATGGTTAAGAGCACTTTAGTCTAGTTCAGACTAAACAGTTCAGTTGCCAGCATTCACATGGTTGCTGACAATCATCTATAGCTCCATTCCACAGTTCCATAGGATCTGATGCCATTTCCTAAATGCACATGAACCAGATGCACATATGATACTTGTATACACATGCAGTCACACTAAGAATCAGTCAATCAATCAATATTAAAAAGACAAAACAAGACAGACAAATTCAGATTTTGACAAGGAAGTGTTGTGGCTCACAGGTAAGTTTTACCTATAGTGATGCTCCCAGGGAGACGAGCTTTCTGGAAATGTTTCATCATTCTGCCTCTTGCTTGGCATCATAGTAAGTTCATTCTGTTATAAGTGATTTAATAAAACATAAATGCTGCCTACCCTCACTCAAATCTACTTCTCGATACTGTGGCTGTAGTTCACTGTTTAACCTACACAGGTCCAGAATGACCTCTAAGCCTGTGACCTGATGCCTAAACTGTCACCCACATGCTGCTTGTGAGACAGGCCTGTGAGCTGGAGAGTGCATCCATGGGAAGGAAGTTGAAAATGTATCCCCTGGCAAGGGAGAGGACCCTGGGAAGAGCTTGGCAGAGAAGTCTGGGAATCTAAGTCTTGACCACCCATGAAAACTCAGTTTTCCCTGACCTAGCCTTACCTATGACCTTCTATGTATCCAGAGGGTTGCAAGGAGCTAGCTTCCCTGAGAATGTAGCCAAGGGCTCCTGCCACTATGGTTTGGAGGGAAGAAAATAGCTCAGGGTATTTGCCCAGTAACCCCTGCTTAGCCTCCAGCAGTCTGTCTCCTCTCATCCCTTGTACATTCAAAGCAGGGAAGAGGAGAGAATGAACATTCAGTGTGTGTCTATTGGGTATGTGTCTACTGTCTAAGAACCACTGGTGTGGCAAGTACTACTAACACCAGAAATTAGGCTGAAGACAGGAAGGGACAGTTCACCTAATAAATGACTCCACACTTGTGGGTTTTTTGTTTTGTTTTGTTTGTTTTGGTTTTTCAAGACAAGTTTCTCTATATTGCTTTGGAGCCTGTCCTGGAACTGGCTCTGTAGACCAGGCTGGCCTCCAACTCACAGAGATCTGCCTGCCTCTGCCTCCTGAGTGCTGGGATTAAAGGCGTGCACCACCAATGCCCGGCTATGCTTGTGGTTTTTATGACTGATTTGTGTGGCTGAGAAACTTCTTGCTTGATTCTGAGGTGGTGTTGATAAAGCCAAAGCACATGGGATGTAATGCCCTACAAGGGTACATGAAATGTGCCTAGACAGGCTTAGAGGATTGTGGACTAGGTGGGTTGTGTAGCTTTGTTGTCTCAGACCCATAGCTGGAACACCCTGAGCATGGAAAGAACGTTATCTTTCTGCCACGGGACCCCTGTCCTATCCCTCTCCCATGGTGGTACCTGTTTCTGCTATCCCTTTAACAGAAAATTGCAATCCAAAAATTAATAAAGCTACAAACAGGTTAACCTTGTAACCTATGCCCTACCATGAAATCTACAGATACAATGTGTATTAGAACCACACAAGACATGCCAACACTGTGGTACTTACATATGGTAACAAATTGTTCTTTGAACATAGTTAGGAAAGATACTATAGGCCCACCTATCTGATCACTACTTTTTACAAACTCAACTGTAGTGTTTCGGTATTTAGCCAATGATCTGTGGGGTAGATGGTGGGTGAGAGAGGGAGGCAAAGCTGTGGAATTGGATACACTGAGGAAATGTGGTCCAGGGAAGCAGGCATTTCTTTCCAACAGCCTTAAGTCAGGACATGACAATATAAAAGCAAAATATTTAAGTAGCACTATGTAGCCACCAGGAGCATCACACTTGGTTAATCATTGTTCATGGGGATCCGGAGCTGGTTCTACTGTTCAGGGCCCTGGACTCAAGGACTCTAACACTGCCTGCTCCATGCTTTTCTCATGGTCCCCCTTCCTGACACTGGATAAGAGCAGTTCACAAATATTCCCTTGTAAATCGGCAGTTTTTACCCTCTGGGATGAGTGCTGTGCTCCCTGAGATAACAAGCAAGCTTGGCTACAAACAGCAGCTGTATTTTCAAAACCCCGCATCAGGATATATGGCTGATCACAGCTCAACTACGTAAGTCCCCGCCAGCACCAACTGTAGCTGTTTTACAAAATCGATGTTGAAGATGGTCTTTTCCAATGCCCTTCGATGGGCCATGTTCTCAGAGACAAAACAGGTTCCCCAGAGAGTCAACTTTGCCACTTGCTACTTGCTGAGCTTTGGGGAACAATTAGCTATTCATTTCACAAACTTGCATTCCTTATCCGCCCTGACCTCCTGAGATCCTTCACAAATATGCACCACTGTGTTCATGATTGGAGGGATGAGGGATGAGTGTCTGAAGCTTGAGCAGTGAGAGTAAAGGGAATGTTTGGTCAGGACTTCTCCCTTTAGTGTCCTTTTCTTCTCAGAGAAGTCTGACTGCTAGGTACTTGGAAAAAACAAGAGCTCCTGCTATGGTGAGGCCCTTCCTGACATTTGGGCTATTTATTATATACTTTGCTTGATTTAGTCATCACAGGGCATTTTCTTCATACTCATTGGCCAGTTAACAACTTGGGTTGCATTGACAATTTCAGCTTCAACTCCGGGATGCATTATTGGTGCAGGCTGGTAAAGGAAGGGTAGGATTGCATCCAGGCATGGCTGGATGGGGGTGGGGGGGGAGGGAGGCGGAGGGGGGTGTAACCTAATGTCCCCAGGATACACATCTTCTCTATTTTAATGATTTGACTAGTGTTTTAATGTCTTATGCTACTAATATGGTGACAATGGCACCAAATGGCACCAGCTGTGTCGCTGTCTTTCATTTCTACCATATATCCAGCTCTGCCCATCTCTCCTCAGCTTCTTAGTGGCTTCTGTGTAGTGGAAAAGTGAAGAGCAGTTCCCTGCCATTACAGAACTGTGTGATAAAAGAGAAAGTGCCTGCCACTGAACTTGGCTCAGAAATATTGCTTTGCTGGTATCTGCGCCTTGAAGAGCCAAGTCGTTTATGAATCTCCACCACCAAATTGAAACAGGGATGATCATGTATCTACTGTTTATAAAGTAGGAAAAGTACTTCTTAAAAGATAAGAAATGGCACCATGCAAGGATGGAAACACTCTGGGCCACATGTACTGCATCGAAGGATGTTTGGCATATGCAGGTAGCTTGGTCCCTTTCTCTCTCCCAACCTCTGGCACCCGCCTGTCCCTCTGGCTCCCTCTTTGCTTGGATTCTCTTTCCTAGCCAACTCCACTAAATTGCTTTCCCTTTAGACATTCTAATTTGTTCCCTAATTTATCTGCCAACATAACCCAAAAATATAGGCCAAAGAGGAAACCAGAGGGACTTGGTTTATAATTTCCTGACAGCGAATGCTGAATAACTCACGCTCACTGCTAAACACTGAAATTTGTTATGCGGTTTCTCATAGAACTTTAAAAATGAAATCAATATTCTTCATGTATCTGTCTAGAGGAAGGGTCTCAGACAACCTCACAGGGTCACTTTTAGCCCCGAGCCTTGATAAACTGCATCATTCTGTTGGCCCCTTCTTTGAGCTCCCTTCCTCCACCTGTCTCCTCTGGTCTGTGTCTGTCGAGGCTACCTCCTCTCCTCTGAACACAGGCCAGCTGCTGACTTGGCATGAGGGGCTTTGCTGCTTGTGCACCTTGGAATAATACAAAGTAAAGCTGATTTGACTCTGGTTTACTGAGAGTGCTCACTATCCGTGGCCTCTCCCACCGGATTGCCAGAGTACTATGACTACAACATAAGGGCTTCCCCTCACTGTGTTTCTGATACCCACTCCTTTAATTACCTCATGGATTTGTAATATGAGAAGTGTGCCGTGGGGAAGGTTCATCTGCTGCACAAGGGTAAAGCGAAGCAATTAGATTGGGGGGCTGGAGAATGAACTTCCAGTATGGCTCACTTCTCTGGCTGTGTGGTACTGGCTGTCTCATTGGAGCCTCTCCAAGGACTACCTGGGTTTCATCACAGTATCAGAGTCCCAAGAGTGAGCATCCCAAGAGCCAGGTACTAAAATGTCTTGGATTTTTAAACTTAGCATCTGCACCATGGTTACAAGCCATGCTGATATGAAACCCAGATTCAAAGGGAAGGCCCAAATGGCCCATGCTTCCCAATGGGCAGTCTCAGACAATTTTGGAACCATGTCCTAGAACTGACAAACTGTGTAGTGTGAGCTGAAATGGCAAGAAATTCAGTGACATGCCCAAGGTCACTTCAGTGGACACTTGATGAGGTACTTGCCCAATTTGCTACCAGCTACCAGTTGCTATTTATTCTTGGAGTTGCCCTGGAGCCTTGTTCATACTCTGGAGCTGAGCTTTGTGGAGCCTCCACATTCTATGTGAGTGTGTCACCTGGAGTTTTGTAATACTGACATCCTGAAAGCACCCATGGATTTGGAATTCGGGTGCTAACACACAAACATGGGAACCGGCTAGGGTACATTTCTTCAGCGCCATCATGCTGCTGCTCGGGGAGAATTGCTGTTTGACAGAAGGATGCCTTACTCCCCTGTAAGTGATGCTAACAGCATGGATTCTTATAATTCAGCACAGGTTGGGAATGTATGAGTTTGGCCTCTGAAACCCTTTTTGACATCTTGTCTCCTGGTATTTTGATTCTTGCCATGACATTACCAAAGAACTGGGGAGTCAACTAAGGAGTGCACATTTTGTGAATGAACCTTTAGTGTGGAGCCACAAGTTCTCTGCTTTAGAATTGAAATGCTGAGGCTGATCTCCCGAGGACTGATGCCTGGGGCACTATGACAGGGCCTCCCTTACCTCACAGAGCTGTTCTGTGCTCAGAAGGGGGTCATGCTGTGAAGGAACAAACAGAGCAGGAGACACTATCATGACTTCCAGAAGGGGTAAAGGGCAGGGCGGGGTCACCCTCAGGGGTGATGCTTTTCTCTGAGTGGAGGAGTATTTGTGGTTTCAAAGAATCCTAAGGTTCAAGGTTCAAGGTTCAAGCATTTGCACACACAGTGCCATATAGCTACTCAATGCAGGTAGAAAACCCTAGTGAATTCATCCACTGGCAAATATTTACTCAGTACCAGCTGATCTAATATCAGACTCAAACCCTTGTGTTCTGTTGTGTTCTTTGTAAGAACTTTCTTGTTAATCTAAAATTCCATGCTAAGTGATCCACAACTTGTCTCCAGTATCACCTTATAGCATATTTACCTTCTGTGT
Source organism: Cricetulus griseus (assembly GCF_003668045.3). NCBI lineage: Eukaryota > Metazoa > Chordata > Mammalia > Rodentia > Cricetidae > Cricetulus > Cricetulus griseus. The sequence goes on along the minus strand of NC_048595.1, from coordinate 190,884,249 downwards.
GAGCACACGCTAAGATACAAGTGAGAAAGCACTTCAAACATATATAAACCCAAGCTCTTCATATTGCTCTTGAAAATGGTTCCTGGTTTTATTACAGCATGGTCTTCAGGGTGGTATAATATGAATCATACACCCTACTACTAGTTTAAATGCCTAAAAGAACTTGGGGGATAAGCAAATAGCAAAACTACAGCCCAATAATGAAGACCATAGACCACTGGATTGCAATTATTGCCTCAAGCATATTGTCCCTTTTAGTGGCCCTTGGAAGAAGCCTGAAAAGATTACAATGTAGTCAGTCACTTCTTTTCTTCCTCAGTAGCCATGAGTAGCTAAGAAAGATAAGAGCATGGCACTGTAGGGAGCTGTCCCTGCATTCTCCATTACAATGATGGCACCTGCATCCAGCAGGCACTGAATGTAAACAAGTTAATGCGCGCAGGCGCTGGGTAATTTTCCATTCCTTGATCTCTGCCTATTCCGTGGCGTCATATGGCCTGATGAGCTGCAGCCAATCATAGGGTGACACGTCCCAGGCGGCGGCTGCCAGCCTTTATTAGGGGACGGGATTCTTGGCTCGGGGTCTCCGCTCTGGTAAGCTTATGCTCTCCTCCCAAGACGCATTAAAAGCTTTACTGCAGAAGGATCCGAATGTCCTGTGTGGTCCTTGCTGGCGAGGCGATTGTGCGGGACATCTGGTGCCGAAACCCGGGAACTTGTTAATATCGCCGGCACTGCGGAGACCCCTCGGACGGGGCGGATTCAGAACTGCAGGGTGGTAAGTTCGGAGAGGTATGCTTTATTCTGACACCTTCTTTTTTGACTTTGCTTTTAATTTGTCACCACTATGGGATGGATCAGTAAAAGCCTTAATTCTAGTCTTTATTACATTGGTCTTATATTATGCCTACCGTGGCTGGTGTTCCAGTTCGCGACCAAGCTTACCCCAGGTAGCCTCCAGCATAATGGGCTCTTCAAAACAGAGAGACCTAATTAAAAACTGTCTAGAGATTGAGGCTTGCCATCCCATGGTAGCAGAGAGTCAAAAAACACTTAAAGAGGTACAGGATAATATATCAGAAACCGAACGAGATGAGAGATTAGGAGCTCAAAAAAGGAAGGACATGTCTAAGGAAAAAGGCCCTCCCCAGGATACAAAAAAAGGGGGAGAGAAAATAGGGAATAACCGGTCACACCCTGGTAAATTTAAGAGAAATAAAGACTCAAAACCTAGCCTCTACCCTACGGTGAAACTAGAGGCCTTGGAGCTGAGCAACTCAGACTCTGAGATTTTAGATCGGCTGCCAAAAGTGAAAACAAATATGAGGCCACCGCCTGTTAATCCAGCGGGTGTACTTCCATCAGCACCCCCATTATATGAGTTACAACAAAAATTTGGTACCGACTCCTTTTTACCATTAGAGGAGTGGAGAAAACTGCAGATGGCTTTCCCAGTCTTTGACAGGGGAAAACCAAACAAAAGGAGGGAATGGGAGCATCCTTACCCTCGGTGCCAAGAGTTGCAATATCCATGGCACTCTTTACCCTTAATTTTCTAAACATTGACGCTCAGGGCCATACTGCGGCCAAGCGTCACACCTCAGAACCTAAAAGGCCAAAGGAAATGGTAAAATGGAAAGATATCTTAACTGGTCTTTGGAGAGGCCCGGATCCTATTCTCATAAGATCCAGGGGAGCTATATGTGTTTTTCCACAGGATGAAGAGAATCCCCTGTGGATCCCGGAAAGACTCGCTCGAAGAGCCCCTCCGGACCCTCAAAAGTCGGAACTCCACCCTCTCCCCGGGAGTTGAGAGCCCTATTATCCAGATTAACTCCATGCACCTTGACCTGTCCTTGACGGAGGGATTGTCATCATGGATTGCTTCAGCTGTCTCCTATTTTAAGGAATGTGTGGGGGTGGGATTGTTTGGTGCAGCCGTTTGCTGCGGATTGGTGTTGCTTCTCTGGCTGGTCTGTAGGCTCAGGGCTCAAACTAAGAGACAAGGTGGTTATCGCCCAAGCGCTTGTAGCTTTGGAACAAGGGGCTTCCACTGATATTTGGCTAACTATGCTTAAGCAATAGGCCGCCGGCCAGACAGCTCTTGCACACCCGGAGCCTAGGCTCATTGCACAGGGTAGAGTGTCTGGCTTGAGCAGCCCATGAGGGATGTCGAGCAAGGCATCGCACAGAGAGTTGCCCAGTATGCAGGCTTCTCTGGGAGGCATGTTGTCCTGCATAAGGGTTGCCTGCCCTAGTCTCCCTTTCCCAGAAAAACGGCAGAGGACAGGTCGAGAGCACTTCGGGTCAAGCTAACAGCCTGATGGCGACTCTTGTACACAGTCTTAATGTTTGATTGGGAAGGTACAACCTCTGCCTCTATCCCTCAACATTTGGGTGACCTATTTGCTTGTAAAAATATGAAGCCTTATTATTAATTAATAAAAAAAGGGGGAGATGTAGGGAGCCGTCCCTGCATTCTCCATTACAATGATGGCGCCTGCATCCAGCAGGCACTGAATGTAAACAAGTTAATGCGCGCAGGCGCTGGGTAATTTTCCATTCCTTGATCTCTGCCTATTCCGTGGCGTCATATGGCCTGATGAGCTGCAGCCAATCATAGGGTGACACATCCCAGGTGGCGGCTGCCAGCCTTTATTAGGGGACGGGATTCTTGGCTCGGGGTCTCCGCTCTGGTAAGCTCTCCTCTCAAGACGCATTAAAAGCTTTACTGCAGAAGGATCCGAATGTCCTGTGTGGTCCTTGCTGGCGAGGCGATTGCTCGGGACATGGCACTAGCAGTTGCTGACTCGGGCTCTAGATCTGGTGGCACCATTTTGGAATCCATTAAAAGCAGGGATAAATACTGTACTGGTGGCATGGCAGCTTCCCCATATGGACATCAGCTTTCCATCCACAATATAAGGCTCTTATGAGAATTAGTCCAAAGACTATGATGAAGTGTATGATATAAAAACAAGTACCTAAAAACACTATTTCCTTTGCCACTCTCTCCTTGCCCTTCCCCACCCCCTATGGCCAAGGGCAGATTATCTGCAGTCCTTCACTCCTCTCTGTGTATGGGCTACCATAGAACTTTCAACTTGCTCCCACTAGAAGTGGAGTATATTTGTCTATCCTGATGGTATTGAGTTCGGGAGCTTGATTCGCTTTGAACGTGGTTAGCTACAGGAACTATTCTAGCCTTTGAAGTGTCCATAGAGTCATGAGGGGTGTGTTAAACTGTGTTTTTATGGTGGAGCCCTTTCTCTTGCTTTCTCACTCTTTATCAATGGGATGACATGTCTCAAGAAGCTGCTGGCGCACAAAAGGTGAGAGACATGTATAGGATATCAGGATTTAGGCTGCAGCCCAGACTCCAATTCAGCAGAGCCCAGCCTTGATCAGCTGATGTCCACCCAGTCTGCAGGTATGTGGTAGAGAAATGGATGCTTCAGCTGTATGACTCCGAGTTAATAGAGTGTGATTATAGAAGTTGCTGGTAGCTACCTTGTAGCTCTCACACTCCATATGTGAGTGTGCATGAATTAAACAGCAGAGAAAGTAACAGCTCAGAACTCCTCTCTGGCCACTCTGGTACTTTTTAGTACTTCTTTTTATTCCCCCCCATTTCCCCCATCAGCTCTCAAGGTTCCCAGAAGGGACTAGAACTTTATTCTTTGGCTAAGCCCTGGAAACATTCTGTGTCATGTCCTGAAGCTGCTCCATCTTTATTTGGACAATAAAGGATTTCACATCAGAGTGAAGCTGTTAGAGGCAGCACTTCCTATTTCCTTGAGGGACTGGCATCAGGATTATTGCTTCTCTGAGGAGAATCGAACTATTGTCAACAGAAACAACAAGCACTCTGTACAAGCTCAGATGGTCTTGACTTCCAAAGAAAGTGGGTTATTATTGGATGGGTTTCTTGCTCTTAAGAAATCATAAGGTACCTTGAGACATCATCAGTGGTGGAGACACTGAAGTGGACTCTTGCCCAGCATGAGACCAGAGCCATGTTCTCTGCTTTACAGTCGCCAAAGGAAGACAGAAGACAGAGTTGCCATCTTGTACCATGCCAGACTTCATTCCCACTAGGCTTACAGGCTTGGCCCTCTTGGGAAGGTGTATGTCCAGATAGATAGGAATAAGAAACTGGAAGACAGCACAGGGGCTGTTTCTGACATTTTGCCTGCTTTTGGGATGCTTTTCCTCCTACTGGGTCACCTTGTCCATCCTCAATATTAGGGGAGCTGCCTAGTCTTATTGCAACGTGATATGTCATGTTATCCCTGGGAGGCCTGCCCTTTTCTGAAGGGAAATGGAGAAGTGGATGGGGATGAGGGGAAGAACTGGGAGGAGAAGAGGGAGGGAGCTGTGGTTGGGAAGTAATACATGAGAGAATAAATTAATAATAAAAGAAAGAAAGGAAGGAAGGAAGAAAGAAAGGAAACTGTAAGAGAGGGTTGGAGAGTTGGGAGACATCAGAAGGTCCAGGATAGATTTGGAGAGGTTTGCACAGGTTTAGAAGTCACTGCTGAGGAGCTCTCCAGGAACTACCATCTTGCCCCAGGTCTACTCTCCAAGACTGTGTGTCGTCACAAAGCTGTGTCCACTTACACCTGGCAACTCCTTTTCACCTGCAAGAAAATGTTTATTTTACCCCTGGTATTTAGGTGGATCAAGTAGGTCTACAAATCAAACACAGATTAGAAATACGAAAGAAATTTATTTTAAAACAATTCCTTGATATACCTATAATCTCACCATTTATGAAAGAGAAATCTAAATTTGCATACTGATGCATACACTTGTTTGTAATTACATAAAGAACTAAATCTTGGCTGACTAGTTGATGCTGCAGAATACAGAGGGTTATCAATGCATTTTAGAGTTGATGGGTAGTTTGATTTTATAATTGTCAATGCTCAGAACCTGCTTTACATAAATATCGAGTACAAAACAGATGATTGATGTTTGGGGCTATTTCAAAAATGGTTCAAATTCTATTGTGACCCTAAGACAAAACTAATTGAAGATTTTAAAATGAAACTCAAGTCAGCACACCAAACAGCATTTTAAAAAGCCAGACATTCTGTGGGATTGGGGTGGGGGTGCACACCTTTAATCCCAGCACTGTGGAGGCAGAGGCAGGTCGATTTCTGTGAGTTCAAGGCCAGCCTGGTCTACCAAGTGAGTTCCAGAACAGCCAGGGCTATACTCTCTCTCTCTCTCTCTCTCTCTCTCTCTCTCTCTCTCTCTATCTCTTCTCTCTCTCTCAGAAACAAAACCAGAATCAAGTACAATATAATCAGAGGTGGGCTAATTCAATACTTTGATGCTCCAGGATAACAGTAGGAGAAAAATTACAAGCCTTTGCTCTGCATGACAAAACAGTTTCATTTCCATAAGAACAGAAGACTTCGTATGTACAATAAAAACCCCACAAGGTATAACACACAGCCTGAATGTGAGCCAAATGATTACAGGAGTTGTTCGGTTGCACTGTGACTGTCAGCATATGCAGTGCAGAGTGCCCACTTTATGTTTTCAGAGCCAACGCTGCAGTGGGATCGCACCATGCAACATGGGCAGGCCCTGCCAGAGAGAGACATTCCAGACTCTCTGTTTTTGGTTTTGAATTCTTTTGGGGGTTTTTGTTGTTGCTACTACATCTAAATGCTTTGTGCTGTTGCTAAAATCTTTGCAAACCCCAAATTTAGGGACATGGTCCCATCTGATGTCATGACTAATAATTTTAGTGAGTTTTCTGTATTTTTTCTTTAATTCCTATAGTCACAGCATGAAGAAGCACCTGCTCTGGGCAAGAACAAAGCTTTGCATATGTGGGACATCCCCTGAAGGCCTCACTCCAAGGCTTTGTTCTTCTACTGCAATGCTTGCATAGGGCAAGGAGTGATGTTAGCTAAATAAATCCCTTCCATCCGGCTTGTCTACTGTGTCAGCCTTTGGATGCCTTCTTGTCCATCCAGTAGAGTGTCCTACTGAGTTCAGAGTGGCTCCTTCTGGGGAAGATATGGAAGTGGGCCTTCCAGAGAGGAAGCACCTGTTTCCCGGTCCACTGGCAGCAGCGCCCAGCCCTTCCCACTGGGCCGCTACGAGGAATCTACAGCAGTTTTCCAAGTCCGAGGGGTTCTGAGGCAATCAAGGCATGTTTTTGCTTTGTGTAGACCCCTGTTGGGTAGTGAGAAACATCTTTCTGCGAGATTTAAAAAAAAAAAAAAGGTCCAGAGATGCCTGGATTACAAACCTCCCCTACTGCAAATGTCAAATCATCCTTTTAATTTCACTCAGAGAATTCACATCTTTGCATTCCCTTGTTTTATTTTTCCTTCCTCTGTTTGTAATGCATTTGGGGAGAGAGCCAAGTTTTGTGGGGCCCCTTGCTTATGCAGTTTTGAAGGCCTGCTTTCTGACAAACATTTAGCATAACAATATGGAACTTTGTATAGATATGAATGCTCACTTAGAAAGACAGGAAGCATGGGGTTTTACTGAGTTCATGGCGCTTCCACACACCACACTCAGTCTTGGCTCTTCCTTTCTGTGCAGGAGAGGAACAATCCAGAGCCAGAATCCGCCAATGGGGATGGGGTGGGGGAGATATTTTCCCTCCAGGGCCCGGAGCACCTTGCCAACACTGTGGCCAGCTCCACTCTGTGGTGTCAGAGCAGGGGTGAGTGCAGAGAGAGAGAGAGAGAGAGAGAGAGAGAGAGAGAGAGAGAGAGAGAGAGAGAGAGAGAGAGCACTCTGTGCTGTTAGAGTAGGGGTGAGTGCAGAGTACTGTGTGGTGTCAGAGGCTCATACTGGAAGAGAAGAGTGGTTGTCAGAGAATGAGCAAGGCAGAAGGACCCCTCTTTCTTCCTGCAGAGCTAGAGAACAGACTGCAGCTTTGACCCTTCCCTGAGTCTTCTCCCACCCCAGGCATTTAAGAATAGGTATATTTCTTACGTGTACCTCTGTCCTAAACACTTGGGCTTTGCCTGAACTCACTGCTGTTGGTCCCCATCTTATTCTGAGCTCCTGCTCCTCATTCAGCTGTGTTGCCCTGGGCTTTAAGTTCCACTGAAGTCTGCATTCATCACTGGCATTAATGGGGCCAGGCCACATTTTATTCTCTAACTACACAGAGACAGAAAGTACCTGTGCGTCCTTCACCACCGAATGTATTTTTAGATGACTCACAGACGTGGCTTTTCTTTTCTTTCTCAAACTCCTAGATTTATTCTTGGAAGCAGCCCCCCTGCTGCTGACTTTACTTCTCTTCTTGGCTGTGTTTAAGGAGGGCTGCTGTGCCGAGTCTCTCATTATCTGCTTAAGGATGAGGAAGGACATGCAGTTCGGCTGAGAAAGAACACCGAGTTCACATGGGAAGCCCTTGTTGCAGCCCTAGTTTGCTCCAAGTGGGTTTTTTTTTGTTGGTGGTGGTGTTTTGTTTTTGATGAATTTGAGCCTCCACCTGTGCCTTCTGGTTGTAGATTTGAGGATTTTTCCTTGGTTTATTGGATTGTGTGTTTGGAGACTGGGTCTCATGTATCCCAGGCTGGCCTCCAACTATGATCTATAAATAGAGTCTAGGATGACCTTGACTCTCTGATCCTCCTGCTTCCATCTTCTGAGTGTTGGGATTACAGGCACAGGACAACAGGACACCACGTTTGTTTTACGTGGTGATGGGGATTGATGCCAAGGCTTTGAGCATGCCAGTTGAGCACTGTACCAACTGAGGCCCTTAGATTTAGGATCTTAAACTAAATAACCCTATCCAAGATCTGAGTTCATCACTCCCTGCAAAAAAAGAAAGAAAGAAAGAAAAAGAAAGAAAGAAAGAAAGAAAGGAAAAGAAAACAAACAAAGCAACGTTGTGGCTCCTGCATCAAAGGCCAAGTAATGAAAGCTAGATAATAAATCCCTCATTGTTTACCTGTACCCAGGACCCGGGCCTCCATGGACATGCACTCCATACCCCACATATCATCCGATCCACCTCACCCTGAAACTGGCCACACCGATCTGTGCTTTCTCTGCCTGATTGGGATCCCCCTGCTCCATTTCTGCCTCTTCTGCATCAGCATCACCCACCCAGAACTCCTGACAGCCTCTTCTGAGGGGAGGGAGTGAAGCCCTGAAGGGATGTGTGCTGTTGACATGGACATGGCTATGTCACAGACACCAATGCCCTTGACTACCATTGGGAGGTGGGGTGGGAAAGCCTTTCCTGGGTGAGGCTCTGAGGGATGGCAAAGCTTTCCTTTGGTTGGAGTGTGAATGTTGAGAGTGTGTGCAGAAAATAAAAGTTCACTGCTACTTTATTCCCCTCAGATATTTACAGCCTGAAGTCTGTTCCCTAATAGAGACAGCTCCTAACAGGGTTAGATAAACCTGCTTCCTTGTTCAGCTGTGTACCATAACCCTATCCTTTCCTTGTTCCAATGGATGCAATAAGCCCACCTTCCTCTTTAACCGTATTGAGTAAACACACTGAGCTTCTGGATACTGTGGATTCTCCATCAGAGAGCCTAGACCACCTGACCCCCATTTCTATGGGTCTGTGTGTCTGTAGTTTCTTCGGTGTTTGTCATTTCTTCATTTCCTCATCACCACTAATCAGGGTTCCAGGGTGCAAGTCAATCATTGACATCCCCTTCGACCTTCCTCTAGAACATCATCAAAATTAATTTTAGTTATTTGCTCATGTTTGTGTTCCTCAATTGACTATGAGTTCAAGGAAAGATAGTGCTGGGTTCTTTTTCCCTCCAGGTTTTTGAGACAGTGTTTCTCTGTGTGGCCCTGGCTGGCCTCAAACTCACAGAGATCAGCCTGCCTCTGCCTCCCAATTGCTGAATTTAAAGATGTGTGCCAACACCGTCTAGCCCTAGCGCTGGGTTCTTATTCTCACTGGTAAGCTCTCAGCACTAAGTGTGGCAAGCAGGTAGCTGGTGGATAAAATGAATAGTTCTGGAAGGGTAATGTTCCCTTGGACACCAGAAAATGGGCAGTTTAAAAACAAACAGCAAAAAACCAAAGAAACCTCCAAAACCCCATACAAAGCAAAAGCCAGCTTGCCTGACCAAGGAGCCAGTTCCTTGGAGGCTGTTCATAATGCTCCTGATGCCTGCAAGTTAAAGACAGCTGTGCATCAGTGAGGTCTCTGTCTCTCTGTGCATCTCTGTATCTGTTTCTGTCTCTCTGTGTGTCTCTGTTATCTGTCTGACTCTCTGTGTGTCTCTGCATCTATCTCTGTCTGTCTCTTTGTCTCTGTGTGTGTAGATGTGTGAGATGGAAATTTAGAGATATACTGGAATAATTATTCTATAGAATCCTCCTTCCCTGCATCACCCCATCTCTTTCTTGCCTCTTGCCTTCTGACAGTAGGTTTAGAGCTGGTCGGGTCTTTCATATCCATGCTTTCCACTGAGAGCTGGGTGACATCCTTTTGGAAGCAGGTGGGGTATAAATAATAAATGAGATGAACATGTGATATGGCACTCTAATGATGCCTCACTGCCTGCTACAGCCAGCAACTTCTCCCTGCCGAGCATGGCTCTGTGTTTCTGCTCCCCGCACTCCCCCACCCCTGCAGATGTACACCCTGAATTCTGGGTCACAGCTAGGAGTTGACAAGGTCTGTCTCTCTTTGTATCAGCTCAGATGAGACCCAGGAAGGGAATCTTTGTGTATGCAAAGATTCAGAGTTTCTTGCAAATGCCAGCATGCAATACTTTTACCTACACTGTGGGCAATAATGCCCCATTCCTGCCGGGTACTTTAAGACTCTTAGGGAGGATGCTGAAAAGGCAGGATAGTTTGAAAAATGTTAAGACACAGAGTGACCACCAGCATACCATCTCTGGCCACACAATTTTATATACAATTTCAAGTGGATTATGAACTTGAATTTAAAACCTTATTCTTTATAGACTGGCTTAAGGGAGATGCTGCTATGTAGTTAGGTAAATACGTGGCAAATTCATGATGAAAGAGCATAGCAGCTATCATTTACTTGCTTGGAAACCACTATAGATTTGAAAGCATGGTATTGACATAAATGCAGCTATTGATCAATGGACAGAATAAGAAGGGGAAAGAGGATCTATGAAAATCTTTTTAAAAACATATAATACACCTGATGGTCTCCCTGAGTGATCATAGCCATGCTCAGTAATACAGAGCAGCAGTTTCCAACAGGGATGGTTTTCTCCCCAGGGGTCATCTGGATATTTTTTCCTGGACAGTACTTTTGTAGTCACAACTAGGATGCAGGTGGTCCTGCGCAAAATGAGAAGAGGCAACAGGATGTGGCTAGCATCTTGTAATGCACAGGGTCGTCCCCACAACCAAGAGTCTGCTACTTCCAAAATCAGTAACAATGAGGTTAAGAAACCACTATATAAAGGACGAAGGATGGAACGGAGACCTTGCTCAGCAGTGAGGTCTTATGCAAACGATGTTAGGGTTTGACAGTGAAGGTCAGTCTGGCCCAAAGTTGTAACCTGGACCTGGAGCTGGCAGAAAGAGAACATTGGGACAAACAGCAGGGCCAAATCTATTCTCTCCCCCTCCACCCTTGAGGCTGTGGGGGATCTGTATGGAATGCTGTGTGACAGAGATGCCAGCATGCAGCAGGCCCAGTATTCAGACAAGGAGCAGCAGGCCTGGGTGCTGTCACAGACAGAGGCCCCTAGGAGCTGGCATGGCACCTTGCACCCTACAGTGACCTTCAAAGCACAGCTGTGTCGTGACTAACTTCCAGATTTTTCCTGAACTATTTCTTCCTGGAATCACACTGGGAAGAGGATTTCGGAAAAAGGAGTTGTAGCTCAGCTGAGGAGACAGAGGTCAAAGTCACTACACTGGTGTTAAAAGCCAGTGGAAAGTAGACTCGAATAATACACAGAGTTATAACAACTTGTGTGTACGTGGAAGACAGGACAAATACAATCTTGTCTTGTATAAAATTGAGATTAAAAAGATGGAGAAAATCAATGAAGAATAAAAAAGAGGGAAAACTCTCCTTCTGTTTTCCTAAATTAATGTAAACTTGATTTTCTTGATTGATACTGAAGAATATGAAAACTAAAACGATAAGTCTTTTTACCTACAAGACTGGCCAAACTTAAAGATATAGAGGCCCTGAATGGGACATCAGGACACGAGAAGAGTAATTTTACCTGTTATTGATTTTACTGTAAATTATAGGAACATATCCAAGAAATAACTATTACTATTGAATATACCTACTCTTCATCATACTAGCCTAAATTTTAGAAACCCAGGAAATAAGTATAATGCTATTTTAAAGTTTAAGTTAAGGTTTATATATTATAGCCTGGTTGACTAAATACACAGTGCTGTATATTCACAATATTATAATATTATGAAGTATAATATTACTATTGTCTTGGATATTTGGATAATACAATTAATATATGTCACAATATATGGTTGGAGTGGAGATAGAGCTTACACGTAAATCATGTGAAAGACAAAGAATGTAAGGTGTACATCAATGTCAACTGTGATTGCTCTGTGTGTGTGTGTGTGTGTGTGTGTGTTCTCCTGGATGAGGGGGCTGCTCAGAGATTAAAAAGTATTATGTATAAATAGAGATTGAGTAATGTGAGCTGACTTTGGAGACCTTAGCATATGAAGAAAGACATCTATCTTAGATCTATTTTTAGAGGAGACACATTCATAGAGCCTAGACTTTCACTTATATACATTTTCCCTTTCATATGGGTTACCTCCAAGTCACCTATGAAGGCTCATCTTGGCTGCCAGCTTGATACATCTGAGGAACTGCCTGAGTTATGTTGGTCTGCATGGTATTTTCTTGATGTCTAATTGCTATAAAAGGGCCTATCCCATTGTGGGATGTTTCTTTCTTAGGCACTATTTAGGTCAGTTGATGTGATCAGACTACAGGTAGACTGTGCTATTTCCTGTCTTGATTACTTTTCTATTGCGGTGACAAAATACCCTGACCACGGCAACTTCTAAAAGAAAGCATTGGATTTGGGGCTCATGGTTCCAGTCCATGATCATCACTGTGAGGAGCATGGTGGTAGGCAGACAGGCCTGGTGCTAGAGCAGTAGCGGAGAGCTCACCTCTGATCCACAAACATAAGGCAGAGAGGAGGAGAGAGAAAGAGCTCTACCTGGGAATGGCATGGGCTTTTGAAACCTCCAAGGCCTCCTCAGTGACGTGTCTCCTCCAACATGCCCAGGCCTCCTGAACAGAAGGAGCACCTGCCAGTCTCTTCTTGACTGCAGCTACAATGTGACCAACCACTTCAAGCTCCTGCCACCTCAGTGTCCTCACCACGATGCACTACTGTCACTTTGAACACTGAACAGAAACAAATCTTCTCTCTCTTAAGCTGCACTTATCAGTATATTTTAGTACAACCACAAAAGATTCAGTACAATACTCACCAAACAAATACTGTTTCCACGGCTAATTTTTACTCATCTTTTAAGTTGGGAACACCTCCCAACTTAATATATATATATATATATATATATATATATATATATATATATATATATGTCACATGTTTTTATGTGTGCACCTGTGTGTTGGTGTCTGTCTGTGGAGGCCAGGGGTTGATAGGCATCTTCATCAATTACTGTCTATCTCAATTTTTAATTATTTCATTTACTATTATCATGGAGGGGTGTGTATGATGCAGGTGTGTGTATGATGCAGGTGTGTGTATGATGCAGGTGTGTGTGTGTGTGTGTGTGAGAGAGAGAGAGAGAGAGAGAGAGAGAGAAAGAGAGAGAGAGAGAGAGAGAGAGAGAGAGAGAGAGAGAGAGAGAGAGAGAGAGAGAACAGGGACACAGTGTGCCAGGGTGTGATTATGGAAATGAGAGGATAACACCTTGGGGAGTTAACTTTCTCCTTCCACTGTAAATTCTGGGGATGGGAACTCAGGTCATCTGTTTGTATAACCAGCACTTCATCCTAAGTTTTTGAGACCTGGCCTCTCGATGAGCCCGGAGTTCTCCAATTTGGCTCGACTGGTTGGCTAGCAAGCCCTGAGATCTTACCAGCCCAGCCCCCAGGGCTGGGATTACATGTGTGTGCCACCATGTTTGACTTTAGTGCTGGAGAATCCAAATTCAGGTACTCATGCTTGTTTGGCAATTATTTTACTTACCAAGAAATCTTTCCAGCCCCAAAGATGCCTTCTCAATCTCTATCCAGTCCCAAAGCCTGAGGGGCGTTGGGGGGGGGTTCCTCCCCTTCCACTCTGAGTCATGCATGAGCACATGGCCCACTGTGGCACGCTCATCTTTTGACTTGTTCATTTCCTCCAATCCCTTGAACAGCACATGAAGCATGATCGGCATAGTGTTTGCTGACTAAATGAATCAATTTCAAATTTTTCTAGCAGACATTTTCAGGAAAACACACTTGTTTGTTTTGACCGCTAGAATTCTGCTCCAATCCTTGTGATCCTAACATCAAAACAATAAGATGTTTAGTGAGGCTTAGCCAAGGGGAACTCTGATTATTAAAACTCCATTTCCTACCCGCTGCACTCAGGCATCCCACATTCCCTCATCTATGAATACAATTTGTGTGTCGAGATTCTCTTCCTCCTCATTGTCAGCTGGCACTCTGATATTCTGGGGAAATATATTTTAATATATTTACCATTAAAGCATAAAAATACATGGAACACCTATTGAGTCACATTAGCCACGCAGAACGTTGTGTTTGTTTAAACACATTCAGGTCCTAGAGACTGCTTACCGCACTGTCACTCAGCCTAACGGTCTTGTACACCCAGTCTACATGTTAGAGCAAGCTCAGTGAGTTCATATACATAGCCAGGACCTTCAGGATGACTGATGCACTCCTGGTGCTCCCTGCATGTTCTGGGATTCCTGGATCATGTGACTATTAGCCTTTGATCACCCCACAAGGCAAGATGGAGGAATGGCCCATTGAGATGAAGAAATAGAAACAGAGAATACAAGTGACTGCCCAGCTGCTCAGGTGAAGTGAACCCCAGCATCCAACCATACTCCTTCTTGTACCCTTGGATAGCACCAGGGAGCAGGAAGTGGGCTGTTCATACGTGGGCTGCAGGTAAGCTGTGATTGTTCAGGCTAGAAGGCTGCTAGGCCTTCAGGGCACAGCAGCTCCAGACCCAGGGCTCCAGGCCCCAATGCCAAGTCTGAATGGCATTCACTAGGAGTCTTCCCAAGTGTTTGGTTTACAGTAGGCTGTGCTTTGAACATGTGTCTTGCCTCTGTGAGGTAGTCACTTCAGACTGCAAGTAGAGAGAACCATGCCATAGCAATCTATCAGGATAACCCAGACTTATGAATAAGGTTCACTGTAGCCCTGCCTCTTTGGGCGAAGGGCTCATACAAAAACCCCCACTTCCAGTTTCACCATCTTGTATACCAGTGTACACATTCCTCCTCAAACTGCACTTAACCCCAGCCCTTCCCTTCTTTGGAATATAGGAAGTGTACCATCTCTAGATATGCAGCAGCTTTCAGCTGTGCGCCTTGGGTCTGGGCTTCCAAGAACTTATACTTTGGGTATGATTTATTCAGTATAAATGAATATATCCAGGGTCCTGGACATGCTGAACAAGTGTTCTACCTCTGAGCTGTAGCCCCACCCTCTTTTAAGACCCAGGTGATGCTTCTCCATCTTTCCCATGGGCTGCTTCTGAAATGGAATGCCCCATCTGTGGTTGAAATCTCCTATGTTCCTTTAAATCCAATTCAGCTGCCAGTAAAACCATGGGTTGGGAGCTGGTGTCTCTCCATGTCCTGCAGAAACCTGGGTTTCATGAACTCTCACGGCCCATTGAATATGCCAACAAGCTTTTGTTGCTTTGGCATTTCTTAATTCCTATCTTTTGGAAAGGCTCCTCCCTTTTCCCCGCATAATTCCTCAGACAGTGTCTCACCTATAAAGGTGGTTGCTAAATGTGTCTTGATGTCGGTAATGGCTGTCATACCAGTTCTTTTCCACGAAGGCTCTGAAGGAAAAAATACTGGTATTGGGTTCAATTGGAAGAGGTTTCTTCTCAGCATTTTGCTCATGTAGACTGGCTGCCCAGACAGGAGGAGAGGAGGGAGGAGCTAGGGAGCTGACTCAGTGGATAAAGTGCTTGCCTTATTAGCATGACAGCCTGAGCTCAGATTCCCAACATCAATGTAAAAGTCAAGTGTGGGTGGTGAACCTGAACCCTAGTACTGGGGTTGAAATGGGGATTCCCAGAGTCCTCTGGCCAGCCAATCTAGTCAGTCTATGAGTGACAGGCTCAGTGATTTGGCACTGTCTTTAAAAAAATAATAAAGGGAGGGTGATAGAGGAGGACACCTGACTTAAACTCCTGTCCCCCACTTTACACACACACACACACACACACACACACACACACACACACACACACACACACACACACTCATTGTCACCATCCATCCCCTCCATCTGGCATCTCCTCTGAGTCCGAGCTCACAGAAGCAGAAGCACACAGAATGAGGGCTGTTGTGAGGCTACGACTACCCCATCCTTCATTCACTCCCCACCAAGTCCCAAAACTTCTTGAAAACATCATTTTGTTTTTCATCCCAAAGTTTTGAATAAGTGAAATTTGCAGCTTTGATTCTCAGTTTATTTTAAAATCTAATTTAACTCCTTCCCACACAGCCCAGATGTTCTCCCAGGCTTCTTAGGCTATCCTCTCAACACCGGTTCTGTCGGACTGAGGAAATCGGGGCCACCAGCGGTATCATCCTTAACATCACATCTTGTTCCTTAAAAAGTTCTTAGGGGACAGCTTCTCCCACCCCTCATCCTGAACTTCTCTGCTACCTCTACTCACTGGTGGCCTTGCACATGAACCTGGAAAATGTATAAGCCTGATAATTCAGGCTCCTCTTTGTCAGCCTACGTATGCCAGCACATCACAGGAGTGGAAGAAGAGCCAAAGCAAAAATAAAATAAAATAAATGGTATTTACAGACCTGGAGGCAGACTAATTTAGATGTGATTTTTAAAAGACAGAGTTGACTTTTCCCTTAATTTCTTAGTTGAGGTTTTTTTTTTTTTTTTTTAATGGTAAAACAAAATGGTATAAATTTTCCTTAATGTCTTACTTCCAATTGCTTCGGAGAGTAATGGTGGCTCACCACTATTTTCTTTGTGTAGGACAGGCAGTCAGTTAATGAAAGGACACTTGGGCTGCTGGTTGAGTTTAGTCAGTCCATCTAACTTCCCACGGCTGAGAGAGGAAAAGGCAGATGCTAAACACTGCTGAAAAAAAAAATAAGAGGAGTCCTGGTCCTTGAACCACCTCTAGGAGATATGGCATTACATTTCTCTGTGTTTCCTAGGAAACCAGTTCGGTGTAAAATGTATTCTTTGTCTTCTGCTCTTTGCAAAATTGTTTGAGCCATCATATCTCATAAAAGGTTGCTTCACAGGCAATTTGAACAGCATTAAAAAAAGCTTAATCTGCAGTTTGCTACAGTGAAGGCGATATACCTTTATGGGAGGTTGAATGTTTCAGATTGTATTTGCTGGAAACGGATAAGATTATGCTATTATTTCGAAGTGGCTGTGAAATCAAATCTTGTTGTCTTTTCCCCTTCCAAATTACAAGTCTACTCCCCCACCCCGCAATATGTCCAGGTTGCTTTTAAAATAATCTCCTAAGGTGGCTTTGGGTGATTCTTATCATTATTTACTCCTCAGATCATTAACACACTCTCCCTCTTGGTCTGCACTCCTCTCTCTTATTTCCATCTAAGATCTGTAAGCACATATTTGCTCCTCACAAAAGATTGTCTGTGGTTCCATTCTCGTCAGAATGCTCCCAGATCCTGCCTTTGCTGCTGTGTGTCAACTCTGGTTCAAATTCCACTACCTGGGCATTTCTCTCATCACTTTGATTTTGTGAGTGACATTGGACCCAAGCGGGCACCTGAGTGTGGATGTGGTAGTGGAAGGTTTTGTGTTTTTTTGAAGCACTTGGAATTTCAACTACTAGCTATCTTGGATGCTAAAGCCCCTTGGAGAACAGGAGGCACATCTCAGTAGGATTGGCGTGGGTGTGCACATATGGACTAGCTGCAGGATTGGCTGCACGTTGCCACCATGTATTGTCGGAAGAGAGTTGCTGCGGGATTAGTCTGACTCCCATCCCTCATGTCGTTAATCACTGGTTCCTGCAGTGTAGGCTGCCTCTTGGTTTCTGCTAGTCACCCTTGATCATGTTTAAAAGGGTCCCCATCCCATCTAATGAGACATAGTGACTGAAAGCCTTGGCTATGGGGTCACCTAAATGCACACTCCAGATCCACTAATTACTAGCTTGGTGTGTATGAGAAAATCCTTTAAGTGTCTATACTGGAGTTGCTTTATGTTTCAAATAGAAATAACAAAGGCTGCCTGCCTGATATGATTCTTGTGAGGATCAAATGGCCTACTACCAGAAAATACCTCGGCCAGTGCCTGAGTAATAAATGTGCAATTTATACCTCAAATATCATTATATCTCCACCAACCACTAGCAGTGGTTTTGTCTCTGTGGTGTGTGGAGACTCGACTCCTACAGTCTGCTAATGAGCTCTCCTTGTAGCAAATGATTGCTGTACACCTACAATTTGCTAGGCTTGGTGTAGACTGTGGGCTTGTAAAAGTGGGGAATAAAAAATTATTGCTCTTAATAGGCTTATAGCACAAGGGTGAGCAAAACTTTGTGATAGGCAATAGAAACTTTAGGCAGGGGGTGCTCTGAGAGTCAAGAGTACACCACAGCCAGGGAATTTAGGGAAGACTTACTGGGGACATGGGCCTAAGATAAGGGCCTGTGTGGCCTGAGGCCTGGTTGGCTACTGTACCTTCACAATGTACAGTAAGATTTATATGACCTTACATATACAAAGGGTGACAGATGGGTGGCTTCTGACAGTATCCATTCTCCTCTTTTAATTAAAAATGTTATTTAAAATATTTAATTGATAAATATTGAACTTAAGTAGAGTGTATAATATGATTATTTGATATGTAAGATGACTATTTGATATATATATGCATATAGTAGTGATTCCACAATCACATTAATTAACATATCTATCATGCCTAGGGTGTACATTAGATCCCAACTACTGGCTCATTTTATAACTAAAAGTTTGTACCTTTTGACCAACATCTGTCCATTTCCACTCTACCTTAATTCCTGGCAAGTATCATTCTGTCTCCCATTTCTGTGAGTTCAATTTTGTGTATATTCCACACACTAGTAAGACTATGTAGTCACTCTTCACTGATTTATTTAACTTAACATAATGTACTATGAATTTATCTATGTTGTTGCAAAATATGTCTTTAGAGTATTCCTCTGTAAGGGTATACACTGCACTTTTGCAAATGTTATTTTATCCTCCATCCATAAGTTGACTTTGTCTTGTGTTTTTTGGTCCCCTTGCTATATAGAAGTTTCTTAGTTTGATGCTGTTTCACTCATATATTTGCTTTCGTTGTCCAGGTTTCATGAAAAAAAAATCATTGCTAACACTAATGTCAAGGAGCTGTTGTCCCTGTTTTCTTCTAGTTTTACAATTTCTGACCTGACATCAGAGTGTTTCATTGCCAGTGTTTAAAAAGAAAATGATAGATAGCACTGGATTTTAGCACATCTGTGCTATTTAGTTTTACTTGTCAACGTGATACAACCCAGACTCATCTGAGGGGAGAGTCTTCAATAGGAATTATCCAAAGCAACTTGGCCTGTGTGCTGTCTGTGAGGGATTGTCTTGATTACTAATTAAGGTGGGAAAATCCATTCCCATATGTGGGTGGCACTGTTTCGTGGGTTGGGTCCTATAATAGAGAAATCTAGCTGAGTATTAAGCAAGAAAGGTTGCATATATTACTTCTTTGTACTTGACTGTGGATATGATGTCCCTAGCTGTTTGTATTCTTGCTTTGACTTCACTGAAATCATGGACTCTAAACTGGGATTGTAAAATAAATGAGCCCCTTTCTCTCCTAAGATGCCTTTTGTCTTCTATCACAGCAACAGAAGTGAGACTAGAGCAACCTGAAATCTGCATTTCTGTGTCTCCTTTGATGTTCAGTGTAGCCCTGGGATACACTCTGTATTGTTTTGAATAAGAATGCACCCCCATAAGCTCATATATTTGAATGTTTAGTTATCGGGGAGTGGCACAATTTAGAATTGGGAGGTGTGGCCTTGTTTGAGGAAGTATGTCACAAGAGGTGGGGCTTTGAGGTTTCAAGAGTACAAGCCAGGCCCAGTGGTGCTCATTCTTCCTGTTGCCTGAAGATATGGATATTGAACTCTCAGGCCACTTCTCTATTATCATGTCTACCTGAATGCCTCCATGCTCTTTGACATGATGAAAATGGACTAAGCCATTGAAACTGCAAGCATGCCACAATTAAATGCTTTCCTTTATAAGCATTACCTTGGTCATGGTGTCTCCTCATGACAATAGACCATTGACTAATACAGAAGTTGGTACCAGGGATCAGGGTACAGTGACAGGTCTGACCATGTTGCTTGTTTGCAGAGTGTGGACTTTGGGACTTTGGATTAGGAAAGGAGTTGAGTGTTTTACTCAGGGCTTAATGGGCCATACTAGTAGGTGAATGGAAGACAGTGGTGCTGAGGACAATGCAGACTACGACAGCTTGGATCAAGGGGTTTCAGAGGAGAAGGATATTAGTAAGTGGCCTAGAGACCATTCTTATGATACTGATACTTTGACAAAGAATGTGGATGCTTTCTGCCCTTGTCCAACATATCTTCCTGAGGCTAAATTGAAGAGATTTGCATTAATGGCTTTGGCAGAGGAGATTTCAAGACTCTGTTATATGCTTATTAGTGGCCACTCTTACATGTCTATTTTGAAAAGGAGCAAGCTGAGTAAGGAAAAATATAACATGTTCAGTCTGAGGAGAAAAGGAGAACCAGCAAGTATAATGGAGCTAAGTCTAGCACTCAACGAGATGAAAAGTTTGAAGAAAAGACTGATGCTAAGTGGGATAAAAGGAGTGCTGTTCACATGGCAAGACCCTGCACAGCTGAGCTTCTGACTTGTGAAAAGGAATTAAAGACAAGCTTAAGCAGTGAAAGAAACCATCAGAAACAGAAAGCTGGTGAAATGTATTTGAGTGAAGGAGCCAAGTTCCAGAAAGCAAAAGAACATGGCAGCTTTAGCCACCTGGTTCTGGCATCAGAATTACCTCTACAGCTAATGAAAGCTGCCAAGGCCAGGCATGTGTCAGGGGTGTCCCTGCATGAAGTCCCAAGAGAGACCATTGAAGCTTTGAAGCTGAAGCCTGGGTTGTGTTGGAGATCCCAAGATGTTGTAGATGCCAGAGTTGTGGGATACCTGTTGAGGAGAGCTGCTAACAGGGAGTGGAGCCATCCCAAGAGACAGAAGTATGTTATAGCCAACAAAGCTGATAGCAGTTGGAGATCCGAAGAGTGTTTGACATCAGACATGGACATGCAGAATTTGGAGTTTGCCCAACTGGTTTTTAGTCTTACTTTGGTCTGGTGTTTCCTCACTATGCTCCCTTTTGAAATGGTAATGTATGTTTTGTGCCACTGCATGTAGGAAGTATGTGGTCTGTTTCTCTATTTTGATTTTATAGGGATTACAGTTAGGATAGCCTTCAGTCTCAGAAGAGACTTTGAACTTTGGACTTCTAAACAGTGTTGAGACTGTGATAGAGGTGGTGAGGACTTTTGAAGTTGGACTGAATGCATTTTGAACTTTGATTTGGTATGGGGGTCAGGGAGTGGAATGTAGTGGTTTGAATAAGAATGGCCCCATAGGGGCTGGAGAGATGGCTCAGAAGTTAAGAGCACTGCTTACTCTTCCAGAGGTCCTGAGTTCAATTCCCAGCAAACATATGGTGGCTCACAACCATCTGCAATGAGATCTGGTGCCCTCTACTGGCCTGGCATTCATGCAAGCAGAACACTGCATACATAAGAAATAAAAATAATAATAATAATAAAAAGAATGGCCCCGTAGACTGGTGTGTTTCAGTACTTAGTTATCAGGGAGTGACACTACTTAGAAGGATTAGGAGGTGTTGCCTTGTTGGAGGAAGTGTGTCACTGGGGGTAGGCTTTGAGATTTCAAAAACCCAAGGTAGATCTTGACTAATATATACCCCTTCCTGTGAGCTATGAACAAAGAGATCCAAGCCATCCATGAGATCAATCCTTACAATGACTGAGTTGGATCTTTTCCTATTTGCACTGGCTGAGAATTTGTCAGAACTTTATTGAAATTGTCAGAAATTTTATGAAATTGTCAGAATTTGGAAGAACTTGAGATGGGGTATGGGAGCCACATATTGACTGAAAAGCTGTCCCACTGACCTTGGACCACATGCTGTAGAGCTATTATATGAGAGTGAAATATATTTCTATCCAGCTTTTTTTCCTCTAGCCTCTGTTCTGGAATTATTTTCATCAGAAGTTAGCATTCTTTAGTATAGCATGGCCTCATTCAATGAGACAATAATTTGGGTCACCTGTCTGTCTCCCCACATCTGTTTCAAAGAAGCAGGGCATAGTTGAGCAAACATTCATGTCTGCATTTATTCTTCTCAAAAGTGAAAGTATTGAATTAGACCTTTCAATACCATGACATAATAATGACTAATATTTTTGTATAATGCTTTAGAGTTTTTCCCCTGCAAGGAAAGTCATGAACTCTTGGGATATGAAATAGAGACAGATTTGGGATGGAGGGGATCACACTTCTATCAAGACCATTTTGCAGTAGAAAATGAAGCACTTGAGTTCTGGGCAGAGTAACATTGAAGGTGCCTTTAGGATACAGAGCTGTGAGCATAGTCAGTTTAAAGTGGGAGCCACCAAAATGGATTGGCAAGCCAAGGTTACCAGGCATCCTGACCTGGGGCACAGGATAGAAGATTCCTGGACCAAAGGCAGTAGGTGAATTTACAGATGATTCCCTGGAGGGACTTCCAGCCCCATCTTCCAGGCCTGAGCATCTTACTCAGAGGCTGCAGTTGTTCCTAAGAGGTACAGTAGAGCCCTAGGTGGCAGAGGAGTCAGGTTTGTGTAGACTATCCATTTGGGAATGGACTAGGAGAGCTGCACTTCAGGATTTCCTGCCCCCAGGCCACCATGTGGACATCATCACATGGCTAGAATGCCACAACAATGAAACAGAAACAGAACTCTTTAGCTCTCTAAGCAGGGTAGCATGGCTTGCTTAGCCAGGTACCGTTGGTTGCTTTTTGTTTTAGATAAGAAATAGAAAGAATAAGAGGAGAGAGGGAGGGAGGGAGGAAGGGAGGAAGGAAAGGAGAGAGAGAGAGAGAGAGAGAGAGAGAGAGAGAGAGAGAGAGAGAGAGAGAGAGATTTTCATTAGGAAAAGGGATATGGGGCGGGGTTTTGAGTTTTTCAAGTACTCTTTAAACATTTGCCTGATTTTACTTCTGCACCCTGCTGGAGGGTGGACAGGGAGACATCATCAAATCTAGTTTTCAGGTTCGGAAACGAACAGTCCAGAAATTTGAACTACTGTCCCAAAAGGTGACCTACAGAGAGCAGGGACAGCTCTCTTCTCAGCTGCCTTGCCCTGTGAAGTGAAAGTGCCAAGCTACTAAATTAAGTATGTTCTTAGGAGCCTCTCAGGGTGGGGCTTGAAGTATTTCTTTCCCACAGTACCCACCCCCCCCCCACCCCCCACCGGCACACACACATAAACACACAGATAAACACACAGATAAACACACACACACACACACACACACACACACACACACACACACACACACACAGACACGCTGAGCTGTGTCCTGGTATCCATCTGTTGCTCTTGCCGGGTAAGGAGAGAGAATTGTTTTTGGGTAACTCTTTCTTGAGGACAAAATGATCCCTTTGGCTTCTCTATTAGAAAGCCCAACAGATTGAATGACAAGGAAAAGTTTTTGATCTTGCTATTATAGTCACCTAATTAAAATGAGATGCAGATGCTCCGGCACCTAGTAATTTTCACCTCACTTACTTTGGCTGCAATTACAGCCCTTCCCTACTGACTTACACTGTATAAATTACATAGTCAGAGGAAATATGACTATATACCTGTTTCTATTCATACATATACGTCTAACACATTATCTTTTTTCCTGAAGCAAGAAATGTGATCACAGGCTTTCTCTTCACCCTGGAAACAGAGGAGAATAAATCTTTGGTTCTTAGGTAAAATTAAACACCAATAAGAATTTAAATCAGCTGACACCTACACCAACCTTCAACACACACACACACACACACACACACACACACACACACACACACACACACACTCGAGCGCGCGCGAGTCTCCAGGAAAGGAGGAGGCAGGCAAGCATTCAGCAATGGCAATCCACCCTGAAATATATCACCTCTTTTTCAAAGTTAACTGGCTATTGACTCTGACCCTTTGGATAGGGGAAAGTTAATTGCTTCCAAAGTTGTTACCCATAATGAGTGCATAATTAAGTAAACAGCACCACAGTGCAGGTGGGATTACATACATGTTTTATGCCTGAGTTACAGTAGTTGATCACGACCAAGCCTCCTTATTTACCACAAAGCACATCTGTGTAGGAAAAGCCTACAGAGATTGGAAACAGATCTTTAATTGTCCAACAAGCAAGCAAACAAAACACCGAGCAATCAGAATAAAGAAAACAGTGGGACCCAAGAATGTCCACTTTTATCCCTGTCAGCAGGATCTTAGGTCATCTGCCCATGACTGGAGGAGGTGGGTTTCTTCAGAGTGCTGTGGACAGGTCTAGCCTGGTAACTGTCCAGCCACACCACCTGGAGACAGCAGGGAGGACCATTGTCTCCCATGCAGCGTGTTGTTTTAGCTTATTTACTCCAGGAGGTCCAGTCTGTGGCTGTTACAGAACAGGACTTGGGGCATAGGTGAAGATGATGACGACGACAATGTGAGGTATAGGACAGATGTTGTCGTCTGTGTCTTGAAACATCATTCTAGGCATGTAAGCAAATTAACTATTCATGTCATCATACTGTTGGACTGGAGAGACAGCAGTGGACATTCCTTCCACACCTTTCTTTTTCTAATTACCTCTGTCCTTTGTAGGAAGAAGGCTGGAAAAACTCCCCAAGCTGCCAGGTATAGGTAGGATGGTTGTTTGTTTGTTTGTTGTCTGCTCCTCATGCCCCCTGGGTTCTTGTAAGTTGCCGAGCCTTTCTTTTGTGCTAGGAGGGACAAGCTACCAAAGCTATCTTTTATCTTTTTCTTTTCTTGGAGGCAGGCTATCACCCTGTGCAAAGTGGCAGGGTCCATCCTTAGAAGGACAGCCACCAGCTTGGCTCTGGCTCCTTCTTTCCCGGCTTTGTTGAGAGTTCTTAGTAACATGACTGGCCCCGGGACTCGGCAGACACGGGAAGGAAGAGTTGTGTTCTTTAATTATGGAAAAAATATTAGAGCACAATGGCCCTAAAATAGAACATGTGCACTGAGCCCTTATTTGGGGGATTTCTTTGTTGTGATCATCTCTCTTGGGAAACACAGGAGTCTCTTCCCTTTCAGTAAAGCTGGGTAATTGTGTAGGCTGAGGTGTCCCCTGAGAGAGCTGCAGGGACAATGTCAACACACAGGTTTGTGAACCATGACTACATTTCCATGCTAAGTGCTGTTCTAAGAGGCCCCTCCCTGAATTCCAATCTCTGAAAAATGGGGATGACCATGTGCCTGCTGTCCATCACACTAGGCTAAGATGAAGATCAAGGGATAGAATGGACAAGAGGATGCTTGCAAATTACAGTATTTAAACATGTGTAATATTATGCTTTTCAGTAATTGGGAACAAAGACCTCTTCTGGGTGAGAGGACCATTACACTTTTATTTTTAAAAAAAGTAGTCCTTCTTTTAAAATTCATACTTTTTCACTGACAGGACACTAGCTATGCACAACATTCGGTGTCCACATTAAAGAGTGGGAACAACATTTTGTTGTTTCTCACATCCTTTACACATGCTCAGAAAGTTGTCATGACACCCAAGAAGTGATATGAGTTGTCATTATTGTCCTTATCAGAAGGAACCTAGGAGCCCTGGCCCAAGTGTCCTGGTAGTTGGTTTCCTGGTTTCTGGAATTGTGCTCAAGGCCACCTTCATCTGTTTTTATTGTTGCTGGACACTACCAATGGGAACTGCTTCTGATTTCATGGTTCCCTACTTTCTCCTGTAGTAGGGAATCTTCCCATATTTGGACCATTATTACAGTGGGCGGGCCTAGCAGGATGAAGGACTTGCCTTGGGGACGATGCTAATGAATCTCTGGAGTCTTCCTCCTGAATGTCATTAGGAAGAATGAAGATGCAGCTAGCCACCTCAGCCAGTGTCACTGGCTGTAAAGGGACCTGCATACAGCTCCCCCAGAAACCTCCTTGGTTCACATTTCTGAATTTGTAGTTCATCACAACTCCCCCTAGAAGTGCTTAGGTTGACCCCACATTTGCCAAGAAAAGAGGAGACAGTGATTCTGAAAGAAGACACTGTTTCTGCAGTTCTGACCTCTGTGACAGTATGGGTCCAAGAAAAAAGCCACAGCATAGTGTGTGTGTGTGTGTGTGTGTGTGTGCGCGCGCGCGCGGATGTTTTCTGAGGGGGTTGGGAAACCCCGTGCAAATCAGCTGCCTCCCTTGATTTGCTCAAATTTCATTTCCATTACTACCAGAACATCTGCACATTTTTCTGCCCAGCCACATTTAATGCACATCAATTCAGCCCTAACCCTCCATTGAGGTCAACCTCCCCCATCTCAGGGGATATACAATACTCTAAATGGAATATTGAAGATCCCCATCTGTCTGGTAGTCCCGATCAATAAATGTGAGCCCTTCCATCCCGCTTCTGTAGGAGAGACACGTCACCACCTGGTTTTAAGACAAGCGTGAGATGGGGTTTCTCAGGGTTACTGGTCCAAACACCCAGCTGTCACAGGGCTGAGCCAGGGAAAGGATTATGTTCTTAATCACATTACTTCATTTCTATGGGCTTCTTTTAAATTCCCCCTGTCCCTTCCCCTCCAGCCAAATGGACCAGTGTCTGAAATCAGAGCTGCCTTTCTGACACTTTCCCTTGCTGAATGACTTTGTTTTGAAAGAGCCTTTGTTTGGGCAGCAAAACCCAGGCATTGGGGTTCTGGGACATCATGGTTGGCTTCTGCCAAATTGCAAGGCTGAGTTTACCTGATGTGCAACTTAAGAAAAGAAGTCAGGTCCAGAATGTCCACTCTGGACCCATGAAACACCTAGCCTGGTATCTGTATGAGGACAGTCACTCCTTAGGCACAACAGTTTAAAGACAGCCTGCAGAAACCTCCAGTCTCGTTAACAAGCACCCAAGCAAGCAAACACAGCAATTAAAAATCTGGGTTGTCTGAGGTGTTTTTTCCCATCTAAGTGGGGGCATCCCTGGGGCTCCAGCTAAAATACTTGCTACACCTGTTTAGCCTCTGTTGCATCCTCCCAACACCAGCACAGGCTGACTGTGGCCGATGGCACCAGATAAATATAAGGTTGCCCTGGAATGACGGCTTACCTCACACCTAGAGCTCCGGCCCACCCTTGCCTTGGCAGAGATAAAGGTTTCCAGTATGCTTAGCTGGGGAAGTGCGGGGCCTGTGAAGAAGGACTGAGGTTGAGATGCCATGGAGAGAGGGCATTGGGACTTTCTATCAAATGTCGCACTGAGGCGATGGAAATGAGTTCTGCTCAGCTGTTCTCTGTCAGCTTGGGATCACAAGCCAATCCTTCCCTTAGTCCCATCTTCCCCCATGATTATTTTTTTAAATGGACCAGCTGTGGGCCATCCTTTCAGTCCTATGAGAGAACACTTGGGGACAACTGGGCAGGGCCACCTTGCCAATCATGTAAGAAGGAAGCTGTTGTCTGGCCTTGGAAGGACAATCTCAGAGTGGCTTTCATTTTCTACACATGGGGCTGGATGTGGGCTTTCCCCTTAAGTTGCCCCCATCAATGGGGTATATAACTTGGCACGTTTCCAATTGCTTGCACCTATGCCTGGGGACCAGCTATTTGCTGCATTGCTTCTAGGTGGCTTTTTAAGAGCATGTAGGCATGTTACTGCACATTTTCCAAGCAGGGACAGGGCAGGGGTGGGATGGCAGGGGTAGACTCTGGTGCTGAGCAGTTAAAATCCTAGCAAATAGGAGTCAGGTCTTCTAGTCCGTCCTCAGCCTTGCCCTCACAGGATCTCACAGGCCCTGCTCAAGGCAAGCCAAACCTTTCCTTTCCCAAAAATGACAAGCTGCCTTTGCATAAGCTAGCCATTTTCTGAGCTAGATGACCAGGGAGCGCTTCCTTTAATGGTCAGCTCAAAGGTGGCCTTGTGCCCTCCTTCTGGGGAACTTGTTCAGTACTTGGTCCTTACCTTTGGAGCTATGCTAATCCCTCTGTGCAAATGAGGGGACAAAAACAGTCAACTCTGTGCCCAACTAGATGGTACTATGGATGTACTTCAAAAAGCACTGCTAGTGAATATGACCAATTACATGGTATGCCTATAAGAGAAACCCATTGTGATACCCATTCACTAGATATAATGACTATATACCAATACAAATGTGCATTAAGAAAAAAAGCAAACACACTTAGAAACGATTTATGGAAAGATGACTGGGCCAGACAAAGAGATCACTCTAGACGTGAACTGAGGCCAATCCTGAAGCTTCTCACACTCAAACTGGCTTAGAACATGTTTTTACTACCAAAGGTCACAAGTAAAACACCATTGCCAAGGACTTGTTTAAATAATTGTTTTTAAAATGTCTCCAGAGGGGAAAAACTGATATAGGCATTTCATAACACTATCCTGGGGCTGGGGGTGGAGCTGGGGTTGGGGAGGAAGCTCTTCATCCCAATGTGACTCCAGCCACCTTCCCAGTTACAAGACAGAAATGCTAACGGGGAGCAAAATCCAGTGCCCTCCACCTTATCCATATGTAAGAATGCTGAAGTCACATCTGTGCAAGGATCTATTTTTAGTGGACCCTTCATACTAAAATCCTAGCCTTGATCTCTATCAAGTCTACCATAAATGTTTGATGATGAACAAGCCCATAAAAAGAAAGGACATGAAATGAATAGAGTCAACGAGTACTCTGCCTTTTAATTACAGAGGCTTCTGCTAAAATCCTGCTCCAGGCTGGGTGCAGGCAAAGAAAACACATCAATAAGTTGAGTGGAGGGAGCAGAGTGAGGATACTGCAAACAAATATGCTTAACTACATGGTTATTTATACTGTAGAAAGCAGATAGAGGTGGAAGAAAGAGAATCATATCCTAAAAGGGCAGGGGGCAGGAGAGTGGCTAAAAAAATAAAAATTGGAGACATAAAAGCATTCAGCACACAAAAGATAACGTAGAACAGTCTGGTTTTATTACTCATAAGTAATAAAGAGCCCTTTCCTTGATTATTCTTTCTTCCCCCTTTTTTCATTCTTTTTTTTTTTCTTCTTTTCACAACATAGATTAAACTGTGAATCAGATGTTAGGGTGTGTGGAGACAGAAGGAAAATTGGTGACATCACAACATTTTTACAATGTTACAACCAATGTGAGTCCGAGTTTGCTGCATTTACAGCTTCTAGCCAGGCAAAGGCCTGCTCAGGTTTGTGGATGACACCCCAACACAGGATGAGGGCAGAAAGTGAGAGGGACACTTAAATGCTGAAGACCAGCTCAATACACGTGGTACTGCAGGGTTAATCCCAAAAGTAATGGGTTGTGGGAAAAAGGGATGCGGGTTTTGATACAGGTCTCCTTAACACAGCTGAGGCAATGAAGCCCATTAACATGGACACAAGGTTGGGGCAATACTGTTGGGAATCTAACACCGGTGAGAAGGTCCACAGGGTGACTGACACCCATTACCTTTTTAGTTTTTGTATTTGCAAAGAAGGGGAAAAGAATATCTGTTTCTGGAAAGTATTCGTGGTTTCTACAAGGGTTACAGGCCACCAACAATGACTTCACTAAAAGGCAAAATAAAGCTGAATGACATTTTATGTACCCCAAGCAACAGCCTCACTGATCTGCAAAGGGACTCTTGGGACAAAGGGTTGTGCACCTGTCCTCAGCTGTACACTGGGGCTCTGGGGCTCTGGGGCTCTGGGGGACTGCTCTGATTGCAGATACAACATAGTAACTACCCAATTCAAATTTGTCCTTGTTAATCTTTTTTTTTTCCTGAAAGTTCTTTTATTTTTATTTTTTTTATTTTTAAGACACACTAAATCCAGACCAAACTGGAAAAAGAAAGAGACCAAGAGACCACCGAATAAACTGTTTATATGAAAACAATGTTCATGGTTTACAGTTTGCAGACAATTCTTTTGTTTATGATGGAGTAAACAAAGGTTCCTTCTGTGTGCTTTAGCAAAAGAAAAACAAGGGGAGAAAAGAACAAAACAAAACCACACACACACACACTACCCCCTCCCAACCCTCTACAAACAACAAACAGATAAAGGAATTTAAAACAAAACAAAACAAAAGAACCTTTGCCCCAGAAGATGGGTTTTGCAGCATCCATTGTGGTTTGCCTTGTATTTTGGGGTACCCATAAATCACAGCAGGGACCAGCCTGCCCCGTCTATTTCCTTGTTTTCTCTGTGCATTGCATGGGTGTGCTGAAGGCACGCTTGGAGACTCCTCCCATTTGCCTCCCCAACCTCCACAGCAAGTTCTCAAGTCAGTGGACACAGCAGAAATGACGGCTGGGACTTCAGTCCCTCCTCTGCTGGCTCAGGAGGATGTCACCATATTGAAATGATCTGGGAATATAGGGGAGCAGAGAGCTCTGGGAAAGGGGATTTGCCACCCACGGCACTGGGGGTCCATGCTTGTAGCACAGCCAAGCGTGGTTGGAGCTGGCACAACTGAAGGCATTGTGAACTAAAGGATGTCACCCAGCCTTCGGCATTACAACCATCACTACTGCATTCTTTTTCCATCTGCTTGACTCCAATCTTCCAGAGGGCTGAGTGAAGGGTGGGGTTTAAATAAATATCTGCATTTATTTCAAGTAGGAAAAAAAAAAGTTGATCATAACGACAGTTTACAAGTGTATACAACTCAGCGTGTAAGGCACAAATTTACATGTGGAAAACAGGCTATTCACAGATGTAACCCCACGAAACACCCGTGTGATCAAATCATTAATTTATGCAAGGTAGCAGCCAGCGTATTAATTAGTTCACACAGTTTGTAGATTTTTGTTTGCTGTCTCACATGCAAGGTGAAATGGGATGCGGGCGGGGGGCTTCACAAGCTGGTGCCTTCATGACAGTGGGAGCCTCAGACAAAGCCATGTTTTTGGCAATGGGGCATAGGTGCCATCCTAATGTTTCTCTCCTAGTTGGTAGTTAGGATCTGGAAAGAGTTTTAAACTCTTTTTCTCTTGACCAGAGACTGAACTGACAAATTAACTGGGAGATTTAAATAAATACTCCCCTCTTAGCACTGAGGTCCTTTAGCTACTGACCCGAGAGTCCAAAAACAAAGCTCAGAATTCCAGCTCCAACTTATTTACTTAGTGAATTTATTGTAAAAATAAAGAAACTCAATTATTCCAGTTAATGGATTTCACGTTAAATAGTTTAGCTTTCCATGGGCTTCTGCAGAACTGTTCATACGGTGGCATTTGGAAGAGTCTTTTCCTTAAGGAAAAAGAAAAGGGTGAACAATAAATAAGAATTACTTGCGTTAACGGTCACGTTATTCATTAAAAGCGAAGAGGAGCAGAAATCTATGACATCGTTGCCCAACATGGCATTTACCTGCTATAACAAAGCTGTAACACTGATGGGCATTTCACAGTATCTGCGCATAGTAAACTTCTGCCATTGTTAAAGTCTGAGTTAGAATTATCAATGAATTCTTTTTTTTTTTTAATTTTCATTTTTTTTCTTTTTTTTTTGAAAAATGTATTGTGTTTTAAAGTTCCGAAAGCTTAGCCCAGTTTGGTAATGTCCCGTGCAGGTGCAGTCAGGGACAAAATGTTGTGGTGGTTGTTCATCTGTGTGTGTGTGTGTGTGTGTGTGTGTGTGTGTGGTGCACGCATGTGAGCGTTAGGTGTGGGTGTGTGTTAATGTGGGGACAGGGTACGAATGTGCTTTTGGCTCATGTTTGTTATGATACTCAAGTCTTTTGTGAGTCCGACCTGCTGTACGATGTGGGGGAGTGTGAAGGAAGAGAATGGAGGTGACTGTTGCTAAACCTTCACCAAACCACATGGCCTGATTTTCAGTGTCCCTGTGTCCCAGGGAGGAGGACCCAGCATCCTCAACTCCTCCAGGGCCATCTTGGTCGGGTGGATCCTTGAGGCAGTGGAGACCTTGCTGAACTGGATGGGTGCCTCACCTCGTCTGATGCTTCGACTCCTGGGCCCCAACCCCAGAGATTATGTACAGGCATCATTGGGCTTCATGGATGTGGAAAGGGGAGCAAAGGAGGGTTTGGGGGGTACGTCTGGCTTTAGCGAGGGGGTGCGCTTCAGTCCCGACCTCGTCAGTGAGTTGTAGGCATTGAGGCTGGGCTGCCTCGAAACAGTCACGGCCTGGCCAGGGGGCTGCGAGCTGTGCACCTGGATAGAGTCCACCCGCTGCGGGGCGGGAGGCGGGTTATCTCCCCGGCCAAAGCTCTGGTTCCTGGAGAGGTGGGAGGAATTGGAGGAGTTAGTATTGTTTCTTTTGAGAGTGGCGGCCTGGTGGCTTCTCGTGAGCGAGTTCGTGGGGTAGCTCCTCTTATACTCAAGCCCATAGGAGGAGGAGTGATGCATTTCCAGCCGCTTGCTTAGGCCGGTCTGTGACAGTGAGGCTCCTGGGGGGCCCAAGGAGGCCTCACGCTGTGGAACTTTAGGAGGCAGGCTGTCCAGGTTCTCCACAAGGTTCACCCCGTGGTTGGGACTCTTGCTGCTCAGGTGCTCTTTGATGGTCTTATACTCCAGGGTGGCAGCCTGGTCCTCCAGTGCCATCTGAGCCACCACCTCGCTCATTTTGGGCTGATCCACGTACTCATGCTGGTAGCCCTGCTGCGTGATGGGCAGGACCACCACGCTGGGGATGTGGCTTGGGGAAGCCCGAAGGGGCAGGTCCGTGGGAATCACAGGGGAGCCCATAGGGGGCATGTCCTTGGTGCAGGCATTGATGAGGTTCTGGTTCCTCTCCCACTCGCGGCTGCCGCGGTTGGGCTTCCGCTTCTGCTGCAGTGTCGGAGTGGATTCTGGGGTGGGCAGGGCGGTGAGGTCTAGGTGATGCTGATCAGCCTTGATGAGCATTTTGGCCGTGTTGCTAGGCGTGGCCAGC
Organism: Cricetulus griseus; assembly: GCF_003668045.3. NCBI lineage: Eukaryota > Metazoa > Chordata > Mammalia > Rodentia > Cricetidae > Cricetulus > Cricetulus griseus. Next base: position 190,851,814 of record NC_048595.1, on the reverse strand, counting down.
TTGCCGTTGTGCATGAGTGGAGTGAGGATGGCCTCAGGCTTTGGGTCTTTGGACTGGGTGTCCCCAAAGAGGCCACTGATCTTAGTGACACTGCTCATAGATCCCCGACGAGAGTGTGTGAGCTCTTTCTCTTTGCGCTGCACTACTGCCACGTCTTTGCGCCGGTGATCGCACACACAATACACGATGATGCCCGAGAAGGCGGCCCCCATGACAAAAGCCAGAATGACTGCAATGGCCAAGAGGGTAACCGGAACGAGCTGGTCCTTGCTTTTGAGGTAACTTTCCCGAATCACTCCTGTAATAGACATCGCACATGTCATTAAGAAACACGAAAACATACTGTGAGGCTTAACTGGTGTTTGGCAATCACACTGTTAATTAATAACAGAAATAAGTGACAACAGCACCTCTGCATAGCTTGTCTTCAGGGTGCAGCTTGCCAAACATTAACTAATTAATCCTCCCTGCCCCCATACCACCCCAGCCAGCCCTGGGACGCATGTAAATTAATTTTATTTGTTGTCTTCTTTGTGGCTTTCATTCTCTCTGGTACACGATTTTTCAACTTCATTCTAAGGATGACGGCAGGTTCAAAATTTATTTATCTGTCTTTTTCTTTTGATCTTTTCCACCTTCTACAGAATTAGAATAAATGAGCTATTTTGAGTCTGGAGGAAGTAGCAACAATTTTATGCATGTTAAATGAACAAATCACACAACAATCCAAGCTTTCCACTCAGTCTTTTCTGATGACTGCCTGTGACAACAGGGGCTCTGTTTGGAGAAAGGCATGTTTGCTTTTGAAGTGACAAGAGGATAGTGGCTTTATGTCACCACAGTGAAAAATAGCTGAAGCTCACAGGTTACAATATTTACATTTATTTTGCATCAAAAAGGAAAACCCACACTCAATTTCAGGTAAATATGCAGCAGAACTGAAAGAATATTTAAATCAGGGGCCGTTGTGGGCTTGTAAAGTGTCAGGTCCCATTATTACTTTTAGGGTTTGTTGTCACCAAGAGATTCTTCAGCAGAGCTGATCTCGTCGATTTAATAAAAATGAAGTGGCTACCCCCGTCTATTATCTTCCACAACATTAACCATTTTCCAGAAGCCTCATTTCTGGAAAAAAAAAGTTGCCTTTTCTATCCTGATAATCAGTCACCAAGCTGAGCGACTCTAATCAAATGCAAACACTGAAGCTTTTATTTTTTAATGCCAAGTGTGAACAGACACCACAACCCTCAGATCCTAAGTGCTTGATGCCGGTAGCTAAAAAAATAAAATCTCAAATACTTCCATCCCTGCCTCTGGAGAGTGAAAGAACATGAATACATTAGAGGCACTGCATGAGGAAATGTAAACATTGTTCCTATTATGGAAAGATGGCAAGACAGAAAATGTACCTTGTCTGGTCTCTGGAGACACATTTTTCACCTGCTAAATCAACTCTTTCTGGAATATGTTTAATGCATTTTACTGGCAAGCTTAAGTGGCATTGAATTAAAATGAAATGAAATAAAAATCTCTATCCATTCCCAAACACATACCACTCATCCCTTAAACTTTTGCTGATTGCTGCTATTATTTTTGAAATGTCACAACCCAGACCTAGAAGAGACACAGCTCTGTCATGAGGGGTTTTCTGACTAAAATATTTTGATTTTATACTAAAGTGATGGTTTAGAAACCCAGAGGACCTCGCTGGAAGATCACACTCTTCTCTCCCAAGGATTCCCTCCGACATCACATGTGCTTTCAGGGGGAAATGGCCATCCTGTGACAAAGGATTGTGGCTTCCAGTTTGAGTAAATGGAAGTAGCAAACACCTTTTAAGATGCAAAATTTTATGATTAAACAAATACCCGTGGTGATAAGGGATCAAGGTACCCCCACGGAGCACAAATGGAAGATGGTAAGCTATTGAATAATTTTGCAATGTGACACTTCTTAAATATTTCCAGACTTATCTTCAGGGGCTTTTTAAGGGATAAAAACCAAAGAGGAAAAGGAGGAAAAATCCCCAGTAAGGATATGTGGTTGTAACTCACACATTGTATGTATGGTGCTCCCCAGACGATGGGGTGTCTTGCATTCAAATGTTTTAATACCTACGCCTGAAAGAGAATGTGCTAATAAAAAATTCTTCCTAAAATTTGCATTTTCTTATTGTTGTGTTAAAATAGCAACTGATTTTCCTTCAGTGTTGATTGTATGTGAAATTCTGTTGAGCATATTCTTAACTTCCTACATATAACTGCACAAATAAATGTGCACACCTGTGAATAAAATGGTTTCATTTTTTTCTCATTGACCTGGTGAGTTCCATGGTTCTAACCATGGCAAGACTCCCATCCATAGAAGGTGGTAGGTGAAAGTTCTCATTACAATAGTCATTTCAGAATCCCTTTAGATGCTCATATTTAATGGGAGACTGTCTTCCCAAGAAATGCTTAATTATTAGAGGAAGTTGCTTACAATGGACTTCGGTGTTCTAGAGCTTAAATGGCTCTCACTTTAGATTGTCAACCTTCCCAATGCTGCAACCCAGTAATACAGTTGCTCATGTTGTGGTGACCCCTTACCATAAATTATTTTCATTGTTATTTCCTAACTGTAATTTTGCTACTGTTATGGATCCTAATGTAAATATCTGGTATGCAAAATGGTCTTAGGTGACCCTTGTGAAAGGGTCATTGGAGCCTCCAAGGGGACATGACACAGAGGTTGAGAACCACTGCTTTAGAAGGTCCAAGCACTAAATCTGAGTGTTGAGACCAGATATCAGAAGGACTCCCTATTTAACATCTTCCCCCAATTGACACAGTAACCAGGTGCAGTGTGTTTTCTTTCACTACAGCAAGCTTGGTGATAAGTAAGAAGAATGCAAGGAAGCTACTCCCTTGACTTTGTCCTTTGTGTATGTCTACATGGACATGGGGGCAAACAGTAGAAGTTAGAAGGCTATAATCCCAGGAAATAATGGTCTTTGTTCCAGGACTTGGAAATCAGAAAGCTGTCTTCTAACTAGAGCATCCTATCTAGCTGTGTGTCATTTGGCCATGCACCTCCACCTCTAAGAAAATACCAACAGGTCAGCTATCACATCTCCTATACAAAGCACCACCAAGTCAGTCCCTCCCGCTGCAGGTTGTCCTTTTATGAGAAAGTGGCCTGTCATCTCAAAATGAGTTCACTCATGGGACTGAGTTGACATGCCCTCCCCACCACACAGTTAGCACAGCATGACTTCAGTTCAATAAGGCAGAACAACGGATTTGCTTCATTGGGAGTTCTGTGCAATTACCAGGTTTATCCATTGCTTCTTAATCCATAATTTCAACTCCTAAAATTCCTTCCTGTCCAAAGGTCTTTAGCTGTCTGGCACTCAAAGAAACCATTTACTCTTTCACCAGCAAAGACTTTTTTTTTTTTTTTTTTTTTTTTTTTTTTTTTTAGCTGATGGCATTTGAGTTCAGGTTTCTTGTTGTTAGCAAGTCGAGTAGGATATGACCTTTCAGGAAAATGGGGTGACTATTCAATCCCATTTTGCTGTGTAAATAGTACCCAAAACAAAACCAAAACAGCTTTCTGTATCTCTTCATCTTTTAGATGACTGGAGATGGAGTAGGGCACTTTGCTTGTCTGTTTAGATAAATTCAGAAACCCTAAGCTCCATGTTGAAAACTGATCAGATAGTAAGTAGATAGTGAAGCTAGGAAAGGGATTTTATTTTTGGAAATGTCTTCCAAACGTAAAGATTTCTGTGTATATTATGAAAAATCAACAAAGGAGTATTCATGACAATGATTAAACTAACTTTGTAATCTAGCCATGGTGAAGGCTTGAACTCAAAGCTGTGGAAGAGGCCCAGTGGGGCTGATTCAAGCAGCACAACATAAGACCTCAAGGGTCCCAAGTCTTGGGTTCTCATCTATAAACTGGTGACATTTCAGGGAGTGGCTTAACACTTCAGGACCTCCATTTTCTCATCTATAAAGTGGGGTCAACACTAAATGTCAGAAGAATCTGCCAAAGTGGTGGGTTTGTGGGTGTCGGAGAGCTGCAGAATGCTAATTCACAACAGCTCTAGTTGAGTCTGCCAATTATCCATCTCCCCAGGGAGGTAGGCAGACACATCCCTCCTGCTCTGCATGCTGTCCTAATCTGGCCAAAGAGATGAGAGGAAACTCAAGGCAACACTAGAGAATGTTTCTATTTCAGGAAAGCTTGTAGGGCCTCAACTGTGAAATAATTAAAACAAAGCTGGAAAATATTGAACAGCACCGAGCAAGACACCCTGTGGACTAATAATCCCAGTCTCAGGTCCTTGAAGCAGTCGCCAGGCTATTTGCACTTGTCACCCTGGCCTTCCCTAGGACTCAGAGTTATGTAGTTTAATAAGTGACTATGGAACATAAGGGTTTCCAGTACATTGTAGGGACATTTTAAAATACATTTCTAAACCTAGTGATCCACCTTTGGATTGACTATACAACCTTGATTTGGAAGTCTCAGAAGGAAACAATTGTCAGTTTTGACCATTTTGATAGTAACAACCATCAGACAAATAAAGAGAGATCTATAAAGGTACTCAGGTATTTGCTCAAAACAATAAGAGGAGAAACTGTCTTATAAATGAAAAGAAATAGGCTCTGGGATAATTCCAAAGAAGCCCATGAGGGGGAAAGAGTGATTTGTAACAACTTGTGCTCCAAGGAGATTGCTTAATTTGAAACAAATGCATCTCTGCAAAGGGCAAAGGGCCACAGGCTGGGGCTGGAATGAATATCCATATGATGGTCTCACCTGCCCAAGTGTCCCCACGTGGCTGGAGAAAAAGACTAAGTTTCTCCACTGTGGGATGTTGACATGCTTTCTATCAATCCCTGGGATCTCTGTTCTCGTCCGATGAAAATGGGACGTTAGGAACGAAAACAGTATCTGAAAAATGCTTTGCATTGATTCATTAACCACCAGCTATTTCTCACCAGTCATAAGGTGCTAAATGGATCTTCACTTCCTCCTTCCTATGGCAGGAAGCATGGAGCACAAGGGCATAGGGAGTTCTCTGAAACCAGGCCTTAAACTGGCAGATCTAAGAAGGGTGGGGTCTCTATACATTTTTTTTCCTTTTTGAAGTAATAGTTTTCAGGTTGCCTGGAGCCCCTGGGGAGGGAATTTGAAGCTCTTTAGAGGCCAAAGCAATGAAAAGATTATGAATGCTACTGCCCCCAGGCCCCGCAACACACCATTCAAAGTAAGAACAATTATAGATTGTAATATCAAAAGGAGCCCATACAGTTCTGAATTTTCCTGTGATGACCTTGCAAGTGAATTCTGAAATGTCAGAAACCCAGTCCCCTGGCTTTGGTAGGCAGTTCCGATTATGATTCCTCTGTGCCTGCCTTGTATCTGCATGGGGCCAGTTCTGGTGCCTAGGACAGGGTACTATCTCCTAAGTCAGGTTAGGCTGAGATTCACCTGGTGTCTTTTTTTTTTTTTTTAATCCTCCTGATAAGAGTATCTTTGTGGCTGCCCTCCTCAGACATTTCCTAAGCACACCAAAGCACAGTGCTGGGAGGCTGGGGTAGGTGTGAAGGAGGCACAAGCCAGGAAGAAGGCCGACCTTACTCTGAACTCCACCCAAAGTATAGAAATAGAATAGGATACATTATTCCTACTCCAAGGCTGAACAAAAGCTTTAATAAGGAGATGAAATTGAACTGAGCCTTAAAGACACGTAGGGCTGTAGAAATACAGAAAGGGAAAAAAAAAGGAACAAATGAAAGGCGACAGCTGTATTCAGCAATAGGGAAGTGTCAACTCCCTTCTGGTCCCTTACACTTCAGTGTGATCCACCCTGTTACACTGTCCTTTGGTACTGGAGTGTCACAAACCTTTGCCCACTCTGTCTGGGAACACTGCCCACCTTCTCACACATGTGGCTCTATGATTAGAGTCTGAGCAGGGATGGTGAAGAGTGAACTCCTCATGCTGGGCCAGGTCTACCTTCTATATATAATCCGGGGCTCTGCTCCTATCTCCTATAGCCATCACTGGTAAGATGCATACTTTATGCTCATCCTCCTCAGCATGTCTCATCTAACAGAAATTAATTTATCACTTAGTCCCAGGAAAAACGATGTCCAGCAGATATCTGTTAAACCAACTGTAAACAAATGCTGGGGTGAATGAATACAGCTGGAGGAGAACTAAGACAAATAGATGCTACAAGTATTTGGGAGAAGGATTTGAATGGCCTTAAACGACTTAAAAAAAAAAAAAAGGTGTTTAGAAAACCTGGTAGTCTTGGAAGATTCTTCCCTCTTGTCAGGAGAAGCTGACTCCAAGTTTGCTTTGTTCTATATTGAATTCATTACTGAAAAACTACTAGCTTACGAAGAAACCAGAGCCAAGTACCCTTGCATCAAAAGCACAGCTATTGTATTATTATCATCATCATTCTTTTTAAAATTAAAACACTCAGTCTTTAAGTGGACCTATTATTTGCCATTTACACAGAGACCTGGGAGATACCATAAGACCTAGCAAAACAGACAAAGAGATAAAAATCAGTTCTGCTTATTAAGCTAAAAACCTGCACCCACTCCAATACTTCCAGTGACCTCTCTCCTGGTCTAAGATGCAGGTAGCCGGGAAACTCGAAATGGTTAAGTGTGTACTTTAGCCTATCACCCCCATTCAGTGAGCTGCCTATTTGGGAGCTGCGGTGGTATGATGGATGTGTCTGTCTCCATAGTGAAGTGATTAATAGGCATCTGTGTAGAGAGGACCCGGTGACCACAAAGACAACAAAGCTTCTCTGTGTCCTTTAGAGAAATATGCAAAGGCGAAAAGGAGGATGGACATTTCCTCCATCATTGAGCCAGAGGGGGTTTGTGTTGGGTCTGAGAACTAAGAACGATGGCAAAACCCCAAGAAAAGCCCCAGAGCCGAATCCCCTAAAAATAGACTTGATTCTGCTTTATAGTAAGACAAGCCTGCAATTTCCTTGAAATCCTCATAACAACTTGAGTGAATAGAATCTAACAACCCAATTTTTCTTGTTTGAAAATCTTATTGCAACAAACTGCCAGGCTCAGAGCCCTCCAAGGCAAGCTGAATGAATGAACCAACCAAGAGCCAGCACCACCAGGGCTAACCACACAGAGCCCACTGTAATCCTTATGAAGAGAAAAAGCTAGCAGCAGCAAAGCCTCAACTGCAGACCATTTCTCCTCGGGGCCACACCCCAGCCTTTAGGGATGACCACACTGAAAATGAAATGGGAGCTTTCTGTGGTTATCTTGGCAGGAAACGGTGTTCTTGTCTTAGGGCCTAACGTTAACCAGATGGTTTGGGATAGACTGAAAATGCCAGCAGCCCTGGAAATGGGCTCAGAATTTATAACTCAAACTTTCCTTTGTATTTCATTTTTTTTTCCTGGCATGATATAGATTAGGCATTGGGAAGAGTCATAGTCTTTGAGATGTCTAATGTTAGTGATTCACCATGCCTGAGCATGTGTAGCCTCCTATCCTGGCTAGCCAGTAACCCCAGTTTAGGACACACACATTGAAACCATGCTTGCTGTGGTTGACTGTGGGTGAACCCGCTGCCAGTTCTATCACCTCTGAAATGGATACAATTTTGGTTGGGATGCCTTCATGTGGAGAGAAAGGAGGGCAAATCTGAAACTCATCCAGCTCCATGTCTATTTAGAATGTTGCCTTCATTTTCCTCTGTGCTTGGTCCAAGCATCCTCCGCTGCTCTGCTAGTTTAGACGTGACCTTGCCAGCGGGACTGTACGTTTAGACAGTAGACTAGTGTCTCTGTTGGATGGAGAGTCACAGTAGCATCATTTTTAAAGCCGTGCCTTGGAATGTTGGTCTGTGGGCCCATGCTTTAGAACTGCTATTGTCCCTGTAAGTTTAGTGATTATTTTAGATTTAAAAAGTATTTTTGCACAAAATTTTATTATTTTTAATTGTGTGTGTGTAGACGGACATGTATGTACACATCCTGGTGTCAGTGGAAGGTGAAGGTATCAGATTCCTACCTGGAGCGAGAGCTGCAGGTAGGTTTACTCTGCCTGATGTGGGGGTTGGCAACTGAACTCCAATCTTCTGAAGAGCTGTATATACTCTTACCAGCTGAGCCATCTCTTCAGCCCCAAGTGCACAATTTTCAAGGCCTATTTTCCTTCCCTAAGGTTTTCTTTCTAAGTAAGATTGAGATCTTTAACTTCTACATGATCCCTGAAGTCAGACCAACTGTCTCATCATGTCCTGTTCCTTTGTCTTATAATGAGGAATCAAACTATGAAATGGAGAATTGGGGCTCCTTATAAAATTGGGAAATTCAGGCAATTCTTAGTTTGGATTATGGGTGGTGCTTTGATTTTTCTCAACAAAGCACAGATAAAACAGATAAGAGGGAAGAGGCCTGCCTTAATAGAAGAGGACAGTGGGAGGCAGTGATTAAGAACATTAACCATATCATAAGGACCTAGGTTGGAAATTTGGTTCTTTAAATGGAGAGTCACAGTAGCATCATTTTTAAAGCCATGCCTTGGAATGTTGGTCTGTGGGCCCATGCTTTAGAACTGCTATTGTCCCTGTAAGTTTAGTGATTATTTTAGTGTGACCTGTGGACATGTCTCTCAACCAGCCCCAGAAACATGGGCTATAAGATAAGGGTTACTGGAAGGACGAGACAATCTAGGTAGATGAACTCATGGAGAGGAGTAGGCCTGTTCAGGAAACACACAAAAGCAGTATTTTAGGAATTTAGGATGAGCTGCCTGCCTTGAACATGGTCCAAGATAAGTCTACTGTACAGCATACTTTGGTACAACCCAACTGTATTAGTTAAGAGTGGAGAAGTAAAGATCACAACATACAGCCCCAAGTCTTGGCAAATGAGCTTCAAAAATACCCCATCAACAACTTGGAAAGCAGCACCCAGCATCAGCATCACCTTGAAGTTGTTAAAGATACCTGACAAAAAAATTACATATGCCTTTAAATAAGCTACTATACTCATAACACCAAATAAAACCACCCCAACTTATTAGTCCCATGGTTCCTGGGAAGATGCCCATAGTCTCTAGTGGCCCTAACATGAAGACATGATGTTCCAAACTCTGTAACAGGGAGCATTGGTTTTTGATTGGAATTACATAACTCAGATGTGCCCCAGATTGGATCAGCCCAGGTGTGCCTGGATCTCAGGGGAGAAGAGGAAAAATGCTTCTAGGTGTCCAGCATTGGGTCAAGTTGCCTCCTTTAATGGACCACATCTAATAGCACCAAATCAGCTCCTTAAACTCCATTTATGACCACTGAAAATTGCTCAGAGCATGTAAAAGTTTTTCCCCTACCTCTACATGACTAGACACAAGAAAAGGAACCCAGGATGGTCCTCTCTCTTTATACTTTTCAACTGAAAGGAGGAGCCTGAGTTCATGTTTCATTCCAATGTGTAGGTACTGCTTTATGATACCAAAGATGCTCAGCGTTGCAGTGTGCTCAATGGAACTTGGCACTTCGGGTCTACACAGGCGAACTATATCTGAAAACCCATAGAAATGCATGGCATTTTAAGTTACATTAAATTTCTGTTGTGTGCTTTTAAATCACAGAGTGCAAGGCCAATCAGCACTTGGGGTGTATTTATTACCCTAACAAATGTCAGATGATTGTGTCCAGTGTTATCTATTATTTATGAATGACAAGAGGCTAGAGGACTGCAAATGACACACTTTAATATGTCTAAAAGGTTAGGCATAATACAGTTTACAGCCCTATAAATTTCTTGACACCCATTTTCCACTTTCAAAAAGCACTGTCAGTGGCTGTCCATATGGAACTTCTATTCTTCCTATACCATTCATAATTCTGCCTCCGACTCCAGTGAAGTCATGGTAGATGCACGTTTGAAAAGAAATGCATCCATCATGAGGAAGCAGAAAGGTTGAGTCAGGTGTAGATTAGAAGAAAGGACATGTGATAGGTAGGATTTTAGTTGGGGGGGTGGTAGGGGAGGAAGGGAGGGAGAAGGGAATTGGGATTGTCATGTAATTCAATCTTGTTTGTAATTCAAATATATAAAACATAAAAAAACTAAAGGAAAATAGAAAAGAAAAGAAATGCATCCTTGTAAAAATATGAACTTCAAAAACAACCAGAGTGGGAGAATTCCAGTTACTCCCTTAAAAATGAACCGATTCACACAGACAGCTCCCAAGCTGCAGACGTATAAGAGATTAAGAAATATTAATTGAAAATGACAACCCTTCACATTGTCTGTAATGGGCTTCCTGACTGATGAAGATCCCAACTAATGTGTGCCCAGTGTATCTGAGGATACCCAACCAGGTTTCAGTAGTTTGCTTCAGTGCCTTGCTGAGATTTAACGTGCTAAAGAGATTTAAGTCTGATGAAGTTCACAGGGCGGCTGACAGTCCATCCAGCAGTCTGTGCTTTTTGCAGGGCTTTGCTTGTGACTTTGAACAACCTGTGTCTCCCTGGTACCAACAAGAGAGCACAGCTTTTCGTGTGTGTGTGTGTGTGTGTGTGTGTGTGTGTGTGTGTGTGTGTGTGTGTGTGTGTGTATACTGTTAGGCAAAGAGAAACTATCTTTAGGAAACCACTCATCTTACTCAGCTCTCTGTAGACCAGTTTGCCTACAGAACAAGGAGGGCTGCAGATTAAGCTGTCGAAGAAGTCTTAAAACTAACAATCTCCAGAAAACTAGGCTCTGAGTAGGCGCTGAAACTAGTATAATTTTTCCACGCTTACATGGGACCCAAACTCTTAAATTGACTCTTCACCATTTCATTATGAAGACACAACAGAATATAAGGGAACACAGTGTAGTCGCATCAATTAAAGAGCAAGTGTGTAACTGCTCCAGATGTTCTGTTAATAAGATCATGCCTAACCTAGTCCCCAGAGTCCTTGAAAGTTCCATTAAGCTGTCAGGAAACTTTGTCATTGTGTGTGTTTTTGTTCGAAAGATGGGAAAGAGTGGGAAAAAAACAAAAGGAGAGAGCGAGTGAGGGGAAGGGTGGGGTAAAGTGTCATGTCGGGAATGATAGGGCCTGAGAACACAGATACAGAGGAAAGAAAGGGAAGAAGTACAACTGGGTGGGGAATTTATTTTCTTTAATATACCATAGTTCAAGGTGCTGTTTTAAAAGTAGAAGTTTAAGCTTTCCTAATCATAATTTAAGACCTTCATTGTGGAAGAAACATGGATGGTATGTGGAAAAGGAGGCTTAGTGGGTGTCTCTAGAAAATTCCAATATTGGTGTACTGATTCAGGCAGGCAGGGAGATGAAATAGCTTTTGCATGGCTGACATTTAACTTTTTTCCCTCTCTACCCTTTCCACAATAATCTCATCAAGACCTTAGATGAATTCAGCTGGTTGTCAAGAGAATAGAAAATTAATTAGATCAGATCTACATCCTTGCCTGCACAACTGAAGGAACTGCATAGAATTCTCAGCCTGAGCCTCTTCCCTGACAAATGCCCCTGGGAAGCCCCCACATTCTCCACCCCAAGGCCCAGGCTTTAACTGCCCACAGCACCGTTTTACCCGGCCCTTCCCAAAGAAGGTCAAACAATGAAAGCAGATTCTCTTTCTGGGAGGAGAGACAAATAATATTCTAAAGCTGAAGGGTAGCACACTGGAGTACATTTTCACTTTTCTTTCTTAGCCACCCATGACTTCAAGTTCCTTCATGTGAAACATGTTACACACCACATACTCCAGTGCCTCACTAAAGGACAGAGAAGCCTGAGTTTGGAGTTCAGCTTGCCAGGGCTTTACCTGGAATCAAGTAATTACTTTGGCAAGGATCATCTATAAGGAAAATGTCAACAATAAGCAGTAACAGACATGTTAGAATCAAAATTGATAGAAAAACCCCTCCTCCAAAATAGTAGAATATGTAATCCAGAACCGCATGTGATCAAACAAGCAGGCTAATGTGTGTGTGTGTGTGTGTGTGTGTGTGTGTGTGTGTGTGTGTGTGTGTGTGTGTATGTATGTGTGTGTGTATCATTGACTAATCCACCTTTGTCTTTTCTGTCTTTCTTTCCTTGGGTCTCTGTCTTCTACCATCATCCTTTCATTCCACCCCTACTGCCTGCCAAAAGAGCTAAGTCTCTTTAGCGTGACACTTAGGGCACCGAGCTCTTATTTTGATCTCAGTTCACATTCCAGCCCTTCATATTCTCGATCACTTTAGTCACCCTTATGGCATGCCTCATAGTGACTCACTCTGTGCTTGGACAGCTTTGTGACTTGTCCATTCAATTTGTTCTCCTTGTGGTGTTTTTTCCCTTCCTATGTTACTGACATCCAACATTTCCTTCGGTGCTTGTCAAGGCCTTTTCCTAGTCTACCCTACTTGGAGACAGCCATGGCCTGTTTTTACCCCACTGGTGTTCTGCCTTCCCCGCTTTCCCCTTGAGCTTCTGTCTCATCAGAAGCTGCCTGTGCATCTTAAACACTAACAGTAAGTTACTTCTGTGCAGGTTCCTATCAAAAATCTGTATTTTCCATCAACAGTGATGAAACATGCCAGCACTCAGGAGGCAGAGGCAGGTGGCTCTCTGAGTTCGTGGACAGTCTGGTCTACAGAGTGAGTTCCAGGACAGTTGGAGCAACACAGAGAAACCCTGTCTTGAAAACAAAACAAAACAAAACAAAATCTGCATCTTCTTTAACATTCAGTACAAGACTTATATTTGTATGTGGATGCTTGTTGAATGAATAAAGAAAGAGAGGAATGCTTTTATGAGTTTTTTTTTTGTTGTTGTTCATTTGTTTGTTTTTATAGTGAGTGGTGTGTGTGTGTGTGTGTGTGTGTGTGTGTGTGTGTGTGTGTGTGTGTGTGTGTACACAGGGTACAAACACACATGCCCAGTGCTAGGGTTGGTTACAGATATAAGCAACCATATCTAAAGAATAGACTCCATGTTCTCATGCTTTCCACCATACACTTTACTGACTGAGCCTTCCCCACAACCCTAGGAAAGCCTGTCCTTTGGTCTTTCTTTGAGACTAAGACTGTTGTCACCACTATTGAACTGTCATTTTCTAGTGCTTTCTCAGTCTCAGTCCCCCACAAACAAACAAACGTGAAAGTGAATCAAACACTTATATGGACCATATGACAGTTGATGAAAACTTTCATGTCAAATAAACTTTAAAACAAGTTTATTAACCATCCCACTTGGGGGCAATTCTATTTCTGAGCCTTCTTCAAATAACAGAGTTAACTGGAGTCCAGGTTCAGTGGGTGTCTGGTACCAATACCATGCTTCAGATAGATATGCAAATTTTAGTGCTTGTTTTCTGAAATGAAATGTGATAAAGCTATCACAGAAGAATTTCTGTGTTGGGGGTGTGTTGGGGGACAGTTGAGAAAGGATTTTTCTGTGTAGCTCTGGCTGTCCTGGAACTTGTTCTGTAGACCAGACTGGCCTCTAACTCAGAGATCCACCTGTTTCTGATTCCTGAGTGCTGGGATCAAAGGCTTGGGCCACGATGCCCAGCTACAGAAGGAATTTTTGAATTGAGTTTCTTTGATATGGTTTATCCTAAATTTCCAAGTTTGGTCCAGAGGCCAGCTCTGAGACCAGTTCTGAAATCTTGATAAATATGTCACCAGCAGTGCCTCATGGCAGCAAATGTGCTCATTTATGCTACTTAGACTTTAGACAACTTGATATAAGCTGGGGTCACCCAGGAAGAGGGAAGCTCAATTGAGGAACTGCTCCCACTGGATTGGTCTGTGTGCAGTGCCATCCCTGGGCAGGTGGTCCTGGCTTATATAAGAATGGCATCCATGAAGAGAAAGCCAGCAAGCACCATTCCTCCATGGTTCCTGCCTCTGTTCCCGCCTTGACTTCCCTCAACGTGGTTATTGGTTACTGGGATGTGTGAGCCAAGTGAGACCCTCCCTCCCAAACCACCTTGGTGGTGACTATCACAGCTGTTAAAACTTCAGACACAGAGTAACGCTTTGAAGAAGGGATGTTGCATGAGGCATCTAGGATAAAACAATAGGATTCAGATAGAAAAAAAATAGGCAAGATACTTGGCTAAATATGAACTTAAATAAGCAGTAGTGCTTTAAGAGAAAAGCTCGTCTCATACAATATTTGATATATGCTTACACTAGAAGCATTCAGCTTTATCTAAATATTTGAAAAGTAGCATTTAAGTCTATCTGAAGTTCAAATTAATGTGAGCATGTTGATTTTAACAAGCAACCCTCCTTTTCTACTTTCGAACAGTGTGTTTCCATGGCTCTAAGACTCCCACAATCCTTTTAAAACATTTACAATTGCCTTGTGTGTGTCTGTGTGTGTGCGTGCTCGCATGTGCATGCACATGTAAGTCAGAGAACAGTTTGTGATTGTCAGTTCTCTCCTTCCATCATGTGGGTGCCCAAGATCAAACCCATGCTCTCAGGGTTTTACCCACTGAACCATTTCACCCGCCCACAAACACTTTCGATACAGACTTGAACATTCTGGAGGTTAGAACAGCTTGACAGAATTATAAAAATGATATTAAATCTTTATGGGGCAGACACAGTACAACTTACATTTAGACGTGCTAGCATTTTGAGAGTTTTCTTTTCCTTACCATTAGTAGCAGCTTGTGTACCATTTTCCCATAGACAGGTCGCCTTTCCTCTGACACCTCCAAATAGAAATAAATGAACTCTGCTCCAAGGCCAGGCCTCCCTCTCTCAGCCGCCTTGCCTCTGACCATGTGTGTTTTTGTTGTTGTTTTGAACTTCAGATTGCTCAGTGGAGGTGAGGATCCGTTACTCCTCCCACCACTGGACTCACAAGACTTTTCTCTAGAAGATTCCTGGAGACCAGACACGCTCCACGGTCAGGTCTGATGATGACTGCGATGCTACATAAAAGCTGTATGGTTTGGTTTTAAGCTTTTTAGAGAAAGCTCCAGCTATTCAAGAAGCCAGTGCAACATTTTAGATAGAAATCCTGTATCTGACTATTTGATGCTCCCGTTTTCCTCTCTTCTCGTTTTGGTGATGTATTACTGCTATATGATAGTAGCACTGCAGGAAAACGGGCTGGGCCACAGCAACTATCAGAGAACCACACCCTTGCTGTTTGTAGTCAGGGCCTGTACCTGTTCCCGGAGTTGACTGTGTGTCTTGATCTGGATCATAGAGACTGTGCTGGCCACATAGCATGTTGTCACTTTCATTTCTACTTGTGAATCTTATGTCTGGTAGCTGGATATGCCTTAGGCAGCAAGTGAGTGTGTCTTGTCTCACTCATCCCAGAGGACACCTCCGTGGCATCCAAAATTGCCTACAGAATCAGTGACGAATTGTTCCTAAGACACCCCAGAAAACATTTTTGTTACAGTGTGTTACTGAAGAAAGAGCATAGAACATCTGGCCCAAGTCAGGAAGGGAGCTGTTTTACTTCACATCTTACTATCATGAGACATAACGTTTCTCATGCATAAAACCACTCATATATAATTTGATAAGAGCCAAGAAATTCATTTCTCATCTTGGGAGAACACACATACTTCAAAATACCAAATCAGGTAGGTTTTAAGTACTACAGTTATAATTGGGCCTGTGTTGTTTGTATCCTACGTCCTCGGTTATTACTCCTTACTTAATATTTGCTTTAAATTAGGTTTAACAATGTATTTCACATGGGGAATTTACAGGACTATCACTTTTCATGAACAGAAAGTTGACTTAAAAATATGAACTAAGAGCGGAACAATATTCATTCTAGTAAAGTCTAGCTGCCAGCTCAAGCTCCATTCCAAAGCCTGTTGTTCATTCTTGGTTATGCAGGGATAGCAGCAAGTTCAGGAAACTATTGATGACAAAGCGCTGAGTGGAGTCTATTCCCTAACATAATTCAGAAAGACAGAGAGCATACAAATTCCCTCCATACCCCTTGCTATTCCTGAGGGCTACAATGTCCCTAGGTCACCCAAACCATTCCCATTCTACGTAAAGTGCTACACATCTATGTGGAGGCCATACTGTCATAGGTTATGGTGCATTAAGAAAATAAGCAACTGGCAATAAAGAAGATTGTTGACAAGTTCTAATTTATATAGCTGCATTCAGGATGGGCATAAAAACATGGTTGATCAACTCATCATCCCCAGCAGACCTCAAAAGTCTTACTAGAAGCTTATTTCCCTAACTAATTACACACGGATTAAAATACTGTCTACAATTACCGTTCATTTTATTTTCATTTGAATGCTTGTATTTCTCCCTCTTGTTTACAGTGGCCGACCCTTTTTGACTAAGCATGACCAGGTGACAGCATCTCACTCTATCAATTTCCTGAAGTGGATAAGAATGCAACAATTCCAAATTTCTCATCAAATGAGAACATCTGCTTTTCTAGCTAGCTTTTCATCTGCTTATGAGTTTACTAGTATATATCAATAGCAGCCTTGGGACTGACATTCCATATCTGTGGACTCCGCAGCAGTGGCAGCTTTGAACCTGCCCACCTCCTTGTTGTATTTTCCAGACCTTTTGGGGATCCAGTTTTCTACCACTCCTAATTTCAATAAGAGAATGGGAGTACAATAGTGGGGAGAGAATTCTCCCCAAGTTTGTCTAATTTAAAAAAGAAAGCTCTTACTTCTTTTGCTATTGGGAGACATGGTGCAGAGTAAGCCAGACCTAAAAATAAACTGGGTTTTCTCTTTTATTTATATGTAATTAGAACCCCTTTGTAAGTACCCATTACCACCTCAATGGTTATTGGATGAATACATAATATATATTTTTAGATGTGGCAAAAACCAAGAAAGAAGTAGTCAGCCTGCATCTAATTTATCTGGTTGATGATTAAAAGGCTGGCCTAAGAGGCTCCAGATATCTAGGGATCCACAGATAAAACAGCGGTTGCCTGTGTTTTTTCACTAATGAATCCCGGGCTTGGAAAATATCAGGCATTTTCAAAGAAAAAAAAGTAAGGCAAGAAACATTAGACAAGGCCAGTAGGGTAATGAAGAGCAAGGCCAGTTACTGAGAGGGAAAATTACTTCATTTTCTATGACAATGTGTCTTTGTGCCTCACAGGTTTCCTCTCACGCTTTGTTAGTGTGATGGTATATCTACACAGCATCTGAATGATACTCACAGTACAGAAGGAAAGAGCCTTGGAACATTCCATGGGGGGGGGTGAGGTGGGCAGAGGGCTTGGGTCTATTGTTTTGAAAGGGGAGGCTAAGAGCAATGGCAGCAGAAGGGGGTTAGACTGCAAGGTGAGAACAGTGCTGTGACAGAGGAGCGGGATGCACAGGGTTAAACCAAGACCAATGACATGACAAGGAAAAGAAAGAAAAAGCAGCAAACATACTCTGGAAATGTGTTTTGGAGGGTGGAGGGAACAAAGAAGGGGCCTGGCCCAGGGTCAGTCAGTGGCTGTGTGAGCTAAGCCAGGGGGCTGGAGGTGCTCACTGATGCTTTTTCATTAGCTCCAATGAAAGGGTACTGGGTGCCTGACTCCTCCTCAGATGCTGGTCAGTGAAGAAATGTGAGGCATCTTAGAAACAATTCCAGAGTATCTTTGGCTCCGAAAGCTGGAGCACACGTGTGTCACATTCCCATGAGACAGTTGGCCCAGTGAAAGAAATACCCGCAGAGGCCCCAAGAAACCCAGACAAATCCAGCATCCCAGCGGATGCCGAACACAAGGATGAGAAGTCATTAAAGCACTAACATCAGGAGATGAAAGGAAGCCAGGAAACTACAGGTTAGGTCAGGTTGAGGGACATCATAGTGAATAAGAAAAGGAACAGGACTTTTCCAACAGAGAAACATCATCACCAAGTCATATCACACAGTGCTTTGCAAAACAAAATGAAAGTTGGAAACAAATCATGAACAGCGAACAGAATGGTCATTCAGAGAAAGGGGGAATCAAAAAATCATAAGAATCATGGTACAGGGAACATTAAGCTCTGTCATTTTCAATTTCTGCATAACAACTCATTGGCATTGCCCCGTCAATGTTATATACCGCAGTTGTCCAAAATCAAACTCATATTTGATGGGGCAAGGCAAGGAGGTTGGTCATAGCACAAGAAGAGCAACCGTGTTAAACACCCATGCAGTCACCTCTGCCACCATCGTCTGACACTATGCAGACTGCTTCCAGCTTCGTCAGTGTTCATAACAAGGATTGGGAGCGTGAACGATGCCGAATTTTCAAACAATCTCTCACTGGGCTAATTGGACTCTTTGAGAACCTCCATTCCTCAGGGAAGTTGACAAATGGAGAAAATCCATGTTGCCCCTCTTGGTGAAGAGCACTGAAAATGACTGTAACCCATGCCTGACCAGAAAGACTTTTTTCTCCCCAGGCAAAAACAAACAAACAAAACCTAAGTTGTCCTTACTTGAGAATACAGTCAAGGATGACGTATGTATCTGAGGTCTGAAACCACACACAAATAATGGCACATGCTGGGGCTTGTGGCCTGTCGGGCAGTTTCCCCTTTACTGAATGCTTTCTTAGGCTGGTAAGGACAGATCCCTCTAACTTCAAGAGCCCAATGAGACAAAACCAGCTTTGTTCTTCTTAAAATAGATTGGGAGCGGGACATATGAAGAAACAGAAGTCTATAGAAGAATAATAAAACTGGCAAAGAGGACACACAGAAGAACAGGATAAAAGGGCCATCTTTACCACTTAGGCTCAGGAACTAGGGCAAGAGAGTGCATGGAGCTTACAGGCCAAAAGCAGATTTAAAAAAAATAATATGAAGAATTAGCATGGGAGTCTATCCAGAAAAGAGTCCACCCAAGGGGGGAAATATGAATGCTGAAAACTCCAGGAGAAGGCATGACACAGATTGT
Source organism: Cricetulus griseus (assembly GCF_003668045.3). Taxonomy (NCBI): domain Eukaryota; kingdom Metazoa; phylum Chordata; class Mammalia; order Rodentia; family Cricetidae; genus Cricetulus; species Cricetulus griseus. The sequence goes on along the minus strand of NC_048595.1, from coordinate 190,832,889 downwards.
CCTCCAATGGTCCCCTGGGATGCCTGACTCCCAAAACTCCAACCGCAACTTGGATGGAACTCTTGAAATCTTACAGAAGCAAACAGTTCTGAATGGGGGAGATGGCTCAGCAACATAGCGGGCTTCTGAGCTTTGATTTACAAGACTGTTTGGGGGATAAGTAAAGGCCTCTCTGATTGCAGCTGCAGCTGAAGTAGAATGTGTTACCAGAAGCAGAAAACAGCTAGGAAAGACATGACATTTCCTGTCTGGAGGCCAACACAGAAAGCAAAGGAGAATTTAGGACAGTTCACAGTAGAGTCCCCTTTCATTTAGCGCGGCTTCCTTTCCATTGCAAATTGCATAGGGATTCTGCTTGATTAAATAACATATTTTTGTTTCAGCTCTTGTCCTCGAAGCGTGATTACAGTTGTCTGAGGACCACAGGCCTATTCAGATTCTGCCCCATGAGAGAGGGGGAGATGCTAACAGGAGGGAAAAGATTTTGCCGTTATTCCTCAAGTCACTGATTAGCAGGCTTTTTATTTCTATGGCTTTCCCTTGCCAAAGCCTCCACAGCATTTCAACATATTACGGTGGAGAAGGGGGTCTAAAACCTCATAGCATCACACTAGGAGGAGTTCAGAGGAGTGGGAGGGGGTCTGAGGAGCAAGCATTCCCTCTGGACTACCCTGTGCCTCTTCTGGAGAGAGGAAGCCCTGAGGATGTGCCATTTGTTTTGTGTGGTTTCTCCTGGTCAGAGGACAACTGGGGATCAAGCCTGGCTCAAGGGCTGGGTTGCAGTCCTTTCTGAGATGCTTTCAACCAAGGTGCATGGGAAGTTCCTAACGCTATTAGGATTCAGCTGGAAGCAGGTCCACAGTCCTCCCCTTTCCCCCACCCCTCTTCCCCCCCAGAGGAAGAGGCACTTCCAAGGCCTTACCCTTCTTGTCCTGGTGGTTATGTGAGGACACTGCCCCCAAAGGGTCTGTGCTGTCAGGTGCCTCGAGCAGGTCGTTCCAGTCCAGCATGCCTCCCCTAGACTCAAACCCCTCTCGGGACTCCGAATCTGAAGTGCTGGTGCTGGGCAAGAGGGAACTGGAGTGGCCTGTTTTCATCACAAATACAGTTAGGGCAACATCACTGCATACCGCATTCTCTTTGCTCAGAGGCCAGAAGATAGGACACCCAGGATGACCTCGAGACTGAGGATATGCCTCGGTCTTGATGATGGGGTGGGCTGTTCTGCGCTTGGCAGAAGATCAACTGAATGTGTGGTTAAAGGACAAAAGGCCAGAGACTGCCTCAGCTACAAACTGGGTGAGCCTTGGAAATAACTTGTCCTGTTCTTTGCCACACAATAGGGACAGTGACCCCTCCCAGCCTTGGGAAGATAAAATGGCACAATAGTGAAAGTGTCACAGTGCCTGATCTATAGATGCTCAAGAATACTAGTGTCCTTCCCTAGAACACTTCCCATGTAGCATGACATATACTCCAGAAACATGGTTTGTGACTGACGGGACATTGGTGGCAGTGGACAGCCTCTCCCATCACAAATAACTTAGCCTATCTCAAACCCTTCCCAGCAAGGCTCCATCCACAGTGTGTCTGTCTAGTGTTTGGGTTCAGCTCAGCCTCATGGGCATTCCCCATTCTGGGAGATGCTTTCTTTCCCAAGGATCCACTCCCACCTCTTTGGCATGGAAGCCTCCTCTGCTACCTGTCGTTATGGATGCACCTTATGTGTCGAAAGCTGGTTTCTGAGTTTTATCACTCAGATTTATGAGACATTGTTTTTGTGGCCTCACTGACTGAGAAGCTTAAACTAGAAAAAGGTGCATTTCAATCTTGGATGTGGCCCATCATAGGATAGTGCCAGAAGACAGGTGAGACTGGTAGTCATGGCAGATACCGTAGACATTTCCTATGAGTGTGCTTTAGAAGCTCGATCCCCGTCATGCCACAAGATTAAATGCAGATTGTATCGGCTTTCATCTCAACTGTCAAAATGATTTAAAGAAGCCTGATTAGCAGTCCTCTCTTGCAGACATAAAATACATCCTCGGTGACTTTTGAGGGGATTATTAAACCATCTTGCCTAAAGTAACATCTTGAGCACTTCAAAAAAAAAAGAAGAAGAAGAAGAAGAAGAAAAATCGCTGAACGTCCTAGCTCATGCCTGTAATCCAAACACTTGGGAGGCTGAGGCAGGAGATTTGCTCTGAGCTTGGGGCCAGTCAAGGTTATATAGAGTTCCAGGTAAGCCTGGGAAGGAAACCAAGATAAATACTGCATGTGTGTAACCAGTGTCTTTGGTACAAAGGAAAATAGACTCAGAGTAATTCTAAAAATTCTAGCCCCAGGATCTGATTACCTTGTACATGATGAATAAAACACTGGCCACCAGAAAGATCGATCCTATTGATAAATGCGTCCCACCTCTCTCTATTCTTTTAATCTGCAGTTATCATTAGAAGATGGAGTCCCAGGAGACTTTAAGATTACAAATCTAAAACAATGTATTTTAAAAATAGCATTCATCTTGAACTTCTCCTGCTGGGGAAAAGCAAGCCAAGAGGAGAGGTTCATGGAAGCAGTGATGATGTCATTGGAATCACCACACCTGAATGCTGCCACAAAGCTTCAGTAACATTTAAGAAGTCTCTCTGTGTAGAACCCGGGCGGTTCCCACACAGCTCCCAACATCTGTTTTGTTGAAAACACTCTGCTTCAGAGCCCACTGCTAAGAATATGCTCATTTAAGACTCAAGGAATGTTTGATTTCCTAGACGTTGCCTTTCTGAGTTCTGCATCCCATTTAATGCTGATAAGCGAACAAGGTTGAGAAAAATCAGCCTGAGAAATGGAAAAGAGAACTTCCTTCCTGCTTACACTGTGGTCTAAACATGTTTATTTCCATTCTCAAACTCAAGACTACATAAAGAAAAAAATATGGCCAGCCTAGAATACAACTCAGCACCCAACATAAGAAAACAAATTGAAATAGCTTTGTAGGTGGTAGGGAGGTGGTGGGGGTGAGGGTAGGGGTTGTGCTCCACTTCAAGTAGCAAGAATTTCTTCTACCTGAATTGACAGGCATTTTGAGCACTTTCGATTTAACTGTGTTCAAGGGGCAATTTTATGGTAATGCCATAAGTATGGTTTAGTGAGAACATTTCTTAATATGGTAATCTAGGGGAAATATATGCCTAAGGGACACATTTTCCGTAGAAAGATTTCCTGGACCATATGCTACAGATACATGGGAAACTCATTGGTGATGGAAAGCTATGGCTACGAGAGGAAATTAATGTGGACCAGATGGTGGTTAGGTAGGAAAATGCTCTACACAAATGTGAGAAATCAGCCTCTTCATATCTCTGAAGTGTTAGTCTAATACACACCACATCTCAATTTTCTGTATGTAAATCTAGAGAAACTATGCATCTGATTTACTCAAAAAAAAAAAAAAAAGCTTTGTAATCTTTTAAACTTGTGCTTAAGAACAGAAAGCACAGGCTAGTGACAAATAAGAGGAAGTACTTGATTCTGAAAAAGTTTAGAGCCAGCAGGTGAGAGTATGGAGAACAGCAGCCTCTGTTAAGATTTGCCATGCTTGAGCACGGTTGCTAGAAATCATGGATGTTCTTTCTCACAATTTGATTTTATAGGCTAGATGATTTGTACACATGGTCTGTGAGACTTTGTAACCAAAATGACTTGTGGATATGGTATTGCTTGTCAACAGATTTTCTATAATCATGCAGTCCAATAGGAGAGGACACATTTAATCAATGGACGGAATGTATGCTCTGATTGATAGTCTTCGAAGATACAAAAACTACAGAAGTTAACTTTCATGCATCATGTTGTTTCTCTACATCTACAAGTCATTGTAATTCTAGAGGTTAGAGACCCTTCCCACTACTCTAACTGTTAGCAATGATTGCAGCCGGTTAGAAATAAAAGGGACACTAAGTCAATAAGAGAGAGGAAGAGGGAGGGGGAAAACAGTTAGGGCCCAATTCACTAAAAGGGTTCTTGCATATGTGACTGGTGTTGCCTATACCTTGGCCAACAGAAAGCCGGTACAGTGCACTAAAACGATTCCTTTACGGGAGAAAGAAATTCCATTTTTGTTATTTGTCCCGTGGGCCTAAATTAGCCAGGAAGTGCATGACAGACCAAGGATACAACTACAAGCAGTGTAGGTGCATTCTGGACTGTCTTCCTCATCTATATTCATATGCCCATAGAGGTAGCCATCTGGTCCTTCCTCTTAGGCTACAAATCTTGCACCTACTCCATTGGCTGGCACAAAGCAGTCACTCAACAAATAGTTGTTGAATGAATTAACTAAATATTTTCTTAGTTAATGCCAAGATACTCATCAGTTATGAGAATACATATGTACTGTCTAGAGCATTACTCTTGTTTTTTTTCTTTAAAACAATATATTATGTTTTCCCTCCTTTGGAAGTCTCTCTCTATGCCCCCTTAGTAATTCCTGACCTCTGTGGTGGACCATCACTCATTTTGATAGTAAATTAGTCACCCAGCCTCTGCATACTGAATAGCTCCTACCTGCAATAAGCAGCATCAGAAGCGAAAGGGAAAGCCTCACTCTTTGGTTCCCTTACAGAAGCTTCAGGGCAAGAGTTCACAACAACTGGGCATTGTCCTTTAAAGGATTTCCACGTGTTTATGGAAAAAAATTAATAAATGCCTGCTCCTTGAGGAGGAACTGAAAGATCCACTTGCTTGAAGAGTGATTTTTTTTTTTTTTTTTTTGGTCTATAAAGTGCATCCCAGAGCTTAATTATATGTTCAAAGAATTCCCTGGGAGTTAAAATTGGTCTTGAACAATTGATGAACTAGTTTCAAGGTCTGGATTTCTCAACATCTGATAAAAATTATTCAGTTATAGGCAATGATGCCAAGTCTGACATTGCAAAAGAACAGGTGCTAAGTGCTTTCCTTCCTGAAGGTTAAGGTTAAGCTAGATGACATTTGCCTTTTGAGCAATTTTCTCCTGGTCTCTGTTGTTCAATATTCCAGACTGAATCATAGATGAGAGGATGTCAAAGGTGGAGAAATCTGTGGACTTGTTTGTTCCACCATGCCTCACATCATGAGGGGGCTGGACAGGAAAGCGTATTGCATAGGTCTGGCTTTTAAGACAGGCTTGAAGATTTCAATAACCCTACTAATTTATGCTAATCGGGCTCAGGGATTGAAAATTTACATAGAGTGCCTGAGCACATTTGTAGACATCTTGACCTCTTCTTTGCATCCAAAATCTTGTGTTTCCCTCTTCTTTTCATCCTACCCTTCATTTTAATCTACCCTTATATTTAAAGACCACCCCTTAACTATCCCTTTATTATATATCTCAAAGACAAAAACTATTAAATGGCTGAACTCATGGTCCAAATTAAAATGCAAAAGCTTAAATTTGATAACACAAAGATGTTTCTGATATTATGTTTTGAAAAACACATTCAACCAATTAAGTTAATAGACATTGGGGATTCGTTTTACAAAACAAGAATGAAACAGCTGCATTTGATTTGCATGTGCAGAAGTCAGGCTACTTCCTGAGTTTCCACCAGTACCTGTGTATTTCAGGCAGAGCACAATTGGGGTAATCCTGTTTGGACATTATGCTCATACTTCCTCATATACATTTTAAAGAAATCAGACTGGGAAATATGTTTAAATGTACAAACTCTTTCTGAGCTTAAATTTTGTTGGTCGATTTCATGCTACACTGCACAGTGTGCCTCATAAGATCCTAGTGTCCATGTCCTATATGGGAATTCTCTTGGGGAGGTTATCCTGACAGCCAAGACTGGGGAGATAGTATGGAGGGGCTACAGTTTATGAGTTAGAGCCACTGTTCTTTGCCTTAAATTTCATGATACACAGCATATTCAAGAAGAAGAAATTTCTTTTCGCTTGAGAATCCATTAGATGCATTTACCAAATTCTTAAACATTAGCATGTTTCATATTATCTGGATTCAATATATAAGACTTGCTTTCCCTTATCAACTGTCCTGTATAAGAACAGTGATTTTTTTTTTAAGCATAGTAAAATCTAGAAATAAGTTTAGTGAATTGGGGCCATGAAGTAACAAAGAATCTGGTTTATGATTAGGAATGAAAACTACAAACTACCAAAGGATAAGTAACTGTAAGTATTAATATTGATATGTATATATATCAATAAACTGACCATACACTGTGTTGAAAGACATTTCATGATCTGGTAGAGGAGTTGAAATGTCTATAAAAAAATGAGGATAAAAATCAATTAAAAAGAAACCTAAGGTTTAAAAATACTCAGGCGGATTAGTGTAATAGATTTCCATGGACATGAAATTATGACAATAACATCTTCCTTACCATTCAGTGCCACGAAGGAATCTGAAAGACAAAAGTGGGGAGGTGGTTACTTGACTGCACACACTCTTGGTGTGGCTTACACAGTGAGTGGGGATGAGCTAATGAGAACTGAGCCAATGGGGAAGCTTCAACACCCGAAAATATTCGTCACTTCCTGCCTGTAACCTAAGCAGCTTCCTATTCAGTCCAATGTCCTATCTCCAGTTCTCTTCTATTGGTGAGTTCACCCCATAGTCACTGCTAACAGGCAGAGAAAACCCAAGGGTTAGCAGTGGAAGTGGTCACTGCAATGACTGTAGGAGAGTCAGGAAGCCAAGCTCAATGTCGTACAAAAGGGGCATGGCTGTAGATAAAGTAACCAGGCCACATCTGTAAGAAAGAACTTTTCTTCATGCTCTCTTGTTTCATCCTCATGAATGAACTAAGAGAACTGTCCAGTATCATAATCGATAATGCTGTGAACTCACTGAATTAAAAATTCAAACCCACACACTTGGGAAGCTGAATATGTAGTTTTGTGTGTTGATATATAGGTTAGACTATTGGTTCATCAAATGCTGGCTCTCTGTGATTTTTCTAAAAGTCCTCTCACAATGAGTGCAGCAGTTATGCAAATGTCCTCTGAATATGGACATATGCACAAGTATGTGTGATAAAAGTAGTTCCCATTCTGGTGGGAGCATGAGGAGAGGAGAAGCCCTCAGGGCAGGAGGCAGGCAGAGGCATAGTCTCACCTTCTGTCCTGGGTGGGGACCCCAGAATAGGGTAAAGGGTGGAACAGGAGGGGAACAGGCCTTACAGCTGACCCTGAGCTTAAAGATTAAATCACTAAATTGGAATCTCCTACTTTATGTATACCAGTTCTCTTAGGTGTCTTTGTTGTCTTATGTGTGGGCGCTTAAAGACACAGTAGCTATCTATCAGCACCTTCTTTGTATATTTCCTGATTCAAGCCAAATGTATGTTCCTATTTTTCTACAGACACTCATAGCAGCAGATCACAAAATGCGACAACATTGTTTTCTAAAGCTAACTTAAGTATCTGTAACGCCCCCATACCCCCCCAACAACAACAACAACAAAAATTGTCTTTCCACAACTGAAACTACAAGGCACAAGATAATTAAGGTGGAACAACTGAACTTCAAACCATTTTACTGATACAGCTGAATAATTGCACACAAGGCACAGACATTTCGGTCATAACATATCTACTAAACCAATTTTGATGTGTAACTGCTTCATGTGAAGATATGACAAATAAAAATGTCGGCCATATATTTTACTAATAAGACAAATTATGCAGGGTCAAGAACTTGTAGATAAAGCTGACAATTGCCTTCTTTATTTGGTTATTCTATATCTCTTGAAAAAGCATATAATAGAAAGTTGAATGATAACCTAGCCTGAAATTACATTACTTGTGACTTAAAGACTTGGACTTATATCCATGATCTTTTATTATAAAGTCAAATACTATTAGTCACCCAGTTTTGCTCCCTAAGAGCTGTTTTGCAGTGCCATTTTGAATGCAAGTTTCATGAAACTCAGCACATGGAACATTTTTTTTTTCAAAAATTGCAAACTAGGTGACTCTCCTTTAAGAGGCCCACACCATGTCTTAAGATCTGTCCCAGCTTCTTCCTGAATGCCTTTCTTCCTCTTAACCCTAGTGCTTAGAGACTGTAATAAAAACTCTTAATAAATTCTAACTCTTCTTTAAAAAAAAATAACTAACGGAAACTATTTTTCCTAAGAGCATGCCATTATTAGTTAAGTTTATAACACTAAAGCATTTTCAGCAGAATCCTGATATTGACCAGATCATAAGACAACTGGACAGAGTTCTCAGATCTCTTCTAGAAAGTTCTAAGTAAAATGTTGCTACCTAATAGTATGTGACATGAATTCTGAGAGTGACACTGTAGGTTAATTTCTACAAAGAAGACATTTAGGATTGCTTTATGCTTATAGGTTATTTCTTGAGTTCGTTCCTATCTTAAAAGGTTTCATTCATACATATATACACACACATAAACATCCAATTTTGAAAAATAATTACTTTCACTGGTGAATATGTTGAAGAACACTAAAACAGTCCTACTCAATTAAAAAGCTAGAGCACAATGATTAAACTTTTGGTTATTTGACTAAAATGCAGTATAATAGCATATGATGAAAAACAACAAAGCTGTCATTTTTATAATGGAAATACTGACATAACTTATTGCTTTGCTATAATTAATATCCTCAGCATTATACTAATGGGAGAGGTGCCCACATTTATAGCAATAACCCTGGTAGTGTTGGCTTCCACACACACGATTTCCTTTTTGTTATGTCCAGAGTCTGCTGCATTGAGTTTTCCATGTGGTGTGATGCTTCTAGACCATTCGATAACAGCGTCTTTACCCGTAGGCAAATATAGATTTAAAAGCATTACTTACTGTGACAGTCTCCTAGGCCATCTGTATTGCCACGCTCTATGTCCTGTTCAAAAGCCAGCCTTTTTAAAAAATGGGAGGACAAAGAAAGAAAAAAAAAAATACAATGCCATGAGTTATCACTCAGGAATGAGTCTTTAGTTTCTTTAAAAAAGTGACCTGAGCCGGGCAGTGGTGGCGTATGCCTTTAACCCCAGCACTCGGGAGGCAGATGTCTTGCAGGTCTCTGTGAGTTCCAGGTAAGCCTGGTCTACAAAGCTACACAGAGAAGCCTTGTCTCAAAAAACAAAAACAAATAAAGTTACTTGTTTGCTAAGCTGAGCTGCAGAGTGAAAGAGAAACAGCTAGCTCTCTAACAGTTATAAAAATGAGTTTTCTGTGACTCTCTGAAGAGAAGCTCTGATAGTAGTGAATTCAGAGCTTATGCAGGAAGTTAATTAGCTTGGGGTTATTCTTATCCTCCCTTACTCTGGTCCCTTAAGAATTTGAAAAGTTTTCATGCTAAGGCTCACTCCTCATGAGCAACACGGGAAGTGTAGATTAAAGGGCCGGGTCCTTTCTGCTTCCCCTTTCACTGTTTTCCTTGCTTCCCCAAGCCCTCTTCTCTATGCCTTGCCTACAAAGCACACATGTCCAGTGTTTAAAGGCACAACTGGCCAGTGAGCATGTGGAGCCTGTGAGAGGGGGACCCTGGCTGAGATTGTGCTTTCTCCCTGTTCCTTCCAATCCTCAGGACTCCTTTCCTCCTCCTCCTCCATTCCTGGTCATCACCATTCATTCTGAGTTTTCAAACAAGCACACTCTATTTGTCCATGGGAAGGGTGCCCTTCGGGAGAACTTTGTGCTTCTATTTCTAAAACGTAATTGAAAATTCTGATTTGTGGCTGACTCGAAGTGTATTGTAGCATGAACCGCATAAGAAAACTGCTTTGAAAGTCACACCTTGATCTAATAGTCCCTATTTAGTCTCTAATGACTTTGGCTATAATGAAAATCAAATTCCTCCTCTAAGAATATGGGTTTTTTGTAACGAAAGCCGGTATCTATCCAGTCCCCAAACCCAAATCTCCCAGCAGAGCTCCACTCGTGGTGAGCAGTGCCTCTGGCACTCAAATATGGTGCAGGCTTTAAAGGCAGTCTCTGGGAGTTCTGATAGTAACTTTAAAATTGTTTATAAAAACCTTGTTACCTTTGGTCAAGTGTTGAATATAGGACAACTATTGAGCCCCTTCTCAGCCCCACCCCCTCACCGATTTTTTCTGCTCCACCATGAGGATTTTTATGAAAAATACAAAGCCTGAGTTCTATCAAAAGGCAGCAGAGCTACCATCAAAGCCCAGCTTCTGATGCCTAGTGGGTCATCTGTAGCCCTGGGGTTTCCCGGTCACCTTTCACAGTTATCATTAGCTCTGGTAAAGAGAATACTTCTTAAATAACATGGATGGTGGTCACCAAATGGGCTCTCCTAGATGCCTAGCTATTTTAAAAGGTGAAAGGCTGCTTCCAGCATAGGAATAGTTCTGTTTCACAGGTGGGGCTGGGGAGGCTCTTTTGTTGAAGGAGAGCCCTGGACTGCCCTGCACACCTCATTTGATTGTCCACAACTTCTCTGAGACATGCTTTGAATATTTTTTCCAAATGTTATTTTAGATTTCACATCCACTGAAGTTAAAAAAAACCACAGGCAGAACAGAGCTGCTTGATCTAGGGGACCAACTGGGAAATTGCCAAACATTGATTGTGTATCTAATGAGCAGTAAGGTTTGTTCAGCATAGGAGAAAGCTTTATTGGATGTGGACACCATGCTTGAAGCATGGTCACATGGGTTAACAAACACACTGCTGTTTTTTTTCTCAGCCATGTATGGTCAATGAGCAGATTCATTTTTCCATGGCTGGACGATTCATCCACTAATCTAATTGGTACCCCATGGCTCCTTTCTCTGCTGTCCTCAAACTATGATACTCAAGGCATGCATCTTCATGTCCCACTTTCTAGGGAGTACTTTTGAAGCACACTGTGCTTCCTTTCTTTGTTCTTAACTAGTATAGTCTGAGGGGGATTATCCCGTGGACACTGCTACGGATGACGCTGAGGCTCTGAACTGAGTTGGGGATGGGGAAAGCAATTGGCAGTTCCGTGCTGATGGTTTGAGGGAACACAGGCAAGCCGACATCTAGCACTTTGCCCTCCCACCCCTCAGGCTCCTTACCTGCTAAGGGGTGACAGATGGGCGCAGGAACCACTTTCCTTCACCCACCCACAGTATGGATCTCTGGAGGCAATACAGGTTCTGCAGGAAAAGGATGACTGTCAGCTACCGAGGATTGCTTTCTAACTACTATGGATTTTTCCAACTGTCAGTGAGGTAAAATACATACTTTTTACACTTGCCATGTCGTTCACACCGGCCAAGAGGCACCTTTATTACACAGGTAGAGAAAGCAACATACAGTGAGCCACTTGCTCTGTCAAGCTGCATGCCCATAATCCTTTTGTCTTCCACGCCATCGTAGCTGCACCTAGTATTATGAGGTAGGAGGAGGCCATTAGTAGATTCTCAGGAACCATTTTCTATCCCTTTCCACCACCCTTCTACTCATTTCTGCGTTGATAGACTAACCTCCTGATCTAAGATACCTATGTAGACACCATGCATGAGCAGCCATAGGGTCATAACATTATTGGCAAAGAAAATTAATGCTCAGTATTTTTCAGAGATGGTGTGAAAAGTAACGGAAAACTGCATAAACTAACTTGTCTGCCATGATTTTCCATGAGCAGAAAGGGTCACAGGAACATAAATAATTACCAAGAAAGGGCCCAATGTTTGACTCACTTCTCTGGGTTGTAAACATTTATCTCCTCCAGGAAAAGGCTGCCATTTAGGAAACCACTGCTTCCTATCCTGGCCAAGAACTTCAAGATGATTCCCTTTTCTGATCCCAGGAAAACCACAGTGTGATTCTGATACGGCCCAGCAGCGTTGTCTACTGCAATTTTGGTCAGGCGGTATCTAAAATGACAGGATCACGTTTGGGGAGGAAAAAAGAAAGACTCTTTGTTAGTCTATCATTAAAGGTTCCCTTTCCACTTCAAACAACTGTGACACAGCTTTCTAGTAACCATGTCATGAGAAATATATGCATGTAAGTAATGCTCTCAAGCTGTTCCGGTCCTTTATTTTCATATGCAGAACATTAGTATAGCTCCAACAGGGAGAAGGAAGTATGTGTGTACGGAGGCCAAGTTCCATAATAAATATCCATAACCATATGAAACCACTCAGCAATGATTCCTTCCATGAGCAATAAGAGAAGACTGATGGCGCCAAGGGAGAGGGCAGGGGTAAAAAGTGACCATACTTAGCATTCTTTTTTAACATCGAGAAGGAATGCAGTGAATCCCATTCTCCATACTTTTCCTAGGAGGCACTCTGCCTTTGATAATGAGATACAAGATTAGGGAACGCTTTGTGGTATACATAGGAGTAGGGGGGAGGGCACCCAAGGGCTCAGAGCAGTACTAGTATGGGGCATGCAAGCCAAACCACATTTGGTAAGGGAACAGAGAGACAAACATAGAATTAAGGCCTACTGGGTACCCACTTTCTCTGAAATTCTTTGGTCATTCCACGTTTCATGGATACTTACTTGCCCTAAATACCAACACAGGAACTAGAAAACACCAGCTTTCCTATAAGTAATAGGCCGTGGTTGCTAGGGTACAGTCAAGCGATTTCATAGTTCAATAAAAGTCAGCCATTTAAAAATGGGATAAGTTCACGGTTTTGTGTTCTTGACCACCACAGTTTAGAAAAGCCTACTGTATCATTTGAAAAGAAGCTCCCATCGCAAAGGATACTGGATGCTATCAGAGAGCTCCAATCAGCTATTGCTCTGTTGGCATCACTTCAGATAACAAATACTAAGGTATAACTCCTCCATGCTGGCCTGCCATTACAAATGCAGTGTTCCTTCATGCCAGCACCCCAATCTTACCTAACCAAGCAGGTAACCACTTCTTCTCACGGGCCCTCCCTCACCATTCCTCTGCACTGCACAGATTGGATTAACAATAAACTAATCTTGAACAATATTTTTTCTTTCTTCTAATTGCTGGCACGTGTAGAACTGGCCTGAAAATGCTGGCACTCTTCTCACTGGGAATACAGCGATGGGGATTTGGTGGCACCTACCCAGCCCGTCAACATTTCCTAGCTGAATCAATGCCCAGGATAGCAGAAGATGTTTGTGGCATTTCAAAGCCTGCGCTACTGAAAGGATCCATGAGCACAAGAAAAAGACAAGGAAATCCATGTAGGATGCGCTTTGCTTGACACCCACCTGACCATCGTTCTCAGGAACCATGGTCGGTTGATGATGGAAGGTACTGCCTCGTCCATGAGTGGATGTGTCTTAATGAAGTTCAGGGTGTCATCAGGAAACTCATTGGAGGTTGTATATCTTTCTAAAGACGATGAGCCGGCACAACAACCTGGCCTAAAATGAGACAAAGGGTGGCATTGGGGGGAAGAGTTATTTCATGACTTCTGGCAAATTCTTTGAATGAACTGCTTCCCTAAGCATCTGGCATGAAGGAGGCTGCACCGCAGGCAGTGAAGAGGAAGTTGAACAATGCAGAATGCCACCAAGTACAATATGCTGAGATTTCCTCTGGACCGCCTCCTCGTTCTGTGAAGAGGTTTTAGCTGGTACAGCTCAGTTTCGTCTCCAGGCAGCTTGGCTTCCTTCCAGATGCACAAACAAACCCCAGTGTGAACAGAGATGGAGCTGGAACTGAGTGAGTGAGTGAGTGAGTGAGTGAGTGAGTGAGTGAGTGAGTGGGACCATGCATGCCAGGGGGGCTTCATACTGTCGGTCAACTTGATACAAACCTAGACATATCTGGGAAGACGGAACCTCAGCTGAGATAGTCTCTATCACAATGCCCTGTGGAATTGTCTGTGAGGCATTTTCTTAATTGATCATTGATATAGGAGGGTCCTGTCCACTGTAATGTCACCTCTAGGCAAGTGAGCCCAGACTGTGTAAGAAAGGTGGCTGAGCAGACTAGAGGAGGCAAGCCAGTAAGCAGCGTGCCTTGTGGTGTTTCTGTGTCAACTTCCTGCCTTGGCTTCCCTTGATGACAGACTATAATAAACTTTCCCTAAGTTGTTTTCGGTCATGGTGTTTATCACAGCAACAGAAAGCAACCTAGGACACCTTGCTGGAGGTACTAGACACAGTGGTTCTCAACCCTCCTACTGCTGTGACCCTTTAATACAGCTCCTTGTGTTGTGGTGACCCCCAACCATACAATTATTTCATTGCTACTTCATAACTGTTATTTCGATACTGTTATGAATCGTAGTGTAAATATCTGATATGTGACCCCCAAAGGGGTCACAGCCCACAGGTTGAGAATTACTGTTCTCAAAGGAGGGGATTAGGCTAACATTTTCACAAGCATGGAAAACAGAGATTCTCAGTCACCGGGGCACACACCAGAAAGACTTAAATGTTACAACCTCTCAGAGTATATTAGTTCACTTTTCATTTCTGTTTTCATTTGTTATGAGATGTGGGCAGGTCTGAAAAGCCAGTTACACTGAAGAGCCTTTCCTGAAAGACCAGTACCTTGCAACTGAACAGAGATCGTGAAAGTGAATTTTGCAAGAAATTCTGTGGTTTGGGGAGTTACAGGAAAATCTCAGCTAAGTCAGATCAGAGAATACTAAAGTCTGCGGTCTAGACAGCGAGATAACTGCTTGTGCAGAAGAGGAAACTGTGCCCCACTACACAACCTTTCTCTATGCCATGTCGCTACAACCAGCCAGAACTCCACAATCAGCCTGTTATTTGCAAAAAGGATGAAACAAACAATAGAAGCATGTGGGTAAACACTTGGACATGGGAGAAAAATCACTTAATACATGTCCTTATAACACCCAACTACACCATATTCATACACCAAGACATATATGCATATGTTCTCCCTAGAAACCTGTCCCTCCTTTTTAACTCCCCGACTTGCTTATTCAGAAGGTGAAGAGGAGTCCCAGGTGCTGAGTTAGGAGATCTATCTGGTCCCTAGAGTGTACCTTCACATTGGGTCCTTCTTGAACAGGGAAGGAACATGCCAGGCAACTCAGCTGACAGAAACGGATATCCACTTGGGCTTCTTTGGTTCCTAATACCTAAATTGGCTCAATTAAATGTACTTGAAGGTATTTTTTGGTAGAAGTAGGATAGGGGGCCAGGGGAGAGCATTAGAAAACAAAACAGCTAAGAAGACATTGGGCTTAATTCCAGTACCACATAAACTCAGTGGAGAGATTTCCATGTAACTCAGATCACAAAGGTGAAGGTATGGACTCTGTGCCACATAGAGTTGGAAAACATGGGATCAGGATGGGATATAAGTTCTTCCAGATTTAGCTATTTAATGGGAGCATATAAAGAGATTTTATAGAAATAAAGAGTTTCTGCATTGTCTTTGAGTTGTGGGCTTCTATGTGAGAAGGTCTAGGGCATAGCTTGGAAAGGGCTAGCACTCTACTGTAGAAAAACAACCCACTGTACCAACTATTCTTACCCTTGACCTGACACCCTGGATTCAACTCTGATCCCACTTGTTGCCCAAAATCAAGAAATTATCATTTATATATTCACATTTTATTGAGATTAAAGAGTTTGTATAAAATCAGAGGGAGGCACAGCAGAGGTACCTCTCTAGTTATATGAACTTGCGTTATACAGTTTACTGTCTGGTCCTTAAATTTCCTACCTATAGACCAACGAGACTAGCTCTTGCAGATAGCTCCTATCACCTGTTATACTGGGCAAGCCACATTTACAGAGGTTGAGCAGAAGATTAAAGTCCTGTTTTATAGGTACTAAAGATTGCTCTGGGTTCTGGTAAAGAGGATGAATGCAAATGGTCATGACCTTTTTCTGTTGTTCTGAGATCTCTATCTGCCTGGCTTGTGATGCAAGGTCCAGTGTGTGGTCCATAGGATGTTCAGTTTCACCATTTCAGAGTTGAAAATAGCCAAAAAATAAATAAATATTTGCACGTACCTGGGCTTAGGGACTCGCTCATCTGGAACTGGTGTCCAAGTAGAATCGGGAGATTTCTGTTCCTTGAATCTCCCAGTAAAAACATTGGCAATGTCTAGCATGTCGTAGGCACAGACTGCAGACCCGGGGATGCTGCAAATGATGTTTCACACAAAGTGTTACTGTTATAACACAAAGTTATAACTGTTATAACTTCCTTTAGAAAAGAAATTCTTATCACAGGCAGGTAGAATTTAAAGTCCATACCCTGAGCACTACAAAGAAAGGGATGATAAGTGTAAAGAGAATGTGTCTGCCAATCAAATTTGTATCAACAATCTTAAAGAATAGGTTAGTTAGTACAGGCAACATGGGGGGAGGGAAGCCCATCATTTCTTCATCGCCTCTTGAGCCCACTTTCTTTAATGGGGGAGAATTATGAGCTGGTTAAAGAAGTTTTATGAACTCCACAGAAGACAGGGTCCCGCCTTTAGCAGCTAGATCACAGTTTAGATGGAGACAAATATGATAAATTCAGAGCAAGCCAATGAGAGCTGTGCATAAGTTAGCACAAGGTTTCATGACACGCGACCCCTCCACAGGACTTGGATGGGTGGACATTGGTCAGGCTGGTGGACCTTACAGGGGAAGAAAGGCACATTCCAGAACCAGACATTAGGTCTGGTAAGCCTGCGGTATAGAGTGTTCAACAAAAAGGGGAGGAAACAGGCTGAGGAGGGAAGAAAGCCAGACCACCTCGGGGCTGGTGTTCTAGACCAAGGTGCTTGTTTCTCTTTTTCCCCAGGGTAAAGAGGGACCCCTCAAGGATTGCCAGCAATCTGGGGCAACCAAGTCTGCCTTGTGGAGAGGGATGAAACAAGAGAGAGTAAAGGATGAAAATGGTAAACACATTTGTAGACTGGCAAATTAGGTTGTCTGATCTTATTGAACAGATAATATTTCTGAGACCACATAATCATAAGAAGATAATTTTAGGGCCATTTAATAAAACAAATTGATTATCTATAACACACAAGAACACACTATGGTATTATAATCACAAAGTAACCCACACTTTTAATAAAACTAAACCCCCAAACTAGAAATGTATTCTTAAATTCCACTAACCCCTGCATTCCCATGTACCAAGACAATATGTTTTCCAAAAACCCTAGATAGACAGGATCTTAAATGTGAATATTCAAGCCCTGAAATATTTTATGTCTTTCCTATGCTCAAGTCTAAAAATCCCTATAGATGATTAAAGCTTATCTAAATCTAATAGAATACTTCTGGCTGCAATCTAAGCTCCCACTTTCATTTACCTTCACTGAGAAATTCTAGGCACTTGCCCTCCCTGTAATTAAGGAGCATGAGTTCATCCTTCAGCTTGTTCTCTTCTGGGCTCTCCCCAATACCTAGGCATGTCTTTCTAGATGCTATCTTCCAATCTTATCATTTTTCATGCCTGTCATCTAGTCACTCATGAAGTTCATGAATGTCCTTGTAAAAAGTATTATCCTGAGTCTATTCTTAGAAGAGGATATTCCATACAGAATCTCTAAAATCTTACACAGACAGGAGAGCATGGTGCACACATTTAGAGCTCACAGCCAGGAGTTATACCCAGAGTTATGCTCACTTCATACAACAGTATTGGGACTTTGAAACCTTATTGGCTTTATAGAGAGCTAGAAGCCAGAGAAAGATGGTAATTCTTCTATTCTATCATTTCCATATATATTTACTGCTTTGGGAGCAATTATTAATGTGTCATTTAATCAATTATTATTTCTGATGAGATAAACATAAACATAGAATTGAAGTGACAGACAATATTTCTAGAGACAGTGTTTGATAGTTGATGAGCCATCACTAGACCCTTCCAGAGGCACTTGTGCTAGGGTTGGGATCTGGGCCATGAAATGAATGTTTGAAGCCACTGAAGGTTTACATCCTCAAGTGGGATGATAACTAGAGTCTTGGGTGGGACCCTTGGCAGGTTCACCTTGCTCCTAAATTTCCCACTGTAGCATTTTAATAAATGCCCAATCTTTTAAAACACACACACACACACACACACACACACACACACACACACACACACCAGCTCAGTCAGGGAAATACTACAAGTGAAACGTGAATGCCATAGAGATCAGAGGAAAGCACTGAATTCTAAACCTGCCCTTTCTTTCACTGACTATGTGGATCCAGACAACAGAATGTTTTATACTATTTCTTCATGTGTAAAAAGAGGATAATAAAATTTTGTCTACAGGAAACGAATCACACACACATTATTTATATGTCAGTCATATAAATAGAGGATATTGTCATAACTTATGCTCCCTAAAATCTTAATTTAATAATACTCATAAATTCTAATTAGTTCATTGATGAAAACGCAGAGCAAAGTGCCTTTTATCTACAAATAGTGATGGCTGCTTTTCCATGACTTGCAAATCTTTCCCTCAGGGAGAAGGGAGCTGGGAAGAATATATTAGGTCAACACAGCCAGGGCATGGTTACCTGTTATAAGGTGTGGAAAAGGTTGCCAAGACAACATCACGGCCATTAATGCGAATCACATCTGTAACTGCCTGGAGTATATTGAAATAAAAATGAGAGTCTCCAGGCACTGAGCAGTTCAGGCGAGCCTTCAGGAAAGATGTCCACTGCTTCTCCAGGACTCTCTGAGACCCTCCCATGTCATTCTTACAAACTTGAGCCACCCTGGGGAAAACAACCTGCAGAGAAAAGCACACGGGGAAAATGAAATGCAATTCTTTCCTTCCGAGATGCAGAAGATCTTAGAATTTGCCTTTGCCTAACAACAGAAACAGAACAACAAGGTACTTAATTTAATACTGCATTTCTAAAATCAGTAACAAAAAGAAAGAAAGAAAAAAGGAAGAAAAAACTCCCATAGAAACAGAATGTTTTAAAAGATAAGGCGATGGCATTTAATATGGAGCCATAAATCCTTCAGGGGATCAGCTCCCAGCCACATAAACTCATTTCCATACAGACTGCTTAGCTTTTATTTCCTCACACAAAAGCACACTTTGTATGCACCACCTCTGCCATCCCCACTGGCTGCCTCTGGGGCCTGAAATCTCATACTTGGAGTGTGAGTCCCTCTAACCATGCAAGCCACCCTGGCATTTTATTTGTGCCTTCTAACTTAGTGACCTTGATCTGCTGTCTGGTAAAGATAACCGAAATAAACATCATCTAACTGTTCTCTTGCTCTCTACAATAAAACCAAGACTCAGTTTGCCTAAAGACACTGGGTTTGCTTTCTCTCTGTGGAGTAACTCAATTAAAAGGGAAAATTGTACCTGGAAGCTACATCTCAAAACACTTAGAATTCGGTATGAAAGCAACCAAACATCTGTTGGTTGGATCTTCAGTAAAACATTCAAGAGATTCTCTTTAATTTGTTACTGTTCTGAAAAAGTAGATCGAGCCTTCAGACAGCTCAGTCTGTCACTTCTGCCAATCCTTGGTTGTGTTGTACCTGGGTTTACAGTGTGCGTTTCAAGGTCATTTATAACAACACTGGCTCAAACATGGGTTTCTGAAAAGGTCACAGATGGAGGCAGGGACGCTCTCCTTTCTTACCTTCCCCATGGTGTTGTACTCTACTGCAATTTCTCTGAAGAAGAAGTAGATATAGTCCCCATAATCCACTGCTTGGACAAAGTACGGTTCTGCAGACAAAAGGGCACTTTAATTGGAGATATGTCACATAGTATTAAGTGAATTTTAATCAAGTGTAGCCAAAGACGTGTTATTAATTGGAAGTGTAGGGCTATTAGACATGTGGTTAACACTAACCATTTCTAATGACTTCACAAGTGCCAGCGCTAGTGATTTCATAAGGCACTTGAGCCTACAAATTACATCTTTCACAAGCTTTGCAACCGAGAGTGAAGAATAAATGCGTTTTGCAAATCTCTAGTTTCATTTTCCACACTGGAATGTCCCTATGGCCTAGAGTAGTTTGTGCACATTGCTCTGTCACCCTGAGTCACACAGGGCTGTGAATAGCTTCTTTCCTGTTCCCACCCCTTCGTCCTCTGTTCCCTCTCATGAATGCTCTGTTCAGCTCTTTTCATGTGGGACTCTGAAATGAGAGTTTGAGGCAGGGAAAGATGAATGTAATGTATTCTATTGTCATGGCACTGGTAGTTTTGCTAATACTCCAGAAGCTCATGGGAAGGGGGAAAGGGAGGTTAAATAAATCAGTGGAAGCAAAAGATGCAATTTACATGGTTTTGTCTGTCAGAAACCATTACTAAAATGAATCTACAGTCTGGTCCATCCAGACTCCAAATGTCTCACGAGGTATGCATCTCCCTCTTCCCTCTCTTCATTTAGTTGTTCACCTTTCAGCCACTTTGAATCATGTTTGACTGTCCTGAGGGTAGGGCTGTCTCCAAGGCTCCTGTAAATGACTGCATCAATGGCCAGGAAGTCAGTCACCGTTGCAGAGTAGAGTTTTCCATCTTAGGAGAAAAGGGAAAGAGTTGAACAGGGTACTGAGCAAGGCAGGGATGGATGACAGTGAAGATGTCCCATAGACTGCTTTCCTACATCAGGCAAATGAGATAAGACAACTTGGAAAAATCCAAGAGTCACTAGGAAAATGCTTGGCCCACATTCCTTACCATTTTAAATGGGCTCATGAAATAGGAAATATTTTTCATTTTTAAATTGCATGGCAATTTTCCTAAGCAACAGTGGCAGTGGCCGCAGCTCAGGGAATGGAGTAAATGAAATATGTTATTTGCTTCACTTGATTAGATGGACATTGACTGAAATCTCAAGGCCAAGGACCCTTGGATGCTGCTACTGCCACCAATCCATGATCAGCTCGATTAGGAGGGAGCCCTGAGAAATGAGAAAGCAAGTTTTATCAAAACAGCTTTTAAATCCATTCAGAAATATAGATGACCTGAGCCCTAGCTGAGCCTGATTGGGTAAAGGGAATGGAAGAGGGAAGGTTCACAGGCTCCAATAGGGTTGACTAGATGACTACTTCTATCCTGAGCATCACAGTCCTTCTTTTCTTCAGTTGTGAGGTTCATTGAGCCTTCCCAATCTAGCAAAACTCAAAATGGAAGCATTGCGGCATAGAAGTGGCCAAAGCAAAGACTCAAACAATAGGAAGAGCTGAGTTCAAATTGGCCCTTCATTAGGAATTCCCTGTTTGGGGAGATATGTTTGAGGGTATTTCCAAAAGCAACGAGAATGGAGAAAATTGAAAGTGGGGCTCTGAACTTCTGGCACATTTCTGGACTAGCAAATACTCTAAAAACAAAAAAAATCAAATAGGATAATTGAGAATAATAGTATCTCTGTCAGTTAAATGGAAGCCAAGTACATTCAAACTTTGTAGGATTTATTGAGGGGGTGGTAGGGTGGTTCAGCTGTTCAAAACCCAAGTTTGATTCTCAGCACCTACATGATAGCTCACAACATCTGTAACACCAGTTCCAAGGGATCTGTATCCCTCCTCAGGACTCCAGAGGTGCACATGTTTACTCATGGTGCACAAATAAACGTGCACAAAATACCTGTACATACAAAATAAACAAATAAAAATTTAATGCCTTTATTAATCCTTAAAATCTATGTATACATGTGTATTGTGATATGTATATATGTATGTGTGTATATTTGTATATGTGTGTTTTCCACAGCACACATGTAGAGGTCAGAGGACAACCTCCTGTGCCAGTCTTCACATAACACCTTGTTTAAGACAAGGTATTTTTGTTGTGAGCTGCTGTGTAAGCTAGGCTAGCTGGCCTTTGAACTCCTGAAAAGTCTCCTATGTCTGCCTCCCAATGTACTGTAGGAACATGGAGAGGTCAAGCTTACACTGTTAGGCCCAGCTTTTATGTGGATTCTGGGGATTCAAACTCAGGTCTTCATGCTCACATGGCAAGCGTTTTACCCACTTAGCCATCTCCTTAACACTATTTGATCCATGTTTAATGAATTTCATGGTTCCATTAATTATACCTCAAAGAAACATAGTGCTCTGTCAGTTTTTTTCTATATGTAGATCCTGTTTTTGAGGGTTTGTTTTTTCTAAACTTGAATAAACATCCTTTAAAAAAATTTAGATTCAATTATTTTATGCGTCTGAGTATTTTGCTAGTGTGTAGGTATGTGCAACATTTATGCACCTGGTGACCAGGGATGTCAAATGAAAGAATGCATGGGATCCCCTGGAACTAGAGTTATAAATGCTTGTAGATACCACAGGGGTGCTGGAAAGCAAACCCGGATCCTCTGAAAGAGTAGTGAGTGCTCTTAACCTCTGAGCCATCTCCTGCTTGCACCATATTCTGTTGGTAAAAAATGCCATTTAGTTCTAACTAGGCTCGCCATTAACAAGCACTTAGTTTTTATAAGATTGCAAACATTCCAACAAAAAATGATCCAATATCCCGCCTGCTTGGATAAGGAAACAAGCCATTTTCCTTGTAGCTGTTGGAAGCTAGGCAGCCTTAGTAAACTCTCCCCTTTCTAGTTCAGGCTGCCCGAAGTCCTCTTTTTAGATTCTATTTAACATTGAGTCTTCCCCTGGCCTTGTTTGCTCCTGACCTTGCTTGCTGACAGTGCAGAGCTGCTTCCGATGAAACTGTGCTGTCCTGGGGATGGGATAGGGGAGAACCTTGCTGTTTCTGTGCTCTGTCCCTCTGGACCAACCCACAATGGGAGACACTGAGAAGGAGCTAGGAACTAACTCTGCTTTATAATCAAAGTCTAAAAGTTCCCTCCCCACTTAGGCTATTCCAGGTGTTAGCTGTCATGATGGGAAGGACAGCTGATGGTGTGACCAATTTTTCCTCTCTCTACCCTCTTCTACATACACAGCTGGCA
The DNA here is from genome assembly GCF_003668045.3 of Cricetulus griseus. Lineage (NCBI taxonomy): Eukaryota > Metazoa > Chordata > Mammalia > Rodentia > Cricetidae > Cricetulus > Cricetulus griseus. Next base: position 190,810,094 of record NC_048595.1, on the reverse strand, counting down.
ATGAATTCCTAAACAAACTTCCCAATTAAAACATACTCATATACAGAAATCCCACCAAGTTGGAAAACGATGGCCTACTAGCTACTTCTGTACATCCTGTTCAGCAGGAACAGGGGCGCCCATAGGCGATCAGCATCACCTTCTCAGACACTATGCTCATTTGGTCAGAGGTATGTGTATAGGTGAATCAGATCAATGATATTTGAGAAATCAGTTGCTCTATTGGAATGGATAAGCTTCCTTTTCCTTCTCTTCCTTTTCGTCCTATAGGTAGACAAGAAGACCTGCAGCCTTTGAGGCTGACGGAACAGCTGTCTCAGGAAAAGGAAATCACCCAAAGACACAGGCTTTACGTAAAATCCTGTCAACCTGACCTCTAGCATTAGATCCACATTGATGGTTCCATATAAGGTTTTCTAGTGCCTGAGCCCAAACCTCCTTTCGCCCATGCACTGCTGCACCACCATTCTTTCCAGAAGGCACAAAAGCCTGTGAGAGTGGGGCAGAGACTTCTTTTGAGAAGCAAAGCTACAGTCTCCATCCTAATTTCAAATGGAAGAGGCATTCTTAATTACAGTATTCACCAGAGAATCGGTACAACTGTGATTCTACAAATACTTCCAAGTAGAGTCTCAGTCACAGGCTGAAAAATGCAAAAACAAACTTAATGAGAAGAAATTGGGTCATTTACCTGCAAACAGAGCGATGTTGGCATGTTTGGCATCATAAGGGCATCTGGCCATTCCGCTAAATTCATCCCCAAAAGTTTCCAAAGTATCGACCTAAATAAAATAACAGAGTTGAATTACACCAACAATAGGAGGAAAACTGATATTTAAAAAGTGATTAACATGCAAAGTAATTCATAGGCACCTTGCAAATGCATCCTTTGTAAATGCCCACTGAAGTAAATCTATTAGTTTCAGATAAGGAAATCGAGGCTTCGAGAGACAATTTGCTTGATCAAGACTCTCTAATTAGGGTAGTGTGGAATTTGAGTATGTCTGATTGGCTCTTAACCCACTACAACAGACAGATTTCCATATCCTAGTGGAATGGTCAATAAATAAACATTTTTAAACTAAGGCATTTCTAAGGTAGTTACTGGGAAAACCTAACTGCCCTAATTATCTCCTGAGTTGTGAACTCTATAGAGAATGAGCTGCATTTCTGGATTTGTTTTGCCTGATGAGTCCTTCCTTTGTGGATTAAATCCCAGTAGGAGACACTGGAATTTTTCCTCCAGTTGGTTGGCAGAGCAGTGTGGCATCAGCCAAGGTGAAAAACATGCTTGCTAGCAAAACTCAGATGGCTTCTGCACCGACGTCAACCCAGCTTCAGAATGAACTGCAGAGAAGTTGAGGCCCCAAAGGTAAAGGGGCATATGTAGGTCACATACAGTGGGAGGAAGGGCTCCTACCTACTGATCCCACAGCCCAACCTGGATCTGGCTCCTTTATACTAAAGAACAGAAGATTATATATGAGTTGCTTGGGAGTTATGTTTGACTCTATTGGCATGGAGAGATAAAGAAAGACAGAGGCAAAGAAAAAATGGAGAGAAACAGAAGAAACTGAACACTGATTTTAAATTGCTATACAAAACCCCGAATTTCTTCCTTCTTTTGAACAGAAGTCAATGCATGTCTTTCTTACTCATGTGATTATTGCTTATCTATTACTCCACAGGTAACACACAGATGCCAGGCCCATTGGCATTTGCAGATGTGGCAAAGTCTCCCCAGCTGTTCACCAAATGCCATCGCTCTTCCCTCCAGATCACACTACAGCACATTCCCCCACCTCCCTTGCACTCTGATGTAGCTGTGTGACTGTGCTCTGGCCAATGACACGTGAGTATATGCAATCTTGCTCCTTTCAGCTTCTCCTCAGCATATTATGGAGGACACCAGGTCCCTCAGAGAGGGCAAAGGTAGCCTCAGAAAAGACTTTGCTCTTCTGAACACCTTCATAGAATAGACACATCTCCCTGAACACACTTGACTGTGAGGGAAGCACAGAGGACACATGCCACATGAATCAGAAGTCAGAGCATCTCCACCAGTGTTGCTCTGGTGATTGTCATTTGCTCCCTCATTTCTTAGGATCTTACTAGGAAGAAAGAGCTCAACACCAAGTTCAAAATTGATCACATTAGCATTACTATTGTCACACCCATTTCTAGACTCCTGTCAGCTTAAGCATAGTTTGACCACCAATCTGAGGACAAGGGGAAGATAAACCTCAAACAGAAAAGGCACTGGCAGTGCACCAAGCTGCCCAAATCAAGGCACTTAAAGTCACTGCTTGAGTAGAGGCTGAGGATGTGATAGGTATTGTGCTATCCAGTCAGCTGTACCTTCTGCCCTAATGTCCCCATTGCATGGATGTGACAGGCCTTTCCTCTTGGTAAACACTTTGAGGTGGCCCCTGTTTTAAGTTATCCCGTGTTTGCAAAGTGCATGTGAAAGTCACATAAAAGAGAAGGATTTAAAATGTAACTGTTTTAGGGGGCAAGAAAGTCAAGTCAGAGATATCCTTTAAAGTAATATATTCTCCATCACCAGAACATTCTCACAAGGGTCTTTTTCAGGTACTTTAACCTAACAAGAGCTTTCTGTTGAACTGCACAGTGTGGTTTGTGGGTCTGCAGGTACTCGGCAATGGACCTTTGCAAACACCAAACAATTGAAATGGCCTATTCCAAGTGGGGCCTGCTCTAATCCTAACATCAAGAAGGAAAACAGAAGAGGGATACAAGGGGCTACAGGTACAACAGAGTCAAAGGAGGAAGCAAGAAAGAATGTTGTGCTGATTTGTGTGTTTGGGAAAGCCTAGAGACTAAACAAATAAATAAATAAATACCATGGTGAAATATCTCTTTCCATGAAGGAAGAACTAATCCTTGAAGTCACAAGCTCTCTGAATAAAACCCCCGTTCCTAGGAAATTAAATCCCATAAGAGGACAAACAGTTATAGAAAGAACTTGCCTGGCTTTTGGAGAAAGCTCAGGTCTACATCCCCAAAGGAGGAAAGGGGTAGAAATTTAGAAATAGTGAGAAGCCCTCAAATTCTTCCCCAGATAATTTTATTGGGGTCTAGTATCTTTCTAACACATCCAACTTTATGTAAATATATATAAATTAGACCGCTGTGAGGAGACAGAGACCGAATGCCTTCCAAGTTACTCTAATAACATTGTCACTTGCTTCTCTACTAGGAAGAGACTGGAGCCTCATGGTGCAAGGCCAGTCATTGATTTTGCTTTGAGTCCTTAGTCCTGACTTGTTTATAAAAAGCATGGAAGAGAGTGGCTCTTGCTTCCCTGTCACACAGTGGTTCTCAACCTTCCTAATACTGTAACCCTTTAATACAGACAGTTCCTCATGTGGTAGTGACCCCCAACTATAAAATTATTCTTGTTGCTACTTCATAACTGAAATCTTGCTATTGTTATTTATCATAATGTAAATATCTGTATTTTCTGACAGTGTTAGGTCACCCCTATGAAAGGGTTATTTGACCCCAGAGGGGTCGTGACCTACGGGTTGAGAACCACTGCGGTGGTACATCATATCAAACCATCGCCAAAGTCACACTGTGCCCCAAGTCTAACAGAACAGTCACAGTGCTGGGCATTGAGGCAGGATGAGAAGTGAACACCAAGCTGTGTATGGCTTCTGAGAGCACTAGGCTGCTAGACATGTCACCATGGATGTGGCTGCAAGTGAGAGGGGGAAAGCACTACTATAGGTGAGGGAAATGGAATATGCACAGGTAGAATGATCTAGAACACTCATGGCCTGTGTATCACAGTGCCAGGAAAATGTATTATTTCTCACGAAAGATAGCTTCCCAGCTGGGGAATTCCTTGGAGCGTGTTAGAAGCGTTAATGTTAATGAGTCCTAAACAATGACAAACAGGGATAGAATAAAATCAGGTTGAGCAAGCCATGGGAACAAGCCAATAAGCAGCATTCCTCCATGGCCTTTGCTTCAGGTCCCACCATCAGGTTCCTGCCTTAAGCTCCTGTCTTAACTTCCCTCGTTGATGGACTGACTAGTACCTGGAGTTGTAAGCCTAAATAAAACCTTCCCTCCCCAGGTTGCTTTTGGTCATGGTGTTCTATCACACAAAAGAATCACTAAAACACCTTCATAGCACCACCCATAAACTACATTGTAGAACTCCCATCTGTGAATCCTCTATTGCATCTAGACTAGAGGCATCCCCATCACCTACTCTTCAGGAGACAGTCTAGGAGGCCATATTGACACTTCTCTCTCCATCCTTGTCTGTGCTTCTCAACAATCATTAAATCTTCCTGGGTTATTTTGTTTTTCCTGAATCTTTTCACTTTCCTTCATTCCTAGGGCAACCAACCTTTTCAGTTTCTTGTCATTGTCCCTTGTCACATCACAGTCCAACATTTCAGAGCTAGAATAAGTTTCCCACGCTCAGTAGGTTGTTTCTTGTGCCATGTCTTTGCTTGTGAAGCTCTCTCTACCCAGAATGCCCTCAGCCTTCATTTGGCTGACTTCCTACTACCCATCAAGACAAAAGGTAGAGACTGCCTCGTTCATGATTTATCTGACCAGGCGCCGGCTTAGGAGGCACTATTTCAGGTTCTGAGCAACCATAAATGTGTTTCATGCCCTTGGCCAAGTCTCTGTGATGTTAATTCTCCAGCTATAAGACCAGCATGTGGGAACTTTTTAGAAGGGTCTCATCTGCCTCTTTCCTACAGCTTCCAGCCCTTTACCTCAGGTGAGGGTAATGGCCTTTGTGTTGTGCTTCCTTAACTCCTCTCACATCATTTGACCAAGCAGCAACTCTGTGGACATGTAGCATTTCTCCTGAGACTTGGCCTCCCTAGTGGCCAACACTTCTCTGCCTTTATAGGCTCAGTGCTTAGCCACTATAGAAAATCAACATACATTTCCTGAGGAAAAAAATGTTGCACAAAGAAAAGCTATTAGAGGTGGAGCCAAGATGTTAGCGCTCTGGCAACTCTGCTCCAGCAGCTTAGGCACTCCTAGAATTCCTCAACCATAAACTACCTCCCCTGCCCCCACTTGATTTCCTGAGTCTTTGAGGCTGGTTCTTTTTTCCTTTTCCTCTTGTTGTATACAGGCCAAAGCAAGTAAGGCCATGGCCAAGTGAGCTGGTACAAAATGAAATTAAATGCCTCTCTTGAAAATCTTGCAATTCGAGTCTATGGTTTCAAGCAGCATGCTTTGGCGATATCTTTTACAGTAGGAATTCCTCACCGATTAAGTGCGTTTTTGTCCTCACAGAGGTAAAACAGGAGTGGGAGGGACAAAGAGCAGAAAAGAGGAAATCCACATTCCATTATACGTGATGTCTTCGGAACAATAAAGAATGGTCACCTTCTCGAGAAAGGCTCTTTAAAGGTATCAATCAATTCTGAAGAAACAGGAAGCTTGGAACCCTGATCAGGATCACTCTCTTGGAACAATACACCAAGCTGGGCAAGTGAAGAGAACCCATATGGTGTTGAGTTACCCTTCTTCAGTGGCTGCAGGTATGGTGACAGTAAATTATGAAATCCCCGCTGGCAGTATGCTTACAAACAGACAAGTGACATTTACCTTGTAGTTTCTGCAGGAAGGGTTGAAGGCATTGGTTCCACAGACAAACAGAGTATCGTCATTCTTCTTGAGAAGAACTTTAATGAAATTGTGACACTCATCCTGAAACAAAATTCAAACTGGTTTAACAGAACCCACTCAGCACAAAAGCCCATTCATCACCCTGGACCATGATCCGACAACAGAAGGATCACAGTGAAGACAGGACAGTGTGCAAGGTTACAGAGCCAAGATCCCCAGTTACATGGTCAAGCACTTGCCGATCAAGCTGTTAAACAAGAAAGGACGTCCCTGATTATTTCAACAGTAAATACAAACACGGCAGGGACTGATAAACCTGTTTCTTTTATGTCACAAAAAAAAGGAAACCTCAATGCAGCAACCTCCCACCATATTAATTTTAATGCCAGATGTTCCAGGATTCCTTGAAGACACTATGTTGTTATTTGACCAAAGGTACAAAAGCCTGTGAGTCTGCTGTGCTTTTCCTGCGTGTTCCCGAAGACTGGAGGTGTCTCCTGGCCTGCAAGGTGGGTTCCTGGGACAGGTCACTAGAAGACTCAGGAGACGAGCTCTGAGTCAGTAATCCCTACTGCGCTCAGGGAGCAGTTCTAGACGCAGTCCTGGCAGCTGTCGTAAGGTTTCATCGAATTAAGTGCAAACTATTTTTGCAAATTAAAGCTTTCAATAAGTTGATGGAAAAAGCAATTACTGGGGAAAAGGGACTAGCAAGATGCATTCAAATCATAGTCTACGGCTAGAGATAACCGTCAAAAACGGGACCCGAAGTGGCAGCTGCAGGAGAAATGAAAATTGCCTACCTTATGTTTCCCCTTCATCCTGCACGTGTCTACATCAGCCTGTCTAGATTTCCATGTCAGTTTCTGCAGGGATCAAGAAAGAAATCAATTAGGGCCCAGAGCTTTGTTGCATTTGAAGTAAAAGTTCCCTAGGGGCAACTAGAGGCTGAACATTTATTTATTGAAAGCTTTCTACACCCTTTCCCCATGATTAATTCACCACGACAACAAAATATTAGAGAAGGAAAGATTTTGCTAAATTTTGAATTCTTATCTGTTCATTAAACTACATGGTGGTCTCCTTTTTGAGATGAAATTTCATGAGAAATATTCAACACAACTCGCAAATTGTGCTCATTTTGGTAAAATGTGTGTTGCCGACATTTTTGTACAGTTCAATCAGTCTTTGTAAAAATGACCTTTCCCCTAAAATATGGAAATCATTTTCTTAAGCATAAAGTGGACATTTGCTCCAGGCAGACAGGGATTTAATTCAGGTTGTGCTCCTTCGTGTAAGTTCAGGGGCGAAGTCTCCTACTTGTACTGCACAGTTTCATTAACTAAACTATTCCCATGTGGAGTCATGAGAAAAGCTTATGTGAGGCTTTATGTTTGTCTGGATGATGGTTAAATTCCAGAACCTCACCAGTCAAGTAACTTACAAGCTTCATGACGTAGAAGCATTGACATTGAGACAGGTTTTAATATGTTTCGGGGGGGGGCAGAATTTTATTTATTAAAATGGATATTTTCTTGGAAGAACATGGCCATATTTTATTAAAGGATTTTACAAATTACATAAATCCCCAACATGTATATGAACGCACTGATGAAATATGTGTTTTGGAATGTGTAATAAGCCCTCACTAACCCCTAAAGCAGACTTTATAAAAGGTGTGTTGGTATTAGTCATACCATCCCAATCACTGCATTTAAGGTACATGTTTCCTAATGACCCCATTTTAGAATGATGGTTTTAAAAACAACTTACTTTGCTACAATAAATTTCTTCTGTGTGGGATGTGTCTATATCAACAGTATAAATATGGTCCCTGTAAAAGAAAAAAATTAATACAAAGTCAAACACAAGAGTTAATACAACTCATTATCTATAGAATAAGTTTAATATGTTTGGAGCAGATAAGCCCGTGATCATATTTGTTGAAAGAAAGAAAGAAAGAAAGAAAGAAAGAAAGAAAGAAAGAAGAAAAGAAAAGAAATCAGCTGGGCAGTGGTGGTGCATGCCTCTGATCCCAGCACTCTGGAGGCAGAGACAGGCAGATATCTTGAGTTCAAGGCCAGCCTGATCTACAGAGCAAGCTCCAGGACATACAGAGCTATGCAGAGAAACCCTGTCTGGAAACAAACAAACAAACAAACAAACAAAACAAAACAAAACAAAACAAAAACAAGATATCCACATGCTAGAAAAAGGAAGAATTTAGTGAAAGAGATTATGTTGAACCACATTTGGTACTTTTGATTTATGGTGGCATCCGGTTGACATACAAAAGCTCCCATAACTATTCTCCTAATCTCAGAACTATAGAACCATGTGTACAGAGCTCAGCTGGGAAGATCTGCAGATTAATGTGGTCCAGTGACTGGAGCATAGATGGGTTCACTTTGGCTCTCAGTATCTTCAAACCCATGCACAAATCACTTGGTATTCAAATGCTACATTTGATAATTTGACAAACAAGATGGAAGAAAGGTAAAATTATTTCCAGAAGCTACCCTACCCTCTGCAAGACCACATTAATTAAAGTATAAATTACTCGAGCTAAGGTTGACACTTTGTGCCTCTGCTCACCCTCTGGTTTTGCTGAGTTTGGTTGTCTCTACAGTTTTTGCTGCCAACCTCCCCTTAGAAGGGGAGACTCGGAATCAGCAGCTCAGGTGTGGGGCTGTATTTAAACCTCCCTTCTGTGTGAACAGAGTACAAGGGTCTTTTTGTCTGGAATTCCGAAGAAAGAGAAGAAAAGAAACACACTCAATGGAGGAGGTGGGGGGCTGGCGGGGGGGAACCAAACAGCTCATTTTCCCTTGAAATAACATTGACTTTTTCTAAAATGCAGGAAGTCCTGGGGCTGGAAAATTATGCACAGCTTTAAACCAGGACCTCAGGGCTCCTGTGAAGACTTTCAAACCTCCTCATTAGTTAGAAAGAAACAGAGAAACAGAGGCTGGGGGAGAGGAAAAGAAAGCAGTTATTTGTAAGATTTATATATGATATTTGTATGTGCATATGCATATATTCAAATATATATAATTTTTGAGATGTTTGTTTACTTTGTTTTTGGAGAAAACACAACAGAGAAAAATCAAAACAGTTTCTCAAATGGAAGTAAATGGAGAAAGCAGGGGTGTTGGCTTACAGATTCCAAGGCCTGCTTCTGAACCGTGTGTATACTTGTGTGTGCGTGTTTACATTTGGCAGAAAGGACGTGTGTTTGTGTCAGGGTAGAGGAGGGGGGAGAAAGGCGCCCACTTTACCAACAGCTGGACTGGGAAGCTTCTCCCAGCTTTAGTAGGGTGCCAACATCCCTCTGCCCTTTAATTTTGAGGCCGTTTATTGGATTCGTTTATTACTTGTTTGACTTTATGATGGCGCTGTGGTCAGGTGCATTATTAGCCAGGAATTGCCTGTGACATTGGCTTTGGGTTTGAGATGATTAGAAGAAGCCTTTCCTTGCCCCCTTTCCCTTCAAAACGTAAGTAGAAGCTGAATATATGAATTGTAAATTAACCACTAATTAATATGCATTGGCAGCTCCTCAGAAAGCTCTCAGATTGCCCCCTTTTGGCATGGTCTGTTTATGTTAATTAGCAGTTTAGAGATTAAAAAGAAAGAAGAATTTACAAAGTGGATAATAATAAGGAAGAATTGGAAGGCGTTCTTGCCACCAAACCCCATCAGTCCCCAGGGTTCTGGATGGGACTTGGCTTTCGATCGCTGACACCAATTGTCTGAGAAAACTGGGAACCTTTTACAAACAATTCCATGAGCAAAATCCCCTCTGGACAGAGGCAATCTTTTTGAGTATCTCAAAGATCACATGGCCCCAGTGGATAAAGTGGGGCTTTATGGTCAGCTATAATCCTGGGTAAAGGATCATTTCTAGCTGCCCATGTGCATCCTAGGACTCATATGATGCTCTTGTATCTGAACGTAGGGACTGGAATTCAAACGGACTTAATCCTAGGACTTCCTCTTTCCCAGTCCATTGAATACCACTGAGTTGCGTTGCCATGGCTTGAGTCTCAGAGAAGGACTGAACTTTAAATCGTGTTAACGTGCTACCCAGGAACCTGGATGTCTCAGGATAGTGTTGGGAAATGTGAAATTAAAAGGAGAGGCCCTCAATACAGCAAGCACAAAACTCCTTTCGGGAGTTTTCAGAGTGTATATAGAAGGGAAGTGGCTGGGTATGGAGAAAATACAACATGTCAACGTTAAGGTGCTACAGAACTTGACCTTCAATGAACAGCAAGTCTGTCCCATTGCTTTGGAAGGGAACGAACTCCTTGTTTTCTATTCCCCCTTTTTCCTTTCCTTGAGGTAGAGAGTTCAGATGAAACTGTCTTGATTTTAATGAGCTGGAATAATGAATGCTTCTTAGGCTACACAAAACCTGGCTTCTAATGTTCCTGTTGCCCTGGGCCTGTAGTCCACACCTATGCTAAATCACTGGCTTCAAGGGCTGTCTATTACAACCATTTTTGTTTCCAGTGACTGGACTGTGAAGAGAACAATCTACAGGAGATACCCAAGTCAACCTATTTTTCACAGGTTCAATGTCTAACCATTTGTTCTGACCAGCCTTTTTTACATAATGACATAAACATAATCTCACTTTATTACATGTAGGAAATTAAGAAGGATACCAAAGAATGAGCTGCCATGCTTCCAAAGAGGTGGGTACTGAGCCCTCACTGGAATATTCTAGAATGAATACCCACAAAGGCTGTTCTCAGTCAACAGCTATTAGAAATTTATCAACTCAAGACAGAGTTTCACTTCACAGTGGGCAGCACAGGACAGGGCATGAGTGGCTATGTGGCCATCAGAGCACGGGCACTCTAGTACAAGTGCTGCAGCTTTCACTGGAGCCACTGATTTCCCATCTCTGTACCTTGGGATCCTTCTGTAGGAAGTGGGGAAAGCAGTTGACCTTTCTCATGAGGTTGTTTCTGGAATCCAGCAAACCAACATTTATGAAGCTTTGACTACATCATTGACTTGTATGGACATGCCAGCATGAGTAGGCTTTTATTGTTGTTGTTGTTTAAGTGTTCAGTGTTGCTTCTTGTAACCAAAGTGTGCTGGGCTTGGGACATTTTCATCACACTCATGGCTTTTCACTTTCTATTAGAGATTGTCACCCACATGTAAACTGTCAAGGAATCTGGTAATTGTTACTTTAGCCGCTCTGGTCCTGGGCTCACAGCCACATATGAACATCATCTGTCTTCTTCCCATCATGAAATAATTTATCTATTTAGAGCCAGGTAAGTTCCCAGAGGAACACCTCAGGATAGTCTTCCCCTGGAACGAGTTACATACCCCAAACCTGGTTGGAACTGTGGGAAATATGTTGACTCAGGCATCTCCTATGGACTGTTCTCATCATAGTTACACACCTTGTTGGAATCACCATGGACTTCCTACAAACACTGGCCTAATCTCTCACCTGGCAGAGGACACACAAAGCAAGAGAAGCTGTGGAGCATCTGAACATGGGCAGGATTAGAACAAAAGCCCCAATCCATGTGGCCCTTGTCCAAGTGGCATTCTTATCATTCCACTCTGCCTTAGGATCTAAGCACGTCCAGATGTCATTTTCCAAGGGATGAGTAGAGTTTATTATTTCTATTATTGCTATTAAATACAAAGCACTTATGAAACATAAACAGTATTGTATTTTCTCTGGTCACCACTACTGCTCTGTAAAAATAATGAAAAATATTCACTGTAAAAATACAAATAGGCCTAATAGACACACACCTCTGCACACTGTATAATACATGTTGATACATTCAAACTGATTTAACAAACAGCTACCAAGTGGCGGAGTTCTCTACTACGTACTTGGATAAATATTTGCATCAAGAAGCACAGTGGATTATTTGAGCTTTAAGCTCCAAAATATGCAATTATTCTTCCAAAAGCCCACATAAGGTTAAACAGAGAAAATCTTGAAAGAATGATTGCTTGACAAACACAAGTGACTTTTAGTTTAAATAACCTCGAGTTCTTAGAAGATACACTGGTGAGTGGGGACTGGCACCGTCAGGTCCTCTGAAGATGGGAGTGAGGAATGTCTCTTACCGAGCAGCAACGTAGAGGGTTCTGTTCATGACCATGATCATCTGGATGTCCAGCCTGTGCCTCTGCGTGGTGTTCCGTCCTGGCTTGTGGCCCACAAACACCGGATACTGTTTTGTATCTGTGAAAAGAGGAGATGTGGTAAGAGAGGGAAATGCAGATCAAGCCAAGAATCAACGGGGTAGTGTGAGGAGGGGGTGGGCCACAGAACAAAACCATGTTTAATTCAGACCATGCCACCATTTCCCATCTCTAGCAAAGCTGTTATTTCAGGAAACTGTGAAAGTGGTCCTTATGGATGATCAAGTTACATTTCAATTCCAGATGATAATAAGCCTGGTCCTAGCATTTCTAAGTGTCACCATTTCTGAGGGTTAAACTTGCTGGTCAACCCTTTGCATGGAGGTGGTGCTCTTTTTCTTCCCTAGTTTTCTTTTCATCTTTCTGTGGAGTGCTAAGCCTGAGGGGGGGCAGGCTGCCAAAGATCTTGTCTCCGGACAAAACTGTTTCAAAGCTGCCTTCCCCATCAATCACCACAAAGGCGATGTGGTCTGGAGGCGAGAGCCTTCATCCAGGAGCCAGAAGAAAAATACAGTCTCCACAGGCGCCCGGGTGGAATAATCTACCATTGAGGGCAGCCCAGCTAAGTTGGTTGGCATTCTAGGAACTGTGGGAAGTGCACTCTGGAGCTAAGCAATTGGCTAATCTCACAGAAAAGTGGGCTTTGACAGGAGATGGCCAAAGTGAGTGTAGCCAGTTGGCTGATCTGGCGTAGTCCATGAGCACATTTCTTTCCTCTAGTGCTCTTTGGCTGAGTCTGTGATGCGTAATAATATCTGACCTTTAGAAATACCTGTATCTCAACATCTCTGTGTTTCTAAACCTATAGTCTCCAGAGCATTGGCAATCCTCCAAGAAGAGGAAAGAAAGATGAGTCACATTCAAAAGGCCATGTTTTCTGGCGAGTTTTGGGGGTATAACTATGAGTGGGAAACCATTCACAGATTCATGCCTGGATGACTACACTTTAACCTTGTGGCATCTGGGCTTTCTCACAGCAGTGTGTTACTAGAGAGCTTCCATATATTTTACTCCCAAACAAGCTTGGTGTACAATTATCTTAAGCTTTTCCTTCCATGTTTCTTTAATTTCATGTACATGGTCATCATGGGGGTTGCTATGGTAACTCCTACATCTGTTATCATGCTATTGTGTACCATTAATGACTGTCAACAGCATATTAAGGCTGGGTTCCCTGTTTTAGTGGGACACCAAACATAGAAATCTTATCTTAAATGTAGATAAATGCATGGTTATTTGGTTCCCAATCCTAAGTGTGGGGAGCTTAGCTATTTCAGCAGTGATAGCATTGACCTTTGACCTATTGTCCTTTCATTATTATACATTCCAGTCTTGGCTCCTCATCTTTGCATATAAAATTATCTCCTTTTTCAGAAATTACAGCTGGAAGCTGAGCACCGGTGTAGCATTTAATATCCTTTTGGTATGTTTCACTCAGTGTTTGTTTCGGAATAATTACATAGAAAACGGTACTTGGGGAAAATGTCTTTACTTTTGCTGGAACACAATGGTCTTTTGGAGGGTAGGCAATAAAATAAGAAATTAGATGTTCTTTCTTTTGGAGCCTATCCTGGCACTTGCTCTGGAGACCAGGCTGGCCTCGAACTCACAGAGATCATCCTGCCTCTGCCTCCCGAGTGCTGGGATTAAAGGTGTGCACCACCAACACCCGGCGGATTTTCTTTCTTAAACAGAGTAAGACTTTCCTCTTTTAGGGAGTCACCCAAAGTTTTAACTATGTCAGCATATACCTTTGGCAAAAATGGGATAAATGGGATAAATCCTCTATAAATTCAAAGCTAGTCCTTCCCTGAGACTAGCAAACTTGTAAGGCTTTTTTAAAGGCTTTTTTTTTTCTCTTAGGTATTTCAAAACACCTATAGTTATTTTTTATGATGCTTTATAACATTACAGGTTACAGATGAAAACACATAACACTCTTAGTCCTCCAGTAAATTGAGATAGTATTCTCCTCTGTAGCTGGCATGAAGGCAGGAGCAGGCCTTTGTATTTAGGGGGAGACTTCATCAGGCAGCTGGAGGGGCATTTCAAAGACTTGTTGGTGTTGCTACAACTTGATGAAGCTCTTAACAGTGGCCCCATCTATGTAACTCCACCCATCTGGCCACATGTGAATGACCTGCCTCTGTCAGGAGTGCACTTTACAATTACTGAGCCTCCTCCCTGCTTCCTTTTTACTTTTGGTTAGGTTGATGCAGGCTAAAATGTCTTCAAAAGCCAGTGCCAATGAGTGAGTATGTGATACTTACAGTTGCCATGCGAAATACTGATTGGCTCAGAGTCTTCTGGGAAACCAGCCCCAGTGCTGTGTAGCAGTGTGAGACATAGCAGCAAGGCTTCTGGCCTCATAGTAGTTCAGCGGGGAGGCGTTATTTCTCTACTTCACCCTGCCAAAGAGCAAAGGAGGCTGCTTAGTTTTCATGTTTTTGTTTTTTCTTTTGCAAGTCAGCTTCATTCAGTTCCATAAAGTGCAATGGTCTTGAAGATAATTCAAGACAACAGGCTTCTGTGTTCTGCCTGATCCACAGTGAATTCACAGATTACAGCATTTTACATAAAGACAGTGCCCAGTAGCCATTGTGCCCATTGTCAGCCTGGTACACACTTTTGCAAGGTTTTTCCTTTTTTTTTTTTTGTTTGCAAAAAGCCTGACTTCCTTTGACTAAGCCATTACAGGCCATTGTGGCTACAATCTCACGATTATGAAACTCTGGATTACAAAATGTATGAACAATTGAAAGCAATATTTTTTCCTTTTCCTTTATAGAGGTCAAAAACTGCCATCTCCACATGTGGTTTTATTTGTTGCTGTTGTTTTGGCCAGTCAAGAATCTCTCAGAAATGTGATGGCATTGTCAGTAGTGAAGAATGCTGATAACAGATGATGATCTAGAATTCCAGCTTCAAAACATATGTCATACTGTGACCCAAGAACAGGTATAATATACCTCTGCCTCTAGCATGCCACACACATAATCTCATAAAACACACAACTGACCCCATTTTCTTATTTCCTATGGAACCCCTTACTTAGTTGAGTTGAGATTTTTCAACTCTTGTCTATGTCATTTTACAGTGACTTTAGACCTAAATAAAAATTACACAATCTATCTTTTATTTTAATTAAGTATAACCATACTATTTTTCTTCTTGCCTTTCCTTCCTCAAACCCCTCCTATGGCCCTCTTTCTATCAACCTCTCTTTTCTTTGCTAGACATACATATTTATATAAATACATAAGTCTAGAAATACAAACTGCTGGATCGGATTGGTGTCACTTATATTATTGATTTTAGGGCTGACCACTCTATATTAGGGGGCTTGTCCTTGGAGAAGACTAATTCTCACACTCTCTCTCATCAATGGCTAGTTGCCTGTAGTTCCCTGTCAGGGTGGAGGTACACAAATCTATTTTTAAAAAGAAGTACACCATTTCCAGTTCTGTCAAGAGAATCTGAACTGGCATCTTGGAACAGCATTGCTGATTTTTTTTAAAAAGAGAATAATATTTCTGTACATTTTCTCTGCAATGATATTGTTCTGCTCAGCTGTATTCTGTTAGAGCAGCCTTTATGTGTAGAAAGATTCTTCTATGGCTTAGATATAAAAGTCCCAGGGAGCTGCTGGATACAGTGAACACAGCCTCATGCTACAGTAAATACCACATCGTTCTCAGGAGCATTTCAAATAAGCATTGATGTATCAGGGAAATTAACGTAAAATGGGGAGTCATTTCATCTTTCTAGAGAAGCATTCTTTGAAGCAGCCTGCCAAAGATTATCTTTCCTGAACAAAGCTATTCTACAGCAGTCCATCAATCATTTAAGATTTGTGTTTAGAAATGTCAAACCTAGTAACCTAAATGTCTTTGAAAATTAATTTGGCAAACAAACTGCTAACTTACATTTTGTGGAACACCACTTACTATTAGATACCTATGTCTCTTTTCTGCATGCCAACAAAAGCATTAACAAGTCCCGGGTGCACTGTAGGTTATAATTTCACAGACACAGCTGGGTCTTAATCATTTCTTCAACTGAAAAGTGCACATTAATTAATTTGCTTTATCTCAAAAAAAAATCAAAGAGGGAAAGAAGTTGAGAGAAGAGCCTAAACAGTTCTATATCGCTATCTCTGATGCGAAGATTAAAACTGAACTTTGAATGATTACTTGTTCAAAAAAAGCAATCCATTACCCAGAGACATAGCATGTATTTACAGGACGGTTAACAACAGGTCTATTCATTCCCTTCTTTGCCAGTACTCCCTAATCTGGGGCATCTGAACACAAAGGAATGAAGCTCCGGGGTCCCCCATTTAATTCTCAAGAGCCCTGCTTGGTATGACATTAAGGGGGAGCAATTGGTAACAAGAGCAACTAAAACACAAACACAACACACATAGGCAGTTACATTTTGTGTGAGAAAACATAAGGCAAGAAGCAGCAGCAGCAACATTACTAAGGGCAGAATTACAGCATGAGTTCACAGCATGGAACAAGAATAAAGGAGACGTAGAAGGCAGAGCTGCCTTCCCTTAGAATGTTGGGAAATACATAATATATGCTTTTAAAGATTTTTTTTTCTTGACATGACTAATGAGCCTCTACCCTTCCACAACTGCATCCACCTCTGCACAAATATCCACAAGCTCATGACAAAGGCTCGCTTTTTGCTTATATCTTTAAGGCAAAATTCTCCAGCCCTGAAATTGGCCAGAAGAACAACACAGAGAAATCTGTTACACAATTATACAGCTTCTATTAACGCTCACGCAGAGTCAGCGTCACAACTCAGATATGTCACTAATGTATCGCCAGATTTACAGTTGGACTCTGCCAGCAAAGAATAGTTGTTTTCTATCTTCCGGTCATCAGGTGGTCCATGAGTTCATCACAGGGATGAACGTGGTTAAAGTTAGCCAGCCTTGTAGGACCAGTGTCTACACACATAAATGAGAGGATGCTGCTTGAGTTAAGACCACATGGGGTTGCTCCACCCACTGTCTGCAAGTCCAGATGTAGGAAATATGTGAATACTATTGGACCTGACTGTACAGATACAACTTTTGTCTGTTTTGGTACACACAATGCAATCTTCCAGCATGTCCACACCCAAAGGTTTTAATAGTGAGTGGCAATGATGTGGAAAACACGTCTTGGAAATCCTAGTGGTAGCTTTGAATAGAGGGAGGAAATAATAGTAGTAGTGGGGCTTTTCCTCATGAACAAAGTTAATTTCTATGAAGGTTCAGGAATCCCTTAAAAAAAAACCACATTTTCTACTGACATCATAGGGATTTTTAACGATAATCCATAATTCACACTGTCATTAATTATTAGAGGAAGGGACATGCTAATAGTATAACTATAGGCAACTCAGTCAGGCTGGCTGGCTCTCAGTTTTGTCACCAATAAAATGAAAGGACAGGAAATTTAATGGATTCTAAAAGCCTTCAAGGTTGAGGCTGTACTCTTGTGAAGCTGCAGAAGAAGGAAAGAAGTCTGGTCTCCAAGTCAATCATGGTAACGGGACTCCTCTCTTCCTCCAGTTCCTCCTGACTGTTCCCAGTGTGTGGAGCGAGAACTGTAGAGACAATCTGCATGCCCATGTGTGGCACTGTGTGATGAACAGGAGGGGTGGGAAAAAACCTTCTAGCATCACACTAGGGCAGCAGTTCTCAACCTGTGGGTCATGACCCTTTTGGAGTAGAAG
This sequence comes from Cricetulus griseus, assembly GCF_003668045.3. Lineage (NCBI taxonomy): Eukaryota > Metazoa > Chordata > Mammalia > Rodentia > Cricetidae > Cricetulus > Cricetulus griseus. Next base: position 190,792,535 of record NC_048595.1, on the reverse strand, counting down.
GACTCTTTCACAGGGGTCACCTAAGACCATCAGAAAACACAGATATTTACATTATGATTCATAACAGTAGCCAAATTACAGTTACAAAGTAGCAATCAGAACAATTTTATGATTTGGGTTACCACAACATGAAAAACTGTATTAAAGGGTCGAATCATTGTGAAGGTTTAGAACCACTGATCTAGTAGAAGGCTGTGTTCGCATTTCATCTGCTGGTGCCAATAACCACCAGCAGGCCATGTTGCCTCATCTCAACATCAGGGTCAAATGTGAGGCTGATAAACACTTCTAATGTCCCCAGAGACAGTGCTACTGTCAGCATTTAAGCATATTCAGTGTTTAACTGGTATTTACACTGAGCATAATCACATAATTATGGCAATCCTGATGGACAGGCCTTACCATGCCCACATAAGGAAACTGAGGCCCAGGCAGGTAGGAGACTAAGTTACATTTCTAGACAGCACACAGTAAACATCTACAGCACATTAGGAAAATGTAACAGCACAATAATCAAAGCGGAGAGCTAGCTCTCAAATCCAGATCTGTGTGATGTCTTTCCTAGGACATCAAGGAGGGGTAACAGAAAAGGATAAGGGAAGGCATAAGTAGAAACTTCACTTAAGGTAATAACCAAATACTGGTTGATGTATCTTTGCTTACATGGATACAGCAGCTGAAAGTCCCTAATGGCTTTAGTCATAAAAATCCATAAACTGAGCACACAGTCACCCTCCAACATGTAGGCACTCAGGTACACTCCACTTTATGGGCCTGTGATCACAGGCCTAAGGTGATGGAAAGATGCAAATGCTTCTCCACCACTGATTTAGGAGGAATTGATTATGTCAGGACACCGCTGTTGTGTTAAGTGGGACCACTCAAGGTCCCTCCTTCCTGGCTCCCTTGACTGTGATGTTTTATAGTCAGATGCTTCAGAAAAAGTAGTGTCTTTTGTTAAGGGCAAGAATGAGGCTGTCTGCACAGAATGGATACCTCTCGAGCCAGAGAGGAACCTACACCCATAGAGAGGTGGGGAAACAGGTGTTTGTGCAGAAAACCCAGCTCACTGAATGCTGGAGACATGTCAGAGATTGCAACTGCTGATTATTCTCACACTAGAAGAAAACGTAATGAATTAATGAGTGTTTAAATTGTAGGTGTCCTTCACTGACCTGGCCAACCCTACTTCAAGGACTGCAGGCAGCACGAGAAGGATGCTGCTGTGTGCAGGATGTGCAGCTGGGTAAAGAAAGAACACTTCCCAAATGAAATTAGAAACAACTTGGGCCCATTGATTGTGGTAGAAATGGTCACAGTATGCAGGCTTCGGGGGACCGTGAGCTAGAACCACATGCCCAGTGATGTTTGCAGTAAGAGATAAGGGTTGCAGAGTAGGAGAAAATAGCTCAAGACTCAATAAAGCATCAACCTCTTAATACAGCATCATTTCTCTTCTTCTTAGCCATTAACAGAGACATAAAAGTACTCAGTTTAGAGGGAAGGGAAATGCCACAGACCTAACTTCAACACATTTTGGAGACCAGTGATGGCATTCAATGGAGGGTTGCAATAAATATTGACTGTGTATAATAGATGGTCCATTTCAGGTCTGAAACCACGGGGCACAAAAGCACAGAAAAGCAGCTGTGAATTCAGTAATACTTGTAGAAAATTTTCTTTCTTTTTTTTTTTTTCATAAAGGCTGGTAAGATGAGAAGAGGGCATGCTGTGGCTTCTCTCTTATATACTTGCTTTCCCCCAAACACACACCCTGAGCCTTCAATGGACTTTGCTTAGATGCGTCAGACAGAATCTATGGGCTCATTTGGTCTCTGTCACTGTAGGCATGATCTCCCCAGGCCTGAAAACACTGAGGCAAGAGATCTTGATCTTGGAAATCAGCAAGGCCCAACCCTGTGTGCCCATTAGCATACACAGCTTTTTGCCATTCCAGTCTCTTTTAAACTTTAAAAAATATTGCTGAACTCAAATATCTGCTCCAGCTGCAGAAACAAACATTCCTTTCATCTCACTCTTAAGAAAACTGAGACCCCAAGAAGTGGGGTCATTTGCCAAAGACAGAACTTAAGGAAAGTGGCAAAGCCAGGCAGCAGTTGAGGGCTCCTGTTCCTCCGTGGAGCTCTCCCAACATGACGCTGCCTTCTGAAAGAGAGCCAAAATTCATTCATTTCTCCTTGGCTTGTTGCCTGATGTTCATTTGATTTTCATCTCACTGACTCTGTTTTCTACCAGGAGCCAGGCACGGTGCAGAGATGCTGACGTGGGGATGGGAACCCCGCGAATATGCCCTAGTCCTCTCCCGTGTCATGGATAGGTCTGAAACCTCTTGGCATTGCACCAAAATAGAACACAAATGCAACAACAACTTCTCCGAAGTAGTTAAGGTTTTTACCTTGGCCGTGGGTGTTGCTGAGGTTAAGTGGAGTGAGAAGACGGGCAGAGTTTGGGGAGAGCCCAGGGAGACTTTGTGATCCTTACTGTTCTCCGAGTTCAGACAGATGTAAGGAGCATGCCAAGGCAGCAAGCAGACAACTCCATGCTGATTGGACTTTGAAACACTCAGTTTGGCCCAATTCTTGTACCAGAGGAAAATTTGCTTAAGGAAAGTCAAACATTTGTCCAATGTAATGGATGAATTTTTTTCCCATTTCACCAAATGCTTAAAAGTATTGTAACTCAAAATGAAGACTGTGTCTGATGGCTTTCTTCTAAGGGTGTGACAGAAGAAAGAGTGAGGGCTGTTCTAAGGGACAAACTCAAGATGTCATTATGAGTGGCCAGAGCTGAGCATGTGGGTCATTTTACATCAGGCTCCCTAATTTTCTGTACTTTTTAAAAATTTCAGTAAAAGTGAAACACAGTAGGTCTAAGGCACTTTCCCCAGCTGCCTAGAAGAGCATGTGTAGAATAACTTGAGAGGAGAAAACCAGAGACTCAGTGACTAGAGCTTTTTCTTGGTCTGTGTTAGCATGCAGGAAAGGTGTATACTAAAATAAAGCAATCTCTATGTTCTGTTAGTTTATTCTATTTTCTCTCAGTATAGTTAATAGAGAACAGAAACCCTAAGCCACAATTCTAACCTCCCGACCCTTCCTCTCCCTGGCCTGCAGGGTTCCCATCCTGTGGGGAGGTGTTCTTTCCTCACTTTAGAATGGGTATCAACTTCAAACATGGCTTAGAAGAAATCCAAACAAGCAGAGAAACACCACACCACCCCCTCAGTCACCAATGACTCTACCAATCATAGATGGCTGAAGCTTTGAAATTCTATAAACCCTTATTGTTTTCTTGCTTTCTGTCTTTGTTAAAACAGTCTCAATATTAGGGATAGTGCAGAGCGTTTCTCTTGCGGGCAAGTCCTTGGGTGCTAGCTGCCTCTGCCTCCCTGCCTTCCATTCTCTGACTCTGCAATGATGCTCTGATGCTCGCCAAAGGCCAAAAATAGAATGTATAATTGACTAATGGCTTCTGATTGTACAAAAAGAGACATAATATCATTACAGAGACTGTTCCCTAATAGAGCATCCCTCTCAGTAAGGTCTCGACGCTCACAAGAGTCTTTTAATGTCTGGGCATGACCACACACACCTACAAACAGAACAAATGAGATTGAAACACTGTTTCCCAGATTTACCTACATTCCTGTGGATACTTAACTTTTTTTCAAAGTCTGCTTCCTGTGCTAATGATGGGGGGGGTCCGCAAGCCCACACATTTAAACCTACTCTTGAATTGGGGAGGTACTGCCAACTTTGCCTAAGTTAATATCATTTTCACTGACTGTGTTCATGTATTTTACACATAAAACAATGACTCATGAGGTTGGCGTTATTTACTGAGAGCAAAGTAACCAAGGACTTTCCCAAAGGCAGTTATCAATTTGCTTTGGGGTGGAGGAAAAGCATGTGCTAGCTGCCCAAATTGGAGTCAACTCCGGTCATGCCACTCCTTAAAATGTTCAATCAATTATTTTTTTGTTGTAAATAAGAAGTCCTACCTTCAAAATCAATAATTATTCCCAAACATCCTGAATAAATTCTTCCTTAAGGCCAATGAATGTGAGTTCCAGGAAGTCGGGGCTTTGTTTAAACATCTCCATGACCTAAAGATGTGCTTCTCTTCATAGGTGACTTAGAGGTCAGAACACAGATCCAGGGTTACAGTCATGTTTATTGGAAAGTGACAGAGCATATCAAAGTGGTCAGCTTCTGGACAAGCCATTTTGGTGTTGCCAGCTGTTCTTAAATCTGTCTCAACTCTCCTTAAGTTAAAAGGAAAACAAGATTTGCTTCCCCCTACTCTTGTGTACGCGGCATGCTTCTCTGGAAACACAGGCACACGGCTTCTTATTGGCAACCACAGACAAAACAAGTCTCCTGAAAGCCAAAAAGTCTTCCCTACTCACTTGGCATCACCATTTGACTTGAACTAGCATGAGGCCAGTTGTTTACTGTCTTTAGAGCAAATGTTTACACATTTCCCTGAAAAACTATTAGTAGGTTTAATTTTGCTACACATTGCTGCAGACCTGATTTGAGTATCTGTCCCTTTGCTGATTTCCTATCACCTGTTAAATTTTAAATTCTGAAACATATGCTTTCTGAAGCTTAAAAAACAGAGGCCCTGGAAGAGAGTGAAAACAGAGTAAAAAGGGAATGTTCTCAGGACAGGGTTGTCAACATGGTGTTGCTGAGACAGCACCCTCTCTGATCATCACATGGCATCTTGTGAAATCTTCAGAGAATTATAAAGAACCTCTAAACTGATTTATTTTTTTCTAATGTCACATTATCCTTCAGGGATCATTCAGTGATTAGAAATTGCTCAGAGAGTAGTATCTTCTTAATTTCTTCTATTCTGTGTTTTTATTAGCAGGTTTCCAGGCTTCCACAAAAGGAACAAGGCTCTCAAAGAAGGTATCATTTTGGTAGGGAGGATTTTAAAGTGTCCTATCAGAATGCAATGACTAACCAACAGAAGTGGCTGCTTCCCTAGGCTTGGCACACCTCTGCTTGGGTGAGCTTCACTTTCTCTCCAATCTGACCTCAAGCACGCAGTGTTCAACTCTCCTTCTTTTGTACATATCCCAGGCTTCTCTGTAATGTTGGTGATAGCTGTTCCCAAGCAATGTCCATGAAGACATTAATAATCTCTTTCCCCTATGGGATAATGAAGCAATAGCCTTTTCCAGGGACAGCCAGCATCTGGATGGCGGTGGCTGGCCAGGAGTAGCTTCTTTGTTGTACATTAAATTTTCAAACGCCTTCAAATTTCATGTCTTTTCTCTCCCCCACCCCACCACTCCATTGCTGCCCCATTCTTTTTGTAAAACCAGAAGTTACTGAACTAGGAAATAAAAAGGAGAAGTTGGAATTTTGGATTCACAGGATCTTTTTAGTGGACAACATGGGCTTGGAAGACACACATGCTCTCACCCTGTCTGGGTTACTTTTATATTACACTGTCTTGAAATATCCTCTGCCAAAGAAATTGGCCATTAGTTTTCAACTAAGCTTCAGACAAATTCTGAGGATAAGGGCAAATACAGTCCCATTCTTTGCAAAATGACCACAAGAATGGTCTCTATTCTCATTGCTGTTAAAGACCTTGCTATTCTCTGAGTTTCTTGAGCTGTGCCTCTACAGTCCTCCTGGCTCTCAGCACTGTCTTCCAGGCTCCTAGGCTCCCACTTAAAGCTTCTGGCTGCTTTTCTAGTCCTGAGCCCAAGACTTTTCCATATTCCTCCAAACAAAACAAACAGATCCACCAAACAAAACAAACAGATCCGCCAAACAAAAACAAAAAACAATGCAGTTGCATCTGTAACAGTAATAGCCCACTTTCCAGTACCAACTTTTATCTTAACTTAGCTGTTTTTCTATTGCTGTGATAAGCTACCATGACCAAGGCAACTTACAAAAGGAAGTGTTTAATTTTAGTCTTACAGTTTCAGAGAGTGAGAGTCCAGGATGGTGTATCAAAGTCATAGCAGAAAGAACAGCTGAGAGCTTACATCTTGATCTATAAATTGGATTCAGAGAAAGAGAAACTCAAAATAGCTTAGTCTTTTGAAACCTCAAAGCTTGCTCCTAGTGACATAATTCCTCCAACAAGACCACACGTCTTTATTCTTCCTAAATAGTTCCACTAACTGGGGACAAGTATTCAAATATATGAGTCTATGAATGTCATTGTCATTCAGGCCACCATACTCCCTTCTCTTTCCACTCATCATCTCTTGCCTTTCTAAGTGGACATTGAGTATCAGGCACAATGGTACTCAATTTTAACTATGAAGTAAAACTAGAGGCAACTGGTTAATATCATATAACCTGGACATGAAGTTAATTACTGTAGTTCAAATTACCTGGAGAGAAGATAACACATGATTATCACCAATTAACCCTTCAATCAAAGGGGCAATCACGATTCTTATAAGTAATAGCACAAGAGACAATCACTGTAATTAGAATCTCTGCTGAAGAGTTCCAAATAGGAGAAAAAGTGAAATTGTCCCATAAGCTTGTATATGATAGACAGAGACCAAATTAATGTGCGAGGGTCAAATAAAAGAGAAATGATAAATCAGAGAATATGGGACACCTGGTAGCAGAAGAGCCAGGCTCGTCCCCTTCTTGCAGCAGGAAGATTCAAAGCAAACAGTGGCTTGCTTTATTTTGAGAGAAGATAGAGGCACATGTCACGGGAAAAGGGATTGGGAGACTCTGATGCCCTGGCTACTGGGAAACAAAGGTCCACCTGGGTTTCTGGGCTTTCCCTGGTAAGGACTGGAGTGTCAGAACAGATAGACAGGACTCCACGGCTGTGGAACTTGGAGGTGAACCATGCATGAATATTATTTCAGCAAGGAGATAGCCCAGGTTCACTTTGAATAACTAAAAGACTAAGAATAACAACAGTCTTCCTGTTTAGTTAACAGAGTCTTCATCTCGCCAAAGAGTGGGGAGAAAAGTCACCCTCAAGTGTGACCCAAGAATAGACATATGTACTCTTCATACATCTATGTAATCAGCTTTTTCCAGGGCACCAAGGCATGAAATAAAGGCTAAGCATTCTCTAGGATCTTCAATGCTGAGAGAGAGCAGATGCCACATGAAGCTTGGACGAGATTTCCATCTTGTTGCAAGTGAGGGGCAGAGGGATGTCTCTCCTTCCAAGGTAATGAGAATCGTTATCAGTGACAGTTCCACTCTTTGAAAGTAATTTCATTCCAAAGGCACATTACTTTTGTATCTCATGGATTATTCTCACAGTGTCTGGGGAGTTACCAGCAAGAATATGAGGCATGAGAAAGCACTGTGCAAGCGTGTAAACATTGAATGGAGGTGTCATTCTCAATATTCAATAAAGCACAGAAACTGCCTTTGGTAGCAGTTCACTGCATTTGTTCAGTCCCTCATCCAGTCCAGTTGATCCAGACAAGCTGCTGGAAGGGAGGGGAAGTAGGGAAGACCAGCCAGGGTCTCTGCAAGCATTCTGTTCTTAGAAAGCCTCCTCACAACCAAGGCAGATGGCGTTTAAATAGCTGCAGCTATACTGCAAGAGTAAAAAGACTGAGAGACACCAACCAGGTATTGACTTGGGTCTCAAATGCACACTCCATTGTCCAGTTCCCTATCTTCAGCTACAATCTTCTTACCCTAACCCAACCCCCTCACCATCTTGATTTCTGCAGGGGCTATCTAATCGGTCTTCCTTCAGTTTAACTTCTACACAACAACTAGAGGTCTTAAAAAAAGAAAGGAAAGAAAAACAACAACATAAATGGCATCGTGCCCTGCCTTGTACAAAGCTTCATATTCCATTCACAACAAAATTAAAACCCCCAACCCTGAGTACAAAAGGTATCACTTGCCTCCCTGCCTTTTAACATTCCATTCCACAAGTTTCCATGTGCTCCAACCCACTCTGTCTTGCCTTCCTCAAAGGCCGCTCTGTGCGGACTTGCTGTCCCTCTCTTCTGAAGGACCACACACCAGGGTTTATGGAAATAGCTCACTGCCAGTGAGTTAAAACATCACATCTTCAGATAGACCCTCCTTGGCCTCCAAAATAGCTTCGCACCTTTTTGACTTTCAGTCCTAATTTTTGCAATAGATTTGAACCTAGATGGTCTTTTCATATTTATATTCTCATTTGCCACTGTCTGTCGCTCTCTTACTAGAATATAAGGTCCACATGGGCATATTTGCTGTACTTATCACTGCCGCCCCTCATTCTAGAAAAGTCTAATGTACCAAAAAATTCTTGAAAGATACTCACTGAATAATGAGTAACTATTACTCCAGACTGTCTTTGAAAGATTACTGTTAAGACAAAGAAAAGAAGGGCTGTGGAAGGCAAAGATAGGAATTTTCAGCTATCTGAAGAGCAACCTTGAAGTCAGTTCTGGGATGACACTAAGAGTGATGAGTAGCAACTGTGAGGAAATAGCTTTTGTGGGGAAGAGAGAGGGATTTCCCACAGTCCCAGGAACATGAACAGGAGTTGGCCAACATTAGGGTACAGTGGGTCCAGGTGAGTAGATGGACAGAAGAAATAGTATCCATGGGACCCAGACAGAGGACTTGGAGCCAGATTACACAACATTTATGGTCTCTGTGGAGAGCTTGCTTGCCTATGGTTCTCACATCCTCTGACAACCTTCCTCCCACATCCTGGGAAAGTACTGCTTGGAGCAGGAAGCCACGGCGGGTCCAGCAAAGACTCTCTGGGCAGCTGCTTTCCTCTGGCTCTGTTGATGAAATAATGTCCCTAGAATCAAAAGACCCAAAGTCCTCAGGCTTTGGCCAAGTGTCGCTCATCCCAATTTTCTGTCTGGCCAGCAAGTATGGTTATGGGTCAAAAGTCAAAACACACTTGCAGAGAGAGAGAGAGAGAGAGAGAGAGAGAGAGGTCAATACCGTCATTAGAAACATGGCTATGGCCTGATGTCCCTGAGGTTGGGGACCTACAGCATCCACGTAATCCCACTTCATTTCAGTCTAGGTAGCTGGGTCCTGAAGGACGGTGGGTGTGTGGCCTTCCAGGAATGTCAGCCACTGGCTTGATGTTGAGATTGAATTGTCATTGACAAACAGACCCCAAGAGCTGATTTAACTTCATTCTCGTCTCAAATCCCTTCCCAGTGACTCATAACTTTCTCCTGACATCACAACAGCTGGGCCAGCCAGCTGGAGAGAAGACATCCAGATGTTGCTGGCTGGAGCTCCAGGGGCTCTGAACTCTCATTCATACTGTCCTCTCAGACTGTCTCAGTGGGCCATGGGGTTAGGTGTTTCCCTCTCCCCATGTGGGTGGGAAGAGCAATTCTGTTCGACCGCTTTCATCCTTTAGCACACAAGTGTGTGAAACAGTACACAGCAGCTATTCTTTGTCTGCAGTTTCAGGATGTTTTATTTTGGGGCGGGGGGCAGATCTCTGCCCAGTCCTTCTGCAGAAGGTAGAAGAGATACCCTGGCCAGAATGTACCACCCACCCTGAGGCATGGGCCTCACACACAGACCTCAGTTACAGTATGTACGAAAGACTGGGAAGTTGCGGGGGCGGGGGGGGCAGGGAAAAGAAAAAGATCATCTCTTATTGGGAGAAAAATAATCCTAGAACAAAGACTTCCTTATTGTGCTAATATAAATTTGCGCTAGTTGATTGTTTTCAAAAGTATGAAATATGTGTGTAAAATCCCCATTCAGAGTAGCTTGCTTGGACAAAAATTATACACATTGTTAGCTGTTGGTTTGGTTTGAGTATCTTTGAATATTTTTAAATTTCAATATAAGAAATCCTACAATGACTGTAAAAGGGGCTATTTTTGTTAATGAAAATTGAAATGCAAGCCAAGACTGAATGATTTTTAAAAAACGTGTTGTGCATATTTGTTCCAATATGTAAGCATTTAGGAACAGTGTCTCTGAGGGAGGACAACAAAGGGTCACAGGGAGAATGAAATACACTTTTTAAATTGCATTCTTTTTATGAGTTGTATGGGGGTGGATTCTCACACTTTTGGGGGTGTGTGGAACAAACCTAGCTATTACTATATTTACAATAAAACTCCCCACAACTTCATCTCCAGAGGCAAACCTGAAATTTTAGCCCAATAATAAGTATCTGCCAATTCTCCACCCCCAGAATCCTTTCAGCCTCTTGTATGTTACATGAATGGTTGCCTCATATCAAGTCTGCCTCTATAAATGTGGCCAACTTAGAAAGGCGGAGCACAGTGAAATCCAAGGCAAAAAATCAGTAAGCTCAAGGCAAATGTTCTCTCTATTTTTCCCCAAAATAGGGCATTACTACTTTATGTGGGGTTTCCCCTCTCCTCTTTCTGAATGTCTATTTCTGCACACATGCCTGTCCCATGATTTCTAACTTCACTATCTTTTTCTCACTTGCCTCCTGTGCCGAGGAGGGGGAGATCAAATCCATTATTTTTGGAAATATACCCAAAGGACACTTGCTGTTTAGAAGCTGAATGGATGCCCTTTCTCTGGGAGAGTCTTTGTAGAGTGGCCCAAGGCTACTGAGCTAACCAAGGCAGTGTAGAGTGGTACCCGTGGTGTGGGGATATGATCACCAAGAGTATCCTCCATGCTAGCCTTCACCTGTCTGAATGTCAAGAGCAAGATGACACCTTGCCTGTTTTTTCACTTGTCCCATTCACAAACATTGAACTGGACACTAGGAAGCATGAAGGTTTACTTCCTCTTTTCTTGGCATCCATGCTCTTCATGGCTAAGTCCCCTCCATTAACTCTGAAATTGCTTCTCTCATGCAGTGGGTCACAGAGTTCAAGCTCTCACTGTGGTAGGACACAGTTTCTTATTCCAGTTTTAACTCCAGCTTGAAACTTGGAGGCAAGTGATGTCCCTGAGATGTGGCCTTTCTCTTTTCCTTATACCACTAGATAAACTACCATGTCCATAACCAATCACAGACGGCTGCAATGTGGTCAGTTTAAACCTCTGCCTTCCAAACTGGCCCGCACATTACAGCTGCTTGGAGAGCTTCTAAAAGTAAAAGCATCTATACAACATACCCAGAGATGGCAACTTAACTGGCCTGGCAGTGTAACCTGGGCTTTAGAACTTTTAGCAGATCCCCAGGGGCTTCTACTAGTAAACAGATCCAGTTTGGGAACTTCTAACACATACACAAAGGGTATCCAAACTCAAATCCTAATTCCTTCCACTGCCAAGCTTTCAGCCACAGGCAGAGATAATTAATCCTGATTCAAGACCCTGTGCTTAGGCCAGCTTCACAGAGAGGCTTTAAAAACATCTGAGTTTGTTTTGTGCCCACCTACCTCACACCAATCCACTTAGAAATATAATTTAATCCATTAAAAATTACAGGGAGTCACACAGAAACTTCTTTTCCAGCACGGGGCCTGCAAAGTATTCCTAATATCAACACAGACAATAGGTGTGCTTTCTCCTATGACAGGGTTGAAAGAAAGCAGGCCTAATTAACCCACCCAGATTCGAAGAGTGGAGGTCATGTGAATACCGCCTTAGGAAGCCCTCTCTCAGCCTTATCAAAACTGCCTTTCTCTTCAACCATGCTCTTGTAACCTGGGAAATATAAATTTTGATTGCTGATTGCTGCGTTGTTAGTAACTAACTATATATCATTCGGCAGTGGTCACCAGTGTCTGCCCAGGCTTAATTATCTCAGCTGAAGGGAAAGTAACCCCATGAAAGAGCTGTTTTCCAATTAAAGCAGCTAGAATATGTGATTTGTCTCTCTGGTGATATCCGACTCAGAGTCCTTTTCATGTTATTTGTATTATGTTCTTTTCCTCATTACAAGCCTGCAGTTGTGAATCTCGAGTTCCTAGCAAGAAACACATAAATATCAGGAGGGCAGCTGTCAAACCCTGAAATCTTCAGCAGTCTCCACCAAATTCTGACCAGTAATTACAGAGCTTCCAACAACAAATGCTCCAGTCAGAGTTAAAGACTTTCTGTAGAACAAATGATGTTCATGGGTTTCCCTCCTATAGAATATGGGGAAGGTCACACAGTGTCACATGGTACCTACACCACCCCCCATCCACAGCCTTCAGAAGTTCTTCACCAGAAGTCAGATGCTCTGCCTGCTGCCTTAGCAATTGTTTTACTGACAAGAAAGAAATAGCTTTCTGCTACTATAAGAAAAAATATTTTGGGTGAAGATCTAGGCAACACTATCTCTAACTCTTAGTCTTCTTTATCTCGCTTGTCTTCATTGTTCCTGGTTATTTATTCCCCTTGATATTTATTCCCCAAGATAGGTCTTGCGTGCCTATCTTGACAATTCTTTATCCTGAAAGCAGGTACAAGAATTTATCATCTCTGTGACTAACTGGCCCCTAAGCACTCCCTAGACATGGACTTTGAATTCTGGATTGAGAAAAGTATTTGGGGCACCTACTGTGTGAGCATGCTATACAGATTGGGATTTACTGGTGAAGAAGTCTCTATATTCAGATAGTAATATTCTATGATGGGCATATTCCTCCCATTAGTTACCAGTGTGGTCCTGTCCGGGTTGTTTAGTCTCTAAACTTCAAGTTTCTTGGATTTGAAATGGGTTAATGGCACTTTCCTTTCCTTTCCTTTCCTTTCCTTTCCTTTCCTTTCCTTTCCTTTCCTTTCCTTTCCTTTCCTTTCCTTTCCTTTCCTTTGGACACCCTAAGGATAAAACACCCCAACCCATGTTTAAAAATGTGTAATGTATGCTTGTTTATCTCCTTTCAGTATCCTTGGAGTTGGCATTTGGAGAACTCAAGTATCTGTGTCATCCATCATTTTGAACTGTGTGTAGGTGCCTCTCATATCTACACGTCTTTGTCATTGTTTATTCCCCCATGAAACTGTTTCATCACTACAGTTTTAATTTTTTCCTGGATCCCAAAGCTTCATAACCATAGCCTAAGGTTCCTTGCGCTGGAGTTGGCCCTATTTTGTTGCTACTCTGAGCACAGTGTTCTGGCTGTTGACTATAAAACTTGGTGGAAATTTACAGAATTCCTTCAGGATAAGGAAGGTGGCAATTTGTTGGGTCCATTTTTCAGTGTCATGTTCATGCGAAAAGACAGGTGCCATCTGCAGTCATTGGTGTTGGTCCTGATATACTTGACCCAGGGCTCTTTTGCCAGTCACACTACAAACACCTCAGAGCAAAGAGTCTCTATTTCCAATTCTTTCCAACAATTTAACATGATCGTCTATTTATGAGCACGGTGCTACTGATGTACTCTGACCCTCACAAAGAGGAGGGTGGGTGATCTGAGAAGCAGGGCAGAAGCAGAATTTAGCATTCTGCAGTCTTCTCAGAGAGCAGTGGGGTGAGCTGTTTTGCCTCCACACCGCATTGGGGCTCTCCTGCCTGGAGTTAACAGTATCCAGACTCCAATTCACTTGAATTGGACAGGTGAGCAAAGGATTTGGAAGGATGGCTCTTCTGGGATTTCCATTTGCTTTCTTTGTTTCCCTACAAATCTTGCACCATTCTCCCTTCAGCTAGCATTTGGATTTATTTTGATACCAATTACTATTCACATCCCATCCACAGCCCAGTTCTCTGCCCCATTTCTGTTTCTACCTTTGGAATTCCTACCATTCCATTATGGCTCCCCCAAACTTCACCTCTTCTGTGACGTCTCCCGATTCCCACTGGCACTTCTCACTTTCCCACAGCACCTGACCACACTTTGTCACAGCCATCAAGTAGATGTTATTTGTTTACTAATCTGTCCACACCAGATGGGGAGCCCGACGAGGGCTCACAAATCCTTGGTGTGTAAATACATGGATCAATGAATAGTGCTACAGACAACGCCTGTCCTGGGAGGATTTGTAATTCAGGGAGGAGACAGATGTGGTAATAACAAACTGCAAAATGAAGTATGCACACATATGTAACACACAAGAAAAACCCTGTATGCGTTACACTGTAAATTGTTCTATTATGATTTAGGTCAACTTGCTTTGCTTCATATGAGTTGGTGTCCTTGAAGTGAATGGTTCTTACAGATTGCATTCGAGTTTCCACTTCAAAGGAAGGGCTATTGCATAGACGCACCCTGGTAACTCAGCACACTGATGTTTGTCTCTGTCCTCAAAAACACAAGCTCATGAGATGTAAGACTCTGGGATTCTTAAAGTAACACAAACAACTCAGCATTCTCTGGAATCTCTGACCTCATTACATTGCTGGGAGTTCAGGATAAAAATTGTGATTTTGAGAAAAGTAAATTTTGTATTCCCAAGTTCTGTATTATTAAATCTATGGCCTTATTATTGCATTAGAGGAGATATTTTATTCAATTTTATGGACAATAAAATAAGAACAGAGATGTAGGTAGTCCAGAATCCCTTGAGTATGAGAAGATGTTATTTCATTTTATCTACTCCTGACAATGAAGTTAACACTGTTACCAAAGATACTACCAGCAAAATAGAAAATCAAGAAGGTAATTACTGTCAGTCACACCTAACATTAAACATCTTGAGTGGTGAGGTAGCACATCCCTTGAATCCCATCACTAGGGAGGCAGAGACAAGTGAATCTTTACGAGACTGAGGCTAGCTGATCTATATCACAAGTTCCAGGTCAGCAAAGACTACATAGTGATAGTAATGGTGTTGGATAAGGAAAACTGGGTATGACCAAAAGATAAGCATTGTCAAATTAAAGAAATGAATTTGTAGGCTTACTGTAAAATGATGATGATGATAAAACAAACTATTTCTAATGCTTCGATGCAAGAAAATACATGGGCTTCTTTCTACAGATAGGGAAGCCTTTCTCACACAAATATTCTCAGAAAATGGGCCAGCAAGGTGGCTCAGTGGGTTAAAGCACTTGCCAAGCCTAATAAGCTGAGTTCCCATATAGTAGAAGGAGAGGCGTCCCCTGACCTTTTGCATACATGCACTGTGACTTCCTTGAACATACACATATGAATGAATGAATGAATGAATGAATGAGGGAATAAATAATGTAATTGGCCTTATCCCAGTAAGCCATGAAAATATGAACGTATAAGTGGAGTGATAGGAGAAATTCTATCTATCTGCCTCCTGAAAGCTGACATGAGGAGCCACCTACTTACTTTAGCCTAACATTTACATAAATGCTTTTCCTAAGGGAGGGGTGTGTGTGTGTGTGTGTGTGTGTGTGTGTGTGTGTTGACAATTGCTTTATTTTTCTTGTCAAATAAGTCACTTCTAGCCAGGGCTTATTATTAGTCTTAGGCTGTCAGAGTCAGTAGCATGGTGTGAAAGCGGTAAGAGTTTTTTGTTAGGTGTCAACCAGTGCTGCACAGGACTATAGATAAGATTAAATTATTATACACAAACAGATCAGATTTGAGCATCCAAACCCATCTAATGAATGCCAAGTCCAACTCAGGTGCCACTAATTTAATAACTTGCAAGTCTAAAAGGCACAAGGCTGATGCTTATTAAAAGAAGGACAAATATAGAGGAAAGGGGTCCACACTACTGATGGGAACACACAGAAGTGCAGCCACTATGGAAATCAGTGCGGAGGTTTCTCAAAAAGCTAAAAACAGAACTACCAGATGATCCAGGTACATCGCTCCTGGGCGTATTTCCAAAGTAGTCTAAGTGAGCATGTGACGAGATGCCTGAAGACCCATGTTTATTGTGAAAAAAAAAAAAGTCAAGACATGGAACCAGCCTAGATGTCCATCAACAGACGAACGTTAGATATACAGTGTTTTATTCAGTCATAAAGAAGAATGAATTTTTTCTATCTGCAGGGAAATAGATGGAGCCAGACATTATCATGTTAAACAATAGTCAGACTCAGAAAAATACCATGTTTTCTCTCACAGGTAGAATACATCTATACATATGTGTATGGGTGTGTGTGTGTGTGTGTGTGTGTGTGTGTGTGTGTGTGTGTGTGCATGTCATGAAAGTAGGAGGAGGAATGAGGAGAGAAGGGTTCTAAAGGGAAGGGAGAGGGTAATTATGGTATCTCCCCACTCTGTGTGTGCTGGGGTGGGCAGAAAAGACTATTTGGGAAGTGGGGGAAGGGAATGGAGAATGAAGGGAGGAATGTAGGGCAGAAGAGATGGCTCAGCAGTTAACAGCATTTACTGCCCTTAAAGAGGGGGTGGGCTGAAGTCCCAGCATCCACTTGGTGGCTCACAACCTCTTGCAATCCCAGTGCCAGGAGGACAAAGCGCTCTTCTGGCCTCTGAGGGCTCCTGCACACATCTGCTACACAGACACATGCAGGATCCCAAACATACACATAAATTCTTTTTTTATCTTTACGAAAAGGAATTGTCATAACGAAACTCACTATTCTGTCGCTCATTTTAAAAATTAATAAAAACCAAAGAGAACTAGCAAGCAAGTTAGAGAGAGAGAGAGAGAGAGAGAGAGAGAGAGAGAGAGAGAGAGAGAGAGAGAGAGAGAGAGACACGTGGGGGAGAAAACAATACAGCTTCCCCTTCCATTAGCAGGCTCTTGCTGGGGATTTAGCTATAGATAAAGGTTTCCTTTAGGCCTATCAGTTCAGTGGGTCTAGTTGTGAAGCAATTTCCAGCTCTCCAGCCCCACTAGAGTTAACACCCAATCAACAAATCTCTTCTGCTTCCTTTTCCTTGTCTCATCTCCTTAATGACTACATAATATTCTTAAGTGATGGACAGGGAGCATGACTCCTGCACTTCCAATGCAATCCTCTGAAATCAAAAGTGGGTAATGACTTAGCAAACTCCCTGCTATCTCTCACCTCCGAATATAATGCAATTGGGGAACCACTCTCTTAAAATGGGAGTAACCATACAGACCCGAGTTCCTCTTGCCAGCCCCACTCTGATCTGCATTCAATATCAAGCTGATTCTGCAGAAGCAGCTGAACTTCAGGAATGCCAGCTCAGGTAAATCCTCAGAGAACTGAAACAGACTAGGCTCAAATGTCCACTCAGCTAATGAGCCTGCGATAGAAGCCTGGCAGAAGTGTCAGCATGCTACTAGTCTTTCTCCAGTCCTTTCCCCTCTCCTCCCATTTGAAAACCAGGCAGAAGCTTAACAGACAGACCCAGCTTGGCATTTCCAGTTCCCCAAATGCAAACAGCAAGTCTCCTAAGTCCTGATTGATTAGTAGTGGCAGAGATACTTCATTGGTACCCAGCCACTGCGGGCTGCTGTGGTTCTGTAATTATATCCAGCTCTACACTCATCCACTCCATGGCTGTGAATATCTGTACCCAGGGGTAGGGGTGGGGGTGGGGGTAGGGGGGTGGGGGTGGGGTGGGGGGTTGATTTCACTGTCCCCCTCCACCAGACAGCGCTGCCCAGGTGTCACTTTGACTTTGACAAATGAAGGAGACAAATGAGGTTTTTCTCTGACTTTGTTAAATTAACTAATGGATTCTAGTTGTGAAATTGGCATAACAATAAGGCAAGGTGCTGATGGTGTCGGATGGATGTTTCCAGTCTCTGAGGGTACCATTAACCCTTAGGCCTGAACAAAATCAGAAGAACCAAACAGAATCTAGGCAGGGTGAATAAAGAATGTGTGAAGTGAATAAGGATTTTTTTTTCTAATTTCAGTGAGTTGTTTTAGCAACTTAAGACTTACAGCTATCTTTATAGCTTTAGTTGTCATATGGAAGAAAATTGAACATTAAGGAAGCGATTTTTGAATCTCTCTCTGCTCTTTTTTTCCAAGGGCAGTGTTTTGTTTTCCTGGTGAGAGGGTGACCGAGATTCATTGTACATCCTTTGAGCCAATATGTTGTATATTTGTTTACATTTAAAATACTGTCCTTTGCATTACTCACACACCACCAATACATGATTTACTAATGCTTTTGATCATTGGCAAAAGTCAGTAAACTCTGAACATAGGGTCATCTCACGGAGTCCCAAGTTGTAGCTATGGACACACCCTGTTGCACATGGTCTTAATTTTTAAGTATGAATTGTGCTCTCAGTTCTCTAAACTATTGTGGGCTCCATTTCCACTGAACTGAAAAGATAAATGCTCTCTCCCACATTCCCATCAGAAGAAGTCTGTGTGTTCCAGGGGGTCAGCAAATCATAACTCAGCTGTTCCACGCTGTATCAAGATTGAAATTTGGCGTCCCTTATGTGAATTTATTTCCAAAAAGGAAATAGCCTAGTAATTGCTTCTTTTCCTCCAAAGGCAAAAAAAGTTTTTAGAAAAATTAGTTTGCTGTTAAAGATTTATACTGAGCTTTTTATTTTAAAATTAAGGTTATATACAATTTCATTTGGATTCTGAAGGGTCCAAGCCTATGTTTACAAAAAGTGTATACCTTAAGAACAGGCTATTTAGAAATACAGAGGCTGTGTGTTCTCCATTTATTAATCGGTGACCAAAAGCACCTGTTTGCCTTTATTTAGTGTATTATTTAGTGTATTTTCATAAATGAGCTCTCTGCCCAAAGGGATTTATTTTGTATTTATTTGGGGGGTTTGTTTGTTTGTTTGTTTGTTTTGGTTTGGGTTTTGGTTTTGAGATAGGGTTTCTCTGTAGCTTTGGAGCCTGTGCTGGAACACACTCTGTAGAACAGTCTGTCCTCGAACTCACAGAGTTCAGTCTGCCACTGCCTCCTGAGTGCTGGGATTAAAGGTGTGCACCACCACCACCTGACCCAAAGGGATTTATTTTTGCAAAGTAGTATTTTGTATGTTTACCATGTGCTGGGCTCAGACCCAGCTGTTGATGTGTAATGAGTCAGTCATTTCATCCTCATAACACCTTCAGGTGCAAACTGTTATTACTCCCATTTTACAGGTGAGGAGACTCCCCAGGGCCACACACTAACTAGTAAGTGGGGGAGCAGGGGTTTAGATCTGGCCAAGCTGGTTCCAAAGCCCACATTCCTAACTATGTGTATTGTCCATCTAACGATAGTCATTTTTCGGATCTTTAATTCACTAGACATTTAATATGTGCCACTTAGTCTGTACAGGGCATCGTGCTAGAGGTGGGGGAAGGTATAAAATGGAAAAAGGGATGGGAGAAGGGGGGTGGGGAATCAGGTGCTGTGTACAGCTCAGTCGGTAACATGCCTGATGTACAAGCATGAGGACCTGAGTTCAGGGCCCCAGAACCCACATTTAAAATAAGCAATCTGGCTGTGGTGGTATGCCTATAAAGGCAGTGCTGGTGTGTGTGTGTGTGTGTGTGTGTGTGTGTGTGTGTGTGTGTGTGTGTGTGTGTGTGTGCAACAGAAGAGGTCAATGAGAGACCCTGTCTCAAAAACTAAAGGTAGAGAGAGAGTATTCAAGGAAGGCATACCTCATCTACCTCTAGCTTCTGTATGTGTGTACATTCTACGCACACATAAGCCCCTCCATGTTCACACTATTTTGTGGGCCAGCAGGACATGGTTCAATGGCTTTACACTGAAGTTGTAAATATTGCTCTTTTCTAGCGATTCCTTTAAGGACCTTTGGCTCCTTCTGATGGTTTAACCTGTGCCCAGTTCAAAGGACCTTGTGTGGGGACCTTCCCATTGACCTGTGCAGCTCCAAGAGCCACCATTCTAAAGCCACCCAAACCGGGTGACAAAGTCCTCACCCACATCACAGAGCTTGGAAGCACTGATCCTTTGCATTTTGTCACACATAGCCAGTTGTTAAGGTATCATTAGCAGGGCCCCAGACAGAGATGACAGGTGTAAACAGTTCATAATTTACGATGTGCAGGATTGGGTTTCTCCACACCCTCTGCCAGCTGCTCACAAACACACCAGATCTTGGCTCTCTCTGTGTGTGTACTGTACACACACTTACAAGAGCTGTCTTTAAATAAATCCTGTAGGACATCCATTTGGTAACACTTTGGCCATTTGAGACTTTTTAATTGTTCGCTTTTAAACTATTCATGGTTGGTAAAAATAGTTCAGCAGGTAAAAGTGATTGCTGTGCAATTCTGCTGACCTGAGTTCAATCCCTGGGACCCACATAAAGGTGGAAGGAGAGGACCAACTGCACAGTGTTGTTCCCCTGACCTTCATACATGCCCCTCTCACCACATCATGTGTGTGCACTCATGTACACACACACACACACACACACACACACACACACACACACAATAACAACAAGTTAAGTAAATAAATGAAATGGTACAGCTACTTGACACTAATGGGTATTTTCCAGGTTTGGAATGTCCTGTAGAACTAGGCAATCACATGTTTCCTGGAACCCTGGGAAGAGGCCATCTTTCTGCTCTGAGCTGTAGCTCTCTCTTTGTGTTCCTTCTTTTGAGCCTGGGCTCCTATGCATCTGATATGGCATGCTAGAAACGGCTGGCAGCTGAAGAGCCAGCCACTGTTGCTCTTGCGCAGATGGGACATTTCTTACGCCTTTTTTATTGGACAGACTTAGCTGCCTTCTGCATTTTTCAGTGCTGACATGTTTCAGTAAAACTTTGACTAACTGGAATTCTTGGGGGAAGGGCATTCTGGTTGAATGATTTCCTGGTGAAACTGAAAGTTATTTAGAAGCCCTTGTTATTGAAAATCCTTCTAAAGTATATCAGCACACTTTTCTCTGGAGTGAGGTAGAGCTGTGGCAAAGAAATGTACAGAGCTGTTTTGAAAGGCAGAAAAACAAATTTAGAAAAGCTGCTAACCGCTGGCCAGTCCTTCCTCTTGCTAGAAAGCATTTCCCAGAGGCAGCTAGGATGCCAAGATTTTTTTTTTTCCCCTCAAAGCCTCTTGCCCCTGGTAGCACTGACTTCCTTACTTACCCAGGGACCAAACAATAGGCAGGAGGAGACAGCCCTCCCCTTCTCTGCCTTCTACTTTCAGTCTGTCCTTGAATCCCAGACTGCCCTGCCTCAGATAAGCTTGCTCTGGTCCCCAGGCTCTCCAACAGGACCCTCTATCCCTTTGCCCTTTTCTGTGGTGTCATTTTCTTCTAGTTCACAGACATTCCTATTAAACATGCCAGTCTCTTTTTTCTTCTACCTTTTTTCCTGGAGTACAAGGCTAAGTCATTACCAAATGTCTGGGCTATGAGGGGCATTTACTGTGTATTCTCCCATCCTCTCAGAAGCAAGTCTCTCTCCCCCAGTAACCTCCCAGAGCCACTGGCACCTGCCATCAAAGACCAGTCACCAGATCCAAGGCTTGTTGTTTCTTCCTAAATTTAACTAGCAGATCCTTCTCTCTGCACATATTGCTGCCACCATTTTGTTTTGCTTAACTTCACTTGTACCCAGGGTAAATTGGGTCTTATCAATGCTTCCCAAAGCACAGAGAACAATGGGCAGATTTCCTGTGCTGCTCCCAGCCCCGCTCTGCCTGGTGCTTTCTTTGTCCATGACTTCCAGGCAAACTGCCTTTTGAGCTCCCTGCTAGCTCCATCTGGCCTGGAGATGATCTCGGCTCACCTTCCTCACCACAGCACTCTCTTTAATGCAGCCGACCATCCCTTCAGTCCCTTCAAGAGTGAACCTCAGCTGCAAAGATAAATGCCCTTCTATGCATACTCATTGAATTACTGTGGACATCCTCTAGGCTCTCCCCCCCCCTCGTACTGAGGTCTGAATCAGGAACATCATTATTGAATTCACAAATGAAAAGAAGGAATGAAGACTATTCCTTTACTGTACAAGGCTTTTCTGGCACTGCAGAAATCCTACTGGATGAAGTACAATTGAAGAAGTTCCCATTTTAAGCTTTCTGGCAATTTAACTACCAGAGAGGGCAATTGGTGACCCTTACATATATGTAAATTAAGCCACTCAACCTAGGCGAGGAAAGTATTAGCATAAAGTAAACACTGGAGGAGTAAGGACTGTCACGAGAAGAGGGGTGGAAAAGTAGCCTGGAGCTTGAAGATAGGAGGAGCACAGAAACCTGCAGAGGACCAAGTGGGGCACTAGAAAGTGGTAAAGTGTAGGCCAGGTAATAAGGCCACTGGTCTGGTGAGAAAACAGGAAGAACTGTTTGGCCAGTTGGCTTCCCTGATGGTTAGGGGATGAGGACAGAAAGGACTTG
Source organism: Cricetulus griseus (assembly GCF_003668045.3). Taxonomy (NCBI): domain Eukaryota; kingdom Metazoa; phylum Chordata; class Mammalia; order Rodentia; family Cricetidae; genus Cricetulus; species Cricetulus griseus. Next base: position 190,770,478 of record NC_048595.1, on the reverse strand, counting down.
GGTGGTGATGAACAGAAATTGCACACTGGTGTAGGTGGCTGTTGCGGCCATAAAAGCAAGTAGGTAGAAGCAGCCTGGGGAAAGCTTGTGATCTTTGGATTTTGACACCATGATAAAAGTAGAGTAGATCAGGATAGGAGGGGAGGTGGGCAGTTACTGGGAGGAGTAACCATAATTAGGTATATTATGTGAGAAAAGAATCTCTTTTTAGGAAAAGCAAAAAAAAAAAGAAATACAGGCAAAAATGCTGATAGATTAAATATCAGATGTATGTTGATGAGAAGAAGGCTAAGTTCAACTTGAAGGGGTCACAACCTACCGACTCAGATCATTTATATGCTATTCGTTCCATTGGGGTACTAATATACCCCATAAAACATGGCTGGGCCTCAGCTCTGGAGAGGTTGGAAACACATATCTCCTTTCAACAAATATTTACTAATTAATTAATTTGTCAATTATCTTTGTGGTTTTGAGAATCGAGCCGGAGGCCTCACACATGCCGGGCAAGCATCTACCTAACCGAGTCACGTGTTTAAATACACCAACTTATAGTCATGAGCACAAAGCCTCTGATCAATAGATTTTGTCAAACATATCAGTCCTCCTCCCTCAAGTTTTCAGCACCAGATTTCCACTCCCAGAAACTACTCACAGACCCAAGGTCACTATAGAGCAAGAATACATGCCAGCCGTTTCGCATAACCCTTTAGTTAGCTTAAAATAAAAACCCACAAATGTTTAAACGCCAAGTACCTCCATCAGTCTAATCCTATTTTCCAAGGACAGAATGATTTCAAGTTACAATGCCCACCTGACTTTTGATTTGCCCAGTTCTGCCAGCAAGGAGCACGATTGTCTTCCAACAGGGGTCATCAGTCATGAAAATAGGTATTAGACATAGGTGTGAAACAGTAGCCAGCAGCAGTAAATTTGCCTCGGTGCAACCCGTCCCTCCCTGCTGTTGAAATTTCATTAGCCCTTTGGTATTACGTTAAGAGTGATTGGAATTTAATTTTAGTTAGGAAGGGCTGAGTCCACTGTCTACTTACAAACAAATAAAAGAATCCTCTTCCCAGCACTAGGGCTCCTGCTTGGCTAGTTTTAAATAGACGAGGTTGACCAGATTTTTACCATCAGCTTGGTGAAGAAAGAGACATTGTCCCGAGGAGGCAGAGTCATGGGAATTTAGTCCACACAGTGATGTATTGCTCACTGAGAGTGGACTATGACCCAAGTCTCACTGTACATTTCAGAGAGGTGGGACCAAAAACAGGAACAAAACTTGCCCTGAGAGCCAGTCTGTTGGGAAGACAGCACTGCTAGAAGATTGGAAAACCTTCACTGGCAGGCAAACAACAGCTACAACAAACTGCAATATGCTTATCAGGGTCTGACCAAGAAAAGGGCCCCAATCTTCCCCAGAGCTTACTGGCACCAGTCCCAGTCCCGAGGCTCCTGAATAAGTCCTCTGAGAGGAGCCTCAGTCAGGTACTCCATTGTCAGCCTCGAGATGTTCTCAGCAGTCCAGGGGCAGCTGCACAATGCAAGTAGCCTCTGAATGGTCGAAAAGCTTTTCATTCAGGCCTTGTGTGATAAATAAAAAAAAAAAAAAAAGAAAGAAAGAAAGAAAGAAAAAGAACTGGTGTTCTTTTGTGATTTACAAAGGCAGTGCTTTGCTGGCTCCAAGTTCAAGACTCGCGGGCTATTAGGAGCAGCAAGATGGGCAATGTATTAGCATGTGTGGAAAGAAAGAATCAAGTCCATGACAAGAGCAGGCCAGTGTTAGGAACACCTACCTAGCCAGCAGTTAGATTAGTGTCTGCAGGCAGCAGTCTTATATGCATACATACATACATACATACATACATACATACAGACAGACACACACACACACACACACACACACACACACACACACACACACACACACACACACACTGACCTATCTATGAAATGACAGCATGTCTTTGCAACAAACATCTGACACTGAGATAGTAATAGAAAACCTAATCACAGGAAGGTTAGAGCCAGGAGGAACAAGAGAACAAGAAAAGTTGGGCCTCAGTCATGGGACTTGCCTGTTCTTCCAAAGAGGTTAAGGGACTTACCAAAAGGCACATCAACAAACAATATCTTAACACCCTTTACTGGGTATACCATGGCCCGTCCACCCACTCTGCACCTGAAACAGTGTGGAAGGTTCCACAGAGACCTCATCACAGCTCTAGCATTCCTATTTTCTACTTGTGACTTAAGGGAAAATTCTCTTTTTCTTCCCATCTCAATTAGCTCAACTCAAAAAAGGGGACAAGAGTAACATATGTTTTTAGGATTGCTCTCATGATAAGCCATGGGCACCATAGAGGTGTTGGTGGTTGAACTTATTTCAGTTAAAAGTAGTACTATTTTCATTTCAGGCATTGAAAAGGTTATAGGAGGGGGGAGGCAAAGAGGGAGAGACACGGTAATGGGAAATACATAGCTCATAACTACAAAGGTATATGAGAATCAGCATACCAGGGATAGATAGATGTAGGCAGGTCACACAAGCCAGAGGTTTAATGGCTTTATCTGCTCTTGAAAACGTGGCCCAAATGCTTGGTGTGGGTAATTATCAGCCGCCCTTAGATGGAATAACATGCTTTTTATACAGCTAAATCGGCTCGATGGCTGGACTTCATTTTTTCCAATATTAGTAAGAGGGCTTCATTGATCTTTTAAAAGCAACGTTGTCTTTCTCAAAATAATTTGTTGCTGAACATTTTAGATTTTTTTCTCGATGGTCAGTGTGTGTCCTGAAGTACTAATGTGTATAGCCAAGAGGCAATGCCCCACATTGTCCTGACATCAAAACTGCACACATAGGGAGCCTCCTGGTAGGTTTATGCAGTGCTGGTCATGTAGCCTGGGGCTTTAGGAATGGTAGGCAGGCATTCTACAAACTAAGTTACATTCCTAGCCACAAGGTGTGATTTTGATTTCAACAATAATTGGTAATGTTGTATGTGCAACCTCACTTATTTACTTATTCTTTATTTTTATGTGGCTGTTTTTCACACATAAACTATATACCTAATGCATGGTGATCCATCCTCTCATAATATAAATAAGTTCAACATGATTATCACTCTAACTTTTTTTTTTTCCAAGACAAGGCATCTTGTCCAGCTCCTGCTCTCCTGGAATTTGCTCCATAATCCAGGTTGGCCTCGAACTCAGAGATTCACCTACGTCTACTTGTGCTGGTATGAAAGGTGTGCACCACCATTGAATGGCTGATCACTCTAATCTTAAACTGCTTCATTCTCCAACACTCCCTATCTATCCCACACCAGTGACAACCATTAGCATGCCGATTCTTACATACTTCTGGAGTGTTCTTTTCTTTTTTCTTTGCATGTTTTTGTTCAACAATACATTTTGTTGTCAGTACACTCCTGGTGTTTGTTGGTTGTAGTTTTCACTGGAAGTCACTAATAACAGCTAACAAAATGTTTTGTGCTCTGCAAACTCTTCTTTATGTATCAGTCTCAATTTTAACTATCTCCACCATCATCGTTATGTACCATAGTACCAGGTTTCCATCTTGGGAAATGCCAAGAAACAGCCTCTCTTCCTTTGGAAGAAGTTAAATCTTTGCAAGGTCCTCAGTGTGAAGCTTACATTGTGGTTCTGCCTCCGAAAGCTGGAGGCAACAGTAGGTTGCTCTTGCAGTTCTTATTTAGTTTTTATAGTGTTTCTCCTGAAGTGTGTCACATATTCCTAAATCTAAGGCAATTAAAGCTCTATAGACTGTTGAGTGTGCACATAACATGACATGCTTTGAAAGCGGTTGCCCTGTTTTGCAATCCGAGAACAAAACAAATCATTGAGAGTCACGACAGGAGAGTTCTCCTGCTGCTGCAGCTGTGTGGGGTGGTGTGCAGAACTGATCCCATGTGCCAGGTTTATTCCCCAGAGAAAGGTTCCCAGGATTCCTGCCTGGTGACCCAGCACCTAGATGCAATGATTTCAACAATTGTTCTCCCATTGACATGTGTACCCTTTCTTTAATTTATACCCAATCAAGCTCCCTCGGACCACACAACAATGTCAAAAGATAGATGGACTTCTCTCTTGATATTCACACACACACACACACACACACACACACACACACACACTCTCTCTCTCTCTCTCTCTCTCTCTCTCTCTCTCTCTCTCTCCCTCTCTCAAAAGATAAGATAGGGTTAACACCAGTGGCAGATGCGCAAACAAATTATTTCCCAGAATTCTTGAAATGTGGATACTTATACTCAGTTATTATTTTACTTCTGTTCTGGACAAGAGCCTCTTACTTTTATATAAAACATTAATCATTTAGGTTTTCAGATACCCCAGTTGTTCTTAATATATCTTAAACTAACAGAATGCAATATATGGCTTTGTCTGGTTAAATTCTAGTTTGTAGATTAAAACTTGAGTGTTTACTGGCCCCATTTTTTTTTTTTTGCTGTTTTTTTCTTAATGTTAGTGTTTCTTTCCATTACAAGTTCATTTTGTCTTATTCACTGTAAAACTTCAACAAAATTTTTTTTTTTGCACTGTAACATCTTGGCTAAGTAAAAGAGTTCTGTATATGATTAGTCTTTTTTTTTCTTTTTTTACATAGATGACATAGGATTCAAACACTCATTGTGTATGTAGTTCTTGTAACACTAAAACAGTCATATTTTTGTTGGAAAAACTGCATCATTGTGCTATTGACTGAAAGTCATTTCAAATTCTTCCTTTAAAGAAATGGAGTAAAAATTATTTTGGATCCACAGTCACCTTTGCCATCTTTATAAACATGCATGTAAGCAAGTGTTGAGGTTGCTGCTTTCTGCCCAGGCTTGAGTGTCATCTCCACCACACTGGAAATCAGTCACCCTGGGTGACCTCTTGCTTGGGGTTCTCACAAAAAAGACCATGGTTTTCACTGTACCACTCTTCCCGGAGGGCCTAGCCCTTGTCACACTCTGAAATCCCGAAGAAATCAACTCTCTTACCATTCCCATATGACACTTCATGTGAACCCAGAGATGCAGCATTGAGTACAAAGTATGCAAGATCGGGGGAGGTTTTAGAGTTTTTTCTCAAGACTCCCTGTTTGCCTAGAAATCAGCCACACTTTATAATTCCAATGGATTGACATTGAATATATGCATCAATCACCCTGGAGAGGAGTGAGGGAGGAGGGATAGAAAGAGAGATGGGGAGGGAGAGAGAGAGAATATGAGTATGAATGGGCTAAGTTATCTTTTTCACTTGCATCTTTCTTGGCAGTGTATTCTCATCTGCCTGGCACCAACACCAATGCCAACAATTTCTTCTTTAGATCAGCATCTTTCAGCGCTTAGATGACAGTGTATTTCTACACACGGTTGAAAGCAGACAGGAAAGTCTTGTGTAAATAATGTTTTCCATTACCAGCCCTGAACTCATGTCCCAGCTTTCAGTCCATCCTAAGACAATAAAATTCTCAATCATGCTATTATCAAGACGACAACATAAATTACTTACAAGGCAGACTGCTCTGCCTTGTTTGATACTATTTGGGGAGAAATTCAGGACTCAGATCTGGATCACATCTCTCTTGGGCTGCAAACGTTTGATAATATTCATGAGGAACAGCAGTGAAGGGGTGGAGACTGAGGGGGAAGGCAACCAGCTGTACCACATGCTGTCCTGCTACATAGATTACAAGCTGGTGAGAATCAAATGTCCAGTGTGCAGTAGATATGCAAAATCTGGCAGCCTCAAGTTAACACTTGAAAGGTTTTGGTCTTTGCCTTACCCTGATGTTTTCAGGAGTCCTGTGCTATAGATTGGGGGTGGAATCATGAAAATGATGGTTATTATTATTCTAAAGGTTAATAATACTCAATGACATTTGAAATCAATGTTCTCAAAGGGAGCCATGCTACATAAATGTGACAAAGCAGAGGACTATTGTGCATGTTCCAGTGCTAAGAGGCCACCCATACAAGTCTGTCTGGGAACACTTAGCTTGCATGATTCTTTACCAATTGAAACACTAATTAACAGCTTGAAACACCTAACATATGAATGGACACCAGAGCAAAACAAACAAACAAACAAAAATAACAACAACAAAACCCTAAAGTTCCTGAAGACGACCTTCTTCAGCTAGCTAGAAAATCTAAGCATGGAAACACACATCAGATCTTGGCAAAAGTACCAGAAACTCCCCATTCATTTTCTCCCCATTCATTTTCTTCTTCATGCTTTCTGGGGATTCTGTACCACAAATTAAGTCTCTATTTTTTTTTTCCTGTGGAAATACAAAATGCAGAAATTAAATCAATTTTTATTTCATATGTATGAGTTTCTTCTCTGAATGTATGTCTGTGAACCATGTGCATACCTGGTGCCCACAGGGTCCCTAAGAGGTCACAGGATCCTCTGGAACTGGAGTTACAGAGAGATGTGAGTCACCATGTGGGTGCTGGAAATGGAGCTCTGGTCCTCTGGAAGAACAGCCAGTGCTTTTAAACACCGGGTCTCTCCAGTCTCAAAGAGTTTAAGAAGGGCGGTGAGATAATTATTACACCATTTTTCAAATGCTATCTACTAATCGTACATGCCATCCACTCAAGTCTGCTACCAAAGCAGATCAATGCTTGAGTGTTCTTAAAAAACAAATATCCCATCACTTTGAGAAGTAAATTCCCACCTAAAGGGCCTCCCGGTCATTTGTTTTCCTCTTTATTGCTCTGTTGTGCCCATGAGAACTGCCTCCTTTACATATATGTACACACATGTAATTTTAATACCCCCTTTGCAGCAAGCCTTCCTGCCCTTTCATCTTTCATTAACAGTATCCAAAAACATTCGTTTCCTCCTCCCCAACTTCCTACTACACAGAATTTAAAAGCACCATGAGTGTCTACATCCGTTGCATCAAATAAACTAACAAAATAAAAGGCAAATACTATGTTCTACTGGGATTCCAACAGTTGGGATTTCTTTGAAGATTAAGGTTTTGGAAAGCCATCAGTCAGGGCCAGAAGTGCGGTGCCATCATCACTTTAAACACTGAATAAAGCTGTCCTTGCATCAAGCTTGAGAAGCAGGAAGTGTCTTTGGCGATGTGGGTGAGAAAGGAAGCAAAGACAGGGTCCCTCTTTGGTGCAGGCACCATGACAGTGCCTCTACTTATCCCTAGGCTGTCACTGCTTCCGTGACTGTCAGAGACCATTGCTTCAGCCTACACTTGAACCCTTGAAGCCCCTCCTTTTTCATTTTAGAGACACTATTATTTTCAGGTTATAATGCTGAGATTCAGTCATAGGCGGACTATGTGTGCCTGTTGGCATACTCACAAACCTAGACACAAGTTGAAGTCTTTTACCGCAATCTCAGGAAATGGTAGCTTTTCTCTTTCAAGTCATTTCCAAGTACTATGGAGAAGTGACAGGATTTTCTGTTATGACAATACATGGATTCTTTTAAGTTCTAAAAGAGCTACCTTGCACTTCATAACTAATTCAACTGTACTTAATGTTTCTGGAAGACTCTCACAAGTGACCCCTTGGTCTAGTAAAGTGCCTTTCTCCATCCCTCCCACGTAATATGTGTGTGACAAAATGACCCAGTTCAGAAGTGGTTCTCTCTCACTTGAAAGCCCTCTGCTCTCTTTTCTGAAGTGTTCTGCAAATCTGCAGGCGTATCTCACTCCATCTTTTGTTTTTCTCTTTCACTAGGTTCTGCTAAGCACACCCTACCACACCCCACCCCACCCGGACCCCGGGTTATTTGCATTACACTGGAAACATAACTGGCTGCAGAGACATCCCCATGCATTCCCACCAAAGCTTAATATCTAAATTTGTTACTTTTGAAAACAAGGCCAAGAATTCTGCTTTGGAACCCAAAGAGTGTCAGGAGTGATTAACGAACGATGACTAGTTTATCTTCTCCAAAGGCTCAGAATCTAACTGGCTTCCTGACCCTCCAGGACTGTTTAACGCAGATTAGGTGGGAAAAATAAAACACCCCCATGCTGACCTGAGTTTTTGCTGGCATAAGAAAAAGTGAAGAGATAGGCTAAAGCTAGCAGATGTGGGTTGATAGTGTGGCTAAGCCTCGGTACTCCTGATCAACAGCCCAGTGCGGTTAAATTCAGGACCTCCCGCCCCTTATCACTTCTGCCTTTGTTACTTTGTCTTTGTATCTCTGTTTTCTTTACTTCTCCATTAAGGTCTGTGATCCTTGGGGCAGTTCCTTAAAATACACATGGAGGGTCTTTGATTATGTAGGCTTGTTGGTACACCCACAAAGCCTAACATGGGGCTGAAGGCTTTTACCCCTCATCCCAGGAAATTATGTCCATTGGCGAAGTTCTTCTGCAGATCATATTCTCCATGGCAAAGACAAAACAAGGAATTTTCTTTGCCACTTAGTGTTTCTGCTAATAACTTAGGTATTGGGAAAGATGAGGCCAGCCTACTTTTTTCTAGAAATATATTTACAGTGTGTTTCCTTGCTGGTTCTAGAAGTTTGAAGGCAACAACCCCTTCAAACCATTACAACTATGAGTGACTCTTCCTTGTCAAAGTGAGTTCCTAGGGTCACTGACAATTTCCTCTTCAGTTTTTCTCAAGGTTGACCCTGGGACATGGTTGTGACTTAACATGGATAAGGATCTGTGGCATCTACCAACTGTAAAGTTTCCTTTTCTACTTCTGAGGAGAGGTCTCCCATGACCCTGAGAATGGAGTCACTCTGTCAAACAGACTGAGACAACTATAAAAAAAAAGGGGGGGGGCAGGTAGGAACAAAGAGAGTCTTGTGATCTCCATGATGTCACCATTTCTGGTCAATGTTTCTCTAGCTTGGTATTTATTGCTTTTAAACTTTGACTTAAAAGATGAATTGGCAGACGACTTATCAGCTTTGCCTCCCCTTGTTACAGGCAACCATGTAAGTGGAAAGTAGCTGGGTCAGGTACCTTCTAATGGGCTTGTTTGCTCTGGGAAATGGCAGCACTGTGTCCAGACTTTGATGCAAGTTCAGAGGGATCATTCAGATACGGTGACAACCTGTTCCAAGGAGGGATCTTTTCACCCCACCACCTTCATGGCTCTCCTATGTTCTGCTATCCATCGTAGCTAAGCAGGCACTGTGGCAGAAGCCACTCACCTTTTAGAATTAAGGGAACACAGCTCTGAGCTGTTAGCTGTTCGAGAGGCGGTTAGGATGACAGAGATTTTTTTTTTCCCAAGGGCTATAAATCATTTTGGAAGCAAGAAGCTTTAATAAAGTGATAAATCATTTCCATAATAAGCATGTACTGGAGACCCAGGCAGAGTCATGTTTTGCTGATGGGAAAGGCCTAGAACTTGGTGATAATTATAATCCTACAGGTCATTGAAATAGAGATCTTCCTTATCATCCAGCTTTCTTACCTCTGCTGCATTTGTCCATGTGGCCACAAGGTTATTACGTAAACACTAGTCTCAGCACTGCACTACGTGAACAAGTCAAAGTCCAGGTATTTACATCCCAGAGACACTGTGATTTCTTTCCTTTTTGAAAGATAAATTACTAGCAAACACCCTCATGCATTTACAATGTAGTTAATGCCCTAGGTAAAAATAGCCTGCCCCTCCTTTTCCTAAGATAACCCCCATTTTCACAGCTCATACCTCAAGTCCATATGTTCTTTAAACCAGCACCTCTCACGAATTAACCTGCATGGCAATCACCTGCAGATCATGACAGGGTGATGAGTCCTTTCTTGGTGGGCTGGCATGGGTGTAACCATCTGCATTTCTAATCAGTTCTCAGGTCACAGGGCTGAGGCTGGCTCAGAACAAGGCTTCAGATGCCTCTCAACCCAACCATGGGGATGTAACTAAGTAATTACTGAGAGCTCTTCCCTGGGGCCTGGAGATTGCCTGGGAAGCCCCCATACTCATTACAGTTCCTTATAGTAACCCCCCTCCAATTAACATAAGAGCACAGCAGGGAATTCCAGAGCTTTCAATACAGAGCTCTCACAGCCTGTACAGAATCCACCCATTTTCCCTGTCCTATCCCTGCCCGCTTTAGCCATTCCTATCTCTTTTTATTGTTCATTATCACTAGTCTGAGCAAACACAAGCTTTGGCCTGATAAGTAATCAACTGACTTTTCCATAAATACAGATTCTCACCAAAACAAAACAAAACAAAAAAGGGAGCAAATACAAAGGTGTTATATATTCAATTTATTTTAGGTTCCAAACCTAGTTTTTTTTTCCCCCCCTTGCATTTATTGCCTGATTTCCATTAAGTCCTTCTGTTTGTGCCCTGCCTTTGAATCAGTTTTTCCTGCTGTTCTAAAAAGGGTTTAAAAGGGTTTCTAAAATATCTATTAGCCAAAGGGGAGGGCAAGCCCTTTTTATCTCATGGCATTAAAGAAAAATGGTAGGTAATACCATTTTTTGGACCATGAGTGCCAAGTGTCCTGAAAAGGTGGCATCGATGTGGCCGAAAAGTTCCATGTCCAGTGTTATGGAAAATACCTGCTTTGATCCTTTCTTCCAGGTCATCCTAACTGCATTGCTACCAAGGCATACACTAAGCCCTCTGAGTGTATCCACACTGCAATTTATGTTTATGTTTCAATACTCAAATATACAAAGAGGATGCTATCAAAACGAGTCCATTTTATATATTCTTAAAGTGAAGCAGATGTTTTAAAAGCTTTTGTGGTTTGCCTTCATTCCTTCACAAGTTGACTCCCTTTAGTAACATACTGGTTAAGAAAAGACTTTTGGTTTATTAAGGAAGCCCCTACAACAGAAGCTTTATTTCCTAACAGTGTGATTAACAAACAAGCATTAGGACTGGCCAATAATATCTTTGGATTGAAACAAGAGGAGAAAAATGCAATGATGTAAACTGTTATACATCTGATACTTTTATTAAGATACTGAATGACCTCCGGTCAATACCAGTGAATGTAAATCAGTCTGCAAATAAGGAGGGGACACGGCCAGCATGATTAATTAAGTGTATTACACTTAGAATCCTACAATATGTAAACTCCTCTTTTGGAGAACTGCGGTGTTACAAACTAATGTCATTCCCAGCCAGGAAGCAAGGTATCCCTCACTGGATGCATCTTTTACGCTGGGTGCTTCTAGCTTAATGGTTGTTCTGGTTACTGTTTAAAACCATCTACCCTATCTCCCCATTCACACCTCCCAATAGAGATGTTTGGGCTGATGGATCTTCAACTGACTCCAAAGCTCCAATAATTAGCATAGTTGGGCTCTATGGAATAGCTAGGGCCACTTTAAAGTGACTTCACTCTTCTTGACAGCTTTCTTTCCTGGACAATGTACTTGATTTATGAATCTTAATTCTTGCTTCTAGGGAAGACCCACAGACTCCTGATTCTATACATGGTTCTCAAAGCTCATGTGGTATCTTGGTGAGCATCACATTCTTGCAACATTGGAGCATAGAATGGGTTGGGGATGATGAGTGGAGGCAAGTTTGAAACTCCTGCTTGGGTGCTATAAGCTTGCTACAGATGAACTGCTCACTCATTTCAGACTTCTTTTTTTTGGGGGGGGGGCGTGGGACAGGGTTTCTCTATGTAGCTTTGTAGACCAGGCTAGCCTTGAACTCACAGAGATCCACCTGCCTCTGCCTTCCGAGTGCTGGGATTAAAGGCATGCACCACCACCTCCTGTCACATTTCAGACTTTTTAATGAGAATGATAAAATATTCTCTTCTCTCCTTGGCATGTGTTAAATTCAGAACTCTTTACATTATATGGTATATAAAGATCATGTTGCATCACACAGGGAAGTTAGTGTGCTCACTGATACATCATCTTTGGCTGAAGAGTTTGGGATACACCTCTGTCCCCCCAAAAATTGTGTTTTTCAGTGGGATGATCACTGAGGCCAGGGAACAGTTGGCTGCAGGTTATACAGCGCCAGTAGAAGAGGTAAGAAGACAGTTCATGCAGTGGCGGAGCATGCCTTTAGTGGTAGCACTCTGCAGGCAGAGGCAGGTGGATCTATGTGAGTTCGAGGCCAGACTGGTGTACAGAACAAGTGCCAGGATAGGCTGCAAAGCTACACAGAGAAACCCTGCCTCCAAAAACCAACCAAACAAAGACAGTTCATTCTCACTGTCTGGATGACTTCAATTCATCTCAAAATAATCACATGGTCTCCTGTAAACCACAAAGGATACCAAAGTACTTTAAACACTATGCTTCAAAGAATTCTGCCTTAGAAACTAAAGGAGTGATGGAATGTGCAGCCTTCTCTACCTGCACTTTCCTGCTTCTAGAAAGAATCACATAGGAATCGAAACCTGGTCTTACACAGTACTGTAAACTAGCTTTAAAGCTACTTTTGGTCCTAGCTAATGCAAAGGTCAAATAAAAGTATCTACATGCAAACAATAAAGTGGGCCTCATGCATTGTTTTCTCCTTGACTTCTGAAAACTGGGTAGAAAAATCACACGCTCAATGCATGAATATAGCCAAGTATCTACTAATATTTTATAAGTCTCATAAATTTCTAGTTTCTGAGGTCTGAGTGAAGAGATAAAATTTTCTCATAGTGTTTGATAGGTCCCTTTAAAAACTGGATATATGCCCTTGCTTTAAACATTCTATAGTATAGGGAAACCTGTAACATTAAGACAAGAACACCATGACTTGGAGAGACCAGAAACGGATTCTTGATTGTGTTATTGTCTGACAGATGACAAAACTGTAATAGCCTTGTGATGTCAGAAAGAGAAAGGAATATGAGCCAACATGAAGACAGCTCCAATTGGAACAACCAGTGGCCCCCACTTGCTCTTCCTCTGATAGGGGTTGTGGAGGTCACTTTTCATCTTACCTTTGTCAACAATGCCTAGACATATAAGCAGGGGTGGAAACTCTAGACACAAAACAACAATGAGGTTATTTATAACAACTAGGAAATGACACTCTTCTAATGAGGCATAAATAGCCAATTACAGTTAACAGAATGTACCATGTGAACGTTTTTCTGGCAACCACAGGAATAAAGTACCCCATTGCTGTAAAGTTCTTGAGTTTCTCGCCTCTTCTTTATGCCACATGCAAATTGTAATACTTTTCAGAACAGCTAATAGTATATGGGCAATAATTAGAATGTTCAACCAATATTTTTGCAAGATCACAGACATCTCTCTGACAATGGCATATACCACCTATACAGCCCATCAGGACACACATTCAACTCAACCAGCTGTGACCCCATAAGACTAGCTACACCCTTCATGGTCCTGCTGAATGGCCATCTTAACATCATATTTAAGTTGCTGATGGAGCCTAACCTAGAAAATAAGAAGTCATGTGTCTCCCTTGACAGTTTGGTTGGAAGGGGGTTGATGGATGAAAGGAATCGTTTGTTTGTTTGTTTTTATTCATTCAATTATTTTGGTGCTTACCAAATTTAAAGTGATTACTGTCGTTTTAAAAAAATAAATTTTATGCATTCCTGCTAATTATTCTCAGTAGTTACTTTCCTTCCGAGCCTATTATTTCTTTATTTTAAGGGCAAAAATATACAAACTTACTGAAGGGTTATCACAAATTTCACAGCATCAGCAGTGTCTGGATTATTTTAAGAAGGGGGAGATTATCAAGAATGGGGTTGGTTACCTGACACCATTATTCTGTCATTTTTACTCTTGAACTTGAAATAACATCTGTGAAATAATGATGCTAAAGTGCCAATGCCAAGAAAACCGTGTGATATGAAGAGTCCCAGGGGTCTCTTACACTTGAAACTTTGCATCTGATTGGCTTTCTTGAACCTTGATGAAAACAAGGAGATGTTTTTCCCAGACAGGTTGAGGTAATCTTCCCCAGTGACCGGCTCTAGAAGGACTTGTCACATGTGCCCAATGGATGTCTCTGTGCTCTGTAGTCTGAGGGCCTTGAACAAGAACCCTGGTGTTTGGCACCTAACAATGCTAGAGACGCCTTAGGTTTACCCGGAGCTTCATGGTGCATTTAAGCAATTGGGCCATCATGTGGTCACACCAAAATCATCTCACATATAAGAAATGGTATCCTCAGGATGGTTCAGAAGCTTCTAGAATGGTTGAGTATCACAGTTAGGAAATGAAGGGCATTTACCTCCATGGACTTCCTGTAAGGACATACACCTGGATGACCCCGCCCCCTAAAGACAGGTGAGGCACGCACCTACGTAATCACCACGTCACCCACCACAAATTACAGCCTTCGTGAGGACTTTGCGCTTGCATGAAACCTCAGTGCGCATGCTCAGTCTTCCCTTTAAAAGGTCCAGCCTTTCTCCCCTCCTCTCTCTGTCTCCTCTTGGGTTGGCTGACAATCCAACCCCATCCTCCCCCCCTTCCTGTAAATAAACTACAAGTGCGTTGTTCATCCATAGTTTCCTTTCTTTACATCCGCAGCTGCAGCGTAAAAGAATAACACTTCCTTGGTCTCAAACGTGAGGATTTTGATCTAGTGGGTTTCTGGGCTAGGAATGTAGTTCAATTTTTAGAGTACTTGCCTAGCATACATAAACCTCTGGGTTTTGATCACCTTAGCATGATGTAAAACCAGGTGTGGTGGCGCACACCTGTAACCTTATTACAAGGAAGGTAGAGGCAGGAGGATTAGAAATTCAAGGTCATCCTAAACTAACCAAATATATTGAGAGTATATGGGCAATCTGGGATACATGAGACAAAACAACAACAAAAGAGGATGCTCACAGTGACAGAAGGAATTAGCTCCATTTTTAATCCTTTGTCACCCATGAGCACATTCAACAAGTAACTCTGTGCATAAATGTGACTTGGGTGACTTCAAAGATGAGTGACTTGATGACATTCATAGAAGGTCACTTGGTTAAGATACCTGCCACTACTAAAAGAAACACGGGTGGAAGAGTAGAAGGAAGAAAGAGAGGGAGTGGGAAACCACAGCTTTGAGAGCAATGAAGGTATCAAAACAGGTAAAGAAGTCTACAAAAGCTAAATCCAGGAGTACAACACTCGCTGTGTGCTCTTGTCTAGCATATGCACACACTCGTACACACACACACACACACACACACACACACACACACACACACACAAGCTGGGCTCATCTTTCCCTAGCTTACATACATTCACAGGGGATGGGAGTAGTGAGTTCTTCCCCAGTAATAACAGTGGAACAGGTTTGTAAAACAGTCTGCACACATTGACTCATTGAATCCTTATGGCTTGTGTCAGATGGGTTCAACTCCCACACTGTACAAGAAAATAAAGATATCATGAGGTTACCATTTGCCTGAGGTCGCACAGTCAGTGTGAGTGGTAGCACATGGATCTGGGTTTTGGCACTGGCTGCTCTGTAGATAGCCACTAATGTGCTGTCTGCTCCACAAGTACTTCTGCTTGCTGGAGTCATTTCCCTCCAGCCACCTCTAAGTTTGTTCTGATTACTGGACTCAAACACACTAGGTATTACATAGGTTGTAATCAAATGCTTCCTCTAACAGCTTTGGGTTTGCAATTAAATGCAGACATGCTACAAAGGCAACACCAATCATCTCAGGATGTGTGAATGTCTGGGCTGACAACCTAGCACATCAGGAACCATCAATTCTCTGACAGACAGGCAGGGCAAGGCACTGGAGCATCTGCCTGATAGAACCAAAGGCATTCTCTTGCAAGACAAGGTGCCCAGTCTTCAGAGCTCCCCTGTAGTTGTCTAGATGAACCCAAAGAAATAGTAAGGGAAAAACCTGCCAGTCACTCTGACCTGGAATGTCACTGACACCTGTCAAAGAACTACAGATTAACCAAGAACACTGTAAGAAGAACACTGTAAGGCTAGTCTTTGCTCTTTAACACCTCCTAAAATGTATGAAAAGAAAGTCTGTGGCCTACAGCATCCTCCATGCTCTCATACGTTTGGAAGGAAGGATTTTGCAGGCAGCCATCCTTTCAACATGTTTTAGTTTGTCAAGCTAGAGAGTATACTGTATAACACTTGGGGGGGGGGTCATCGATTTCTTTTAAAAAAAAGAAATCTAACTTTGCACAGACTCTCTTTGTGTTGAGAGGAGAATGTTCCTTCTATTTCTCCAACTGATACAGACAGGTGCATGCAGTTCTGGTCAAAACAAAACGAAAAATATAAAAGAGCTTTGAAAATCTCTACTGACTACTTGGTCACCTTCAGGGTCAATTAATAATTTGGTACTCAATGAATTCCTCCAGGGTCAGCATCAGTAGAGGATGCATTGTGCCATGCTCAATACACAGGCCATGGGAGAATCTAGTTAAAGGAGTAGGAAGGTGAGACAGCCCACCCTAAAGGTGGCATTAGGCTGAGTGCTCTCTACTGGAAGGCCACAACCAAGTTAAAGTGGTGGGACGACAACTATGGGAAGGCTTATTCACACCTATAATTCCCCACACTTGACCTCACAGGGAATATAACCAACAGGGCAACTTTATAAATCCAATAGGAAATTATTTCATGAGTGGCCCCAAGTATAGCCAGATGTGACAAAAATGAGTAACTTGTCATTCAGCATTGCCAAAGTACACTAAAAATTCTTTAAAAAGTGTCTGGATTGCATGTAGGGATGAGTTAGTAATGATGGAGATCCCATATCCCAGAGAAAAACATCAGGGGCCCAGCAGGAAGAGGACTGGCTCCAAGATGCCTGGGAAGTCTCCAAGGGACACTTCCTAATTTGGAAAACAGAATAGCATTACTAGCTTGCAATCTTTGAAAACTATAGAGAAAAAAGTGAATACATACAGCACATTGATTAGCACACTATGTAACTTTGTATCAGACCTACTTTTTGTGACCCTAATGGGAAATTTTCACTAATGTATTTACTTTAAACACACTCACCAAATTTACTCTTGAGTATTTGAAAAATCCACCAAGGATACTCTTCATCCAGTTTCTCCTAAACTTCAGTGTTAGCACCGGGGGGGGGGGGGGGGGAGCATATCTGAACTCCAGGTTTAGTCCCTCACAGGAATTAAATCTTAAACACATCATCTTCACCACTGCTTTGGCTGATCACGGCTTGCTGTCATTAATGTCTGTTTAATACGGCAGCTGATGCCTTGTGGTCCCCTTGCAAATGGGGAAGAGCAGAGCCTTGGGGAGGAGTGAATTCTAATTGCCT
Source organism: Cricetulus griseus (assembly GCF_003668045.3). Classification (NCBI taxonomy): domain Eukaryota; kingdom Metazoa; phylum Chordata; class Mammalia; order Rodentia; family Cricetidae; genus Cricetulus; species Cricetulus griseus. Next base: position 190,753,264 of record NC_048595.1, on the reverse strand, counting down.
GCTGCAGGACTATGTGGCGCTGCCTGTGACAGCAGCAAATGGGGGAAATAAGAAGGCATTAGAGAAAGGCTGTTATCCTGATGGAGTGGAATTCCTAGAATACACTGTGCTATAAAACGAGATTTGGCTCCACAGTGCTGGGAGAAAACAATGGGCTCAATAGTACCCGGCCCTGGTTGCTGGGCACATTCTAGTTCCTTTAGTTAGAGCTGCTTTTCATTCATGGAAGAAGGAGCCACCCTAGAAAATGGAGGGGTGTGGGGTGGCTCACTGTAGTAGAAATACTGAGAGTAAGATGTCGGAGAAAAATCCAACATACTTGCAAGCAGGATGAGTGCCAGGATCAGGACAGACATACAGCTTTTCACACCCAATTGGACAGCTTCAACAAAGACTATAATCTCTTTTAAACAAACAGCTATGATTAGTAAAATGTATCCAGTGTCCTAGCTTGATTACATGGATCATATTCTGAAGAGATCTAGAGTGCAGGATAGATCTTTGTCTCTGGAAAGACGAATGAATGGGCTGTTGGGAGTAGAGCCCAATAGTTAGGGAGAACCCCCTCTTATATATGGCCTGACTTTGTAAAGAGAAGCAATGAACAGTAACATGGATGAAAAGGTTTACATCACATTGAAAAATCGCACTCTTGACTTAGAGGGAATCATCTGTCAATCATGGGAGGCTAATAGATACTGTCAGTACACACTGACTTAAATTTTGGTACTTAAGTGACTTAAAATTTGTTGTCAACTTGTAAAATTGAAAGGAAAAAAAGAAGAGTAACTAACTCAAAACATGCCTCAGACATTCCAACGACTGCTGAATTAAAACAAAACAACACAAAAAAACCCCAGCTAATTGAAGGCTGCACAGGTAGGTGCAAGCCCTTATAATTATTGATGAGCCATTGTCAAACCAGTTTGTCCCTAAATCACTGGCTTAAATGTCAGTTTTTTTTTTTTAAGTCTACTTTAACTGAAGTGTATAGTCAAAACTCCATTGTAGTTGTCACCAGTCAATAACTAGCAAAGGGGGAAATGGACTATTACTGGTTCAGTTGGAGATGCTCATGTGAAAGCAATACTTAATAACTCTTTTATAAAATATCTGTTCATAAATACCTCACAGAATCCAAAATGGTGGAGAAAATTCTGCATTAGTAGGGGGTGATGATGTCCACACATCCTCTGATTTGCTGACCATCTTGAGTTTGTCCAACACACATAGATGTAGGTATACATAAAGCAAACATTAAACACCATTCTGGAAGCTTCATGCAAGAAACCCTGTGATCCAAAGTCCCTGGCTATGGAGAAGACTCATGTCCCAGTAGGGCCTCCACCCTCAGCCTAGGGCCAGGCTTGGGTGGTTGGTGATGGCCATTGGTGACCTGCCCATTCCTGCCTTACTTGTGAAGATGTCAGGACAGTGTCAGTTAGTGCCTATTTTGATGGAGTTTTTTGTGTCAGTTTGTGAACATCTGTCCACTAACATCTGGTCCAGGTCCAAATCCATTTCATAGGAAACACCAACAGCTGTCAGATGGTCCCAACTTTGGGTGAATCCCAAATGAACACAAGTTTTGCTACCACTGGGGGAAGGGCCCCAGTTCCTATCATCTGTTTCCAGAGACAACCCATCTCCAAGCCCCAGCTTGTTAGCACATTCCCCAAACCCTGACCAACAACTTTCTTATTTTTGTAAATTTGGCTGTGTTTATGCCCATTGGCATAAACAATTGAAATAGATAGGCCAGAATTAACTCTTGCTTATTTGAAGGTTAGTGATCAGTTTTGGTGCTTACTTTTTTCCATCTTTCTCTTCTTTTATTTTGTTCTGAGAATAGGTTTGCCTTCAGACTTGCTCTGTAAGGCCAGGATGATCTTGAATTTCTGGCCCTTCTGTCTCCTGAGTGCTGAGATTACGGGATTGCAGGGCTGTGCCACCAAACTTGTGTCTATGCTGGGGGTGGAAAGCAGAGCTCTGTACATGCTGGGTAAGCAGTATACCAACCAAGCTCCATCCCCAGCCCACTTCTTTTTATATATAGATATTTTAAATATTTATCTTACTTTTGATTATACATATATGATATTTATTTTACTTATGATTATATGTATATGTATGTGTCTGTGTGTGGGTTTGTGTAAATGAGTGCGGGTGCCAGTGGGGACCAGAAGAGGGTGTTGGATCTCCTGGAACTGGAGTTACAGGCAGTTGAACCTGATATGTGGGTTCAAGCCCTTTGAAAGACCAATAAATGTTCTTAACCACTGAGCCATCTCTCTGGATTCTTCTTTAATGTCCCAATTTTCCCATCTCATGACCTCCCTATAGAAGGGTTAAAGATCTGGTCAAAATAAGGAGTCACTTTCTTATTGGCCCACATCATTGTTCAGGAATTAGGCTTTTTTTTTTTTTTTTTTTTTGGAAACCAACGCTGTAATACTAATGCCTCAATTTGACAGGTAGAATGCTGGTAGAAGTAGTTAATAACAGTGTTTTGTTGTAGAAAACCACCTTGTTTGCATTTATATGTTGGTTTTGAGCCTACCATTAAATTAAAAGAAATCTCTCTATTGTCTTTCTTGTGACAATCCCTGAGCATTATGATTTCAAACATAACATCTCTTACAATGTAAACATTGTATTCAGAAAACTCATTCATCGAGGAATCCCTCTATTCCCATGAGTCTCAAGCTGCAGAGCTTCACCTGCCTGTTCCCCAGTCCAGGAAAGCTGCAACCTGGCCAGGCATCTGGAGCCTCACATCAGGCTCTTCACTGAGCACTGGACCCAAGGAAGGCATAATTTAGTCTCCTCACCTCTCAAGCCTTCCTCAGCATTTTGGAATTGGGTGTGACGTCTCATGCCTATAAATCTTAGCACTCAAATACCTGAAGCAGCTTGGTGTATAGACTGAGACCCTGTTTCAAAACAAAAAGGTTTGCCATTGTGTAAGGTCTAACTTAGCTCTTTGCATGTAGGAGGCATGTACTAATGAACTCATGGCTATTAAGTCAGTTCTTTTAAATCATGCACTAACATACAATGGAGCATAGAGACAAAAGGAGAGCAAGCAAATGTTTCCATAATGTTTCCATAGGAATAATCACACTCTCACAATTTTTGCCTTTTCCATTTTAACTTCCATTCCAATAATCCACACCAGAAAACAGAATCTGACTTTGCTTGAGTGTTTGCCTGTACCTGACTTATTCAGGTATATGTTATCTCAATTACCCTATGAGATATGCACAAGTAGTAGTCCCTTATTACAGATGAAGAAAACAAGGCACAGAGACATAAAGTAACTTCCTCCCAAAAGTCACAGTCAACCAAATAGCAAACGCCACAGTTCATGCTTTGAACTCTATTACGACATCATATACAAGGTTAGGTCCCAAGTATAAAGTGGACTTTCTGCATTGTGCTGTGTGTTTGGCATCAATATGCTCTTCCTTGTCCATTCTGATCTCCATTTTAAAATGCTGGGACAAACACCACCACCAGTGGCAACAACAGCATCACACTGCCATTGTTTCAAAATATGACAGCCCCTCTGCTGCTGTGCGCTGGACACACTTGGATCATTGTCATGCCACCTCCGTATCTCAGGCAGAATGCTAACGTCGCACATGCAAAACATAACTGCTGAGCCTGACATTTCTCCTGCACTTACTGCAGACTCTGGAGTATGCTCCCTTCCCAGCCAAGGAAAAGCAGGGCTGACACCGCTGTCAGCATAAGACTCACACCCAGTGTGGCTGCAGCCAGACTTCTTCATACGGTCACAGAACAAAGTGCTGAACTTCCTTTTAGAGGGTTTGCAACAGGGAAATGTACAAGTCTGACAACACCAAGGACTATACAATTCTCTTGATACTTGCTACTTTTACATAATCTTATTTAAAATTCCTTCTAAACTTGTTTACATGGATCTTATTTTAGCACTTGTGGGTCTTTTATAACACAAAGTATAAAAAAAAGAAGTGCCACTACTGATAGTCCTGAAGCTTGTTGGGTGTTCATTTTAGTTTGGTGTTGACTTATAGCGGTCAATGTGGTTTTCCATATAATATTGTCTTCTTGTGCCATCAAGAGAATTTGTGATGGGCATGCTTTAATTTCTCACAACCATTCAGACCTTTTATTGTAAGTTTCTTAACTTGAGGGGCCCTGTGCATTCGGGCGGGCAGTGGCTGCTGATTAAATGGTAACACAGTGTATTCATCTTTCAGGCAATCAGAACAAAAGTGGGTGTGCTGAGACCAAGTAACACTAGAGGGCAGCCTACCAGTGAAGTTAGAAACAAGCTGGCCCACATCTGTGCAATAATGTGACATGCGATCGATAGTAATCTAAATTCAGCTCTTAGCATTATGACACCAACTCAAACATGGTGCCAAATTTTTTCAAAGAATCAATGTATTAATTTTCAATTTGAAAATGGGCTCTTAAAATACAGGATTTCCCCTTCTAAAAACCAAGTCTGTGAAAGCCCTGGAAAATTCTTGAAGTTTCTCATCTTTACTATTTTCACAGCTCACTTTTATTGTGCTATTATTTTCTCATATTCTTCGACCTCCTTTTGGAAATATTAGATAATAATAAGACTTTCTTGCTACAGGTTTTATTTAGAAAACCCTGTAAGAAAAATGCAGCATGAAAGTAAACATAGAAGACTCATCCTTTTGGAAACTCTACAAAATGATAAATATTTTTTAATATTTACACTACACTGAAAGATTCTTCTGGGCAACTATACAATGTCAATATTTATCTAAAGATTAGAACCACAAAATGAAATGTGTGAGACCTCAATCGCCTATACAGTGAAGATGTTTTTAATAAAACATTAAACATCATGTCCTCCCCTTCCACTGTACGAGCCAAGTTCAATTTCAGTACAGTGAAGCCCACACAAGAGCACTCATTCACAAACACACACACACACACACACACACACACACACTAGTTGCCTGGGTAACACTGTCTTATTAAATAGACAGTGTAGCTGAGGTATTTATTATTTATGTTTTGTGAGGAATGTCAACTATGCCATTTCAGTTGCTTAAGAGCTCTAATCACTCCTTTAGAAATACCCCACAAGAAGGAAAGGGAAGGGACAAGCATGTGGATACTCTATTTCAAAACTCAAAAACTTTCAAAACGTACAATTATTCAGAATGAAAAAAGTGTGACTCAGGTGGCTCATGCATGGCTTGGTTTTTCATGAGCAATAGATGCACAAGATAGTGTCCAGTCTTCGTCATGCTACCTACCTTTGAACACACTGAGAACCCTCTCAAGGCTAGAGAACACGTCAGGGTTGCCAGAGAAAACATAAAACCCTTCATCCAAAGGCCTTTGACACAGAACAAAGGCAGTGTACGCACAGCAGACAAGTGTGCAAGCTTTATTCTGTCTACTGCATGTGACTCACACACAGGGTATGGCGCTGCTAGTTAAATACTTTGCAAACCTAGCCTCTGGTCTCGGCCAGTGTCACGGCTCTTCATTCAGTTAGCCAGATGAGACATTTCAGAGCTCTCTGAGACTCATTCCACTCTCAGCCTCTCACATCTAATGAGTACCCAACGTCTATGGCAATACCACCCTGAACGCTCCCGATCTTGTCTAATGAGTTCCCAAGTCCTGCTGGCTGAGCCTTGCCCATACAGCCAGAACTTGCCCCTTCTGTATATAGGGCAAGCTGTCACAGCCCTATCACATGTATATTTACTTCAGAAAATCCTATTTGGTGATGCCATCTTCATGTTAAAAACCAGCCCTCTACTGGTTCATGATAAATCAGTATATTCCAAACCCATTCATTGTTTTCTGTGCAGCAGACAGGAGGCTTCTTTACCTAGAGAAGGTGCTAAATGTCTAAGTGCTGAATTAAACCCAGCTGTTCTTTTTACTAAACTAGCAGTTAGTCCCAGTCATATTTAAGATGGCTGCCAAAGGGAAGGACCACTTCAGTTGTGCTACGAGGTCTACTCTATTCCTACTAAAAATGCCTTTCTGTCCCATGGGTGCAAATTGCAGTATCTTAGAGGGTTATTCCCACCTAAATACCTTGTTCAACTTTTTGTCACTCTTGTCCTACTCAGGGTCACAGTCTCCACCTGATGTTTCTCTTTTCACTCCAGCCATAAAGCAGAATCCCAAATAAAAAAAAAAAAATGCCCTCCATTGCCAATTAGTCTTCTTAGGGAGACTTTTATCTTAATACTTCAGGGGTTGCCAGGGACAGTGCCTACTTCAGGAACCCCCTCCACTGAGAAGTAAGAATTCGAGGCCCAATTGCTCAGCAGCCTCTGATAGCATTCACAGACAGTTTCTTTTAAATGTGTCCCATATCAGGGTTCAAACTGCTGATGGGCAGAGGTGAGATTATCTGTGGCTAGAAACTGTACTCCTTTTACAAATTATTTAAGTACTGAGTAAACAAGACAATGACATTTTAGAGGGGGAGAACAGGTCCTAAAGGTAGGGACCTTGTCCCAGGCCTTTCTTTTATCAGAGATGTGCTCTCAGGCAAATTATTTTACCTCTCAACACTTCAGTTATCTCATCTTTAAACTGAGCACAACACCTGCCCCACCTTAACCCATTATCACACCTGCCCTACAACCCAGAATTGTAATGCGCTGAAATGAGGCAATGTTTGTTGACATACTTTAGAAAATGTAAGCTCTATATAAATGCGTCTTTATTCTTAACACTCTTGACAAGGATCAATATATCCAATTAGTTCTGATGCAGGAGGACCTGGCAAGACAGCTTGAAAGGAAGACCTTCCCTTACACAAGGGCCCCATAAGAGCAGCTCACTGCTGGCAGCCCATCTTTCCCTTCGAGGATAAGGACAAGCACTACCTGGGAAGAGGTGTTTTGCACAGTAAACATGAGAAATGAATGATGGATGCATATCACCAATACCCTTCATAGAACAAGCCCTCCGGTTAAGGCTAGGAACAAGGACGGTTGATGCAAGAAAATATATTGTCCTCACTCTTCCATTTCTGCTAGAAAGAATTTGCATTTCAATAATAACGTGATAATGTCAAGCTATTCACAACATTTCAAAGCCTTCTCTTCGACACCTGGTGTGTTGGGGGAATCTGCTGAAGAGTTGGATGTGACTGTTTTCAACAGCGACAGCGGTGATGTTCTCTTTCTTCTTGGGACAGGATGTGGTTGATAGTAACAGGGCTTGTGTTCTAGGCACAGCAAAAAGGGACACAAAAGCTCCACCCTCTGAGATATCCCTGGAGAATTAATTAATCAGCATATTCAAGATGTTCAACTTCCCCTCATCACAAATGAGAGGAAACACCTTGTATATAAAAGTTGATTTTTAATAGAAAATGTCCTGGACTCTGAACATCACTTAAAAAAAAACGTATCCTAGGGCCAGGGAGGTGACTTGGCCAGTAAAAAGCTCTCCCTGTACAAGCCTGACCACATGTATTTAATCCAAGTCTATGTAAAAAGCCAGATGTATGTGTGTGGCAAGCATCGACTGGGAGCTCATGGGCCAACTAGCCTAGAGTAGGCATCAACATGATAGAAACAAGACTCTGCCTCAAAACAAGGTGGAAAGAGGAAACCACACTCCTAAAATGTCTTCTGACCTCCACAAGCCCACCCAGCACACATGTGATGGATTGCAGGTATGCACATACACACACAAAAATAATAATAAGTTTAAAAAATTGAAAAACTCAAAATATATATTACCTTTTCTCTTGGCTATGTACAAAACGCCTCTGCTCTTTTCACTTCTGACACCTCTCCTCTGGTCAAACATGGATCACACCACAGAACTTTTCTAGTAAACCCAATACCGTGCTGCAAGCTGTGGGAGATGGCTCTGAAAATTACCTTGGGCAATCACTATTCTAGAACACAGAATAGTGGATATTACAAATCAATTCAATTTTGGTAATTTCTCATTAAGATGCCTACAGATGGGTAAGTCTAATTGTAAAAGCTCAGCATTTATAATTCATAAGCACAAATTATGCTAAACTAGATAGGGCTATATGTCATTAAGGTTTCACATAAGCTACAGAATGATTGTTCAGACCGAAATTTAATTCATAAGTTGGCATTTATATATTATATCTAACTTTTATTAGGCTCTCTAGTTAAAAGTTGAATGTAAATAGCACATTAACATTTATAATTCAGTTTCTTGTTATCTGTTGTAAAACTCAGGACACAGAAAAACACTTTTAAGCAAAAGTTAGAGCCTGTTTCTGACACAGTTTTCAAAGTACCCTGATATGTTTAGCCCTAACTAAAGGGGCTTTGAAGTAAACGAAATGAACCACTCTATGTCCCATTTTAGTCTTTGGAAGAAATAATCTTGAATCCAGAATGGAGCCAGTAAATATCAGAAGATGGGATAGATAAACTGTTAAAAGGAAAGGTGGTTGCTCTACAGATCCAAAGGCTCTGCCACTTAACAGCATTCCAGCCATCTGGAATATTCCTATCTTTACTTGGCCTCTCTGGTGAGAAGGCAGGATTATTCTCTCCCTCACAATAAGAATCCAGTGTGGTTGTTTTCCCTAGCAGGTCAACGAGCACATGCTCACAGCCCTGCTTTGAGAAATGTTCTACCTAAAATCGGTTGCCCAGCCCCCACCACCACTATTGGTGATCATCAAACTTGCTTCAAATCCACTTTGTGTTTGACTGATACCCACACAGAAACCACAGAATATTTTTTTTTTTCTAAAAAGTGTATTGCAATACTACGGTTAACTGGATCCCCAGAGGTAGCCATAATCTTGTTACCACTGAAAGGGCGGTGAAATAAATTCACTAAAATACTTCTTTTAGAAACAATTTTTTGTAAATCTTTTCCTACTGTTCTCTTCCCATCCATCCCTACACACATGGATGTATCTGCATGAATGTGTGTACATGGGTGTATGCATATGTACCTGGGCTTGCGTGTGCCCACATGTGCAAACATGCACAGAATACGGCAGATTGAGCAAAAACATTTTCTTTCTCTGCTTCACCTTCTTCCCCAAACCAAGGTTCCATAGTACTGAATTTACAAAAGCATGATTTCCTTGCTTCTGGGAGATATACAAGGGGGAGGTACAGCAGGACTGATGGGTAATTATAACCTATGGATAAGGCAGGCAGACCACATGATCAAAAACTGATGTGACACTTAAAAGTGTTTCTCCACAAGGAATTCCGGTGCCCAGGAGCCAGGTGAAACCAGTAGCAATTATGGCCATGTTATCCTTTTCATTTACTTCATATTATTAGTCTCTGAAATCAATCATCTAGTGTGGTCGAGTAAGGGAGGTGTGTTTATAACAGGCTTGTGCATTCAAAATGCTTGTTCATCTTACACAGACATTTTGGCATGCTAGATCTGGGGAAATTTAAAACGGCTGCTTTGAAGCTCACTTTGAAATAAAAACTAGTCATTTTCCAGGGTGGTTTTGTTGTTGTTTGTTTGTTTGTTTTTAAGTAACTAATTTTCTAGATTAGCCCTATTTGTAACGAAGTTAAAGTTTGCTTCTTATGAATCTCCTGGATTTTGATATGCTGCTTTGCATGTCCGGAATTCAGCCCAATTTGCTTCTTTAAGTATAAGATTTTTTTTATTTTTTAATCTGCAAAGAAATCAAATGGCTTAGCTTGGACATGTTGCAGAAAGTCCACTAGAGAGATAAGAGCGAAGGCTTTAAGAAGCATAGTAGCATCTAAGGCCATACCACCCCGAACCTGCCGGATCTTGTCTGATCTAGGAAGAAGCATAGCAGCACGTGTTACACAGGGCCAAATTGGGTTAAAGATCGCCAGCTGTGGCCTGCCTCACAGAGGAGGCTTAGCCAGACTCACAGCCTTTGTCTTCCTCCTGCAGCAGTTGCTTCCTCCTAATCTTTTCTTGATGTAGCCACAAAAAAACACAACTAGAAAACTTTTCCTGACCAGCAACCCCAAAACAAAACACTAAAACAATAAAGACATGAAAAATGTCAATTAGTGAGAAAGCTGACACAGGCCTGGACACCACTGGTCCAAGGTCACCCTTTTGTTGTAAAAGACAACAATGGCCTCAAACACCTCAGTAATGAGTGTCAAACTTAAAAACAGTGAAGGTTAAACCTGAAGTAAAGTTCAAACCTTTACATTTCAAAGCCAAACACAAGGCATGACCCTTGTGATGTCATTGTACTAATTTAGCAATCTACAGTGCCCAAATCAAGCCGGGGGAGGTGAAATTTTCAGCAAAGTCATGAATACCTTTGTTTACCTCCTCATCTATGACTAGGCCATAATGAAAGTGACATCAGCCTTTGGACTGTAATGTTTTTCACTGAGGAATTTTTTCAAGACTGAGGAAGAGGCAAATCCTGGAGTAAATATCAGCTGGATGGCCACATAACAAGGTCCAGGGAGATGCTCTCAGAAGTTGCCTCTTTTAATCTAGCACTGAATTACACCAGAAGCGGCTTTCAGCTCCTTCCAGAGTGCCACTGCCAAAATAACTGCAAGGCTTGCAAGCCCTAGTATGTCTCAAATCTTTCCCAAGACACCCCAATACTAGCTGAGGCACTGAAACTATGGCAACTGAATAAGAAAGCAGCCGCCATGATTAATAGATGAAGACCCCGTGACAGTGTCTAGCTGGGACCATCATTCATGATGTGAGCAGAATTAGCACAGAATCCATCTCGAAAGCCATTAACAAGGATTCTTTCAAAAACCAACACACCACCATTCTGCTACACACACTGGAGTTGCAAAGGCTCTCGACAATTTAGTTTCTATTTCTCATTCACTATGTAAGGAAGAGACTCTGCTTAGTGACTCAGATACTGACTTGTTTTGAGAATAGTGAAAGGAAAGCTGCCGAGAAGGGTTTCCCACCTGGGTGCCTGAGGCCTAAGAACAAATGCATTCAAACTCCCAAATATGTGAATGAAATCACATGGCTCTCTGAGGTAGAAAGGAGGGAGGACAGAGACTGGGTCATCTGAGGATGTTTGCAGAATGTGCTAGTTCATGAAGCATTCCATTTGGGGACAGGAGCACAACCACAGTGCTCTGTCAGCTATGTCACTCAAGGGCATTAGGAGTCAGAGGAAGTAGTAGTAGAGATACTGTGGTACCAGTAAGAAGATGACTACTTTCCTTAGGAAAAAAAAATACCCAACAACAAAAGGAAAGGAGGACCCATCACAGACTGCTCATCTATAGAACTCCCACACAGCATCACACAGTAATTAACATATCCCTCCCTTTTCTCTTCTCTGGTCCATACTGATTTTTCTTCCAGGGATATGTTTTCACAGTATAAAATGACAGGTCCTGTCTTGAATTTTATCAAATCAAGTCATGGCAGAAGATTCGTCACTGAGAAGCACCTGGCCATGTTAAAAAGAAGTTCCACATCTGAAAGTGGTACCTATGTGGGTACCTATTGCTAATCATCCTTTCAAAATAATAGCCATCACAACAACTGCTTGGAAGGATGCAGCCAGCCCTTCAGTCTTTGGGGCATGTTAATTACTGGCTTGTCTCACTCTTCCCACCATCTCTCCACTTACAGAACTTGAGAGGCCTCCTTATCCCAGGGGCTGAAAAGAACTGATTCTTAGGGTTGGAGGTGTCCTGGAGGACACAAGGCAGGTAGAATCCTCAGGGAACTATAGTGATAGTATCAATTTATTTCTCCTTCTGTTGTATCTTTTAGAAATCATAGTTTTCTTACTGATAAGTCTTGTCCCCTGACTCAAGTTCCCATTTGGTGGGAGGGTATGGGCCAGTATAATAAGTGTCAGACTCTGTTCCAGGCAGCCATTTCCCACTTGCAATGGAGAAGGTGGTCCTTTGCTTTTGCTTGAAGACCTCATTCTTCCAAACTTATTTCAAGTGTCGTCAGGGAAGAGTGACCTGGTCACCAAATGGCCACCCTGAAGGTAGTCTTGTAGACCCTGCAGGTGGAGCCTCCAGAAGTGCTTTAGGCAGCCAAGCTTTTCTTCTCCATATTTTCTCTTTGGGATTTGACTTACCCCTGAAGAGATGACCCTCAGATTCTAAATACAGTTATAAGTGGCAGTTAGTTATCCATTTAAAACAACCACCACCACAATCCCTTGGTCTCTGATCTTCCATACATCCCGGAGCTGTTTTGGTATTGTTACAGTTGTAAAGTGTTTTGCTTGTGTTCCCTTTTCCCTGTTTGGGGTGTGGTATTTCAACTTCCTAAGTTAGAAGAGGATGGTAGCTCCTCCTCCCCCTGGAGTAAATGGTTCTCAGGCTTCAACCCTGTAACCCTGTGGCTGGCTTGTGATGTGGCTGTTCCTTTAGAGTCCAAGGGTTGTTTCCTTTGTATCCTCCCTCTGTTTTACAGATCTGCAGCCATTTCCTTTTGTACTCTGGCCCCACAAAGCAGTATCAGCGGTTCTGAAATCAATTCCCGGGCCGTTTTCCATGACTGCAGTTACCCAAATAAAAGTAAGCCTTTGTATTAAATGAGCGCTCACATGTGCCAGGCATTGTGATAGTTGCAGGTGTTACCCTGCTTAGTCCTTCCAGCATCTACAACATTAACAGCATTCTCAAAATTTGCAAATGGAAACTGAGACAGAGGGGACAAAGTCATTCTATTTGTAAAGTGGCAAACACATATACTATATGTGTATATGTATGTACACACACAACACAGAGTGTATTGTGTTACCAAACCTGACCTCAGAACTGTTTCTGCACCTGTTCAGAGCATTCCATGCAGCAGCCTAAACTTTTCCCAACCACAATGAATTTGCCCTTGTTACTGCAAACATGGAAGCTTCCTGCAGTTCTCCCGGTTTACCCTGACATATCTGTTCTACATTAATGTCCATGTTGACATTGATGCATATGGTTGCAGAATAATTTTGTTCCTTTTTTTCTTTTATACTGTCTGGCAGAGTGCCACTCTCATGACCTTGTCCCCGTAATGGTCATATTGAAAACAATCCTTACTTGATGAAGTTGACATTCTGATTGATACAGTTCCGATCCATACTGGATATGGACTATGGGTTTTTTGGCAATTTTCAGGAAATTTTTAATTTTCACAATGTGGTTTACATTCAAACTAGATCATCAGTGTACAATACTCATTTGCTGACAATGAATGGAAACAATATATGGTTTACATTATGCCACAGTCTAAGATAGAAAGAAGAATTGACATTAAAACTTTGCAAGTTAGACAGAGGCAGGCAGATCTCTGTGAGTTCAAGGCCAGCCTAGTCTACAGAGTGAGTTCCAGAACAACTAGGGCTATTAAACAGAGAAACCCTGCCTTGCCAAAAAACAAAAAACAAGCAAAAAGGTTCCCAAGTTTCTGGTGGTTATTTATGAAATATATTCACATTTCATACTATTCTGTCTTCGGTCTCACGGTGGAAAGAGTGGGCTTACAATTCATACAACTTACTTGAAATAATGCAGTCTCAGGGAAATAAAGTGTCTCATCTGAGAAAGTAGGAGCCTGGAGCGCAGGTCTTCTGGGTCTAGGCTCTTTATCAGTTCTTCTGGCACAGGGCAGAGGTTATCAAGCATATTACAGTCTCACCCATACACCAAAAAAACCAAATTATTGGGTAGGGACATTCAATAGCCAGTGTCAGAATGTTGAGCAAATGAGACCAGAGTCAAAAGCTCAGTCTCCATAAATGATGGCTACTTCAGAGCTCCATTTCTTGGCAAGTTGATTTTCCCTCATTCATTTCCCTCCAGATATAACCAGGTGTCTCACAGATGTGTGCTCTTGGCCCTAGAAGGGGACTGGGTAACAGCCTGTGGGAATGAGCAGACTCCAATCCCTTACCAAGACTAGAAAAACAACACACTGTGAATATCCCACAAATAGTAGATGAAAAATCATGCCTACATACATGGAAGATAGCAGACACATGCAGGAAGGAAGCACCTCAATCAAGACAGAAGAAAAAGCAAGGCAGAAAAAGACATAATACTTAGACTACTTATCTACAAAAAGATGCCCTCTTTATTCAGTCAACAAACACTTGATAGAAGACTTGTGATGGACTGGGCAGGTTTGTTTTGTTTTGGTTTTGGTTTTTTTTTTTTTTTTTGGAGGGAGGCAGGGTGGAGATAATATAGTGAATAAAACATAAAGGCTCTCATTCTTTTGGTATTATGTTCTAGAGAACAGCAGAAAATAAACAAGGATAACAGAGTTTGTTGGACTGTGAAGGGAATAAAATGAGGCCTACAAGAGGACTGGACTTCATGTCCAGTGATGGAGTCAATCAGGTGTATGTATAGAAAGCCTTTGCTGAGAAAGTAGTATTTGGGTAAATGTCTGTTAGGAGGTGAGGAGCAAATCATGCAGATATCTGGGGAAAGAGCTTCCCCAATCCCACCCCACCCCTGAAGCCTGGACAAAAGACCCCAAGGAGGACCTCTAAGAGTGCACACCTCCACATGCAGTTAACTTCAAGGAGCTGTGGAAGCCAAGGAGAGGGCAAACTGTAGATCAGGTGCCAGAGGAAGGACTTAAGCTTTTAGTAGAAAAAGATGGGTTAGCAGAGCTAGCATAGGAATGCCTTTACTTTTAACTATTGCTGTGTTTTAGCTGGCTGTGTTGAGAAAAGTTGATAAGAGCCAAAAGCAGAGGTAGGACAACTAACTGGGATGCTGGCACAATACCCAGCAGAGAAGGACTATGTCAGGGGCAGGGAGGTGGAAGACCAGGATGGAGTGTCTGTGCCTTCTGGAGGTGGAGTATAGCACTGTAACTGGCACATGATATGAAAGAAGCAGGAGCTGAGGATAATGTTTAAGCTCTGGGGCCTGAGAAATTCATGGAATTAACATGGTGGAGATGATGAAGAAAACTAATGTAGGGTAGAATGAGCCAGAATATGGCTTTTGAACATGTTAGATTTGAGAGATCTATTAGGTTCAAGAAGAGCTACCTACCCAGTGTGGCCTGGCTACTTACTATCCTGGTCTGGGAGAAGTCTGGGTAAAGAGGCTATGAGTAGAGTGTACTGGTAGTGGAATATGGCATTGCATGAGTGTAATTGCAATTATTCTAATAAAAATGTCTGCAAGAGTTCATCTGTTTCACAAAGCAAGATGCCCTTGTGTATAGACCACACTGTAATAGTCCCATGCTGAGTAGTCCTGAACTCTCTTCTCCCTTGAGGTTTGTGGGTATGACATCTTACTTGCCCATTTCAAAGGGATTAAATGCCTCCCTCCCTTCTCTACCTTACCATATCCCCAAGAGGCAGCCATGTGGTTGCCAGAGAGAATAGCTCAGTTACTGTTGCAGTACGTTTTAAGGCAAATGAGAAAAGTCTTCACTCTGAAATAGAAATATCTCAGAGCTATTTGGCTTTAGGATACCCTAAGAGAAGGGGGGTTGAGACCGTGGGAAGTGAGGGGGGAGGCACAGCAGGATGGGCCATGCTTCACCTTCAGCTGGCACTAACATAGGTTCTATAACACACGGCTCTTAAATAAGTATATCAAAAAGCATCAGCTCTGGGAGTAGGACAAGAAACTGTCTTAACCTTCAGGAAGGTGTGGCAGGGAGGGGCAGTGCAAGATAGACTTTACATGGAGGGAAATGGCAGGTGTCTAATTAAAGCATTTCAATTAGTTTGGCTTGTTCTGTGATTCCCTTTGTGTAAACAAATTAGATGGGAGAATATACTAGCTCTGCAAAACTAGTTCTAAAAAGTCCTTTCATTCCATCAACACCTCTCTATACTACTCTGAAGAGAACTAAACTATAATATATTGTGTCATACACAAACTTCCTTATGCAAAACAGTATTTTCCCCCATTTCACATGAAAGTGCAATTACCCATTCACTTCCAAAGCATAGGTGCTTATTGTAAATTTAGTACAAGTCTTGAAAACCTGGATGCTTTATTTTTGTTCAATGTTAACAGCCTGTGTAACTCTTGCCATCCTTATTTAACACACTCAGTTTCACTGGTGCAATGATTCACGCCTCCTCAAAATGTAAATGTTCTCCTTTTTTTTAAATGATAGCAAAAGCATTACTAGTGCATAGAAAGAACTAGAGGGGTGTGTATTTGTGTGCAAAGGGTAACCCTTATTATCACTTTGTCACAACGACTCACTTGAAAGCATAGGCTGTTTTCACTACAGGAAAGATAAACCTGCCTGCTGGACAAGAAAGGAGTGAACATGTGTGAGCAGTTCATTCATCCTTGTATTCATTCATCAGTCACTTGAGTGTCCTACACAAAGTCATCTGTATTCTTACCCTATTTAAATTTAGGTGTTTTGTCCAACACATACTCTTCAGGCGATCCCAAAGGTAATGATTTAGGGTGTCTGGGAAACATTCATATATGCAGGCTGCATGCATTCTTGGGGATGTGGTGATTTCTAAACGATTATAGCTGTAAATCATAACACATGAGGGAGACCATCACTCCCAATCACAGCAAATAAGAAATACGAATACAATATTTCTTTACTTCAAATGAATTTAAAGACCCCCTAACAAAATCGAGCTATCAAATCTGTTGCTCATTCTTTTCCACTTAGATTGGCTTGCCAAGTCCTGCGTTCAAGAATGTACAAAACCAAAATAAAACCAAGACAGTATAGGTTACTTAAGATTCAAATAGAAGCTACTATATAAACAGAAATGGGTAAACCAAACTCAAACAGCTAGTGCAATTACATTTTTACAGACAGTTTAGGTTAATAGGGGGAGACACAGATCTGCCATTGTATTTGAGGCTAGGTTAATAATTAACTTTGGTGCCTGGAGTAGTTTAATAAAAGTTTATTGTAGAAGACTAAACGTGGAATTTATAAACCATACAAAATGCTTGCTATCTTGACTTCTGGTAGCTGTTTGGGTAAGGAGGAAAAAAAATGTGTACCGTTTTCATTCAAAAACTGAGCACAGGCGACTTTACCTTGGGGGGAGTAAGCTAATTAAAGGATTGATGTACCCTAAACCACTAACCCCCTGCCATCACAGTAGCAGATGGTGAATCTGACGCCAAAATATAAGTCCGCCAGAGGAAGGAAAGCCTAAATCAGCAGGATTAAGGAAAAACAAGGCAAAGATACTCGACCTCCCTACCCGAGAAAAGCATGAAAAACCAGAGCAGATTGGCATTAAATGACAGCTTTTTCTGAGATTCACAATAGAAGACTATAACTGAATTAAATGGCAAAGTTATGAATACAGTGTGTGTGTTTGCGCGTGCGTGTGTGTGTGAGTGTGTCCCCAGGTTCACCTGTATTTTAAGTCTTTCAAGGATCCCATTCAGTAGTAACTCGAATTTCATCCAGAGTAAATAGGGAGCGATCCCTCTGTGGCTGTGCTTGGTCACCACACTCTCGAGAAGGCAGCCACAATCGTTCTGCACAGTCTGAGGCGGAACTGCCGGCAGGACTGCCTACTTCCCCACAGCCTGGAGGCCGCCGCTGGAAAAGCTCGCACAGGCTAGGAGGACAGCGCCTCCAATCGTTCCTCCCTCCTCCACTCCACCAACACCTGGCCCTGCTCCTCTCCTCCCTGGACATGTGCGAGCTGCAATGTCTTGCCACTGGCGCAGGAGGTACAGGATGCTGCACTTGGAGCTAGAGATTCCTGAGCCAGCGAGCCAGAGCCAGTGTCCACACATGCCCTCACAGCAGCTTCTGTCCGCCACTTGAGATCACATTAGCATCCCGAATTCGACAGTCCCAATCCCGGCCCCCCAGGCCTTCTCCATCTGCTTGAGATCCTAGTACAGCAAGTGCAGCGGGCCAGAGAAGGTGCTGTTCTCCAGTGGACAGGCAATCTAGCTCCTAGTCACATCCCAGTTATTCGCTCAATTAGCTCGGGGTCAGACTGAACGCTCTGAGCCCTCGTCTGGTGGTTCCAGCAGTCTTTAGCTGTCACAGAAACTTTCCAGAAGCGCTGGGTACGGGGCCCTGCACTGTAAAGGGGAGGAGGCGCTGGGAAAGGGGCGGCGAGCGAGCGGGAAAAATGTCGGGGTCCGGTTTCCGTTCCTGACACACGCACGATCCGGACAGCAGACTGACTGCTCAGGATCCTGGTCTATACCGTCTCCCTCCGTGGGGAGCTGAGAAAAACGAAGCGATGGGTAAAAGTGACACTGCCCACCCAGTAGGGTCACTAACAGGGAACTGCCCAGCTTGCTTCGGGCGCCCCACAGCTCCAGAGATAGAGCTCCAGGACACAACAAGCAGACAGGACACCCAACAATCTGCAGCCCGGCAGAGCTTTCATCAGAGTGGCAAGCCCAGTGCTATTTCTTGCCAGGTCTCCCCACCCTTCTCTCTCCCGGGGTACATCTTTTCTCGAGAGGGACAGCACAGGTCTTGGAGGAAGGCGCAGCAGGGGCCAGCCTTAGCGTGGATAGCTCAGTGCTTGAGAGAGACGCAGCTGCGACAAATGGTGCCCTGTTCGCTCGGGTGGGAGCTGAGGCAGGGGACAGGACCTAGGGCGGGGGCGCCGCGCCATACCAAGACACCGCTCCTAGGCACTTACTCCAGCTAACAAAGCCAGGAACCTCTCTCTGGTGCCAGCGGCGACTGAAGAGTGGATCCCACCAAGAGAGAGGGCGCGCAGATGCTCAGGGCCATTACAAGTTTCACGCACTCCACGGAGCCCAGCCCAGACCCCACACTGATAACAAAAGATCCTCATCTCTTCTCCACCGTCCCCGCACAACCATTTCTCCCACACCAGAACCAAAACCTGTGGCTGGACACAAACAGCTTTGTACTCCCCAAGCCTCTCCGGCCCTCGAGGGCAGGACCCCTTCCCTTCCCCAGCATTCGACACCAGGACCCGGCGCTTTTGAAAATCCCACCCTCCAGGGCCACTCTCCTCCCTACTGGCCCAAGAGTGAGCTCTTAGCCTCGGGTCATACACACACACACACACACACACACACACACACACACACACACACACACACACCGCTGGGCAGGACAGCCATCCGTTTGGTCTAGGTCCGGGGCGGCGCCGGTCTTGTGTGCGATCGGGTGGGGAAGCTCCTGACATGGAGCCCGGAGTCTCTGGGGCTCAGGACTGAAAAGAGCTGCAGGCAGGGCTTGGGGCTACTCCCCCAGGAAGGGACAACGTTCGGGAGACAGAGACATAAGACCAAATACAACACAGGCTCTACAAAGCCCACAACGCGCACCTGGGGTAACCCCAGGACCCTCGCCCTAGCCCGGATCCAGGAGGTGGGGCGCTCAGGGACGCTAGGGCCATACCTTTTCGGTGCATCGACGGGCAGGCGGCCGCGGCTCGGAGCGGACTGGCACGGCGTGTATCCCATTTAGTAATCCATTATCGAGAAGATCTCTCTGGGCCTTGAGCTGCGCTCTTTCCTTCGCAAGCCTTTGTCATTCCTACATGTGTGCTTGTCTCTTTGGGGGCAACAGTCACGGCGATTACTTTCTAGGATGCAAGCGAGCTGTGTTCATCTCCAATGGCAGAAGAGGACGGGAGGGGAAGGCAAAAAAAAAAAAATTGAAAAAGGGAAAAGAAAAGAAAAAGGAAAAAAAAAACAGAGGAAGAAAAGCCAGCGAGAACCAGGGCAAATGTTCAAGAAACTCTTTTCCAAATCCGAATTCCACTTGGATTCACTTCTGAGCCCCCTCAGCGGTGCCAGCGCCCATTAACTAGTCATTTCAGGGCGGGGGGCGGGGTGGGGGTTGAGGAAGAGGTGCAGGGTTCTGGCCGGCTCTGCAACCCCGAGCTCAGTGTCCCGGGTGTGGCGACGCTGGCCGCGGCCGCACGCTCCTAGGCGGGCATCTCGGGCAGTCGGCACCGCGGAGAAGCGCCTGTGCTGCGTCCCGAGCGCCTAGGCAGCCGAGTGCGTGGGGAGCGGAGTTGGCTGCAGCCTCACCCCGTGCGGCTCACTACTCCAGTGTCACCGGAGAGGCCGACGCTCCGGGCGGAGCCAAGTCCCGGACTGGATTACACAGAGAGGACTCTCCTCCAGCAACCCCGCCTCCCTGGGCTGGCGTCTCCGACCCGAAGGAGAGCTGTGGTGTGTGTGCGAGAGGGAGGGAGAGGGATGGAGACAGTGCGAATAAGCCAAAGGAAAGGGAGACTTGACGCCGCGTGGCTGCAGGTAGAGCTTTGGACTGAGTCGCCAGCACCGCTTCTAACCACCTCAATTCTCCGCCCCGGGGCGCGCACCAAGGAGGTCCCGGCAGGGGCGACTCCAGGAGAAGCCCAGCCCTCAGCCCTCGTCTCCCCACCCCCACAACTGCTCTAGCAAGAGAAGGGGGAAAAAAGAGGGTGGGGGGAGAGAAGAAAAAGAAAAGAAAGCCCAGACAGCATTGCTGAGCCCTGCCAAATCAGAAAAATAAATAAAAATAGACAGTGAGGAGCGAGTTACAAGAAAGAGTTTGTCCATCGATTTTCTTAAATGGAAAAGTTTTAAAGGGACGGCGAACCTTTCTATTTCTGATTACTGTATCAGGAGGTAGATTCTGGAAGTGATGGACCTTCTTCCTGCCCGGATGAATTGGATACAAGACTGTGTGGCTAAAATTAGTTTCTCGCACGCACTCGTTTATAGCACACGTTAAATAAACATATAAACTACGGTGCTGAGAACGTGGTTAACGACCGCGATCGGCTTGAAAACGTCTTAGTTTCAAAGTCCGTCTTAGAGCATTTACTTAGAAATGAGTAAACTTTAGAAATAAGACTTAAATAATGCCAAAGTGAATCCAGCAGCTTCTTGGAAAAGGAAAATCGCAACTATTTCCAAGGCTCTATTGTTATGAGAGCATGAAGAATGGCAGGCACGGCCTCTCTCCACTGCTTGAACTCACAATAGCAAAGAAGTCTTGCAGTTTATAGGCTTGTGCCAACTGGTCAGGCCACACCACAGTCCCCTCCCCCAGCCGCGGCGCTCTCACAGCCTCGCCGGTTGCTCCCCGCAAGCAACTGCGCGCCTGGGCTGCTGCTCCCAGAGTAGATTTCGCAGATGGTGCCCACTGAGGCCTTCAAAGAAAGTAACGCTGGGTGGCCAAGCAGTTCCCGGAGCAATTTCTACTGCACATTAGGTCGGTGGAGAAAAGCAACTGGGAAGGAGGTTCGGAGTCTCAGACCCAGGTTGGCTGAGGAACTTCAGATTAGAAATTGTACCTGTTCCCTAATTCGGGGCTAGTGACACTAAATCCACGTTCCCTGTATTCCATTTCAGCATGTGCAAAAATCTGCTTGTAGGTGCTCTGGAAAGAAAAAACGAATACGTGACAATGTCCTCCGCATCTCCCCCGCCCTCTGGCTTTTTTTTTTTTTTTTTTTTTTTTCCCCTCTAACAAACCACCTGGGGAAAGGGTGGGAAGAATGATTAAAGGAGAAAATCACTTTTGCTGTTCTCCAAAACTACCAGCAGGGGCCGCTATCCCCACCCTTCCTAGGCCAGCAAAAGTCGATAGATCCCGGGTGGTGGGGGGCGCGGCCCTAGGTGCGCGCGCAGCGCCCGCGGCTCTGGGCGCGACTCTGGAAGAAGACTGGGCAAGGGAGGTGGTGGCCGGCTTGCTCCGGCTCTCAAGGCTTGGGTGGGAGCTACCTCCCAGTGTCGCCCTGCTAGCCCTGGGGCTTGGTGGGACAGGCTCCCACGGCGGAGATATCTCTGACACACATATTTAGGCGGGCGATGGGCAGATGCAGTGGCGGTCGTCCTTCGTCCGGTATCTTCACCCCGCGCGGGTCGCCAAGGCTCCCTCTTCGCTCCCCACCGCTGATTTACATGCTAATTATGTCTGGGAAAAGTTCTTTAATTGGCAGAATTAGGCAGAGCAAACGAATTGTTTCACAGACTGAACCAAATTAATTCCGGTTTAGCTCCTTCCCTTGGAGAAACAAACAATTAAGCTGTCTTGTTTGCTTTATGGATATATTGGAAGTGCCCCACATCGCGTTTCAAGATATTGTTTAAAGGGTAATTATTTTCAATATTAATACTTGCATGTTTAACTTGTAGTATCACTGAGCCAAGAGGAGGGAGATTAAATTTACCTAATTTTAAAGTGTGGGATACAAGAGGGAAAGACTTTGAATTTACTTTTGACGGTAAAGAAATACCACCCAGAATCTCGCTGGCAATTATTAGACCCTAAAATCTCAGTATCCAATTAGGCGCCCGATGTCCTGAACACGTGGTACTACTTTTATACCTGCTAGAGAAAAGCTGCTCCAGGAACCAGGAAGAAAAGTCAACCGCTAGATACCTCATGATGCAGCCTCAGGCTCTCTCAAAATCCTGATTTAACTTTTCAGCAAAGTCGCTGCCCCTCCAAAGCTCTTGCAGTCTTCAGTTTACCCTGCTAGTCAGTGAGAGTGAAGAATCACAGAAGGTTAGAACTTGAAAACTTAGCTGGTTTTGCGGTTTAGTAGCATGGCTGAGGGGTGTTTCAGGAAGCCACCCGGGGTTAGGCAACATATTAGTTGGTCATCTTGGCGAATCCCTTATCTTTTTAGAGCTGCAGTTGACCTACCTGTCCCTGGGCTTGGTAACTTACTCACTTCCCAGGAATGTTGTGGATTAACCAGTGTGAATGGATGGAGAATCTAGGACACTAACTTCCTGGTAAGCATTAACAAGCATCTGTCATCCTCCCCATGAGTCCTAAGGTCACATTTTACAAGGGTCATATGGAGGCCCAGAGGAAAGAGGTGGCTTCCCTTGTGTCAAGAATTAGGTCAGGGCTGGAAGCTACCTTTAAGATTCCCAACAATAGGAGATACTACATGACAGCATCCACTTCCCTCAAATCACCTAAAATGGTGTGTGTGGGGAGTATAAAATAAGGCTAAAAAGGCTAAGTTCACCCATCCCTTTAAAGAGCACATCTAGGCATTTGATGAGACCCTCTGCTTTAAAATAGAAAGCCAGCCGGGCAGTGGTGGTGCACACCTTTAATCCCAGCACTCAGGAGGCAGAGGCAGTTGGATCTCTGTGAGTTCAAGGCCAGTCTAGTCTACAAAGCAAGTTCCAGGACAGCCAGGACTGTTACACAGAGAAACCCTGTCTTGAAACAACCCCTCCCCCCCAAAAGTTGATAAATAAACAAATAAATAAGATAAAAGGTCTGGGGGGAAGGGCTGCTGGCATTCTGATTAGTTCCCTGTGGATATGAAATCCTGGAGGACTCTGGAGAGCCTGGAGTGGGGGGATCTCACTCACAAGCAGAAACTTGTCTGTATCCTATGAATCTTACTCAAATTCCTTTTCTATTTAAATCAGTAGTTTCAAAATCCGTTTGCTATTGGAACTACCAAGGAGTGTCTTAAAGCATACAACTGATGTCAAGGATGGGCCCTGGGCATCGATATTTGTGGAAGCTTCCCAGGCGATTCTAATGCAGCTTCAGAGAACCACAGTCACAAAGCATCCTGGGCATGTTCAGCAACATTGCTTTCTCCAGCACACTCTCTCTCTCTCCTCTTCTCTCTGGCCCTCTCTCCCTCTTCCTATCACCCCCTCTCTATAGTTCCTTGGCTGTTCTGTCAACACCTAATTGACACTCATTAGCCAGCCCTGAATTATAGTAAAATCAGCCTTCTCTCTTCTTGCACTGGACAGCTGTCTTATAATTATAATGATTAACCTTGACTGTCAATAGGATGGAACCTAGAATTAAGAGACAAACCTTTAGACAGGTCTGTGAGGATGCCTTCCTAAAGTTGACTCATATATGAACAGCTCTGAGGAGAAAACAGGGTCATTTACCTGCCTCTCTTTGCCTATTGATGGTAAGTGCATCTGTTTGCTGTTGCTGCTGCTGCTTCAGTAACATTAGTCCCAGCATCCCCAGCCTTCCCACATGGATGAAGAACCAGAAGCTCTCCAGGAACCATCCAGGCCTTCAGGACTCAGATTGGGATGGCCTAGGCTTCCAGGTTGGCCATGATTGGATTACTATTGTGCAACATATTGGGATATGTTTGCTTCTGTCCTCATTTCTCAAGAGCCTTCTCTTATGTGAGGAAGTATTTCTCCCCATATAAAGTCAGTCCCTTCCCATGTTCTCTATAGTTGGCCCATTCTCAGAAATTCTGCCCTTTCTACATCTTCTCATGAATATGTAAGCAACATTGTCTTCAACCAAGCCCTCCTTGGGCCCCCTATTCTTTTAAGGCCACCTGTGCTTTCCTCTCCTCCAAAACCAAGTGTCACTAAAGATGGTCAACAATTGATCACCTTGTCTATCTGCTCATTTGTTCCTTTGGTGTCTGTTTCTAAGAACCCATCAATAAGGCTTTTCTTAACTTCTTCAGTTGCATCCAATGCACTGGGTATTTTAAGGTTTTTTATTTGAGTTCTCAGCAGAATGAAGACAATTATTTCTCCTCTTGTGAAGCACTTTCTGCTCCTGACTTCTGTGACATACTGCCCATCTCCTACTTCCCTTTCCTTAAAAAAAACGCTTACAGTAAATCAAAAAATGTGGAATTATAACTAACATCAATTTTTATCACTCAGAGTTAATAATTGTCATATTTGTTTCCCTTCTTTTTTTCTTCTTTTCTTTTCTTTAGAAATAAGACATGGTTATGTAGCTTAATTTTCTGGCAGGAGAGATGGTTCAGAGGCTAATGGTGCTTGCTGTTCTTTCAGAAGACCCAGGTTTGGTTCCCAGCATCCATATGGCAAAGTGTGTGTGTGTGTGTGTGTGTGTGTGTGTGTGTGTGTGTGTGTGTGTGTACACATGCGCCCAGATGCACATACACTCTCTCATGTGCACACCTCATTATTCATTCATTCTCAAAGGACTTTCATAGAACATATCCTACATCACGGCCAGAGATAGGATCCTGTGCAATGGTGTGTTGAGAGCTTCTCTTTCCTGCTTGATTAGAAGCCTTGAGCCCTAGGACAGTCTCTGAGTTCTGCTCTTAGCTCCAGCACCTAGAAGACGGCAAGGACTCCATTCATAAAGAAAGGGATGAACTAGTAAAAGCAGTCAAGTTCTTTTTCAAGGATCCCATACTATAAGGAATCAATCACTGGGCAAAAGAACAGCACTTAAAAATGAAAAAGAAAAAAGAAAAGAAAAAAGAAACACTAGAAACCAATTACCCCCTCTTAATTTTGTGATTCCAGATCTAATGACAAATAAAGGCCACCCATGACACATAACTGCCACCTTACAGTGTCTGACATTTTCCAGCAAAGAAAAAAAGACCTTAGAGTAAGTATGACGGGATGCTTGGGAATAGGGAGCAACTTAACTCTAAGGGATCCATGGGCAGGAGGTGAGGCTTGGATTTGAGTCCACTGGGTGTGATGCAAGTGGGGTTTGCAAACAGTGATTTACTGTCTGCCCTTCTGTGAATAGCTGGACCCTGATGCCTCCCCCAGTGCATAACAATCACTCCACTGTATCACAGCAAAGCCTTCCTCTCTTCCCTTCACATATCAAATTATTGTTTCCAAGATTAAGAGAATGGTAGATCAGAAATAAGATAATGAACAATGCATGTTAAGTAAACCAGAACTCACAACTCTATTTTTTTTCTCTCTCTCTCACAAAAGCCCTTTAAATGCAGTTGAATTTGTTTGTTATACCATACAGAGCTAGGGTTGTCTTTGGCTTTTTCTTTTTTGCAGCCTAACCTTGTAATCGCTTTTCTTCCTAATATTTAGTCTTAATGGTATCTACTTGGATATGAGTTTGTTTAAACATGTAATTACCTAAATGTAATTTATCCTACTCAAAATTAGATCAATTGACTGATTGAATACCACTTTCTAATTTGCCATTTGGCCAGAGGAATGATGAAAATTAAAATACACTCATTTATGAGACACACTTCAAGGCCTTTGCTTCACAGAAGCCCAGCTAGAAAAGGGGATTATGCTGGCTCATACATGATCAGAGGACAACGTATGCTTCAGGTTGTGCCAGTTTTACTTTTTACACTAGAAAACTGTATAGATACCAACTGAGAGATGTTTCCAGGCTGTTTTTGATGAATATGTATTTAAGAGCCATTTCATAACCAGAGAAATGGTGACAATATGGTGTTACCTTTGCATTAGCATGAAAACTGTAAGACAGGAGCTAGCTGCTTCAAACATCTATACCTATGGTGGATAGTTGTGGGCAACAACAATGAGTACACTTAAAAAATGGTATGCTTGGAACCAATAAGATGACTCAGCAAGTAAGGGCATCCTCAGCCAAACCTACTAAGGGGAGTTCAATCCCCTGAAGGCACAATAGTGGAAAGAAAGAACTGACTCCCAAAATTGTTTTTTGGTATCCACCCATGTGTCCACAGACGCTTATTCACACATACAGATAAATACATGTAATTAAAAAAAATGTTGGCTTTGGATCTCAGCTAAGCTATAAAAATAATACTATTGAATATATAATCAGATGCAAAAATATCCTATATGCAGATGACTATAAAATAGAATGTTTTCATTAACTTTACTTGAGATTTTGTACTTGGGACAAGTCTCTAGTTAATTGTTCTAGAAAACACTGCCAACATTTAACCAGCTAGATCGATGAAGAGTTTCCAGGTGTAACCAGTAGGCTGAAGTGAGTGGAACCAATGCTATGTAACCCTGTACACCCAGAGACTCAGATGATCCAGCCACTGGGACCTCCTTTCTGGTTTGTAAACCTCTCCGTTAGACATTAATTGAAATGAGAATATTAAAGCTTAGCATCTGAACTGAAAATCTACATGCCTGTTTTCATCAAAGTTATTGTGTTGTGTGAGCTGTATTAGCGACGCATAAAAGAGCAAGGGCCTTACTCTCTCCTTTTCTTTCCCTGCTTCAAAGCAACTGAGTCACTTCCTTTTTTAAACAACCCCTTAAATAAAGCTTTTCTTTTAGTCAAGCTAACTTTTGAAAGTCCTTAGCCCATGCCTCTTCCTCGCTATTGTTCCCTCTGTTCAAATGTTTGCATTAGTATAGCCCATGCCTTGACTTTTCCTTTTTTGTTTTGTTATATTCCTTGCTTTGGGGAATTTCCCTCCTTGTTCCTTAATTTCTTAGTGAATGCATACCTTATTTTAGGGTTTGTTTTGTTTTGGTTAATTGCTATCTTTCTTCAAAATACAAGATACTAAGAACATTGCGTTCATGTACTAATATAGTCACTGTGGGCCAAGAATCACCCTGTTGTCTCTCAGCTCCTGCTAAGGCTCAGTGGAGTCCACACCCTGTCACTGAAGGATGCTGTCCTTTGGCTTCCCAGCCTAGAGAATTTGAGTCTTAGCCCCACACCATCTTACTCATTTGTTGCATACTCTTCACCAGCAAATTCTATGGCCTGTCTTTAAACTTGAACCAGAATTTTAGCATGCCTCCTTTCCATCATTGGATGGATCTATGCCACCACCATCTTTCGCAGCATGTTAACCTACAACCGCCTTGCTGACCTCACTTGCCCACCAGCGAATTCCCAATAGCAGTCAATATGACTCTTCAATTCATTCATTAAAATCATGTCCCCTCTCTGCTAAAACCATCAAGAATTTCTTTCTTGCTTCCTTCAAGGTAAAATCTACAGTCCATACTACCTGGCCTTTCTGTCAAATGTCTGACCTCATTACTTCCTCATTTCCCCCTTCTCACTCTATTTTGACCTTCCTGTGTCCTGCATCTATGCACCTAAGGCTTTTCCTCTCTCTTCCACAAATTCCATTTCCTTTGGGAGGCTTCCTTGTCTCCAGCAGGTCCTTACTGAAGGTCCCTGACTTGACAGAAAATAACAATCCCATCATTGATTCTTCTTCTACCATTCACCCTGTTGTAGCTTCCCTTGACATCTGACTTTATACTTATTTGCTTATTTGTTTACTATCTGTTTCCTGCTGGTCTGTCATGAGTTTCATAAGGTCAAACAAAATGATACTTGAGTTTGAGGTCAGCCTGGTCTATGTATATAGAGTTTCAGGACACCCCGGGCTACATATCCTGTCTCATAAAAACGAAAACAAAAGGACAAACAAACAAAAAACTGACTCTTTTCACTTGCTCTCATATCCCTGGCAATTACAGTAGTGAGTAACACATCCAGTATTTGTGATAACCTTTTGTTGAGCAAATGAGTGTGTAAACTTAACATCACATTTAATGCCTGTCACAATAAGGCCCAGGTAACATCTAAAGAAAGTACATAGCTTCAAGTCAACAAATCTGTCAACTATAGAGCTTTCTTGAATGTAATGTCTTGGTCTAATGTTAGCATAGACAATTTCAGTCTATTTTCAAAATAATACATTTTGCTTGGGAAAATGGCCGCTGTTTAGTAAGAGTAAGGATGGATGCTGTCAAGACTCAAGCAATTAGGACCCCAAAGTGGCATGGTGAGTACTTTGGATTATTAGACATGGTTGGTTTGTCAGAAGCATGGCTTTCTCTTGCTTCCTTCCAGGTCAGGTCAGCCACGGAAATGAAAATTCCTCTTCCCTAAATTGATTCAGGGAAATGAGGACCCCTCTTTGCCATAGCCAGTCATAAAACCTAGAAAAAAAAGTACTCTGGCTTCCTCTCTTTTTTGTGTGAAGTGGTCATAAAGTAATTCCCTAGCCTACCTTGCCTGCTAGTCACTCTAACACCTTATTAACTCAGGAGGAAAGAATGTCACACAGAGATCCCAAGAAGAATTGGAATAAATGGGCCCAGCTGGGTTTTCCCTTGGTCCATTATCCTTAGGTTGGAACTTTTTGTGCAGTCTCATTCTCCATCCCATACATTTCTCTGGACAAACCAAAACAATAGAGCTTTCTCTGGGCCTTTGTGTCTTTATTTCTGAAGTCTGCCCTGCCACATAAAACCAGTTAATGTCTTTCTTTTGCTAACCTGTCATTGTTATAAGTGTCGTAGGTAAGGGAAAATTTTTTTTTTTAAAGCTCACAGCTTTCTGCCCCCATGGGTACCTAAGAGAGGAGATTAAGAAGGAGGATGCTTACTATAGATGAGCAGGTAGGTCTTTTCTCTCTAGTTCAGCTGTTCTCAACCTATGTATGGGTCATGACTCCTTTGAGGTTGAACGACCCTTTCACAAAGGTCAGATATCACACATCCTGTATATTAGATATTTGCATTATGGTTCACAACAGTAGCAAAATTACAGTCATGAAGTAGCAATGAAAATAACTGTATGGTTTGGGTCACCACAACACGAGAGACTGTATTAAAGGGTTGCAGCATTAGGAAGGCTGAGAACCACTGTGCAAGTTGATGGCTGTTTCAGCCCTTTATGTGCTCAGATAGGAGTAGAAAGTTAGTGTTATAACCTCCACCCAGACATCTGTGTTAGTCAGTTGAGTGAAACAGGAACTTATTTTCTCAGTGGACTAGAGATGGGAAGTCAAGATAATACATATAGCCAGTGATAATGATTCAGCTGGGGACTCAACTCCTGGCCTACAGATCAGTATCTTCCTCCTGTGCCTCAAGGAGAAGGAGAAAGGAAGGAATGAAAGAAAAAAGAAAGAAATATGAGGAAGGGAAGAAGAAAAAGGAAGGACGACAACTATCTGGTAAAATACAGTCTGATTGGTGGGAAAGGTAGCATATGTAATAAAGGTGCACAGGATGAAGACCCAGAAAACACAGATGGCCTGAACTAACTGGGAGCCCTAGTGTTCGGAAATGCTCCATCTGAAATCTCTAGTGCTGCTCACAAAGAGTGCTTCAGACTGTAAACCAGGGAGCATGTTGTGGAAGCTTCATTGGGACATATACAGTATCGGCACTGGGTATCCCAGAATCTCCTAGATCCCTTTTGTAACTCAGGCTTGAGCCAGCCTGGCCTGTGTAAGGATCACTTTGGAATTATACTGGGTGTTGAATCAGCATACTGGTCACAAAGACATCGCTCAACTTCTTTTGACAATAAATTTGTCTCAAATACACACACACACACACACACACACACACACACACACACACACACACACGCACACCGCTAATAGAAAGTTAACTTGACAATGGCAGAGATTTTAATGAACAGAAAAATTCATCATAGCAGAACCCTGCAGAGTTGAAATTCTCTCCCACAATGGAAATTGTCTTAGAACCTTTGGAAGTCATTGGGCCACTTAGACATTAGAAAGACTCTAATATGCAACTATTTTCATTACCCCACTTCAACAGACAAAGCAAATGAGGCAAGTGGGTATTAAGGCAGCCTGGCCAAAGCTCAATGTCTGGAAGTGACTCAGGCCATCAGTGACCACTAGCTCCAACTGCAGTGTGTTAATACAGATGCAACAAGCTCCTCATATGGTCCCTTATTTTTGCTTTCTTGAAAATTATACAGAAGTCCAAAATATCTTTGTGGCACGTGGTGTTTAATGCTGCTGGTAATTTAACAGAACAGGAGTTGGTTCTGAATGCATCTAATGTTACAGCAAATCTTCCCTTAACACAGGGTCAGCAAATTGTCTACATTTGAATACAAGCTCATTCAACCAAAAACCAAATTATAGGAAAATTTTAATTATAAAAGAGATAAAAACAGGGGTTGATAATTAGATTTGTAGAAAAGATGATTGGCTCTTTGAGAGGGACCAGTGTTAAAGTAAGCTTTGATTCAAGTTTAATGTTTGACTTTGCTAAAATTTACACTGGCAACCTGTATTCATTTTGTGGAGAATGAGGGCACGCTAGGCCACTGGTTCTCAACCTGTGGGTCATGACTCCCTTTGAGGGATGGGAAGACCTTTTCATAGGAATCGCCAAAGACCATCAGAAAACAGTTATTGCATTCTGGTTCACAACGGTAGCAAAATTACAGTTATGAAGTAACAACAAAAACAATTGTATGGTTGGGGTCACCACAACATGTAAGGAACTTTATTAAAGGGTCACAGCATTAGGAAAGTTGAGAACTCCTTCCCTCAGCTTTGCCCTTCAGGTTGTTCCAGAGAGGCTGATGTGGTAGTGTTCACATGCAGCTTGATCCAAAAGCAGTGAGCTATGAGGAAGACTCTCCATCTCTGGAACGAGGTTCCAACAAGTCAGTTTTCCCCACTGGACAACTGGCAGTAGATTAAGAAAAAGATAATGTAAGCCCTTGTCTTGTAGCACTTTCAACACAATCCGAGGTCATGATATATCTAAAAACAAAAACAAAATATGAGACCTAAGTGTGTTAGAGAAAACAATTTCAACCTTGGGACAGAAGAGATCTTCTGAAGACATGGAAGGCAAAAGCTATAAAAGGAAAAGTATCAGAAATTTTGTTATTTCAAAAAATTAGCACTAAGTCCAAATATGCCATAGTTATAATAAGAAGGCTGGTGACAGTTTGGGAGGATGCATTTAGGACACAATTAAAAAAGGTTTAACATGTAGGAAGTCATAGAGACTGGATAAGTTGTTTTGCTTTGTTTTTTAATGCTAGGAATAAAATGAGCAAATGGCATAAAAAAGCAATACTTAGGAATGCTGTTGGCTAATACATAGCCTAGAACACACTGTACTGCAACATCACTCAGAAAAATACAGGTTTAAGCAGTAAGATAACTTTCTTTTTTATACTCATCAGATAGGCAAAGCATGCTCATGTTTGATAATATCAGTGTTGGCAAGGATGATCAAGGAGCCTCCTAGCAAGGTTCTGAGTCAGTTCAGCCATTTTGGGCAGCAATGGAGCAATCTCTATTAAAATTGATAATGTATATATTTTATGATCTCACTCTGAGAGACAATCAGATTTTACATTAAGTGGCATTGTGTGATTGCCTAATTGTTTGCAACTATAAAAGGAGTTTATACATGAATGTCTAGTAATATGTCAAATACTTAAAATAGTTAAGTCAATGTGGCAATCATGTTTTAGAATAGCATACAACAGTTAAAATTTAAAAAGGCATTTCAAAGAATAAAAATATCTTAAAAATATTTAAAATCAATAAAATATTTATACTGCTGTGAAAATTCACCAAGATAATATATATGCATAAATGTATATGTCTATATATATACACTATATATGTATATATATGAAATATATACACAGTATATATGTGTATACATTCATTCATCATACATATATATATGAAAGTCTACTCACAGGAAGATTTTTAAAAGCTCAGAGCAAAAATAACTTTCATAAAGTCTATGACTTTTTTTACCATTAGGAAAATCTGTACCTTAGAATGATAATAGAAGTCGTAATTGGAGAAGGTGTTCTTATGAACTAATATTTGGGTCCTCCCAAATACATCTATGCAGATTTGTTGTATAGCAGTTTCTGCCTAGGTGGAATGTTTCATTTTACAGGGAAATTTGTTAAGAAGTGGGATGTTCTAAAGTCAGGCTTGGTAATGCTCAGGAAGTAAACAGCCCAGAGTTTCACAAATACACAAAACTGACCAGATACTCGAGGCCCTCCCTCCTCAAGCATGTATAAGCAAGCAGTTAGGACTGACGACAGACATTCCTACACAGTTGCCTAGAAAAGGCTTTGGACAACTGAGCTACCTGCAAGAGACACTCTCCAAACTGTTGAGCTGCCTGCAGGCTGTGCTGTGTGCTCCAGGTTTTCAGCCTTTGTGAGCTGGCATGGAGTGAACTCTTGGGGATACAGTGGTTTTTGAGTCACTCCTGCTCCTGTAAGAAGCCGCTAAAACTCACTGGCTCACCACACTGAACTTTGGTGGTATCCTTACTGTGGCTGTCCTTGGCTCCCTACTTGGAGTTAATAGACATTTGTTCTTATCTTTCCAGAATAATGTCACATCCTAAGCCTTAACCCAAAAATGATTGCATTCGGAGTAAGGAAGTAATTCAATTTACTGAGGCCAGAAGAGATATAGGTGGAGCCAGATCCAATGGGATTATTGCCTTTATATTATGAAAATCTCTCTATATATCTTTTGATTCCTCTTCTTACAACATATGTACATATCAAGGAATGGACTCATGAAGATAAAATGAGAAGGCAGCTGTCTGGCTGTGGGTCAAAACAGGAGCCAAACCCTGTGGGAACCTTGATCTTACACTTTCCAATCTGCAGAAGTGTGAGAAAATAAATTTCTGTTGATTTAGGCACTTGGTCTGTGGAATTCTGTTATGGTGGCTTGAACAGGCTAATATAGGTGTCACAGAGGAATTTAGGCTGGGCTAAAATGATAGCTGTCATTTTCTCAGATTGTAGAAAGGGGATGTATTCACGTATTACTTATGTGGTTGACTTTTGCAAGTCAATTTTCTCTTCACTCTTCCTCTATAACCACCCTTTTCCCTTCCACCCACTCCTGACTGGGAAATATTAATCAAGGCACTGACAAACATCTACAGTATTTTCTGATCCTCCCAGTAATACTTTCCAAGAAGACAGCCCTTTGGGTCCAAGGCCAGACAGTAAATCCTGCCATAAACTCCCTAGAAATACCATGCATCTAACAGGAATCCCTGGAGGTCACACCAGTAGAGTAAGGGAGTGTGATTTGATAGGGAGGTTTATGGCAAGGAGCATTCACTTTCTCTTTCCACTAGAAATGGCTCCACTGAAAAAGTCATTATCATAGAATAGTATGTGATACGTTCTGTGTGTTATCTCAATATTGATGGTCAGTATTTACTGCTTCTTCAGTACATGGTGGGCACTTCCTAAACATTTTAGACATACCTCATCAATCTTTGAAACACTCCCTATGAAAGAAGTTGAGATAGTCTTTCTTTAATCATAGACATTTCTTGTTAAAATATTTGTTAGAATTCACTATTATGTCAATATTGTAAGAAATTAGAAGTGAAAGAACCTCTCCATTAGTCTCCTTCAAACCACATGACTGTTATTCTTAGAGACTCCTTTTAGAGATCTATCTATATTCTTACATGTGGTGGTCAGAAGAAGTCCTGAGTGGCTTTATTCCTGAGTGAATGTGTATTGTTGACAGGGACATGACCATGTCAAAGATCCTAGCCTCAGACACAAAGAAAAACAGAAATGCCTTCCCTTCCATGTGTGGATGTTAAGAGTATGTGCAGAAAATGTCCACCATAGCTTTCTCCCTGTGGGATGCTTACAGTCTAAAGGCTGCTCCCCCATGGAGACTGCTCCTACCAAGATTAGCTGAACCTATGTCCTGGACCCAACTGTATACCATAAACCCCATCTCCATCTTATCAGGTATAAAAAGCCTGCAAGCTTCTTCAGTTGTATGAAATAACCCCACATCCCTGTTTACATCACCATGGTGAGCTTCTGTGGTATTGTGGTTTCTCCATCAGAAATCTCAGACAGCTGGACTCCAGCCTTTCTGTGCATCTATCTGTCATTTCTCCTTTCCTTTGGCACCTCCACTCAGGTCCATCCCTGGAGCCTGCTGGATTTGGCACTTACACATTTTGTTTTATCAAAGGTTGTATATACTCTTGTAGATATTGGTTTCAACTTAGCATGCTTGTTATATACTCCTCATAATTGCCCTTTAATGAGTACTCAATATTTCATTCAATTGTTGTGCTATAATTTACTTATTTATTCCCTCGTGGTTGGCATCTAGACCATTTCCAACTTGTTAGCATAGATAATGTTGAATAGACACTTTTACACGCATGAATTTTTAAATTTGAGTTATTCCCCTGCAGTAACTCCTCAGGGGGATAACTGAGTCATCAAATATAAGCATATTTTAGACTATTGATCAAAGTTGATCAATAGCTTTCCAAAGTCTTATGCCCAACAATGATGCTAGCAGTCATGCATAGATATGCCAGTTTCATCGCAGCATTGTTGGCTTTGGCTAGCATCATTGCCAGACTTTTGTTGATGTAAAGATTTCAGAAGAATGTTCCTCAGAACTTCTGAGTCTTTTTGGTAGGAAAATCATGACGACACAGGAAAGGGCTCAGCATCCATTCCTTTTCTGCAGGAACAGCATCTGAACTCTTCTGCTTTAACATGCAAACTGACCATGGTCACATAGTCACTGGCAAATCTATCTCTGTACCTGTGCCTCTCTTCATCTCTTATTCTCTCTGCCTGTATATCCCCCTACCTCCTTCCCTCTCTTACTCATTTCTGTTTACTCTCCCATCCCCAGATCCCTATCCCCACACATACAGATGCTTTCACACATGGCAGAATGGATCTAACAACAGAAAAGCAAAGCTGGTAGACAACAGTAAGTCCTGTGACAGCCCTAGGGGCTGTAGATACAGCTGGATTTGATTCCTGATATCTTGGACTAGGGTTCACTAGAAAAAGTTAAATAACTTGGGATTAATAACAAAGGGTTGCCAGTCAAAGAGTCAAACAGAAGCTGAGCTCCAATCTGAGAGCAAGGCTCTGTCAACCCAGAAGGTTTGGTTTTTGGTTTCAAGTTTTTGTTCTTGACTTCTGTTTTCCCAAATAAAGGTTAACCAAGATGTCTACTTACTTGGAAGCCCCTCTTTCTGTTTCTCAGAAGATGCCCTCCAGTAGGTAGCCAATAGTTTTCAGTTCATAAACCAATAAGTCTGCCTTCTTGCTTAAGTCAATATGAGATACGTTATAGTTCAGTCTGTCGTGGAGGAAACCTCGAGGCAGCAAACTTGAGGCAGTTGGTCAGTGTGTTTATAGTCAGGAAGCAGAGAGTTGAGTGTTAGCACTCATTCACCTTTTTCTTTATGCTCAGTCCTCAATCCCTAGCCACTAAATGGTGCTGCCCACAATCCAGGTGGATCCTCCCCCCTCCATTAATCTAATCTAGATAATCCCTCACAGACCTCCCCAGAGGCTTATCGAGTGGGTGATTGTAGATCCCGTCAAGTTGACCATTAACTTGGGTTAATACTAGTTCCCAAGCCAGTACTATATGCAGCCAGTATACCATTCCTTGTATATGGATTAATAACATTATTTTAAGTGTTCTTATCTTATTATTTCATGTGTATGGCTATTTTGCTTACATGTGTGCCTGTGCCCATGTGCTTGAGGAGGCCAGAAGATATTGGATCTCCTGTATCTGATGTTATAGCTAGTTGTGAGGTGCCATGTGAATACTGGAAATTGAACCCAGGTCTACTGTAAGACTAGTTAGTACTCTAAGCCACAGGGCTATCTCTCCAGTCCCAAAACATCATTATATAATCTTGGGGTTGAAACTGGAGGAATTATCTCTTCTGAGCTCTGCCTACAGTGTTGTTGGCCCAAGTCAGTGTTGGTGTGAGCCACTACCTTCAGGACATACAGATCTGAAAATTAAAACAGGATGCAATCAGCAAATTTGCCACATGTAGGACAACATTTTAGAAAGTGCCAAGACGTTAATATTACCATGTCAACACTATAATAAGTAAATTAAACATTTGTACACTTTTGCCAAGGTTTTGAGAATAGATATAGTGTATTTAGATGTATTTCCACTCATTCCTTACCTATTAGGATGTATCATACCATTTTCATGTGCTTTTTCCCCAAGCCTAAGCAGAAACTTCAGCACAGGACCTAAATGCAGAGGGAGGTCTCCAGTGACTCACTGGATTCTAACTGGCTTTATTTAATTATGTTCCCCCCATCTTTAGATATTTCTGAAGTGTATTTATCGTAGAGAATCTGTTTTCTGTTCTATATGCCTTCTTACATTGATCAAGGAGGGGACTTTGAGTTTTTCATTAAATCCAATGAAAAGCCGCACCATTTGTGGACCTTCTGCCAAAGCCTCTCAGGGTCTTACTCCAGGCAAAATGACTAATGTCCGTCCACTAGACAGCCTTCTTTCTACCCAGATTTGCCCTGGGACAATGCAAAATCTGAATCCCTTCTAAATTACATAGAGGTCATGTTTTGAGGCTGTGTTTCTTTAACACTGACTTTCAGACAAATTGCTTTTCAAGGAGTTAGGTTCCTTTCCCCTGACACTGAGGATGCCTTCTGGACAGAGTGATTTTAAAGTTCCTCCATGTATGGTGATTCCTGAATGCACCTTCCGTTCCTTAGCACAATCTGAGAATTGAATCCTGAGGCTTAGTTCCTGCCTGACACTTCCTGCTTAGGCAGCATGACTCAAACACAATTAACATTCAGCCTTCTTTCTTTCTGTGTTAGAGACCCCAAGATTCTTCTCAGTGCCTCCTCCCTGTCACAATGAGTCTATTAGCAAAGTCTCTGTATTTGGTCTCTAAAATCTGTCACACCGTTCTCTCTTCTGTTTGACTGCCACTACCCTTGTTTTTCATTGTTCTACTGCAACAGTCTCCTAGCTAGTCTTTTGGAATCTGTTCTTGTTCCCTTCTAACTCACTATTCATACTGGGTACAGAATAAAGGCAAAGATTGCAACATATCACCTCATTTCATTATGCCATCTAGGAATTTGCTGACCTTAAATCTGTAAATCTTAAATCTTGTATTGTCTACAAGACTTACACAATCAGTCTAGACTTCCCTCTTTTATCATCTTCCATATTGTCTTCTCAGTGCTTAACATCTGAAACACATGAAAACCATTCAATAAATGCCTGTCTCTCCTCAAGTGATGAGAACTTAGTATACTCTGTATACTTATTTTTATATATCCATCATCCAATTAAAACAAAACTGTAGATTTATGGGCAGTGATGGCTCATACCTTTAATCACAACACTTAGGAGGCAGAAGTAGGCAGATCTCTGAGTTCAAGGTTAGCATGGTCTACAGAGCAAATTTCAGGACAACATGGACTATACAGAGAAATCCTGTCTTGAAAAACCAAAACCCAAAACAAACAAAAAACTCTGTAGAAACAAATACCTAAGTTTTTTGTCTGATTCTTTGTTCTATTATTGTCATTACAGTGCTGGTTTGTTGTTATGACTTGTTTGTAGGGCTGGGGATCAAACCCTGGGCCTGGTATGTGCCAGGAAAGTGCTAAATGCCCACATTATGGTTGCAGCTGCTCATCCTTTATTCTTAGTAGAATTAGGGTCATCAGAAATTACACAAAAGTTAGCAAAAACTTCCAGGTATGGTAGCACATTCTTTAATATACAGTACAGGGGAGGCAGAGGCAAGAGGAGCTCTTTGAGTTCAAGGCTATCCTGGTCTTCATATCATGTTCCAGGACATCAAGGTCTATATAGTGAGATCTTTGTCTCAAAACAAAAAACAAACTGAAGGGACCGGCTCCCCATTTCGGCAGCCATAACAGCTTGTCTGACCTTGTCTTAGTCACTAAGGTCAGATGCCTGCCCCTGTCGGCAGCCATAACAGCTGAACACATGCTTGTTTGACCTTGTCCTAGTCACTAGAAAGTCAGATCCCTGCCTCATGGCAAGGAACCAATCAGAAGTTAGCTGGTGGCGCTATGCTTTATGACTCTGGGTGTACTTTACGGACAAGTGCACAGCAATGATGCGCAGCGCATAGCAACTACCCTGGGAGGGCCTATGGGCCATAACAACCAATTGGCCAATCAACACAGGGCAAGCCCTCCAAGCCTGGAGGCACACCAATCCTGAACCTGTGCTTACCCTTAGACACTCCCCTTATGGCTTGGCAGCCGGTTCGAGGTGTCTTTGCGAGCCATCCGCCATGGCAGGTGGGTGAAAGACCCGAGCTAACATGGGGTTAACTCGTTAAAAAACAATAAAGCCTCATGCAGTTTGCATCAAGCTCTCGAATCTGCCTGGTGATTGGGATGACCGCAGTGGTGGCCTGGGACCCTGGATATCTGAGTTTTTCCAGGGGGTCTAACAAAACAAACAAAAAAACCCAAAGAAACAAAAGGACTGTCCAAAGCAGATTGATAGTGTACAGAATAATAAGTTTATATCAAAAGATATAATGTAAAATACATGAAAGAAAATTAAGTATATAGCATAATATCACCAACATAAAATTGTATGCAATCAGAACCACAATATGCATTTTGTAAGAGCATAAACAAAAACATACACATTAAATGTATTGGGATGGCTGCTCTAGCAAGGAGTGGGTAGACATAGGAAATAAAGTAGAAAAAAAATAGCTAAAACAAGAGGGAAAACGGTTGTTAAATGATGAATGGATTCTGCAAATGTAATGAGACTCTGCACTGGGTGAGCATAAAATTTTAAGGAATGGCTATATAAAAAAATGAAATGAGTTTATAAACATTCATTCATTAGTGTGTGTCCTGGTTGGTTTTGTTGTCAACCTGACACACCTGGGAAGAGGGAATGTCGGCTGAAGAATTGTCCCCATTAGATGGCCTGTAGAGGAGGGCCTAGTCTACTATGGATGATACTAGGATATACATGTAAGGAAACTTAGCAAGAACCTGGAAGCAAACCAGTAAATAGAATTCCTTGATAGTCC
Organism: Cricetulus griseus; assembly: GCF_003668045.3. NCBI lineage: Eukaryota > Metazoa > Chordata > Mammalia > Rodentia > Cricetidae > Cricetulus > Cricetulus griseus. Next base: position 190,713,950 of record NC_048595.1, on the reverse strand, counting down.
CTGCCACAGTTCCTGCCTTGAGGTCTTCCTGCCTTGCTTCCTTCAATAATGGACTGTGACCCATAAGCCAAATAAACCCTTCCCTCCTCCAAGTTGCTTTCAGTGTTTTAGCACAGCAACAGGGAGCACACTGGGTCAGCTGGGGATCCCCTCCAAGGTTGTTGAGAAGAAATGCGGGTGGGACCAGGGTTGTAATGCAAAAGACTCATAGCAGAGACCAGAAAAAAAAATCTTGATTCTCACTGTCACCAAATATTCCAAATAAGAGTTCAAAGTTGTTCCCAACCAAGTTGTAATATTCCTAGAAAAGTAGTTCCCAGATCCAGTTTTGCTGATCTCTAAGAAAGCTCTAGTCATGCCCTAAAATTCTTAAAGCAAAGTTTATTTTTAACTCACTTTAATTAGGGCAAGTAAATATATGTCATGCAGCACTTTAAAGAGAAAAATGGATGATCACATTTTATTAATGAATCTAGAGTGGGGAGTATTAGCTTACCACTCAACTCTGTATAAAACAATTAACATTTTTAGGCCATTAAAAAAATTCTGGGAGCAGGTAGATGGCTCAATGGATAAAGTCCTTGCCAAGCAAATGTGAGGTCAGTCTTCTGAACCTATAAAGATCTGGGCATGGTAGGGAGGGTCTCTAGTTCCAGTTCTTATACAGCAAGATGGGAGTGGAGAGAGGAGAATACCCCAGAAGACCACAAGTCTGCTGTCCTGGTGCTCACACTGGTGAGTACCACATCACCAACAAGAAGAGACCATGACTCTATCAAAGTTGAGAGGACTGACACCTGAGGTTGTGTTAGCATCACATGAGCACCCAATGTGAGCACATGGCACAGATTTACCCAAATGTGTACACACACACACACACACACACACACACACACACACACACACACACACACATGATTGGAGATCCTGAACAGAATTCAGTGAACAAAGAAAAGGAAAGCAAACAAACTGAAGTGAATCAATTAGGCTTACATTTCTGTGTTGTACGGAGGAAGGCTGTTCTCACTATCCTGGTCACAAGCATATACACACTGCATAGATTCAGTTAGGCAAATGGAATTCTGAAAACAAATGACTGCAACTTTCCCTCTGAGCTCTACCGTTTGGAAACTGCAGCTGTGGTTGCACAATTGATCATGAAATATTTATAAACTTCAGTGACGTGATTTCCAAACTTCATCAATGAAGCTCACATATCAATTTAATTGCAATCATAAACCCAACTTTAGCATCTGGATTGTCACAGCCTGGATTTCTTGATCAGGTTGGCAGACCCAGCATCTTCATCTCCCAATAGCAATGGTATTAACTGGGGATCAAGCTCCATTCATAAAATAGGACCAACATATTTTATCATTAGGATTATCACCAGGAGTCTGTTTACTCAGTTGCAATAGCTAGTTTGTCACAAGTGGCTTGACCAAGTAATAAGAACTATCATTTTTCATCCTTTGTTATATGACTTGTGTTAGAGACAGACTACTGGTTCTAAAACTTGAGTTTACATCAGAACCATCTGCGAGGGACAAGTTAAAAACAAAAACCAAAACAGCTGCAGTTCCCCAATTATGGAATTTCAGAAGTAGGGGTTGGGGCCGAAGATTTTGGATTTCTCACCAATGTTTGTGTGACACTGGGACTACACTTTGGTATCCACTCCTTAGATAAACACAACGAGGCTTTGCCGCTTGCTTTCATGAAGTCCTGTGTGAGTGGGCTGTGCTGCCTATATTTAAAGCCCAAGTTTCCACTTTCTACCACATAAGAAAAGAACAGAAGAAACTGTGGAATTCCTTTGTATCCCTTAGCACCCCATTCACTTATGAGAACTCACCCTGGAACCCTGGGATATTCCAGGTACAATCTATCCATTTCTAACAATGCTGTTCTACAATGTTTTCCACATGTGTACATGAGGAAGAGTACAGAAACTATTCACCACTCATTGGTGATGATAGCAACATTGTTGTAATAGCAAAAGCAAAACAGGAGTTGAAACCCCTTTTTTTTTTTTTTTTTTTTTGGTTTTTTGAGACAGGGTTTCTCTGTGTAGCTTTGGAGCCTATCCTGGCACTTGCTCTGGAGACCAGGCTGGCCTCACAGAGATCTGCCTGCCTCTGCCTCCCGAGTGCTGGGATTAAAGGCGTGCACCATCAACGCCAGGTGAAACCATTTAAATTTAAGTATCTATGGATGGGGAAGAGAAGAAACAAACCAAGACCAATAGGGAGACTAAAACACCAACCACACAGAGGCCAACTGTCCTTATATGCACCAACATGCACAACTCATATAAGAATACAATACAACCCTTGTGTTGTAAATGCAGCAAAGAGTGGGAGTTGGGAGGTGGTTTTCCATGCCCTCCATCTCACTATTCCTCATGCTTCCCAGTCTTCTCTGCTTCCTCCCTGCAACTCCTAGGACCCTCCCCCCATTGACTGTAAACAAATCTTTCTTTGGGCTCACAAAAAACAACATGGAGACCTACTATTAACTATGGAAGCTGGGCCTATCACTTAGACTTTCCCCACTAGCTCTTATCACTAAAATTAACCAATTTATATTAACCTACTTTTTGTCTCATGACTTTTTACCTCTCTTCCATCTTACACCCCCTGTTTCCTCTTCATCTCCTCTGGCATCTCTGGAGCACCTAGATTCATCTCCTACTTTCTCTCTCTCTTCCCTGAAGTCCCACCTATACCTCCTGCTTAGCTACTGGCCATTTAGCTTTTTATTACACCAATCACAGCAATACATTTTCTCAGTGTACAAATAGCCCACAACAATTGATTTAGATTTCTTTTACTTATTCCAAGAAGTCTTGATTTCACACTATCCTCCCCACTCCTACCACCCCAAACCCAGACAAGACCTGTGCTTGGTTTTTTATCTCAGTTTACTGTTGTTGCAGAGGCTGTTTCTTTTAAGATGTGGTCCAGAACTTCTACAACAGAAGCCCTACCACCGAGCACATTAGCAGCACAATGGGTAAAAGAAGCCAACGGGTTTAACTGGCTGGCTCAAGGATTTATTTGTGGTTAGCAGAATAGTGAGATGGTCCACAGGCAGCTGAAGAAAGTTGGAAATTATCCTTTTATTTCTTTGAAGGGTCATTACTATTTTAAAGAAATTTACTGTTTTTTAAGTGCAAAGATCTCTGAAGGTGGTTAAATAAATACATCATTATACTAGAAGCAGAACTGCCAACCAATTTGCTAATTGGGTCTGTAAATCCTTTAAGGACTATTTTTGTTACGAATTAGTTTCTTAGACTTCTTAGACTATTCTATCATATAGAGATTGTCTTATTGTCTTCTGCTTTCATGCCATGGACTTAAATATTTCTGGATATTTGTTTGTTTCTTTACAACTTTGATGACACTAGGTTGACTTCTTCAGTCAATCTGGAAATGGATAATCAGTAAGTGGACCTTGAATTTTGATAATTGCACTGTGACTGGGACCTTCATTTGAAGGCTTTCCCTGAATAATAGAGACAACTAGTTCAGAATGATGCTGAGTTTGTAGATGGAGAACATTTCCCTGTGGGACACATCAGTAGACTTTATAAAATATTTGATGAATTTTGGATCGTCTCAGTCAGGGTCACAGCTCCATCACATACAAATTCCACCATTACTGCCACTGTATGGCTAATGTTGCTATTAATACCTCCTTATCCTGTGTACTCCACTATCATACACACACCACATATACAATACACACACACACACCATACAAACACCATATACACGTGCACACATATACACACATACACATACAAATTAGTCACATCTAAATTATGCTGTAGCAGGATCTGGTTTTAGGAAGCATTGCTTTCTTGATCTCCTCAGTTATTCATAATACAAATCTGCTGAATGCCTGCATTCTCCATTTTGAGAAATCCAGGAACCAGCAGCATCTCTGCTCCCTCGAAGCGTACATCATTTTAGAGGCGGCAGATAAGCAACTAGCACAGAAAAGCAAAGCAATGTCTAATAGTGGTAAACGCTGTGAAGAAAAATAAAGACAGCCGAGGGGATTGAACGTAGCTAGAAGCAGAGGTTGTTACAGAGACTCTTATTGTTGCTGTAACAAATTACTGTATTATCAGGATCTTGGAACAACACAAATGCATTTATCCTACTGTTAGGTCAAAAGTCCATCATGGGTCTCCTGGAGCTACAGCCAAAATATGGGCAGGGCTGTCTTCTTTGTGGAAGCTCTTGCCATGGGAAAAGTTTCCCTGCATTCTTTGGCTGGTTAACCTTCCTTCAAAGTCAGTAGCTCAGCATTTTCAAGTCTTTCTCTGACCTGTCCCAAGGACTCCTGTGATAACACTGGCTCCACCCGAAAGTACAGGCTAACTCTTGTGTCTCAAGACAATCCCAGGGATTAGAGTTGTAACCTCCAGCACAGCCACTCTGTTGCCCCTTTGTGAGGATAAGGGAGGGAATGGATCTAAGTCACCTGGGTGAACTATGTGGGCCTGGTGGAAGGCTTTCTCAAGAAAGAGCATGTGCAAAAGCCCTGTGGCAGGGTGAGTTTAGGTCTGTGTACTTACTGAGCAAATGTGCATGTGAATTGATTGAGAAAGATATGGGTGCACAGGGCAGAGGCTGAGGCACTCTGGAGAAGTGGGTTGGGTACCTGGGCTTTGTAGTCTGCCTAGGAAACACACAGACCCCCCCTGAGTGGAGTGGGAGGCTTAATGGAGGCTTCCAAGAAGATGTGTAGGGCTTCACATGTTTCCGGGAGGGGTCGGCAGCAATGAACTTGTAGGAATTTCTTTCATGGTGGAAGTTTTCAGGAGCAGAACTGCTCATGAGACCTCATGGTGTGGCAGCTGAGGAAGGCAGGGTGTGTTCTATAGCAGAAAGGAAGTGAGTATGATGTCATCAGCGTACTTCCCTCTTGTGAGAGCCTGAAGCCAGCCTTGAACGGAACAGGAACTTATAAGAACTTCAGTGATCTTGGCTCCATTTTGGAGCCTGTCCTGGAACTTGCTTTGTAGACCAGGCTGACCTCGAACTCACACAGATCTACCTGCCTCAACCTCCCCAGTGCTGGGACCACCACCCATCTTGGCTCCATTTCTTTATTATCATCTTTTCCATCAACATAGATGAAAGACATAGAAAGGTCACAGACCTGAGCATATGTGTGTAAAAGCTGTGGAGTACTTTGCTTAGAATTATTTTCTCATCTAATTAAAAATTTTTTCCAGGTCTTAGAGTACAGCTCAGTGCCTAGAGTGTTTACCTCCCATGTTTGGGGTCTTAGATTTGGTCTCAGATTCCTTCAGGTTTTTTCACTGCTGTGAGGAATACCTGGGATAAGGAGTTTAAAGAAGGAGAATTGTATCTGACTCCGTTTCAGAGGCTTTCATGCCCTGCCTGCTGGTCAGCTGTCTCCATTGCTGGTCCAGGGCACCTGGGGAGAATCAGGGATGAGAGGCGCAGCAGAAGACTAGGCTCAGGAGATGGCAGCCAGGGAGCCCAGAGACTAACAGGAAGGACCAGGGGCAAGATACCTTCAGAGATATGCCCCAGCGACTTTCTCCATAAGTCCCCTCCTCCTCCCTCCCATCTCAGCAATGCTGTGCAGCCACCCAGCCATTTAGGGATTTACCCAATGATTAAGTTAAAGCCTCCTCAGCCTTATTACCTTCTAAGCTTGTGATCTACCAGCTGGGGACTCAACCCTTAACACATGAACCTGAAGGGACCAGCTCCCCATTTCGGCAGCCATGACAGTAACACATGCTCGCTATGACCTTGTCTTAGTCACTAGAGGTTAGGTGCCTGCTTCATGACAAGGAACCACATGAACCTGAAGGGACCAGCTCCCCATTTCGGCAGCCATGACAGTAATACATGCTCGCTATGACCTTGTCTTAGTCACTAGAGGTTAGGTGCCTGCTTCGTGACAAGGAACCAATCAGAAGTTAGCTGGTGGGGCTATGCTTTATGACCCTGGGTGTACTTTACGGACAAGCCCACAGCAATGACGCACAGAGCATAGCAACCACCCTGGGAGGGCCTATGGGCCATAACAACCAGTTGACCAATCAACACAGGGCAAGCCCTCCAAGCCTGGAGGCACACCAATCATGAGCCTGTGCGTACCCCCAGACACTCCCCTTAAGCTGCCCTACAAGATCGCTCGGCAGCAGGTTCAAACTGTCTTTTTTAGCCAACCGCCATGGTGTGTGGACAAAAGACCTGAGCTAACATGGGGTTAGCTCGTTAAATTACAATAAAGCCTCATGCAGTTTGCATCAAGCTTTCGAATCTGCCTGGTGATTGGGGTGACCGAGGTCGTGGCCTGGGACCCCAGATACCTGAGTTTTCCGGGGGTCTAACAAAGCTTTTGGAGGGATACTTCATATCTACACCACAACACCACCACTGAAAGCATAAAACCAGTATTTCCTAAAACACTAAGGAAATATGGCAACCCCCAAACCTTTTTGAAGTGTTATTTGTAATGATAAATGCTATGCTCTTGGTTTACCTGTCATGTGGCCATGTTGGTTGCTATTCCCTCATCATTGCTTCTGCTTTTCCGAGACTTTTGTATTTACCATTTTTAAGAAATGGCAGGTATTGTATATAAACTGATCTATCTAGAACCCAAAATATTTTTCCACATTTAAATATAATGTCTTTCCACAAAATGATTTTTTATAGAAATCTTTAAGTAAAAGAGGAAGAGATCTGTAATACAAACAACTCACTCTCCTCCAGCTATCACACAGCAACTATTTAAAAACCAGAGAATCTCCCTTCTCTTTTAGAAGCTCTTCCTTTGAAAAAAATGCAGTCAGCAACTTAAAACTAAAGACAAAATTCACAGTTTTGCAGCTGCTGTTCCTGTTTATAGGATCTGGGGCTCCAGCTAACCTCACAGCATTGTTTAGAAAAGAAAAGTCGCTCCCTGGGAATTTGCAAAAGAGATTTTGACAAGAGCCCCATGCACTCAAGGCTGAGTGCCCAGCAAGACTTCATAAAGGAAGAGCATTGATCAAAAATTTAGGGGAGCAGGGAACGAGGCCTACGTTTGTCTTGGCAAGGCCTATGTTACTACAACAGCAGCCTGTGGACCAGTGTGGACCATAACCATAGCTACAGAAACAGCTGAAGTCACAGAGAGGCTGTAAGTACGAAGAAGTGGTTCAGAGAGGTCTGTGTTCTATCATAGGGACTTTACATGCAATTCTAACACTGAACAGCCTGTTAAAACTCAGTTCAAAGCAATAGAAAAACCATGAACAGATAAACCAAAAACTGTCTCTCTGTGACCTTTCTCTGGAATGCAGGGAACTAACTGTACATGAAACAGCCTCCTAGAATGTAAGCAGTGGTTTATGCCACTGGAGGTATGAATGCTGGATTTTAATTGAAGCTTTCAAATATTATAAAGCGAACCATGTTCTCCCTGATGGGATTGAGAAGATGATGATGCCCTTGGAAAGTCTGGACAGGAAAGGTTATGGTAGAAGAAATAGTAAAGGCCCAAAAACAAGCCAAGATGGACGATAGGGAAGGTGGTAAGAAAATAGAGGTGGGAATAGGAGAAAATAACTCACACACTAAAAAGAAAGAAATAGAGCCAGCAAGTTTATCTAGAAGAGGCTACAGGATTTTTTTTTTTTTCGTTTTCATATTAGTAGTTAATATCTGGTCATTCTCATTAACCAAGGCAGACTGAACACCAAATCCAGATGAGAAGCAAGAAATAGTCAATTAGCCAGATGTTTCCAAATATCTAGGGTTTTATCATCAAATAGATAGAGAATCTCAGTGATTGACAGAACCTTTTATTTGGCATTGATATATCTTGACATGATGTGACAGCCAAAAACTGCTTGGCACCTGTCCATAGAAAATACATTTCCCTCTCTGACTCTGTTTTGGTGCAGTCTCCCTCTAGACAGCCTTTGCAGGCATGTATTTGGTTTGGCCCAAGCACAGCACTCTGCTGCCACTATCTTTGTGTATTAGAAGGAGAATTAATGTTAGGCACACTGTCGTCACCCACAAAAAAAAAAGGTGACAGTGTTTTGAAAGATATTCCCAAATACTTGGGAAGACTGAGAATTCTTCCCTTTCAACAGCTTGAAGCACGCTGGTATTCAAGAATTTTAAAAATCATTTTGATTTTCTTCTAATCTGTGGAAATGATGGAAAAGCAAGTCATGGTACCAGTGAAAGCATTTCGTACTAGGGGCCACAAGACCCTCACCGAAGGCCTAGATAGGGAATATTTGGGGCTTTATGAACCTGCTTTAGTTGCTGCCTCTGAGTTTTATTAACTCAGAAACAGCTTCACATAATGCATTAATACATATGTGCATGGACATGTATGTAAATGAGCACAACTAACATACCTTTAACATAGACAGTAAAATTTGCATTTTTGCAAAATGGTCATGTGTCATGCATGAGTTTTCTTTTGATTGTGCTCCAACCATTTAAAAATATCAGAGCAGTGCTTCACTCTCAGGTTCTACAAAACTCCACTTGGGTGGAGTTAGTCTAGGGGGGGTCACAGTTGGCCAACCTCTGCCTAAAACGTGAGAGATTTGGGTTAATAATAACACAGTAGTCACAATAAACCGTTGCAGCCTGTTTAAAATGCACCAACCACTATACTAAACACTACATGCTCTATACCAATTAAATCCTTAAAATAGCCCCCATGAGGCAGTCAGTCTCATTTCTTTCAATGTACAGAGAGGAAATGAAAATGCAGGGATGTCAAATAACAGAAGCATTAGAGATAGTGGTGTTGATTGCTACTGAGCACGGGTGGTCAGTCAAGGTGGTAAGTGGAGGTCAGAAACTTGTCCTCCAACCTCCAGGGTCCTTCATCTGCCAAGAGGTTTCCCTGCTCCTCATTTTCACTGACATCCTCTGGGCTAAGCTGTTTAGTACCCTGCCAAAGACCACATCATTATTAAGCATTAAAGTCAAGATTTGAACCTCAAACTTTCAGTTGAAAACCTTTGCTTGCCCCTGAAGCAACTCCCTGAATTCTTTATTGTTATTACTATTGTTGCTGTTATCATTATTATAATAAATAAACTGTAGACTTTTTACAACCCTTTATTGTGTGTGTGTGTGTGTGTGTGTGTGTGTGTGTGTGTGTGTGTGTGTGTGTGTGCATCTGCCTGTGTGCATCTGCCACTGTGGAGATCACACAGTGGAAGTCACAGAGGACACTTTGCAGGATCAGGTCACTCCTTTCACCCACCATATGGGTCCCAGGGATCACACTCAGGTTGTCAGGCTTGGCAGCAGCCACCTTTACATGCTGAACCATCTTCCCATCCCCTTGCATGCCTTTTAAATGCATTTTATATTCCAGAGGCAGTTTTTGCACAAACCTTGTCGATTCTGTTATCAGTTCAATCCCCAGGATTGAAAGATTCAGGCTCCGACAGTTTGTTCCTACAGTTAGAAGCCTTTGTCCCCATCATGTCCCCAAGTGCTTCATGCAACCACATGTCAAGTGTCAGAAGACATTAACCAGCAGTAGTGAAGACAATTATGAGAATGAAAACATTGTAAGGATGGAAACATTTGTTTTTACTTCTGTGAGTCTTTCCCAACCCAGCCAAGACTAAGGTGAACAATAGTTTAAAACAGCAAACTGAAATGTATCACCTGATGTATGACAAGGGGCAGGAGTTAGAGTGAGCCAACGATCCCAGGTTTGAAGAGATCAGCTGATTGTGAGAGTCCCTAAACAGCATGAGAAACTCACAGCTGCAACTGCCCATGCCACACCACTCTTCACAGCATTCGGGTCCACTATTTGTGCTTATTTTCTTTTTCATTCACAGCTAAACTTTCATGCCCATCTTCCCCCAAATCACTGAAATGGTCTTCCATTCATTCTTCTTATTCTCAGTCTCCCTGCCAGTCACACCACACCATGCCAACTACAGGGAATCTTAGACTATTAGCAGTAGAAATCATTTCACAGCCTATCTGTGAGATTCTGTGGGTGCCCTATTACTTAGGGTAGCCAACTCAAATGTCTGAGTCAGGATCTCAGGACCCTCTAAGTGTGACCTGCTTTTATCTAGTCATTCATTATTCCCCATTGCAGTTGTCAAATGAATGTCCCTGCTTTCATTACTTTCAATTTGTGCCCTCATGCTCAGCACTGGGTCCTTGCTTGTGTTGTCCCACATACACCCTTATGTCCATACTATTGGGGCACCACAAAACACCCCCTTTGCATAGAGATTCATGGAGATCTACAGCAGATGGTTTTATCAGTTTGTAGTACAAATGTAGGAGTGCGTTTGACCTCTTTCTGTTTTGGTTGTTCTCAGATCCACTAGCCTCTGTTCTGCATCTGGAAGATCCTAAACTCTCCCAGAGGGATCACCTACCCCTTCTGCAGCAGCCTGGAATTCCACACACTGAACTCAGGTCTGTAAGCAGCAATGTACCCTCTTGCTTTCTTTTTTCTGAACTTGAATCTTACTATAATTTGCCTACTCAGCTGAGTCGGTGGAAAAACAAGTCAACATATAAAACAATGGAATTTTAGTTTGTCTTGGGATAGTCTGATATTTTCCCTGGGGCTATGCCCCGGTTCTGGCATCTTCTACAGAGCCAAGCACTGGAGGCCAAGACACACTGGAGTCTCTGTTTTGCTGGAGATGGGATAGGCTGAGAGCTTGTCATTTCTGTCTTTAGTCTAAATGGTCTTCTGCTTTTCCCATGTCATGCTGGGAGCCTGGGGACCATTGTGAAGCTGCTTATATTTCTGTCAATGTGCACAATGTGGCCATCCCTCTCCAGGCTGGCAGCCTTCCTAGTGGGCTGCTTAATGTGGGCGCTGCCCCCCTCTGCTCCTGGGACTGGCTCCAGGCCTCCATCTCTTCTCTTCTTCTCTAAACCCAGAGTACTTGGGAAGTTTGGGGGAACTTCTTCATCCTGTTTCTTAAGGTTGTGAATAGAGAATCTCTTCCCCCATGGGTTAGGCTTTTATAAAACAAAGACACAAAAGCTGTGGTTTGCCCTGTTTCCCACTCTGTTGTGTGGCTCTCTGGAGTGAGAGAGATCTGATCTGGTGCTGGAGGGGCAGGGTGGGAGAGACTTACTGGAAAGGGAGGAAAACATGGGTAATGTAGAGAAAGGGGAAAATGAAGATTTGAAAACAGCATCTTCTCAGACCTTGGGATGGTTTTCCATAGTGCCTTCAAAGCACCCCTGGTGACAAGTCAGGAGCCAAATGCAGCCTCATCTCACTCAGTGCTTTCTTCACATTTACAGTGGCAATAACTGGCATCATTAACTCACGGACCAGAGTTTTCAATGTGTTACGTCTGTTTATTCACTTTTACTCTGGCTTATGCTTACTTAACATTGCTATATTTTTGAACAAAGAGAAATCCTCTTTCACATAGGTAGCTTTTCATCCCACAGTGACATCTTTTTCTAGGGAGAAAACTGAGGAAGAAAGGTAGCATTTGTTTCTAGAAAAGAAATTTCATCTCCCATCAACATCAGCAGGTGAGTATATGGAGTCTGGGCAGGTGTCTGGCAGAAGATCCCCACCCGTGGACCTAATGCCTTAGAATAATTCATTCATAAGCAACGTCCATCTATTAGATAGGCCAGGAATGTCCAAATGAATCCAAAATACTGTGGCCGAACTGTAGCGGGTGCTACAAACAGAACATACCCAATGCCTGGTATCTGTTGTTGGTACCACTACACAAGTCTTAAAGGACCAGAAAGACAACAGTAGCACTGGAATGCGACCCTGTGGTTTGACCTGCGATCTTATTACCTGTCGTACCAGGATATGGTCTACTCTGGTAATTCTATTTTCTCCATCCCCCAAAATGGGAACAACTAAAATATAAATTATAAGATAGTATGAAGTGTGAGTAGATCAGCCTTCTGTTTACGGCACTGCTAGGCATAAAGTTATCAAAATATAGTGTTTGCTATGTCTATTAGCAAAAACTTTTTTCCCTTTAACTCTGTTACCTTTCCTTCATCCTTCCTTTTTTCTTTCTCTCTTTTCTTAGGGCCTTTTCTTCTGCTTCCTTCCTTCCTTCCTTCCTTTTTTCTTTCTTTCCTTCCTTTCAATTCTTTCTTCATTACATGATTGTTTCTTAACTTCCAAAGAGAGTATTTATGACTTACCATTCTGTCCAATATGCTGTGGGTAGAACTGCTTTCAATGTGATCCTTCATTTTAGGGCATTTAGCCTCATGACCAATGTCCTAGTTAGGGTTAACATTGCTGTGATGAAACACAGTGACCAAAAGCAAATTGGAGAGGAAAGGAGTTTATTCACTCACAGTCCCAAATAATAGTTCATCATTGTGGTGTTTTGAAAGAAAATGGCTCCCAAAGGGAATAGCACTAATGGGAGGTGTGGCATTGTTGAGGAAGTGTGTCACTATTGGGGTGGGCTTTGAGGTCTCTCATATATGCTCAAGCAAATCCCAGTGAGACAGACCACTTCCTCTTGTCTTCCAGTCAAGTTGTGGGACACTACTGCTCCAGCACCTTGTCTGCCTGCAAGCCATCATGTTGCACCATTATGATAATGGACTAAGCCTCTGAAAGTGTAAGCCACCCAATTAAATGTTTTCCTTTGTAATAGTTGCTGTGGTCATGGAGTCTCTTCACAGCAATAGAAACCCTGACTAAGACAATCATCCAAAGCAGTAAGGCAAGAAACTTATATACGACAGAAACCTGGAGGCAGGAGCTGATACAGAGGGCATAGAGGGGTGCTGCTTACTAGCTTGCTCAGCCTGCTTTTTTATAGAACTCAGAACCACCAGCCCAGGGATGGCCCCACCCACAATGGTCTGAGCCTTCCCCCATCATTCACTAAGAAATGCTCTATGTCTGGATCTTAGGGAGGCATTTTCTCAATTGAAATTCCCTCCTTTCATATAATTGTAGCTTGTGTCAAGTTGACATAAAACTAGCCAGCCCATTTAGCACTAAAATAGGCAACTATTTTATGATTTCTATGCTTCATCTGAATATTAGGCAACTGGGTTTCTAGTCACTCTATTAATGTGTGTTCTCAATTGTGTCAGGTGTAAGGAATCAAAGTCTAAGAAATATCGTTTTGAGCAAATATTAAAAGCACATTTATCAGACCCTGAGATAATTCAACAGGTAAAGGCACTTGCTATTAAGACTGATGGCCTGAGTTTGGTCCCCAGATTCCACATGGGGGAAGGAAGGAACAAACAGTTTAAACTGGAGTAGTCCTTTTACCTATTTATATGCACTGTGGCACATGTGTAAATAAATGTAAAAGAAAACAATGAATATATACGTGTGTGTGTGTGTGTGTGTGTGTGTGTGTGTGTTCATAGAACTGAAAATCTGAAAGTAGGATGTAACTCTGGACAAGTTTAGTTCACAAATTCAACAATATCATCAGGAGAGAGAGAGAGAGAGAGTGTGTGTGTACTTTTCCTGTTTTCTTACCATGGTATAAGATTCACCGTGAGGCTAGTCTCATCTGCGTGTGTTGAGTCAGCTGCTGACAAATTCCCATGTGTGTCCTTGGGCAGCCTGAGATATGGTAGTTGCAAGAATCTTTTAAGAAAGAGCAAGAATGTTTTCTTCACAGTCACTTAAAACATCTCCAGTCTCGCTGGTCTAGCTATTATGTCATTTATTCTTGAAGTAATTACTATGCTAGGGGAGAGTTGGTAGTGACTGGTTTAGGCCAGATCTACATACTCACCCTCCATGGGAAAAGGGCCACATTCCATCTTGTTCAAAGCATGATGACTCCTTGGAGATATGGCTACCTGAAAAAATATCAAGACAGTTGCAGCAATGAATGACGAATGAATGCTAAGAAAGCCATGTCAACTGAAATACCATAACTGTGCCACCTGAGGGGCTGGGTTTTAGCATTTCTGAAATCATTGATTCTCTTATTACCTAGTACCATAGGCTGGATTGATGGTTTAGGGTTTTGTTTGTTATTTGTTTTGTATTAACAACAAAATGTATGAATCATATATGTCTTAGGCTCACAAGTGCTAACTCCTCCCCAGACTGAGTCAGAAGGCACTATCCATGCAAAATTCATATAGACATGATTGTGAAGGGTGAGTGCTCATAAATGCCTATTCAAATATATTAAAAACAACCTTTTATGGTGCCCTACTTTCAACAGAGAATTGTAGGGGTATGAGGGAGAATTATGACAGTCTGTGAATATGATCAAAATATAACATGAATGAATATAAATGTCACGATGAAATCAACTATTTTGTACAACAAATATACACTAATAATTTTTGAAAATAGAAATTCTAGTAGTTCTAGGCTTTTAAAGCTTAAAACTGTTCGGATATTTTTCATGTCCACTTTTAACTAACGAGGGGAATTAGCAAAGGATAAATTTTAATTTTTAAGGTTAATAGAAGACTCTAAAACTGGCACCACTGTGATGTTCTGCAGTTTCCAATCCTTTCTCCAAAGACAGGCTTCTATGGCCACCAAGTCCTCCCATGTTTCCTATACCCACACTCCAGGATTCAAATAGATGACAGATCCTTCTCTGTATTACTGACTTGTCTCATTGCTATCACAGGATATCTGACAAAGGCAACTAACTTAAGGAAGGAAGCATTTACTTGAGCTCACAGTTTTAGGGACTATGACCAAGGCAGACACAGTGTCACAGTCAGTATAATGCTTCAATTTCAGGCCTCTAGGCACACCTACGAGGGATTATAAAAAGTCTAGCTTCTGAGAATGTCTATGAGGAATTGTCTTGATTAAGTTAATCAGTAATGAGAAGACCCATGTTAATTATGGGCAGAACCACTCCTTCAGTAGGAGTTCCAGGACAGTACAAAATGGAGAGGTCAGTTGACATGGACATGCCTGTGTTCAGTGTTTTCTGCTTTTGACTTGCGGATGGAATATGATCTGTTGTCTCAGTCTCCTGTTTCTGTAACTTCCCTTCAGTGATGGACTACAACTTGGAACTATGAACTCTTTGCACTGAGGTATTTTGTCATAGAAAGAAGGATAAGAAGCTCAGTGTGAAGCTATGACAGTAGCAGGCAACTGGTCACACTGCAGCCACAGCCAGAAAGCAAAGAGCAATGCTCCACTCACTTCCTCCTTTTTATTCAGCCTATGACTTCTGTTCATAGAATACTGTCTGTATTTAGAGTAAGCCTTCCCATGTCAGCTAATCTTATCTAGATAATCCCTTACAGACATGGCCAGAGAAGTCTGTAAGGGACATCTCTGCTTGTTCCCATGATGATTATAAATCCCATCAAGTCAACAAACAAGGCTAGCCATCAACATTCCCAAACTTTTGTTTTGCATTAGGCAGAGTAGGCTAGGTTATGCTACAATAAGAAACTCTGAAAATTGGTAAGATGGCTCATTGGGTGAGGGTGCTTGGCTCAAAACCTGATGACCTGAGTTCTACTTCCTGAACCCACATGGTAGAAGTAGAGAACCTATTCCTGGAAGATGTTCTCTGGCCTCTGTACAAGCTGTGGCATGTCATACACCACACACACACACACACACACACACACACACACACACACACACACACACAAAATCTATCTATCTATCTATCTATCTTCTATCTATCCATCCATCTATCTAATATATATGTAGTCATATGTATATATTTTAAAGGAACAACTCAGTGGTTGAACAGAGCAATAATTTCATGGTCAATGTATACTTACAGCGAAGAGGGCCTCCCTGGAACTGGCTGGTAGAGAAAAGTAGTACATGTAATTTCACAGCTGGGCAGAGGTAATATTTCAAATTGAAAACCCATTGTTATGAACCTAGAATGCCACATATCAGTTGGTTCACGTTTTATGATGAGTAAATGTCACATAGGTCATACTACTTTAGGTCAGGGAAAAGCAATACCCACCATAGACTCTAAGAAGGGAAGATGGAATTTTAATGAAACCCTTAATTAGCATTGCCAATTCAAGAATGGAGAAATTATTTGTGAAAACTGAGTTCTTAGCTTCTCATTTTTTGGATGTTAGGTATGCCTCCTGCTTTCCAACGAAGCTCAGTTAGGTAGGCTTGGAAGCTGAAGGGAGTCCTCCTGGATCAGCGTCTCCATGTTTGCTACACAGAAAGAAGAGCACTCTGTTGTGTATTGTTCTGATAGCCTTGGTTGTCAACTTGACACAGCCCAGAGTCATCTGAGAGAAGCTTCAACTGAGGAATTGCCTAAGTCAGATTGGCTCATGGACATCATCTGTGAGAAACTATTTCAACTATTAATTGATGTAGGAGGGCTCAGTCCACTGTGGGTGGTACCATACCTAGGCAGGTGTCCTGGGCAGTATTAAAAAAAAAAAAAAAAAAAAAAGCTAGCTAAGCATAAGCCTATGAGTGATTGAGCCAGCAAGCAGCATTCCTCAGTAGTTTCTCCTTAAAGATTCTGCCTGAATTCTTGTCCTGACTTCCTTCAATGATGTACTGTGCCATGGAACTGTAAACCAAATAAATCCTTTCTTCCCCTGTGACTTTAGTCACGGTATTTGTCACAGCAATAGAAATCAAACTAGAACACATATTATCTGTGTACTTTAGCAGACTGAAATATTGTACATATAAGTGCTAGGATATTATATGAATAAAAGTACCAAAAAATGAAAATTTGTCTCCCAGGACCCATTGAAGAAACAGACTCAAACTCAGTTAACTACCTGTAATAAGTCAATACATACCTATAGATGTATATTTATAATGGTTCAGATAAACTGAAATGCTAACTACATCTAGTTATAATAGAAATCATTATATTAATTTCTGTTTTGGATGCAATTCTCTAAATTTCCTTTTTTTTTTTTTTTTTTGGCTTTGGAGACAGGCTTTCTCTGTGTAGCCTTGGCTGTCCTGGGACTTGCTCTGTAGATCAGGCTAGCTTCAGACTCAGAAATCTGCCTGTCTCTGCCTTCTGAGTGATGGGATTAAAAGTGTGTGCCACTACTGCCTGACTTAATTTTCTGTAGCAAATGTCTTGAAGAGAAAAATAATGA
This sequence comes from Cricetulus griseus, assembly GCF_003668045.3. Classification (NCBI taxonomy): domain Eukaryota; kingdom Metazoa; phylum Chordata; class Mammalia; order Rodentia; family Cricetidae; genus Cricetulus; species Cricetulus griseus. The sequence continues at coordinate 190,696,854 of NC_048595.1, read as the reverse complement.
TTTTTGTTGCATGTGTGGTCAGCTGAAATGCATGAGAAGCGATTGAAGAGGGTAGGATTCTAGATGAACTGAGAATCCTGCCCCTCAGGCCACCGGCTGGCCATAATTCTCTCCTCTTGAGTGTAGGTGGGACTGTGAATGCCATGAAATGTTATGTTATATGGCAAAGAGATTTTATAGATGAGATTAAAGTCCAAACTCGGTTGATTTTGAGCTAATCAGAAGGGAGACCATTCTGCATGAGCCTGAGAGCTAATTAGGTAAGATTTGAGGAGCAGGAATCATCAGGCCCCTTCACCTGGCCTTGAAGAGTTCAGCTGCTGTGTTGGGGTAGGGGGCTGTGAGTGGTGAAGACAGAAGATGTCCTTGAGAGGGACTGAGGGACAGCTGGCAAGCACACATAGACCTTGGTAGCACAGCTGCAAGGGAATGAATGCTGCCAAAACACAGGGAGGTTGAGGGAGGACACTGCCTCAGATGAGCTAACAGCCCAGCCTACGCCTTGACATCAGTCTGGAACAATCCTTTGCCGACAGCCAAATTAACTGGTGCCCAAGATGCCGATCTGTGGGAACTGGAGATCGTAAGTCGGTCTTGCCTCAAGCCACCAAGTTTGTGGGAGTTTGTTTTGCAGTAAAAACAACAATAAAACCTAAGTGAGTCTATCAATAAGGGGCAGAGACCACTGCATAAAATCGAGAAAACATGAGGATAAGCACACATCATCCCCCTCTAAAATTGTAGAAATCAGAAATGCAGTTAGCTTTGAGGGGAATCGTTTTCCTGGAAAGGTGTAGAAGGGGCTGCCTGGGGTGCTGGGCATGGCGGCATCTTGATGGAAGTGTGGGAATCTGTGCACTAGTGATTACATAAAAGAAACAAACAAAAATCTGTATGCATGTTTAAGGCCTGCATGTATTTATATCTTGATTAAAAAACAGAACTCAGTGGGTAAGAGTGCATGCTACGTAAACATGAGGACCCAAGTTCAAATCCTCAGCACTCCTGTAATTGAGTGTGGCCATGCACACTTAAAACCCTAGCACTATGGGAGGTGGAGAAGGAGGGGGGATTACTGGGATTTGCTGGCTCTTGGACTTGCTCCAGGTTCAGTAAGAGATCCAGTCTCAGGAAAATAAGGAGGAACATGGCAAACCAGGGTGCCTGATGTTCTCCTCTGGCCTTTTTGTGGACATATCAGCCTGTGTATATACATGAGCACATAGCACACACACACACACACACACACACACACACACACACACATACACACACACACACAGAGGCACCAAAAACAGCTTGGTAATAATTACCAAAATTCCCTGAGGTAAACTCTATGCATTCAGGAAACACTTTAGGATATTCTGTAGCTCTGTGGGTCAAACCCAGGGCCTTGCACATGCTAGGCAAGCACTTTGTGCTTGAGCTATATTCCAGACCCTTGTTTGTTTTGATAGGAAGTCCCCCTATGTAGCCTAGGCTGGCGAACAATTTGTTATATCGATTAGGCTGGTTCTCCATCTTCTAGCTTCTGTCTTTAGAATGTTGAAGAAATGTTTTTGATTGTTGTAAAATATGCATAATTGAACTGTATCATTTTAATCATGTCAAGCATGAAGTTCAATGACATTTAGTACATCATTCATATCATTGTGCAGTCACCACCACCTACCTCCAGTACTTTCACTATTCCAAAGGGAAAGAAACACATCACAGTGCAGAGATGTGTGCAGGTTCTGCTTTGGTTTTGCCATGTAAACAAGCCAGAGAACAATGCCGAGTGATTTTCAAGGTATTTCTCCTATTGTACTTGCTTATGTATGAGCCTGCCCTGTGGGCTCATGAATTTCCAGGATTTTGTGAATAGTTCTTAGAAGGTTACTTTCCTCTTCTTAGTTTTATCAACCAGGGACCAAGTGGTTTTGTGTGTTCTTGGTCTTGCTGTTAATTTAAAAATTCTTTTCCAGCTTACTCTCCATCACTTTCTCATTCAAATCACGTTCTCCTTCAAAATTCTCATAAAGCACCCAGACCATTTGACCTTTGCCCCTGCACCTCCTCCTAAAATGCTGTCATTTCCTCCCATTCCTGATAAACACACTCCATTAACTCTTTTACAAAATTATCGATCACTTACTTTTGCTAGGTTCTAGAATCGTCTGGGGAGGTAGCTATTTGTAGATATTTGTTCAGGCATTAGTTCTACTTGAAACTTCAGGCTATCTTCCTTTTGTGCTTCTGCTTTGCACTGCTATGACCTGAGGCACTTTTAGCTATTTGTGTATTTCTGGAATTTCCTCCCTATTTCATCTTCCTTCATATCCTCACCATATCTATTTAACTGAATGATACTGGAAACCCAGGCTCTTCTTACACAGTCTATGTCTTCTGAACCTAGCATACCCTTTCTCCACCTTCTGACACTTGCTTAATATTGACTGAATGGCCCTAAGTTGGGTAGTTGGGTGCAGACTTTAAGGTTATATTAAATTACATCTCCTACTTAAAGACATGGCAGGGTTAGCTGGGGATGTAGCTCAGATGGCAGAGTGTTGCCTAGCTCCCTTAAAGCCCTGGTTTCATTGCCAGCACTGCATAAGCAGGGCATGTAATGTATTACACACTCAGCAAGGTGAGGCAGGAGAATCGAAATATCAAGTCTTCCTCGGCTACAGAACAAGTTCGAAGCCAGCCTGGGATACATAAGATCCTGTCTATAAATAAATATGTAAATTAAGATTGTGGCACGTTCACATTCTGAAGATTCAGACCCATTTAGCTAATAGCTGTAATAGGTAGAGAAAACTTTTAAAGTCCAGTGCATACGATGGATTTATGATACTACTTGAACAGGTGTGTAGGGACTGGGGAATGTTGACACCTCCCTAAAAATGGACTCCCTTTCTTACTAATGAAGTTGTGCGTAGTGTAGTGTAAATCTCCCAATGCTTATTGCTCTCATGTCATACATACTAATGAGGACATATGCTCCGGTGTGGTGGCAGAAATAATTTTCCAGCAGTGGGGAAAATAACATCAGGACTTGGACCCCTGCTGACTTTGCTCACATTTTTATGTTTTTTTTTTCCTTAAAGATTTATATTGGCAGACTAATGAAATCACTGAGTGCATTAAATAAAAAGCATGCCATTGCAAAGGTTATGTGCCTCCTCCCTTTGGCGTCTTATAGGTGAGTGACATATAGACTGACTCCCCACGGCTCCCTCTTCCACACAGTGGCTGCCATTTTCATTTCTGGTGTCTATTAAAATTTAATCACAGAACACTCAGAGAGACTCCAGAGTTCTCAGTAATGATGAAAAGATGAATTTTGACACAGGATGGCATGGTGATTCACGTTTCCTCTACACTGCTCACGTTTAATAGTTAGAAACATAGATGGCAGCCTCATTCACTAGGAGATAACATTTTGAAAATGCAACCTTGGATTTCTGTGATTGAGCCTGCATTATTTGCTAAACTCCAGAGACAAGCAAAGGGATAGGATAAATCCTCAAGCTTGCCTGCTCTCTGCAGGCTATGATTTCAGCTCCTCCTCAAAATGAAGGATACATTATCTTCTCCAAGCCTGGATGACTAGTATCTGGTTTGGCCAGGGGATTGATTAATTAGTAGAAGACATTTGTTAGGATAGTTGCTGAATCAGCTTAGAACTGAAGGCCAAAAAACAGGTGAAGCCATGGCTCTTGTCATTTAATGATGGCAAAACTCATGCAGGACATTGTGATTGTTCGTGGTATGCTCATCTACTGTATTCTTATGTAAATGTCAGCCTAGACACTTTTAAAAACTCAGTGGTGGTGGTGGGGACAATGAGATGCCTCAGCAGCGAAAGCCCTTGCAGTGTATGTATGCATGAGGACCTGAGTGATCCCCAGGACCCAGGATGGAAGAAATGAAACCAAGTCCTAAAAGTTGTCCTCCAACCTCCACAAGCCTACTGTGGCATGCACTTCTGCACTCGCGCGCGCGCGCACACACACACACACACACACACAATAATAATACATTAAACTTAATTTAAAAGATAGATTCACAAACAAAACATTTGTATGCATTAGTTCATAAGAGTATTGAAAGTTTTCTAAGAAGAAAGTTGATGACAATATGGCATTTTGCCAGTACATTTGCTTTTGTATATGCTGCATCCATACAGCTGTCAGAACAGTTCATAATAGGCAGGAGCCAGGGGATTGATTAATTAGTAGAAGACATTTGTTAGGATAGTTGCTGAATCAGCTTAGAACTGAAGGCCAAAAAACAGGTGAAGCCATGGCTCTTGTCATAGCCAGATAGAAATCTGGCGAGATCCTCAACAATGCTGGTAGTCAGTGTTTATCTTTGTAGCATAGAAAAAGATGTTTGATTTCTTTATTTTTTCCTAATATCTCTTCTGGTACATATGTATGTATGTATGCATGCACGTGTACATCTATCTATCTATCTATCTATCTATCTATCTATCTATCTATCTATCTATCTACACACACACACACACACACACACACACACACACACACACACACACCAAAAACAAACCATGTGTACATGTGTGTGTCCGTGCCTGTATGGAGATCAGAGGACATATTACCCAAGTCCATTCTCTCCATCTACTATGTGTTCTCAGAGATTAAACTCGGGTCATCAGGCTTGGCAGCAAGCTCCTTTACCCACTGAGCAATCTCCCAAGCCCTGATAGTTAATTGCGCTCTGATATCATATCTATTAGCAAAGATGAAAGAGCTTATTATAGTTTTCACTTTCAATTTCTAAAATGTATTCATGCATCCAACCCTTTTCCACTTTGGGCTCCCAGCTTATGCTTTCTACCCTTCTTCCCACACTCTTTCCTGGGTTGGGTCTGATTCCTTTGTTTTTGTGCCTCAGTATAGACACCAAGAAGGGTTGGAGCACTGATCTTGTCCTATACTTTATTTTGTCCCAGAGGAAGATGGAGCTTTCATATCCCTAGTGGCTGTGTAGTGTGAAGACAGCATCAAATGACTTTTTGCTGTAGCCACTGGCACTGTTGTGGGGACTAGACCTGCCTAAAGGGCCTGGTTCCAGCTTCCACTGCCTAGTGCTGGCCCCTAAGTAAGTCACACCCATTTTGTAACTTATTCTTTCTTCTCAAAAGCAGGAACAAAGTATATCCCTCATAGAGCCAATGCCAGTATTACCTAGAAAGCCTGACACAAAGCTTGTTCTGCTACTAATACGTACTGAGTGACACCAAGAAGTTGTGAACTGTAGCTGCTTCACCCTCCCTCTGTTCCTCAGCCCCACATGCAAGTTTCCTTGGGGTTAGAATAAGAGGAAAAGTTTGGACTGTTGCCGGGTTGGAGAGAAAGGAAGTGGTCTGGAGCTCATCGGTGTACCAGTCCCAGCAAGCTGCAGTTCTGGGTTCCACACTGAGACACAGCCCAGGATGCTGCCTGAAGGCAGGCTGTTTCCAGCCTCTCTTTGTCATGTTCATGTGTGGCAGGTCCCATCCTACAGAGGAATGGCACTCCCTAATAAATTCCTCAACAACCTGGCTAGAGAGTGGGTTGTACCTTGGTGCCCCTTTCATGTATGTAGTAACATGCATCTCTTGCCATCGTAGGGCTCTATGTGGCTATCCCAGTGTCTATATTACTGATGCTGGTAGGGTTCATGCCCTGGGAAACAGTCTCTCTTCCTCAGTTTGTAAATACTTGCTTGTCTTGTTCACTTCAGTACTGCACTGTAAAATTACACTTGCCCTTTATCTCACAGAAATTCCACTTGGGGCAGAAATAAGCCAACTGACTGACTCAACAGGAAGTACTTGTAGGCTGATAGTTTTTGAGCCCCAACTCCCAGACCCATCTGAAGCCTTAACTTCTGGGCCAACCAAAGGGCCTGAACCCATTAAGGCATATTGTTAGAGTCACTAGGCCTCACAAAAGTATGGGGCTCCTTGTCCCAGTGACATTCTGTGTGAACCAGACCCAGTATGTGGACTTGAGTCTGTTCTTGTAGGTACCCTCTCTCTGTGACAGGGCAGAATGAGGTTCTCTGTTATACAGTAGGAAATGGATGAGAGGAGGCGGGACCCAGGCTAAGGACTCATTTTTCTTGTTGCCATATTTCTTTGCTTGTTATAGTTTCTTTAGACCCTAGAGCTCTTGTCAGCGACCGTTTTCTGAATAGAGACATCGCTGAGCTCTGAAGTCATAATTTATCCTGCAAGAGCCTCTAAAAGAAGCACTTTTTAGCTGGCATACGGGCGAAGGCTGGGAATTGTCAGTCACCTCCCAGTGCTTGGGTAAATTGTAAAAAGGAGGCCTACTTACCTCAGGGAGTCAATTTCAACTTGGTACTTTTTCCTTTGAAATTGTTTTCCCAAACATTTTCTACCCCTTCTTTCATTGCAAATTCTAACTTACGTTGTTCAAATTAGCTGTTTCTGATTTATTGGTGACAAGTAGTTAGCCGTTAGGTAACCCGTTACTTCCCCATCATTAACCATCATGCTGAAATATGAGTTTTGAAACTTGGCGTATGGCAAGCCTAGGGACACATTACATTTTCCCAACTACTTCCATGACTAAGACAATCACATTCAGTATAAAAGTCTTTCTTCATCAGCCTGTAAGATGGACAGTTAGGAAGGAGGCTTGACTCGAATCTCTGTTCCCTGATTCAAGTCACACCACTACTGGTGATTGGAACTGTGACCTTAGGCAAACTCCTATTCTTTTCTCTTAGTTTTCTTGGTTGTGAATTTAGTCAAGCTCATCCCTTCCTCACAGGGTTGTGGTAGGTAAGAGATGAGTTTGGATAGGCAAAGACTAGAAGGGTGTGTGCTGTCTTAGAAAGCAAGTCTTAGTGAACTGTCTTCTAAGTGTTATATTTGAAGAGAGATATGCACACAGACCAGACCAGAAGAGCAATAACAACAACAACAACAAAACAAAATGAACCCCATAGGAATCTTTAGCCTTCGTAGATTAGTTATTAAATGACTATTAGATGAAAATATTTCTAATTCAAAGATGTTTGCATTTCTCACCAAAAATATTTTGTTAAATACATTCAGATGTGTTATATATTTAAGCGTTCTAGGTCTGACAGTGTGTGATTTGGAGTCTTGTGTTTTAAAGTTTGAAAAGAAATGTCTTCAATGTGCAAGTTTGCATAATGAAACTCAACTGACTGTGTAGAGCTATAGAGAGTGGTCGGCTCCTCTGGTATCTCCCCCTCACCTCTTCCGTACCTTCCTACGCACTCTTGAGAGGCACATATGAGCACACTCTGTGCTGGTTACAGAAAAGAAAAATAATAAAAATACGTCTCCATTCTCCATATGGTATTGCTTTTTCTACCCACTGAGTTTTCAGGGTAACTATCTCATCACATTTGCCTGTTACAGACAAAGCTATTCAGACAATACCCCATGTCCTCTTGTGATAAGTGATTTGATTCCCTAAGAGATTCTTTTGGAGCCCCCTAAGATGTCCCTTTGTTGTAACTCACAAAAAAAATCACAGGAAAGCAGTTGAACTGTACAACCAAGTTTTATTAAGAGCCTATTGGAGCAGTAACAAATGTGTTCTTGTTTACAACAACAAACACACACAAAGTTTCTTTACATTTGCTCTGGAATTGGCATTCAGGGTTATATATATCTGCAGACAGTAAAGCATTCTACCTCCTTCCCAGGAGTAGCAAGTATTACATTCCTAATCTTCACAATGTGAGGTCAGCAGGGCTCTCATCAAACCCATTTTACTATCAGGCAGTCCAAGGACAATCCTAGGGATTTCCTCAACTCTAAGCCAGGTTGATCACCTAGTTTCCATAATTCATTCATGTGAACTCAAGCCCTTTCATAGGTGGGACAAGCCTGCTACTTTCATTTCTGTGGCAGGGAAGTGTGTATGAGGGAGGTCTACATAGTGTTAAACCCGGGGCCAGAAAACTGTCTCAGCATAACTCTTCCTTAAGATCCTAGGATTAAGGTCAGGACCTGTTGGTTTTTTCAAGGTCTGCATAATCTGCAATCTCCCATTCATGTTTATGATATCCAGGAAGGTCTGTCTGTTTTTATGAGGGATATGAGGACTTAGTGAGATCTTAGAGAATGGTTTACTCATTACCATTGCAAGGTGTAGTGTTGTGTAAACTTGACACAAGCTGGAGTCATCTGGGAAGAAATTCAGTAGAGAAAATGCCTCTTATTAGATTTGCCTATAGGCAAGTCTGTGGCGGCATTTTCTTGATTGATGATTGATATGAGAGGGACCAGAACATTGGGGGTAGGGCCACCCCTGGTCAGGTGGTCCTGGATGGTATCAGATGGTATGTGAGTGATCCATGGAGAACAAGCCAGTCAGCAGTGTTTCAATTTCTGTATCTGGTATTCTGCCTTGAGTTCATGCTATGGCTTCCCTCAGTGATGAACTGTCACCTAGAGTTGTAATTGGAAATAAGCCCCATGCCCCACAAGTGTTTTTTTTGTCTTGGCAGTTTATCACAGTAACAGAAAGCAAACTAGAACAACCATATTCTCAGCGACTCTCAGGCACACAGTCTTGCACAGGTTTAATAACAATTTGTGCATTCTTTTGATGTAGCTCCTTTCTTAAACTCCTTTCTTGTTTTTAAAGTTATGTTTATATATGTATGTCCGTTTGTGTGTGTGCGACCATTAGTGTTGGTTCCTGTTGAGGCCAGAAGAAGAAGGCATGGGATCGCCTGGAACTGAAGTTACAAGAGTATGTGAGCTACCTGTTGTGGATGCTGGGGCCTGTACTCCATGTCTCTAGAAGAGCACTGCATGCTCTGAACCTCTGGGCTGTCTCTTATCCCCTGTTGTGGCTTTTGTCCTTATGCAACACTGCTGGCTCTCAGTTGCTGGTGCCGGCTCTGCAGCCATGCTAAGGGTTGCTGAATGACTGAACAATTCTTTGGGGTGGTGGGAAGCTGCCCATCAGTCAGTGATTTTTAACAGAGCTTACTGCAGTCTCTCCATCCTCCTTTTGTGCTCAGTGCTAAGAATGGAGGGAAGATTTGAAATGTCTGATAGTCTCTTTGATGAAAGGACTTAAAGACTCTAGCTGGTAAGATGGGACTTATATGAATTAAATATGAATTTTTATATATGGGTCTCTAATTCTAAACAAAACACACTTTTAGAGAGTGGGCTAGGGAAGGACTATGTGGGAGTCAGGCTTCATTAGGAAAGACCGAGAGATGTCAATGAGTAGAGGTGACACTGTGGGGATGCATGGCCTGGCTAGTGTGAGGAACTGCCACATATCAAACCACAGTGGAATGTCTCTGAGAGGAGATGGAGCTAAATTATGAAGAATCCTGAAATGCTTTTTTTTTTTTTTTTTTTTTTTTTGTGATCTTGAAACCACCTCTGGAACCAGCCTGGCCAGTGTGGAACTGTGGTAGCCAAAAGAACAAAGACAGTCAGTGAGGCTTGGTGGCTGGAGTATTACATGGGAACTCATCCTTGCTTCTCCAACTCCATGGTCTCCATGTCACTCAAACCAATGCTGAAGACGATTTAAAAATCCCTCTTCACAGCCAACTCACTGTCTACAAGGCAGGGGTTTTCAAACATGGGTATAATTTGAATCCTGTTGTTGTTGTTGTTGTTGTTGTTGTTGTTGTTGTTGTTGTTCTTCTTCTTCTTCTTCTTCTTCTTCTTCTTCTTCTTCTACTTCTCTTCTTCCTCCTCCTCTTCCTCCTCCTCTTCCTCCTCTTCCTTCTCCCCCTCCTTCTTCTTTCTTCTTTCTTCTTGTGTTGGAGATGGAACTAAGGTTTGTCCATACTGAGTGAGCACCCTGCTACTCAGCTACATCCCCAGTGCAGGGAGCACTTTATCATCAGCATCACGTACAACCAACTGACTTAGCCAGCAGCTGGGATCATATTTTAAATGCCAAATTCTGACACCTTCTTCCCATACTACACCTAATTCTGAGTCAGCAGATTGAGATCTAATGAGCTGAAGGTGGTCCATGAATGAAAATCTGTGACAATAGCCTGAAGAGTAAGTGTCCAGGGGAAGATTAAACATCTCAGAGGATGGACAGTCAGGGAAAAAGCACATTGGAAGTAAAGTATATAATTAGCCTCTCTAATTTTTTTCAGTTTCAAATGCTACTCAGAACCATTCTTTTCTTTTCCAATAATTTGGGCACTTACCTAAATTTGGTAAGTAGAGTTATCTACACTAATGGCAGAGAAATTATTCACTCTCCAGAAGCCCAGGTAGTAAGAATACTGAAGTTCACCTTAATCCAAGGACATACTAGAAGCTGGTACTTGAATTTATGTCTTGCTATCTGCTGTGCCCAGAGTAGCTCATTTGAAACTACAATTAATAGCAAATTACAGTCAGACTGACTTTCCCAAGAGCTGGTTCATTCTGCTAGGAACCATTTAAAAGATCAAACGGGTACAGCCACTTAATCAAATGAGTCCATCTAGCACCAGTGGTTTGGGTCTCCCCACCTTCGCAGGCTGCAAGTTGGCCTCCCTTGGCAAAAAGTTTAGCTCTGGGTTTTGCTACACTTGTTATGTTGACTCTAATAATGCTTAGGGATAGTGTTAGACACTTAGTGACAAAAATGCAGAATGAGGAGCTATGGAGATGGCTCAGCAGTTGAGAGCTCCTGCTGTATTCTGCTTGTTGCTCTTGCAGAGCCAGGTTCAGTTAGCAGCACCCACGTGATGGCTCATGATCACCTGCAACTCCAGTTTCAAGAGATTCAGTGGCCTCTTCTGGCCTTCTCTGTGTGCAAACAGGCACATGCACATAATAAAATTTTAAAAAACATTTTTAAATAAAATGCAGAATGAGCAGGGCAAGGTGACTCACACCTTTAATGCCAGCACTCAGGAGGCAGATGCACGTGGATTTCTGTCTTCAAGGCCAGCCTGGTTTACAGAGTGAGTTCAGAACAGCTAAAGCTACATAGTGAGACCCTGACTTGAAACAAACAAACAAACAGCAGAATGATAAAATACTCATTCTGACAGTACCTAAAGATGAAATAAAAAGAACACCACAACTTAGTAGAACCCTGGCCAGTGTCTTTAACAGTTTGTAGAGGCTGTGTGTTCACTCAAGAGGGAAGGAAGGGAGTCTCAAGGGCAACACTTTCGTGGTTTTCTTTCATTTATACATAATAAAGAAAGACTGGACAGCCTGTGTCACCCCTGTGCTCTGCCCAGTCGGAGGTCTGACTGTGAGAACTGGGTGGCTAACTGACAGAGTTGGAATGTGGGGTGCACAATGTGGGCCCTGAGTTCTAGATGAATAATCTTGGTCAAAGTTAGAATCTGAGAAAATGGTAAAAAAAAAAAAAAAAACATTTTGTTTCATGTATCATAGCACCTGGGGGAAAAGCTTCTATAATACTTTATGTTCTTTTCACTTTCCGCTCTAGCAGGGCTGTACACTAGTGCATAGCCTTTCTACCGAGATAAAAATCAGAGCCCTAATAGCAAAGAAAATATATTTTAGAGCTAATCTTTCTTTCTTTCTTTCTTTCTTTCTTTCTTTCTTTCTTTCTTTCTTTCTTTTCCTTCCTTCCTTCCTTCCTTCCTTCCTTCCTTCCTTCCTTCCTTCGTTCACACGTAGGCAGAAGATATCTGGCTTCATTTCATGTGATCCTAGCTGGATTTAAACAAGTATTTGTTAGGGAATGCAGAACTGCAGAACGGTTTTTCAGGATAAATGAGCTGCCTTCATTCTGCTACCTCCAGGCGTTACACCTATGATACCTGGACTGAGGGAAAGAGCTTTTGAGTCACTAGCCAAAGGCCTCAAAGGCAATACTCTACCTCCTCAAGAACAGGCAACCTTTGACTATCTCAAGGGGAAATGAAGTTGAATTCGATGTGAAAGCCAACACCTTTTTCAGAAATGTGAAGAATTTTGTTGCTTAGATTCTGTGCTGGGCACTGAATAGGTGGGTCTCTGGCAGGTCTCCAGGACCACACTGTCTCTGACTGCCTGCCAGGTGTCTTCCAGACTTTAGACGAAGAAAACACTTACTAGAAAAGACACTGTATCCATTCTGATTGATACCTCCTTCACTGTCCTGGTGATGATCTGTGTTCCAAGGGTTGGCGGACTTCAGCAGCTTCAGCTCTGTAAGGAGGGTCAGTTTCTCAGATGAAAGGGAACCAGGTAGGGGGAGATATCTGCCTGTCACTCAATGTGAGCTCTGTGTCTGTTGAAAAGACACTGATGTCCCTTAAGGTATTCACAACCTACACTTAGATGCATTTTGAAGGACCTGAATGGGTATGGCTTCTTCATGGGGACTAGATGCAGATGCAAGCCCAGAGGAAGGTGTTTGTATGTTGTGATCGGCATGAGGCTCTCCTGCCTCTCTACTCCTCCTCTTCAGTGTGGCTCTGTTCCGCAAGCCCGCCAGAACCCCAGGGGGAAGCATCATCTCCAACCTCCTCTGAACATTTGTGTACTGCTGAAGGTGTTACCAAGCATCTGCCCAGAAGAGTTTACACTGGCTGAATTGTATGTCTTCCTGCATTCTGTGTCACTGGGTATTCCGAGAAGTCGGAAAGGAATATACTAGTCTTTTTTTTTTTTCTTTTTTCTTTTTTTTCTTTTTGAGACAGGGTTTCTCTGTATATCCCTGGCTGTCTTAGAACTCGCTTAGTAGACCATGCTGGCCTCGAACTCACAGAGACCCGGCTGCTCTGCTTCTCAAGTACTGGGATTAAAGGTGTGCACCACCATCACCTGCACCTTCTTGCTCTTGTAAGCATTTTTTACACTTTGACCAGATCTCCCAGGCTGCTTTGGGGCAGACTTTGTTCCCATTTCCTTTCTAGTCCTCAGTCATCTACCAGCTCATTTTTTCATCTAATTTTCAAAATCCTGCATCTTTCTGCATTTTGTATTTAGGACAGTGGGGCTTGGGAAACTTGAGTACCACCTATGCACAGCTGGATGGGCACTTGTCTCATTGATTCTTCTGCTCCTTCTGTCTGATCATTCTTTTATATATGGGAGAGAAATAAACAGAGTACATGCAATTTACTCATTGAGAAATTCATTGTATGTTTTAGTCAAGAGAATGAAAACAAGATAAAGCATCAGAATTTGTGGAAGCCTCTATCACCTGGGGTTAGAAGCTTTTTATTATTGTTAATGTTACTGTTTTGCTTGTTGTTGAGACAGTGTCTCAAGTAGCCCAGGCTGGTTTTGAAGTCACTTTATAGCTGAGGCTGGCCTTGAACTCTTCATCCTCTTGTGTCCATTCTCCTCCAGGTGTTGGGATTACAGGCATGAGCCACCATGCTGCCATACCTGGCAGGAAGCTTTTTATATGTCATCTTATCTGAGCTTTGCATCAATTCTGTGAACTAGGCATTGTCATCTAAATGAAGAGGTGATAGTTCAAAGAGGTTAAGTGTTCTGCTTTGCAAAGATTGCCTTTCTGGGAGAAGCTGTACTTGGGACCCATGCCTGACTTAGCCAGGGCCTGCTCTATTAGAGAATCTCCCTAGAGTTCCGAGGGAAGCATCATCATGAAGCATCAGCCTCATGAAGTGGGGGCGGGGGGCAGGGCTTTCATCCGTAGTCACAGGACAGCAACACAGAGGGGTGTTCTGCTTTTCCTGGGAGCCTGCCCTGCTGCCCTCCTTTCAGCTCTCAGGGTATTTTCAGCCTGATGTGACAAAAGGAGAAAAGCCAGGATCTTGGTGTGGTGCTGAGAATGGGAACACCCAATGCGCAAGTGCTGTACATATACTATCTGATGTCATGGCTGCTACCAGGAATATAGAGAGAAGTCGGTGGCGAGAAGGCGGTGGTGGGGCATCTTCTTTCTGTAGAGGATGCAACTCTTAGCCCAGCCTGCCTGTGGGATGAATACTAAACCAAGGTAGACAGACAATAAGCTCCCAGGAAACACTCAGTTTATGTTTTTCTGGGCATCAATTTAGGATGATTTGCTCTCCAGGTGGCCTTCTGAGTGGAGGTGGGAAAACAGACAATGAGAAGGAAATTTACAATTGTTGACCAAGGACAGCCTGGTTAGGACACAATCTTACCCTTTTGCTTGTTCCAAGCCTTCATTCATTATCTGTCTTTGAAGAAATCGAGACTGTGATCATTGCTACTTTTCCCTCTCTCCAGGGAACTGACTTGGATTCACTTTAAGATGGTAAATTGTCAGAACTTTTTTTTTTCAAAATTTTCAAACTGCTAAAGCAATTTAAATATGAAGAAAGGCTATTGAACTCTGTGTTTTGTTTTTCTTTTAAAGACTAGAAAGTGACTTTAAGGAGATCAGAAGGAGCTAACTGGTGCTGTTTTATTAATTCCCATAAGAAAACAAATCCCAAGAAAGAGCAGAAAGTGATATAAGAATAACATCAGACTGGGGCCACAAGTTTCCCAGAACTTTTAATTTTCATACACACTCTCCATTTTCCACATGAGACACTTGGGAATGACACCTTCTTGCTGTTGCTTTGACAAGGGTAAAAGAATCAGTCTACTCACAGACCTTTGATTTCCAGGATTATCAGTACAAGAAAAGCTATTATAGGATCCCCTTCCAGGGGACATGATGGGCTGCGGAATTTCCTTCATAGCACTTTCGCTGAGTTCTATTCTGATGCAGCTGGGAGTGACCTACTTTGCTCCTTTATTACAAGGTTCTGCATAGGAAATAATAAATAAAAAGATGAGAGGCTCTGATGTTAAAACCCATCCCTGAAACTCAGCAGGGCTTCTCTGTTTCAAATCCCTAGGCCAGGTTCATGAATTTTGTTTATGTATTCATTTATTGATATGATGTGTGGTGCTGAGATGTGGATAAAAAATTAAAACATAAATTCATCAGAAGGACTCATCGTGGAGCTAGATTAAAATTCGAACCTCTGAACTTGCCCACACCTCCTGCCACACAAATAACAAGGTCATTACTAATCACAAACAAAGGCAGCTCTCTCTTCGACACAGTAATGGGCGAGAAAGCAGACCTGAGAATACTTGCAGAGCTCAAAACATCACTCCCAACATCCCTAACCGAAACAAAAGCAACTTGCTACAAAGCCTAACAGAGAAGTCAGCCCCCAGCAAACTCTGGGAAGCTGCCAACCCGCTTCTGGCTGCTTGCCTTGTGGGAATTACGTAATGCCCGGACAAGGGCTCTCCTCTGATAATTTCAGCCTCCCCTTAGACTTTTACTCCTGGGAACTGACAGCAAAGTCAGGTGAGAATCTCACTTCCACCGATGCAACAAGGCTGCCGATTTTTATTAGGTAATTTTGTCAGTGGGGGTAGTTAGAGACGGTGTGGAAGGAAATGCCTTATTTATGAGGTTATAGAACAAACTCCATTTTCCACACCCTAAAACGTAATTAGAGTAGCCTCTATGTTGACACTCAGTCATCCAAGCCTTCAGTTCTCAAAGGGCAATAAATGTGAATATTCAACCCGGGAGGAGCTGTTAACTTCCTTTATCTTTCGAAGTGGGACAGCAAGCTTAAACCAAAGATCTGGCAGGGGCAGGGTGGGGTGGGGGGGTTGGAGGGGCTGTGCTTTTCTGGGGATTAGATCTAGAAATGCAGGAGGTGAAAGGTGAATTTAGGAAGTTGAGTTTTGTGCCAGAGATCAGAGACGGTGTTAATGGATGACCACAATGACCACAGTGGACAGGATGACTCCCAGATGCTCTCAGTTTGCTGGGGATTAAACACCTGGTGAGTGCTGGCCTGAGCCTCAGTGGCTGTAAACCCCAACTCCCACCCACTGAGTGCACCGGACAGGGTCTGGTGCTGTCATTAACTCATGGGGCCTGCCTCAATAGGTATTCATCCCTAGGATCAAGGATTATACATTCCCTGGTCTCTGTGTTGCTTAGGCGATATAAGCCACCTGCAGCCATTTAAATGTAAATCAATACAATAAGACAGACAACTCAGTTTCTCTGCCCCATCAGCCACATCTCGGAATACTTTGGAACCACATGTAGCCAGTGGAAACTGTGGATCATTCTGGTCTTCACAGGAGATTTTGTTGGACAGTCATGGGACGTTCATGGTCTTAAAATTGCCCTCCTTCTCACTGGTTGCTCTTACTTCTCCTGGCTCTGGAGGATCCAGCTCTGCTTGCTTATTAGAGCAGAAATATTTTGGTTCCCTATTGGCTTCCAAATGGGAAAAATAGAATTTTCCTTAAGTACATCACTGACTTCTGTCTGCCCGGTTACTTGCTCTACTCCTGGGAAGTAGACTTTTACTAACTGGTTAATTGGGGAAGAATAATTGTGTATCTATCTACTGGGAACATTTGTTCTGCTGTCCCTCCAGGGCTCTGCCTCTATGCCAGGTAGGGTGTAGGGGCATTCTGAACATCTTCTGTTTGCCTTTTAATCTACTCCTCGCCATCTTGCTTCTTATGGGGAGAGCCAGCAAATCGTAAAATCATATTCATAGCAGGATGAAAGAGCGACATCTGAGGCTGGGCACAGGCAACATCAAGGACACAGGTAACAGCATGAGCAGGTGACATGGGACATTTACCTGCCATTCTTGCAGTTGCCATCTATTCCTCAGGTCACATCTATGAATGCATGTGGCTAGGAGACTTCTTTGATCAGCTGATGGAGGAGTTCAAGACCACATTTGGTTTGCAGATGAGCTGACTTTTATGGGTATAAGTTGAAAATGGCCTGCTTTAATATACCTCTACTCAGGGGTAGCCCCGAAAACAACAGTGAAGATATTTGGTGAGTATACATGGCCACACAGTTTATGTAGTTAAAGAAATAGTATACAGTAAAAGAGCCTGGAAGCCCATGTTCAGTAATGGTTGGCATGTTTGCCTGATAAGAACCTGGGAGGAGAAAAGTGTAGCATTAGGAATAAAGAAGTCTGGGGGAAGAAGTATGTGGACAATGTATAAGAGGGGTGAGATGTGTGACGAGCTTTGTGTTCAACAGTAATGCCTACAGCAAGCATCTGGCATGAAAGAAGCAACCAACCAACAAATTGGCACAGAGGCTTGGTCAGCTGACACCAGTTACAAGCTTCATATTATAGTGGCAGAGTGGAAATTATGCATGACCCAATACCATGGAATCCTTCTCACTAAGTCTAACTTGCTACTGATAAGTAGCCAGACATCTAGGAACAGCAGTCAACACTGAGCCACTGGCTTGGCTCCACCCTCACTGGAGATCAACCATCCAGTTGGTGGCAAATGATTATATTGGAAACCTTCCATCCTGGAAGAGTCAGTGATGTGTGTTGACTAAGTCAACATGTACACTAGGCACAAGACTGTCGTTTTTGCCTAGAGGCATCTGTCAGCATGACTATCAAAGGGCTACAGAGTGCCCGGCTCACTGGCACAGGAGCCTATTTAGCATTACACTGGACTGAAGAGCCAAGGAGGTGTAGAATAGGCCCATGATCATAGTCCCATTGTCCTTATCACAGACTGCAACACCCATCTTTATCAGATGAAGTCTGATAAAGTGGTGAGACAGTACTTTAATAACCAGTGAGGACACAGCTAGAGATGGGCATCATCCTCCAGGACACAGTGTTCATCCCCAGTCAGTAACAATTTTATGGACAGTTTCTGCATAGGTAGCATTATGAATATGGAACCAAGGAAGAGAAACAGATATGACCCTGCTTACGTCAGACCACATCACCCTTTCAGTTACCTATGTATCATTTTTATTATACTATCAGGTTTCTAGGTTGGAAGGACTCAGTTTCCAAAGGAACATTTCCTTTGGAAAACTCAGCAGGAGTCTTACTGTAATTCTAGTTACAATTACTGCCCATATTCATGCCAAGGTCTATCAGGCAAGGGGAATACTTTATACTCTTCCTAGCAAGAATAGGGAATCCTGATGGTTACTAAGAGGCAGGGTTGCTGTCCCACCTGGAAATTCCTTCATTTATCTCAATAGTAAATGGACAATAACAGCCATAGTCTAAGAATGGCTCAGATTTCATTGACAAAGGTCAGAGTGACCCACCAGGTAAACCACCAGGAATGTGCATGTGAGTTTGTATGTGTATCTGCCTTGCTATGTTGGGAAACAACAGTTTCCTTGAAGTCATTCGATTACAGTCTTTCTGACTCCTCTTCTGCATACAATCCCACACCTTTAGGGGAGGGGTGTTGAAAGGTTCAGGCATTATGCTGGCCTGCCTCTGTTACCTGGCAGAATCCACTCAGGCAGTACCCTGGTCAGCCCAGGGTTCCATGGGAACTAAGTCTGCACACAGGTGTAAAGGACCCCTTTAACAGACAGACCCGCCCACTTATGGCCCTCTTCTCTTCTCTTCTCTTTCTCTTCTCTTCTCTTCTCTTCTCTTCTCTTCTCTTCTCTTCTCTTCTCTTTTCTCTCTTCTCTTCTCTTCTCTTCTCTTCTCTTCTCTTCTCTTCTCTTTTCCCTTCTCTCTTTTCATCTCTTCTCCTCTTCTCTTTTATCTTCTCTTCTCTCATCTATGCTCTCTCTGCCTCTTTATGGCAACCGGCCATGGCCATCAGCCATTAACCCTGTTCCTCTTCTCTCTTACTCTCTCTACTCTGCTGGGCCTATAACAAACTGGTTAATATGTCTAATAGTCTCATGTCTCATCTTGTGCCTCTTCTTCATTTCTAATTTAAGCAAAAAAAAAAAAACAAAACAAAAAAAAAAAACAGGTGTGATACAGACATCCCATTTAGGGCTGAGAACTCTGGTCCCTTATTCTCAGCACATTGACCATTGTAGGTCTCTGTGTTAATTGCCATCTGATGAGGACTGAGAGATTCACTGATCTATGTGCACAGCACAATAAGTCATTAGGAGTCCGTGTAATGCTATGCCATTCGGCAATATTTTTTTTTTTAAAAAAGTTGTGTATTTGTGTGGTTATATAGGTGCATCATATACATGCAGCTGCCCAAAAGAAGGACCCTCTGCAAGAATAGGATGAAAGCCATCTTTCCAACCTCCATCTTTATTTTGAGACAGGGTGACTGAACCTGAAGGGCATGTTTTGATGACTGTTCTTGGTTGTCAACTTGACTGTGAAAGGCCCGCTGCCTCTCTGTCTCCCCCCGCCTATGCCGATGCTGGGTGTTCTCTCTGGAGCAGCCGGGATGGGCTGGGAAGGATGGGGGCTGGAGAGTGCAGCGTGGGCGATGCTGCTTGTCCAGGAGCTGCGAGCTGCCGCGGAGCTTCCCTGCTTCCCCCTCATCCCGCTGTCCCTGCCCCCGCAGGCCTCCACTTCCCCCGCCCCCACGCCCCCCCATGGGGAACCTTCGTCCCAAGGTCAGCCACCTGGGTGCGGAGGGAGGAATCAAGTCTGTTGTACCAGACACCAGACCTTGAGAATATGCTGATCTGGAATGGCTCTGTGCCTCATTTGAACCATCCAATAGAATCCCTGTTCCTTGCTTGCCTTTTTTTTTCTATAAAAAGGCACCTCTCCCTTGGCTCGGCGCGCTTGGCCTCAGAAAAGCTAAGTCGTCCTGGTACCCGTCTCCTAAATAAAGCCTCTTGCGGTTTTGCATCCAAGATCGTGGTCTCGTTGGTTCCTGAGTACGGGGGTCTCCTCCTACGAAAGTACCTCTATGGGGGTGTATCATCTGGAATGAATCACAATCCAAAAATGGAGGGCATACCTGTAATCTGGATCTTGAGGCAGGATGGGGCACACTTTTAATCCAGATCTTTAGGTAGGAAGGCACACCTTTAATCTCGGCCACATCTTCTGGGGGAAAGCCTATATAAGGACACGGAAGAGGGAGGTTTTGTTCTTTCTTCACCTGCATGCCCTCACCTTGTCAGCACATCCATTCCTTCACTAACATTGGAGCCTACTTCAGGACTCCAGCATTTACAGAAGACCAGCTGAGACACCCAGCCTTGGGAGACTGAGCAGCTACTAGATTCTTGAACTTTCCATTCTCAGCTAGCCATTGTTGGGCTGCAGCCTGTCATTCCAATAAATCCACATATATGCACATGACTGGTACCTGTGGTGTTCAGAAAAGGATGTTGGATCCCCTGGAACTAAAGTAATGGATGATTGTTAGTCACCGTATGGGTTCTAGAAATGAACCTGGGTCCTTTGCAAGAGCAGCAAGTGCTCTTAATTGCTGAGTTATCTCTCCAGCCCTCCATGTTTGTTTGTTTGTAGACTTTCAGAGCTTCTGAAACCTTAAATTTTATTGAGATGGTAGTTTCCATGTCCTCTTGTGTGGAACAAACTGAAAGAGATTTCAGATTAGAGACCACATACCTCCACAAATAACTATAACTTATTGTTCCAGTTACCACCATTGAAAACACTTAGGACCTACAGTCCATTCATTCTGGTAATTTTTCATTGTGAATGTATTTTAATGTGAGGAGCCACACTCACATTCACCATTACAAGATGGCGCTGACATCCGCCGCTGGATCAAGTAAACAACGTTGGTGCGCATGTGCCAAGTGTTTTTCCACTTGCCTAGTCTTGCCTCTCCATGGCGTCATATAGGGTGATGAGTCCTCCACCTATCCCAGCTGTACACTCACTGCTCGGAGCTTATGAGCCTTTATAAGGGGACGGGATTCTTGGCTCGGGGTCTCCCTAATCGGAAGCTGATCATCTGTCTCTCAAGATGCATTAAAGCTTTACTGCAGAAGGATCCGAGTGTCCTGTGTCATTCTTGCTGGCGAGACGATCGCGAGGGACATTTTAACATCAAGGATGTTTCACCAACATAGTCATTTCACACAATCACACTGAAATAACTCATGCGAGCACAGTGACTTTCAATGAAATAACCCCAAATTTAAAAAAAAAAAGGCTTGTGGGGTGCTTTTGTGTTGTCTGATCATAATATTTGATCATTTGTGGTTGGGTCCTCCATGTTTTTAAACAAATCAATGTTCTTATCTATCAACTACACCTTAAAAACTTTTGATTATGTATACAAATAAATAAGAATATTAAGTGCAGAATTGTTTGTAATTGTAATAAAGAAGGCAAAAACTTAATAGGGACTAAATAAACTGTATATTTTTACAATGACATGGAATACAGTTGTAAAACCAATGAGGCGAAGATTCAAGTGCTAACATGGAAAATCTTTAGGATATATTGTTAAGGGAAAAATACAATTACAAAATGATGGATGCATTATGACTGTCTAATTAGTTATATTAAGTCATCTGAAAATGATAGCCAATAGAAATTGCACTGGTAAGAGGAACCAGAAAGTAGAGAGATTGATGTCCATCACTGCTCATTTCTTCTGGCTTTTCCATATCATTTTGGTCCGCCTATTACTCTGCTTTCCTCCCTTAATCACTGCTTTGTACAGGAGTTAAAGACAGAAGCCAAATCTATGTCATATGAACTGTGTGTGTTTCCTCTCTTTAACAACCAGTTGAACTCAGTTGATTAGCAACACCTCAATCCAGTCTGCTAGTTAAAGTGTCAAAAATAAATGGATCCATTGCCTGTACCCTGGCTCACAGGACCCAGTTGATGAATAATTAATTGAGCAGTAATATGATGTGTTAGATGGAAATCTGCCTGCTGTGGCTACCTTGGAAGCTTGAAGACAAACCACAATTTGGCAGAGCTAAAATAAATAAATATTTGAATAACAAATATTTTAAGGTATAGATTAAATAATAAAAATATAGTATTTTCACTAAGGAAAGCAGCAGAGGCATTAACCTTTGTGTTATTATTAGAGTATGCAGAGTGCTTAAGTTGAAACATTCCAGTCTCCAGGAGCTGATTGCTTTTGTATCAAGGGTCCAGTGGTAAAGGAACAGGGTAGCAGGGCAGGACTGGTCAGCTGTTTCCTGGTGACCCACTTTGAGATAGCAGAGATAT
The DNA here is from genome assembly GCF_003668045.3 of Cricetulus griseus. Lineage (NCBI taxonomy): Eukaryota > Metazoa > Chordata > Mammalia > Rodentia > Cricetidae > Cricetulus > Cricetulus griseus. The sequence goes on along the minus strand of NC_048595.1, from coordinate 190,674,954 downwards.
CTATTGCTCTTTCATTAGGGAACTGCACTATCTTTGTCTGGTATAGTAGGATTTAAGTATGTAGGTTCTCTGTTATTTACAGTTCTGTGATGGGGCAAAATCATCATGTGTGGCGTAGAAGTGGCTGATGATGTAGAAGGGGAAATGTGGCTCCCGTCCTCTGTGGAGCTCTGTACCGGGGCTTAAGGATGAACCCGGTCTTGCAGCACATGGCAGTGAATGCAAATGAGAAATGAGCTTAGGAATAGGGCATTTTTAGCTAGATGAAGAAACAAGAGTGAGGTGACCAGTTGATACAGGAGATCGAGTTAAATTTAAATTCCTTATCAACAATGAATACTTTAAAATGTAATTATATAGTAGATATTTCACAGGCAAACATATTAAAAGTTATTCATTGCTTGTCCAAAATTCAATTTGAGATTTAATTGGGTGTTTCATCTCTCTCTCTCTTTTTCCCCCTTTCTTTCTAACATTGAGTATCAAACTGAGGACCTTCCGAGAAGAGATCTGGAACTAGGGAGATCTCCAGAGATCTACAAGGATGACATGATCTGACAATCCAGGCAATGGAAGAGAGGATAACCTAAAAGCCCTTCCCCTAAAATGAGATTAATGATTACTCTTTATGCCATCCTAGAGCCCTCATCCAGTGGCTGATGGAAGCAGAGACAGACATCCACAGAAATATACTGAGCTGAAATCTGGAATCTAGTTGAAGAGAGGGAGGAATGAAGAGCGAAGGGGTCTGTACCAGGTTGGAGAAACCCACAGAAACAGTTGGCCTGAACAAGGGAGAGCACATCAACCCCAGATGCTGTCTGGGAGGCCAGTACAAGACTGATCCAGACCCCTGAACATGGACGTCAATAAGGAGGCCTCTGCACTCCAGGGAGCCTCTGGAAGTGGATTAGCATTTTTCCCTGTGTAAGAAGGGACTTTGAGAGCCCATCCCATGTGAAGGGATATACTCTGGCCCTGGACACATGAGGAAGGGCCCAGGCCCAGCACAGGAAGATTTGGTGGACTTTGCAGAGCCCCTGTTGAGGGCCCTACACTGCCTGGGGAGTGGTGGGTGGATGTGGTGGGGGTAGGTTGGGGTGGGGGAGAGGGATGGGGGTGAGGGGAGGGAGAGGGAGAAGGGACTTACATGTGAAACAAGCCTGTTCCCTAACTTGAATTAATAAAAAAAAACAAAACAAACAAAAAAACAAAAACAAAAAAAACTGAGGACCTTGTGTGTATGAGAGACAAAAATGTTATTACCAAACTATATCATCAGCTTGTGCCTTTGCTCTTCTGTTGGTTTTTTAAGTTTCTCTGAGTACCAGCTCTGGCTGTCCAAGAAATAATTTTGTAGATCTGGCTGTTCTACAACTCACAGAGATCCTCCTGCCTCTGCCTTCCAAGTACTGAGATTAAAGGTGTGCACCAACAGGCCTTTGCATTTTTATTTGTTAAAAAAAAAATCTGTCAGTTAAGCCAAGTGTATTGTCACACACCTTTAATCCCAGCACTCTGGTAGGTAAAGGCAGGCTGGTCTCTGAGTTCAAGAGTAGCCTGGTCTACAAAGTGAGTTGCAGAACAGCCAGGACTCTATAGAGAAACCCTGTCTCAAACCAAAAAACAAACCAAAAACAACACCAAATGTATCAGTTATATAACAGCATATGCTGATTACTTAACTTGAAAATGCTATATGAATTTGGAAGTGGATTGTTCTGTCTGTTCCTTGTCTTTACTGACTCCAAAATAATAAATTAAGACCAATATTTTGAAATCAAAGTGTTGGTACTGAATCAATTTAGGGATTAATTTTCTAAAAATTGGGGCACCCTGTAATGAAACAGATTGTCTCCAAAAAGTGTGTCTGTGTCAGCAAAACTGTTTTATCAACATTTATAATCGCTAAGATCTGAAGAAATTTAAAAAATAGGGACACATACATGGCTGGGATTCTCCACGGGCTTTTTTCCCCTTTCTCTTCTTAGCTACTTTCAGGGACTGTCACTACACTCAAAAGGTCACCATCTAATTTGTGGTACTGCTGACCAGTGGGACTTCCTGTCTCCTCCCAGGCACTCCTAAAACACTTCAGGATGTTTCCCTGTCCTTGCACCATGGGAAGGTTTCCTGGTCAGCCCTCCACTAGAGAAAGCAAAAGAACAGCATGGATGTTAAGATTCACTTAATGTACCTTAAGATACCATAAACATAAATGAGTTTATTTTATTAAAAGTTATCATCTATGTTGGCTTAGGGCTTGAGCATCCCTCATGTGTATTTACCTTAGGGAAGGGGACCAGCTAGTGAGGACAGGAAAGGAAGAGATCAACATGTCTCCTGTCTTCATGAATGGACATAGAAAACAATTTCGTCAAAACATTGGCCATTTGCTTATGAGGAGCACTGTGGAGACCCTCATGGGAGTAGGAAAGCCACTTCCTATTTCTTTCAGTTAGGTGGTAATATTAATTTAACGATGAATGCTGAGAAAACCTTCAACATTTATTTTGCGGAGCCATCATTCATACTTGAGGGCATTTTACCCACCTTAAAGTTATGTTTAAGAAAGCCATCTTTGAGTGGGTAACCTGTGCTTGCTAGTGAGTGTCTAAGGCCAAATAAGGTAAGGATTATCCAAGGAATGACCCATTACCCACAAATACTGATGCAATTTGTGGCCTTTGGCAAGCCCTGGCTATTAAACAATCAGAAGAAAACCAACCTTGTACTTCTCCTTTTGATAACATCTTGAACTATGCAAAATTAATAATTCATAGACCAACAAGGCTAAGTAGCAGTGTGGTGGTTTGAATAAGAATGGCTCCCCCAGGCTCACATATTTGAATTCTTAGTGCCCAGCTGGTAGAACTGTTTGGGATGATTAGAAGATGTGACCTTGTTTGAGTAGGTGTAAAGTGAGGTGGACTTTGAGGTTTCAAAAGCCTATACCATTCCCAGCTAGCTCTCTCTGCCTCATACTTAGGGATACAGATGAAAACTCTCAGCTACTGCTCCAGGGCCATGCCTGCCTGCCTGTTACCATGTACCTTGCCATATGGTCATGAGTCACCCTCTAAAGCTATAAGCCCCAATAACATCTTTCTTCTATAAGTTGCCTTGGTCATGGTGTCTCTTCGAAGCAATAGAAAAATTACTAAGATAGTCAGTAATTTTACATAGTTCAACAAAGGCTTCTTGATATTCCTTTTTTTTTTTTTTTTTTTTTTTTTTGGTTTTTCAAGACAGGGTTTCTCTGTGTATCTTTGGAACCTATCCTGGCACTGGCTCTGGAGACCAGGATGGCCTTAAACACAGAGATCTGCCTGCCTCTGCCTCCTGAGTGCTGGGATTAAAGGTGTGCTCCACCAACGCCCGGCTTGATATTCCTTTATTTGTTGTTTAAACATTTTGTGATATGTCCTTTTATCAATGAGTATATTAGTGAAAAATACCTTTTGGGTGGGTATGATGTTGTATGCCTGCAATCCCAATACTCAGGAGGTGAAGACTGCAGTGTCAGGGTCATTCTCAAACACAGCTAGTTCATGGCCAGCCTGGGCTACCTGAGATATTGTCTCATAAAAACAAAAGACACATTTTAATTTATTAACTATAACCTGGTATTCATAAGTGGGGTTGGGAAGGCTTAACCCACACTCCTGATGATTTCATGCCAGAGAATTCAAGTCCTAAATTCAGACATTTTGGCCTTTTTTCATCTCCTCTGAGAAAAGGAGGAGTACATGAAATTACTTGGTGAGCTTTCCTTTTGTCTCAGGGCTTGTAACCTGCAGTGGTCTCTTCTGTTTCCCTCAGAGGCAATCCCAGTAACTCACTGCTCAGAATCTATGCAGAAAGACAGGTTCTATAGTACAATTTGTTGACAGATGGGCTTTTGTTCTGAGCAATGTTTCAGAAGCTCTGTTAGCATGCAATTTCCCCTCTGCTCTCAAACCAGGCTCAGCATTGCCAAATTTCAAATGCTAATCACACTCAAAGGTTGCATACATTGGATCTTTTAGCAGCGGATGAACCCCATAGTAATAAGAACACTTCAGATTTTGCAGGTAGGATATTTGGATAATTTGGTAGTCAGATAGAAGCATCTATGCCGACTTTTTAACATGTGGGGATGTGGTTAGTAGTCTCCTTGTTCCTGTGATTATTTTGCTTTAGGCTATATACTTGATGTTGGGATGGAACTAACAATGTTGCTGTGCGCTTAAACTTCCTGCCTGCTAATAAGAAGTGTGTTTCCTCAAAAGCACTTGAGAGTTTGCCTTTTAGACAGTGTAGGACAAATGTACAGAAAAGCCATTAAAGATATCAGCGCCCAATGGAGAGTGAACATTAGCAGCGCTTCAGAGGTCCCTTGTACCTGCTCCCAATCCCTGTCCTTTTCTGTTACCTGCTTCCTTGACCTTCCATCAGACATCAAGTGTCTGCTTTTGGTGGCTGGCTGCTAGGATGGAATACTGCTGTTGTTTTTGAGTCCTGTAAATGGTGCTTGCAATGCACTCTAAAACAATTATAGGGAATGAAGGAACCAGCTTCCTTTTGGCAGCCATAACAGCCGAACACGTGCTTGCCATAAACCTGCCTTGGTCACGTAGAGGTCAGATGCCTGTCTTGTGACAAGGAGCCAATCGGAAGTTAGCTGGTGGCGCTATGCTTTACGACCCTGGGTGTGCTTTACGGACAAGCGCACGACAATGACGTAAGAGCATAGCAACCACCCTGGGAGGGCCTATGAGCCATAACAACCAGTTGACCAATCAACACAGGGCAAGCCCTCCAAGCCTGGAGGCACACCAATCGTAAGCCTGTGCGTACCCCTAGACACTCCCCTTACGCTGCCCTATAAGATCTTTGGGGAGACCTTAGGAGCCGTCTTTTCTAGCTGTCTGCCGTGGCGGGTGGGTGAAAGACCCGAGCTAACATGGGGTTAGTTCGTTAAATTACAATAAAGCCTCGTGCAGTTTGCAGCAAGCTCTCGAATCCGCCTGGTGATTGGGGTGACCGCGAACCTGGCCTGAGACCCCGGATACTTGAGTTTTCGGGGGTCTAACATTTTGGGGGCTCGTCCTGGATTTGCGACCACCCCTCACCTGAGTGGATTCGATCTTGGAGGTAAGATGATTCGAGCTCGAAACTTGTATATGTTCAATGTTCTATGTTTGCTTGTTTTGTCTCTTGCTGTTTTGTTTGGTGCCATGATTTGTATTTGATCTGCGCAGAATTTGTATTTGTAATTCGGACTTCTGGGGAAGACCCTGAAGTCCTGCCCTGGATGAAAGTCCGAGGGTTGCTTGATTTGATCTGCGCAGAATTTGTAATTTGTATTTGATCTGCGCAGAATTTGTAATTGAACCATAGGGTAAGCAGACTTGCGAGAACCTTGGTTCCACCCTGGATGAAAGTCCAAGGTTTGGTTGTAATTTTGGTTTGGGGCACCATTTCTTTGCCGCGGTTTGTCCTGTCTAATGTTTGTGCTGTCTAATGTGCTGTCATTTGTGTTATGTGTTTCTTAAGCATCTCTTTCTGTCCCTGCTCTCCCTATGCACGTGGCATGCATGGGTCAGGGGGTCAGGGGTCTTTTCTTGATTCTCTGAGCACGTGGCGCCACCTCAACTGTGATCGGCAGATACGCCCTGTGGACAGACTGCCACTCTGAGGACACCCAGGACCCAGGAGGTATGGACTCGGGCCAAGGACACTTGGACCCGCCTCAGTTAGCCGCCGAGTTCTGCCGCCGTCTTCCCGGCGCCATTGCCTTATGAGCAGCGTGGGCGGATTGGGTTGGCGTCTGTTCTTTCCTGTCTATTCTGTGTTATCATCATTGGTTTTCAATTCAGGATCCACCACGCCACCCCCTTTCTATCCCCACCTGCGGGTCTGAGGCATGCCCAGTAGGACTGTTTCTGCCCCAGCTGCCGTTATGGCTGTTTCCCTGCTCTGGGGGAACATGGCTACAAGGCTGAGATCTGCTACCCGTCTTTCTGTGCTCCACACACATGGTATGCAGGGGGGCCGCAGGAGTCTTTTTCCCACCCCTGGATTGGCCAAGGGTCTGGGGTTACCAGCAGCACCCCCACCCCAGGTCTCTCTGCCTTGAGCACATGGAGCTAGCTCAGGCAGATGAACCATCTGTCCTGATCCGGATATTCAAAAAAAAAAAAAAGGGGGGCCTTAAAGTTATTAAGAACTATAAAAGGGACTTTGACAAAATTTTTATGTTAACTAAAAAATAAAAAAAAATGTAAAAGACAAGTAATAAAGAGAAAAAAAATTATCTAAGAATGTCTAAGAAAGTCAGAGAAATAAAATAAAAGATTATAGAGAGTTAAAACAAATGGTAAAAGTTATAGAGGGTTAAAGCAAGTTGTTGGAGGTCAGAGAAAAAGATTGTTACAGAAAGTTATAGAGGGTTAAAGTAAGTTATAGAAGGTCAGAGGAAAGTTGTCAAAGGTCAGGGAAAAGGTTGTTACTAGTGAAAAAAAAAATGTAAACTGTGCTATGGTTTCTCATGTCTACAAACAGTAAATTTTAAAAATAATAATATAAATTAAAATTTTAATCATATTAAGCTGATTTTATTTTTAAAAAAAGTCCTGTTTATTTCTCAAGTAATTTATATATACTTGTTTTAAAATGTTCTGTTTCCTGGTTTAGCCAGCACATGGCCAACTGGTCACATGACTTGACTGGTCGCCATTTTGCTAAAGTTAAAAAAAGAATACTTAAGCCGCCATCTTGACTAAAGGTGACCCCATGGAAATTAGAGGTACCATCTTAGAAACAAGTTTTTCAATTAAGATTTAAAATGTTAATGCTTCTATATATTACAGAAAGACCTTAAGGGAATTTAAATTTCTTTTTAAAACCAGTTTTCAAATGTTTGTTTTTATTAATGTTTGTACTTAAAGAGCTTCAATTTAGAATTATTCTTAAGCAAAGCCTGACAATGTAAAGTTCTTGTTTTATAAAAGATGCTAATCTGTTACAGTTTGTGTTTTCAGAAGTTAAGTTTAAGATGTTGGTAACACACACCTTTAAGCTCAGGGTGTAGGTGGCACACGCCTTTAATCCCACCACTCGGGAGTAAGAGGCAAATGGATCTTTATGAGTTCAAGGCCTGCCTGGTCCGGCAGATCGAATTCCAGGACAGGCTCCAAAGTCACAGAAAAACCCTGCCTCAGAAAGAAGTTAAGCTACTGTTTAAGAAATATAAGATAGCTCTATATAGTTTTAAGTTCAGCTGTATTACAGAAGTAAGACTTTACCTAGCCACCTGTGTGCTTCTTGTATGCTTAAGAAAAGTAACTAAAACAGACCTCTAATGCTTCAGAGATCTTCAGAATATGGCATTTAAATTGTTATCTTTAAAGTTTATAATGTCAGACAGACTGCCAGATCCGGACAGTGACCCAAAGTCTCCAAAGAAGATTACGAGGCACCTCAGTTCCTGCACCTGGACCAGTGAGCGAGATGCTCAGATGTGAAACCTGCCGCCTGCCAGAACCTGGCCGAGAATGTGGACAAAGCTGCTGGACACTGGAAAATTGATTGTACCCCTTTGCCTAGACAAAACAAGGTCAGTCTTTTCCATGTCCCTCTTCCACAGAGAGGAAAAAAACTCTCACAGTATAGGCCTGGCGAAGATTGCTGGTCTTTGAGACACCTGCCTCCAGCGGTAATGGAGAAACTTGGGTTTGGCTAACTGTATATGGACTGGCTTCTAACTGGCTTCTGTCACTTTTTAATAGATTCAGATAAAATATACCCTTCTCAGATCTCTGAAATATTACTGGTTGTCAGCTTGACAGCATCAGGCAGTCAGATCCACTATAGACTAGTCAGTATGTTAGCTGATAAAATAGTAACTATCTACTGTTCAGGCACAAGCTCAAAGTTTTTAAGTTTATTTTGGTTGTCATCTAAGTACAAACTTAAAGGGCTTTTCATCAGGCCAAAGGCACCTCTGTCCAATCCATACCTGACACTCTGGACAGAAGAAAAATGTACATGCTTATAGCCCAAATCTGTAGTTTTTGCTAAGTATGTTCCTGCTGTTTAAACAGATATCCAGATATCTGCTTTTTCTACACTGTGGGCTTCAGTAAATAAGCTTTAACCTCTGTTCCTAGTTTAAACATGTCTTAAACAGGTTTCTGCTTCTGGCAGACATCTGAGTATCAGTTGCGGACTACAGGCTGTTCTAAGTAGACTGCGAGCCCTGGACTTACTGTGGATGTGAACCAGTCAGCTGATGTGGACACCCCCTGTCTCTGCAACAGTGTCTGCTAACCAGAAGCCCCTGATAAATTCCCCATTGCCTAAATTCCTTTTTGCTTTTGACTAGCATTTCAACCTTCTGGGGTCCCTAACTTCGTCCCAAAGTCAGCAGGAAGCAGTTTGGAAAAGAATTTCGACGCCCATTTTCCCTGGTTAAAATGCTAAGTCAAAAGGAACTCCCTTACATGGGGATGCCAGTATCTATCACTCCCTGATGGGGATGCTAGAGAGACAGCAATTCCATGATTGGAATTTACAAAAAAGAAAATGGGGGAATGAAGGAACCAGCTTCCTTTTGGCAGCCATAACAGCCGAACACGTGCTTGCCATAAACCTGCCTTGGTCACGTAGAGGTCAGATGCCTGTCTTGTGACAAGGAGCCAATCGGAAGTTAGCTGGTGGCGCTATGCTTTACGACCCTGGGTGTGCTTTACGGACAAGCGCACGACAATGACGTAAGAGCATAGCAACCACCCTGGGAGGGCCTATGAGCCATAACAACCAGTTGACCAATCAACACAGGGCAAGCCCTCCAAGCCTGGAGGCACACCAATCGTAAGCCTGTGCGTACCCCTAGACACTCCCCTTACGCTGCCCTATAAGATCTTTGGGGAGACCTTAGGAGCCGTCTTTTCTAGCTGTCTGCCGTGGCGGGTGGGTGAAAGACCCGAGCTAACATGGGGTTAGTTCGTTAAATTACAATAAAGCCTCGTGCAGTTTGCAGCAAGCTCTCGAATCCGCCTGGTGATTGGGGTGACCGCGAACCTGGCCTGAGACCCCGGATACTTGAGTTTTTCGGGGGTCTAACAGGAAGGAAGCGAGGTAGGCAGACCGGGAGGAAGGAAGGGTGGGTAAGGGAACAAGGGGGAGAGTGGGTTGCTGGTTCTCATTGTCTGTATCTATTTTCAAGGTGATGTAGCCCATAAAAGTTGCGGGGGGGTAGGGGGGTTACAAACAAGCAGTCAGTGGCTGTCTTAAGGACTTTAGTTAGAGGGGAAATAAATAGATCTGTACTGGAATCCTGCTGAGCTGCTTTGCTTGAGTTGTGCAGTGGAAGCTATTGCCATGTGGTTCTTTTTCCTGTGAACCTGAAGTGGGCTCCAGGGGATTGGCATGGCCAGACTTTATGGTCCTGCCTTGAACACCTTTGCCTTGGTGCTGTGGTTTTATACTGCAGTTATCTGCCCATGGTCTGAAACAAATGTCTGCTGGGACTGCTTTCCTCCCAGATTTTCAATATGGTTGTAATGGAAGGAAAGATAGGATCTTAATGCTTTATTTCTACAAGCCCTCTTTTTAGTATTTCAAATGAGTGAGTCCATGTTTGTCATAGTCATATCCATATGGTGGGAAGGGGCTTAGTCTAAGCCCCTCCTCTGCCTCCCTAAGACCTTTCACCTATTGTTATATAGACACACTGACCTTTCTTCTCCAGGGTGGGGTAGTTTTTATCACCTCCACCATTCAGAAAGCAGGAAGTGAAAGGCACACTTTAAAAACTACGGAGTGAGGAAGATAAGAGTTCGAATCTAGCTGTTGGATTCCAAACCTAATGTTGTTCATTCTATTACATTTTCTGACTGAAGCACAGTGGTCATAGCTCACCCTTTAAATTTTCAGATGATGAAATGGCCATTGCACAACTCTTCAAGGGTTTTCTCTCTCTCTGTCCCTATCTCTTTTTGGAGAGGAGGAGAGTATCAATTTTCCTCATGGAAATATATAAATGTATATATCCTATATACTTTTAACCAAGTATTAATATCATGAAGTCTAATTAAAACTATTTGAAAGTGCCATAAGTACGTATGCAGGGAGTTTGGCTTTGGAATAGTTTTGGTCCCTGCTGTTTACCTTAGGTGAACATTTGTGTTAGATTATTGCAATGTTCTCTGAGCATTCACTGACATCTTTGAGTGTGGGTTTCACTTCCTGGTTCTATTATTCTGTACTTATAATAAAGGACTTCAAAGGTTAAATCTGTAGGCTAAAGAGAATGTAAACTAATAGTTTGATGTGTTGAGGAAGTGACTTGGAGCTTTCCAAGGCAGTCAAATCTCTAACAAGTCTATATAAGTTGGCCTGTATTTCATTCATGCATGGCTGTTGTCTTCACAATATTCATTCATTTAGAAACTATTCATTCAGCATCTACCATGTGTAGGCAGGATCCTACGGGCTTGTCATAACTCTACAAATGAAACAGATAAAACTTCTTGTTTGTGTGAGGCAAAAGAATAAGTAGTAACTATTACAAATAACAAATTTGAATATTAGGGTTCTTACCAGAACAGGTCCAATAGGATAAAGTATATGTAAAGCAACAGAATTGTGTACTGAGGGTTAGGAATGCTGGGGGGCCAGTGGCACTTGCAGGATTCACATTCAAGCTAGGCTCTCTGACAAGGTACGAAGGCATTTCTTAGAGACCTGCAAGTGATAAGCCATTCAAATGCTTGGAGCATGTCACAAAAAGGAATTGTCAAGGCAATGTTCTTATTGCAGGGTCATGCCTAGAATGTTGGCAGTAAAGCAGTAGGCCAGTGAAGGACAACAATAAAAGGTGAAGTCAGAGTAGTACCCAGGAGTTGAATCATGTAGTGACCTATTATCCATTGTTAAAACACAGGCTTTGCCTCTGGGTGAGGCGAGGAGGCATTACAGAACTTTAAGCAGAAGGGAGACATGATATGTCTGATATTTTGATTCATGATTTTGGTTGCATTGCTGAAAACAGGCAGTAGGAGAGGGAACAGGGTAAAAGGGAGGCCAGTGAGGAAGCTATTTCATTATGGCAAAGCATGGTGTGGACTTGTGATACTAGAGCAAACTGGCAGCAGTTTGGATGTGTAAATATAACAGAGATGGAATACTATTGAAGAGACTGAGACTGAGACTGATGTTAATGTTTTGGGATGAGAAACTTGAAGAGTGGTGTTGCAAACATCTGAGATGGAAAAGGCGGCAGAAAGAACTCAGTAAAAGTTTTCAGAGAATTCGATATTGGGCATGCAAAGAGGATGAGGTGTCTACTAGGCAAACAGAGTAGAGAAATTGAGTCTGAGATTTGAGGAGCATTCTAGTAGAGATAAGCTTCGAGGGTTTGTCTGACATAGATGGTATTTAAGGCTAAGAGGGCGGGAACCTTTCAAAAGTGGTGGTGGTAAGTGGAGAAGAGATTCCATGGTCATCTCTGGGACACAAGAAGAGGACGGGGATCCAGGAAAGGATACAGAGTGGGTATCAGAAAGGTCTCAGGGGAAGTTTGCAGTGCTCCATAAAGACAGTGGACAGAGGAGAAAAGAATGGTAACCGCATCAAATGTTGCTAACGAGTTGAGGGATGTGGAAACAGAATTAGAAATTCACTACTGAGATAGCCCAAGGCAACTTTGATTAACATTTTAGGGGCTAGAGAGATGGCTCAGTGATTAACAGTGCTTGCTACTCTTGTAGAGGACTCCTGCTCAATTCCCAGCACCCATACCAGGCAGCTCACAGCAATGTGACTTCAGTTCCAAGGGTTCGGATGCTCTCTGGCCTCCATGGGCACCTGGGCATGGTGTGTAAGACAAAAAATCAAATTTTGAGGAATTATTGGTGGAGTAGTGATGGGAAACCGTTTCCAGATGAAGAAGACCCAGCAATAAAATGAGTGTTAAAAGCTCAGTGTTGCCATTTCTTCATGTTCTTTTTCTATTCATAGAGGGTAACATTACCTTTAGGAAAAGGGGATCTAATGCCTGCAATATACTTAGTGAGTTAGCAGGAAGGCTGGCTTCATTTCATACACTGGCCTCTCCTTTCATGCCTGGCTCATCCCACTTCCTGAAATGGACACTTGTTTTCCTTATTCAAAAGTTACAGTTAGGTTGGATGGTGGGGGAACACGCCTTTAATCCCATGACTTGGGAGGCAGAGGCAGGTGGAGCTCTGTGAGTTCCAGGCTAGCTTGGTCTACGAAGCAAGTTCCAGGACAGCCAAGCTACACAGTGAAATCCTGTCTCAAAAACAAAAAACAAAAAACAAAAACAAAACAAAACAAATAATTAAAAATAAAAGTTATACTCTGGCTTGAGATGTAACTCGGTGTCAAAGTACATGCTAAGCATGCATGAGGTCCTGGGTTCAATTCCCAGCTCTGAAATAAATCCAGCACATGCTTGTTGACTCTCACCTCCCTATGCCTAAGCATTTGAAGCACTATATAGCAGAGATAGGTAGCCATTTGAAAAAATATGCCAATCAATTTTTTATTGTAGATCTTAAATGCAAAATAGTTGATGACATTTAATAAAACTGTTCTATATACCACTACATATATACACATACATTTATACATACATATAATATATATATATACATATATATATATATCCTTCATATAAGCATTTTTACTTCACTCAGTGATCACAGAAGTCCTTGAGGAAGATGTAATGGCTTATTTGGTTAGGAAATGTCCAGCAATTTGGCACATTAATTTGATTGGCTAGGGGAAAAGAACCAGGAGAAGGTTGTGTAGCTTCATTCTTGGAGACTTTTGCTTTCTTTCTGTTTTGTAATGAAAGAGCTCCAAGCCGAAAGGAGAGACTGTCTCTCCCATCCTGTCTTGTTTCCGTATAATCCTACAGATTGAATGGAGAAGTTTGTGTCAGTCCCTAAGGAATCAAAAACTGTGCATCCAATAGTCTCACAGGTAGAAAAGGAACCCTACAGGAGAGCAGAGTTGTTGACATATGTCTATCTAGGAGAGCACCAATTTTATTTTTCTGCATTTGTTCTTTTAGTCACCAGGAATGACTGGTCACATGTAGTGGCATCTTGCCTTATAAAGAAGAGGAGGGGGCTGGAGGGATGGCTCAGAGGTTAAGAGCACTGACTGCTCTTCCAGAGGTCCTGAGTTCTATTCCCAGCAACCACATGGTGGCTCACAACCATCCGTTATGAGATCTGGTGCCTCTTCTGGTGTGCAGATATACATGGGAGCAGAATGTTGTATACATAATAAATAAATAAATAAATAAATAAATAAATAAATAAAATCTTTAAAAAAGAAGAAGAAGAAGAAGAGGGACTGGCTCCCTTTTTTGGGTTGTAGTCACCACTGAAAGTTCACTGGCAAAGAAAGATGCCTCTCCAGTCACATTATGAACACTGGAGAACATTTCTGAGAAGACCATAAAGCTACTAGATTGCATGGCCTGCTGAGGATCCTGGGGCATCAGTCATGGTTCTGTTGAGAGAGACTGACTTATAATAATACAGCTCACAGGACTGTTCCCATTGTGAAATGACATAATGGATATAAAACTCGCTTGAAAAGTGTGAAAACACGAGTCAAAAGAACAAAGAGCATTGTGATCATGATGATGTCAGAAGGTTCCACCCCAGAGCAGTCAGAGCTGTTAATGACAGTGCAGAAATTCTCTGCAAGACTCCAGGGTTTTCACCAAGATCTCAGCAGATTTGCTTAAAACTACTTTCTTTTTTTAGTCAGGAAACCAGAAGAATGAAAAGAGTCAGGAGTGCCTATGTGGACTGGATATTTTCCTCAAGTACTCTCTCATACTATTTACACACACACACACACACACACACACACACACACACACACACACACACACACACACAGATAGACACATAAGAAATGTGTGATTAGTGTGTGAATGTTGACAGAAGGAAAAGCATAATGAAAGCATAGCTGGAATTCTGTCACATAGATTTGGGTTCAGAGATCTCAGCTCCCAACTTCACATGAGAAGTCTTAAGACTTCTACAAGTTTCCCAGGTTTCCAAAGGCTATGCAAATTCTTACCATTTCTGTTCCTGGGTGTCTTCTCTTTTCCTTTTCCTTTTCCTTTTCTTTTCTTTTCTCTCCCTCCGCGCCCCCCCCCCCGTGTGTGTAATGAGTTCTGTTTATTTGTATGTGTGTGCTTGCATCAGTTTCTATTCACCTCTTGTGTGCAGGAGCCCACTGAGGGCAGAAGAAGGCACCAGATTCCCTGGAACTGGACTTATAGATGCCTATGGGTGCTGGGTACAGAACTCTGGTCCTCTGCAAAACCAGTAAGTGCTCTTAACTGCTGAGTGTTCTCTTCAGTCTTACATTTCTATTTCTTACAGTGCTGAGAGACTTGGTCTTCCCTGTCTTCAACATGCTGTACTGTTCATCCCAAAAGTGTCAAATAGGTGAAGTTACAGTGTAACTGACTCCATGTCATAGCTGCCAGGCCAGCTCTAAGCAGTTACGATAGCATGGTCCATGCTTAGAGTGGTTGTCAATCACTCTTTTCAGAGGCATTTCAGAGCTTTGCTTCAAAGCCATTCTTTCCTCCCTTCTTATTTCTGTTTGACTTCATATACTCCACATCCCAAATTCCTCTTTGAAGCCAAATAGCAGATTTCCCTGTCCCCAACCCTAAGTTCCAGCAGGGGCTTCCTCTTTGACCAGGTGTTCCTTCATTGAAGGAGGCTTCTCAAGTTTATCAAGAGAATGACATGAGGCTGGGTGTGGCCAGGACTTCAATCCCAGCATTTGATATGCAGAGGCAGGCAGATCTCTGAGTTCAAGGCCAGTCTGGTCTACAAAGTGAGTTCCAGGACAGCCAGGGCTACACAGAGAAACTCTTGTCTTGAAAAAACCAAGACAGACAGACAGACAGACAGACAGACAGACAGACACACACACACCACACACACACACACACACACACACACACACATGAAGAGAGAGAGAGAGAGAGAGAGAGAGAGAGAGAGAGAGAGAGAGAGAGAGATTTTCCCAGTAGCAGATCCATACTGTGGACTTCAAAGTATCACTCTGTATAAGTTACTTACCTGAATCTGCAAGTTGGACCCCTCCCCAGTTTCAAAACCCTAGTCAAGCTTTGCCATCCTGTGATGACATCCTATGCTGCTCTGTTTTCTACTGGAAGGATGAGGTGGGGTATTGCTGTCAGAAATGAAAGTGATGAGCTATCTACAAAGAATGCAAGGGGGACACCCCATCCCTTCTCAGACGTCATATCACATTGGTCTTGGTGAGCCAGGAACTCACTTAGTGCACTCTCTAAAACAGATCAGAGTGCCCAGGGAATGAAGGACACTTTCTTTCATTTCTAATCAGCTAACTCATCACTCCTTCTCCCCATTTGTAGGCTTGACGAGTAACTTAAAAGGCATGAGTCATGTTCTGAAAGTCAAACATGCACACACAGAGCATATAAAATGAACCGCGAGGAGCAGGAATTAGAGACACGATGTGGCCTTTGTAGAAGATGACAGCATCCCTGGGGACCACAGTTTCTGAGTGTTGTTGAACTAAGGAGAGTAATGACAGGGTTCAGGGTTTGCCAGAGTGTGTGTCATAACACAGAGATTTTAGGAAAAGTGTGGAGAGCCTTTAATCAGGCCTAAGAGAAGCTTGAAAACAGTGCCCTTTGTCAGTTGCTTATATGGTAACTGGTGTGGAATCTGAGCTTGACTATTTTTTGTCATTGTTATGAAAATTTATGGTGTGCATGCATGTGTGTGTATGTGTCTATGACTATGTCTGTGTATCTGTGTGTGTGTGTGTGTGTGTGTGTGTGTGTGTGTGTGTGTGTGTGTGTGTGTTATTTTCCAAGGAAGCACTTGAGAAATGCTACTGAGAAAATGCCTCTTGCTTTACCTTTTCTGGGAGATAAACTCTGAAACGTGACTTTCCCATGGAGTCACCTTTTTCCCATGAAGCTGCCTGTCACCCTGAGTGGCTGTCTGTGCTTCATGGATCCCTGGAGACCTACCTTTGTTGACAGGGAGGTTTTATTTTGAGTTTCAGACTCCGGCTGCCAGACAACACCTTGGGAGGATCCCAACTGCACACAGATGCAGGAATTACTACCTGTTGAAGCCTTTCAGCTTGCCAAGCAGCTATTCCCTTCTTTCTGATAGAGTTTCATTCCATCCCAAAGCTAAGGGCTGAGTCTTTGATCTCATCTTCCAAAGTTAATTGTAAAATATTTTGAATGAGCACCTGGATTCCTGGATGACAAAATGATACTGGCAGACAAGTCTTATTGTCAAGGATAATTGGCACAGAGAGGGGAAACAGGATAGAGGGGACAATAAAGAACAAAATAAACACTCATGGGAACATCATGGTTTAGTAAAAAGCACTGCAATGTCACAGTATAATGATTTCAACCCCTGGCTCATAGTGACTTAATGAAATAAACAGCATCAGAAGTTCAAAGCATATGTTTACAGAGGCACATGGAACATCACATGTTTCTATTGCAAAGTAGTGATTTTTATGTCCAAAATGTCATTATCTTCAAGTGATAGTTCTCTAGTTATAGTCCTTTGAGTTCTGCAGATACCGACAGTTGGCTTTTAATGCTCCTCGTGGTTAGCTTTCGTTATTTAATCTTGGAAGGCACTATTTCCATGGACAGACAGTGTGATAGGATTTCCATTTCAGCAGACAGCTAGGAGTCCTCAAGACTGATAGGCAGGCTGGTGAAGACTGGGGAGACTTCCCATGCGGGCTGTCATAGCAATGCCTGGGTTTCTAAAGGACCTCAGGTTTAATGACAGGGAGAATTCACAAGCCACAGCTCTCAGGTCAGTTGCACGATCTGTTCTTAATTAGAACCTGCCTCCTTCTCTTTTTCCCCATTTGCCAAGTAACATGCCTTTCCTTAATTTGCCGGGAGTGTGTTGAAGAGACCCTGACAAAACTGGAGTGAAAAATGTGTATTTGAAATCATACCATAAAACAAAGGAGAAGGTGAAACCAACTGCTGTGGCCGGAACCAGGGCTGTCCATCATTGCTTGCACTGGTTGATGGCACATTGCACTCTTGATGGCACAGAAAAAGCAAAGCAAACACAAAACCCAGATTGAAAGCATCCCCTAAAGCTAGGTTGGAAGATTTCTGTCAATACATCTAATATTTTATCCCATGTAAGTTATTGGAAACGCAGGGTCCTTTCTTGCACAAGGTTAGGAAGCTGTCTTCCAGTCTTCATGCTTGCCCCCAAGCTTGGCTTTTGTGCACCATGAGCTACTTGATGTCTAAGTTATGCTCTTACCTAAGTGTAGACCTGGGGGATTTTCCTGAAAAAAGAGTTGGGAACTCTAACTGGACTCATCCAGTGTTCATTCATGCCAATTCTAGGAGAACAGCTTTCAGCAGCCATTTTTCCCAGTGAAAATTTTCATGTCTTTTAATTCAAACAAAAACTCTTATTTTTTAGTCAAAAGGCCATCAAAGTTTCAAGAAATTTTATTATCCCAAATGCCGATTTTTAAAAATCTACAATTGGGCTAAAGATGTGGCTCAGTTGGTGGGGTGCTCGTCCAGCATGCACAGAACCCCGAGTGTGATCCCAGCAACAGGTAAACTGTGTGTGGTGGTATACACTTCTACATGTCCAACTGAGAGGGGGAGACAAGAGGATGAGAAGCTCAAAGTCATTCTAAGGCCAGCCTGTGCTATGTAAAACCCTGTTTCCCAACTGAAAGCCAAAATTATAAGAAATGAAATATAAACCTGAAGAAGAAATAAAATGCTTTGAGTTTGAATAAAGAAATTTTACTATTTTTTTCTTGGCTATCAAAGTTTTTGTGATTTTGAATGCCTTTCAATAAAAGACTTTGATCACTTCATCCTAATAATCATGTTATATTATGTAACACACATATCATAGAATATTATATAACACACATATGCTGTTATATTATATAGCGAGCGCACACACACACACACACACACCACCACCACCACCACCACCACCACCACCACCAGCAGCAGCAGCAGCAGCAGCAACAGCAGCAGCAGCAACTAATTGCAATTACTTACCCTAGACAAAGACAAAAAGCCTTTACTCATTTGTTTGTATCTGTGCAAAGACGCCATTCCAGATGGGCCTGTTATGTGATGTTGTATTTCAAAAGGGAAACATTTCTTAAAGTTGCTGGGGGAAAAGACTATTAAGGAAGTAAGAGCTGCTGAAAGAAAGATGGAGTGTTATCTATTTCTTCAATTAGTGGCAAAATCCTGGTGGTGCGCCTATAGAACCATGGGGGTTCTAATCAAAATATTCCAATCCTGTCTTCTTGCAGTCTCCTCAGTGGTGCTACAAAAGGGGAGAAAGAGTCACAGAATTAAATTTGGGGTAGAAGCCATTTCTGACTT
Source organism: Cricetulus griseus (assembly GCF_003668045.3). NCBI lineage: Eukaryota > Metazoa > Chordata > Mammalia > Rodentia > Cricetidae > Cricetulus > Cricetulus griseus. The sequence goes on along the minus strand of NC_048595.1, from coordinate 190,656,473 downwards.
GGTAGCTATGAAAACAGGGTTGCACTATTTTGTTTAATGCATCGTTTAATAAAAGTTTTTCTCAGTAGGACAGCAAGCAATTATTTGAAGCAGCTGGATTCAAGAAGGCCAGATCACATGTTACCACACACAGAGGAATCATGGGTTATGGAGAGCTGAACAATATAATTATGTTCATGGAGTGCCACTTACTAATTTTGAAGGTGAGAATTGTAGCGATTCCATAATAGCTACCAAATATCAGTGTCAATGTCTGAATACCTAAGGCTCTCCAAGGTTTAAAATGGGAAAATGGACTGAATCCTGTTAAAGTGTGTTTCCCTGAAGTGTAGTTCTCAAAGTTCCAAGGAGAATGAAATCCTCCAAGCCTGAAGACAAAAGCCTAAGACCAAACCTAAAGTTTTCATTTCCTAAACTTTTATTAACCACAGCTCCACTTCCTTCTCTACACTAGCTTGTATTTACTTCTAGTAATTATACAAAAGTAAAGGGAGGAGCCAAGCATGCCATTTACCACTTTCCGTGGCTCCACTGTGACAATAATTGAAGAAATGTCTTCTTTGAGAAGTTCCACAACCACTCCGAAGTCAAGACCAGCTCAGCTGTCCCTACTCCCTTCCCTGACCCGTTTGGAGGAATTTCTCTCCATTCTAATGTCTCTTCCAGTGTGTGGAAAGCTGAGTTTCTCCAACTGGATGAGGAAGGTCACTTTGGCCAGGTGATATTTTCAAATGTACTTTATCGACCTTTTTTTTTGGGGGGGTGGCTAATAATAACAGTGATAAAACAACAACAAAATGTGAGAATGAAAATCAGAAGAACTTCTTTCATCTCTATAGCCTGACACTCCTCCAAGTCTGATAAAGTTTTAAATTTAAATTTTCTAGCTGCCACATAGTTATAGAAATGACTACACTCATTTATTTACACATTTATTTATTTGCCTGCCAATGCAATGAGTGCCAATATAAGAATTTAAAGAAGGGGCTGGAGAGATGAGTCAGTGGTTAAGAGCACTGGTTGCTCTTCTAGAGGTCCTGAGTTCAATTCCAGCAACCACATGATGGCTCACAACCATCTATAGTGGGATCTGATGCTCTTTAAGGCATAAATCCATACATATAGATAGGTCACTCATATACATAAAATAAATATATAAATCTTGTTTAAAAAGAAAGAATTGGAAGAAAGGGCGTGGAGTGCTGCTATTCCCTGTAATCTGAGCATTTGGGAGGGTCATGAGTTCAAGATTAGCCTGGTTGACATATAAGACCCTGCACCCTCCCCCAAGGGGAAAAAAAAAAAAAACAACTTGAAAAGTTGGAAGTGAAAATCCTCAGTGAAAACCTCCTACAGTTCCCTGCTATGTAACACTTTCTATATCACAGGTAGGCATAGATAATAGACATAAAAATACTTAAATGCTTTTAAAATCAAATTCCACCTGCTCAACCTTACTCATGGAGCTTCCACTGTCGTCATGCAACAGGTCTTTGTGGTGAGGGGAAACGACCTCAGAGGTCGTTTCTGAGCTGTGCTAACCAACCTACTGACAGAAACATTAAATAGACCAATCATAAACAATGTGATACTGTACTGGTGACCATAACTGAGAAGGAGAGACACATATACAAGGCCTTAAATTAGGGGAAAGTGACTTAATTGGGGATTTCCCTGAGGCAAATTAGGATACTGAGTTCAGATTCTAAGGCAAAGTTCGAATATGTCTAGCACCTGGAGCCAGAAAAAGAGAACAGGAAGGAATGGCCCAGAGCAGCTAAGTTTTGTGGTTGCAGATCACAGCTAAAGTCAAGATTTTGTGAAGAAGGAGCATGGACACTTAAAAAAAATGAAGAATGCTAACATCCAGGAATGCTTGTCACAGTGAAAGACAAGCCCAGAGTGGGTAGGAAGCCCTGAGAGCCTTACAGACCCTCACTAGGGACTTGAATAATAATGAAGGAAGTATGTGTTTCCTTAAACTCAACTGGGATTGAGAAGGCAGGCTGAAGAGATACCAAGGGAAGCTGACTAAAAGGGAAGGCAAAGATGGCAGCACAAATGAGAGTAGCGAAGGTGGAGTTAAATAAGAGAAGGATGTGTGCTGTGAATGGGAGAGAAGAACCTTGACAATCAGCCTTTATAACTTCTCATGTGGCTGCTGTTAAGGTTTTTGCCAGGTCAGCCATATTTCTAATTGACTATTTAGGATGTTTACATATTGTGGCTATTATACAAATTTTTCCATGTTTTGTGACAAAGGCACATTTGTTCTTCCCAGGTGTGTTCCTTGTTTTCTTCTATATTTTTTCTTTGTCTCCCTTTCTTGTTCTCTGACTGGCTGTTCCTGTGTAGCCCAAGCTGGCCTGAAATTGCTATGTAGCCTAGGTTATATTTCTTACTCTATTGCTTTTAAGATAATCTTTAATTATTAATTTGTAATCTATTTTTAGAATTTGTTACAAGGTAAGGGCTAGCTTTCCATTTTTTTAGATAGGTTTAAGAAGAAAATCACTCACCAGGCTTGGGCCTAGGTCGTGGTGACATGGCTGAACACACCAAGAAGGTTGGCATCTTAATTTGGAAAGAATTGGCAATTTTCATAGAACTGTCTTCCCATCTAGCAATGCCCCCACGCCTTTCCTTTTTTACATTTCTTCAGCGACATGATCTTATTCATGAGACTTAAGGCAAAGGGATTTATTTGCTGTGAATTCTCTTGTAGTTTGCACCCCCTTGACTTTCATCAGGTATATATAACAAACCCATCTTCTCTGCTGAAAATATTTTGGCTGATAAATTTTGAGGAGTGTGTATACATCAGGTATTGGAAACAAATCCTTTGCCTCTGAAAGCTTTGACAATTTGTTCCAGGCAGGAGAATGTGGGGAAGGGAAAACTTTCTTTTTCAGGAATAAATGCCGTTATAAAGAATTTCAAATCAATCTTTCTTTGCGAGTGATGGCTTGTCTTATCGGGTACAAGGTTGAACACAGGCAGGGGCTGTGAATCTGTGGCTGTATATCTACATGTTTAGAAACACATGCCATAATGAGTTGGACATATTCCAGAACACTTCTGCTGCTAGTGCATATTCAAGGCTCGACTTAGGAATAGCTCATTTTTGTCCTCATGTGTGTATGTGCCTGCTGATCCTTCTACCTGCTGTCCTGTAGATTCATTAAAGCATACAATCTGGCTATAAGTCCCTAAGGGCTGGCCCTGGAGTTCAGTCTTCTGTTCTTGAGGCACATGCTCTTCTTGCCCACTCCTGTCTAGGCAAAGAAAGACATTATCATTAGATATTGTGGTTGATAATATGCACAGAAACATGCTCTAGAAAACACCAGAGACCTCAGTGGTACGTATTTGTTCATTAGATCTACCATTCTGTTTTGAAACAGCTTTGTTCAAAACTGTCTTTTCAGTGGCCAAACTGAGCTTGTCTTCGGCAGCCATGTCTTGATTTACAGAGATTTCTTTAACTTCCTTGTTCCCTGTTTCTCCTCAGCCTCTACTATTTGGCTTGTGAAGTATAACTGAGACGATGTCTTCATTTTCTGGCCTTGGCCTTGCTCTGCAGTGGTGATGGTTTGTAGCTTGCTATTTCTTTGAGAATTTATACTTTGTTATTCCACTTATTGTCTAGCTCCCCTCTCCTGCCTGGTACTAAAATACACTGCCTTCAGTATTCTAATGAGACTGTGTGGGTCTGCCACCACTAGCTTGATTTTTTTTTAACAGGCAAACAGGACAATAAGAGCCTTGAGAAATGTGTGTGGCTGTCAAGGGACATTAGTGTAAAATGAAAACAGCGCTGTCTTCTATTGCTTGCTTCCTCCACTCCATTTTTACCAGTAAACAAGTAGAGCTCTTCCCTGTATCCTGGGCATGAATAACAAAATGAAGACTTCAGCCACCAAGGGCTATGCTTTGAGATGTACAAGCACATCACTTTTCTTAAGTAGTCCTCACCTACTTTCCTCTTTTCTTTTTCACCCACTCTCATCCTTTTTCCTTCCATAAAAAACTCAACTGTAAGGAAATACTTGGCTCAAAGAGTACATGTTCAATAGTAATGAACATGATGATGGTGATGACGACGAAGATGACAATGATGAAAATATTTCAAAAGAAAAGCTCAGGCAAACCCTGCTAATAGGTAACTATTAGAAACTGTTTCATAGGTTAACTTAACCTAAGTTGATAGTGCAACTTGGCTTTGAGAAGATCAGTTCCAGGTAAAATTGGCCTTGAGGAAGGACCCTCGGATACTTTCTAGACCATTTAAGGATACTGTGAGTAATAGTCACAAGTTAATGGGATTTTGAATGGAATTTGTGGACTCCTAGATGCAAGGAAGGATCCCAAGTTTGAACTGTTCTGAAGGCAGGTAGTCTGGATGGTCGGGCTTGTGCTGGAACAGAGTGCCGAGCATCTGGTCTCCAGCTGTCCTCCCTGGGGCCTGTTTACAGTGCTACAACGTGATCCATAAGGACACCGTCTTTCCTTCCTCTGGTCTTTGTTGACACTGCTTCCTGCCCTCAAATGCTTCCTCCAATCTGATCTTAATAATTATGTTTCATATCTATTGGTGCATGTCTGCATGATGACTTTATGTTTGCCACTGGAGCCTCAAGAAGACTGGAAGAGGACTTTGGAACCCCTGAAACTAGAGTTACAAGCGGTTTTGAACTGCTGTGTGGGTGCTGGGAACAGAACCTGAACTCTCTGCAAGAGCAGTACACATGTTTAACTGCTGATTCATCTTTCTGGCTCCCTCCAATCTGGTCCTAAAAGGGATAGACATTTTGTTGTTTGTAGATTTCTGTTCTCGTCTGTTGCAGTATTAGAGTTTGTGCCTGGCACACAGTTATTGACCAAAGAACAACAAAAACAAAAACAAACCCCACACTCTCCAGGCTTTCTCACAGATGATTCAGAAACCAAGCATGGGCTTCTTGATTTCTACTTGTCTTCATGGGCCAGCAAGAGTGTGGTTTCCCTGCTTGGGCTGCCATTCTCCTTTAGTTGCCTGAGGACATGGTCATATCTTGATCGGGTCTCTGTTCCGGGAGCTGGTTCAAGAGGCTTACCTCACTCTTTGCAACACTTTTGCAAGCCCCTCAATCCCTGCATTCAATCCACTCTGTCCCAGATACCTAAAGTGGGTTCTGCTTCCTGCACTGAGCACACAGCAAATGACATGAATTGTGTGAGAGGTCCCATAGACTGAGGGCAAGGACCATCCTACTCAGGAGGGAGTAACTTCCATGCATCCAGCCTGACACATGGTACTTGACATGCATGTTCACTGAACTGTCCCTGTCGCGCTAGGACATAAGGAGCTGCATCATGTGACTGAGGGCCACAGAGCTTGGAAGTAAAACCCTCTTGGCACTTAACCCTCTTCTGTCAGATCAGAGAGGAGCTAGTTACCTTAGAAGCCTCTCTTAGAAGACCTTCCCATGATTAATGTTTTTATTAGTATTATTATTTGTTTTTGAGATTATAATATAATTACATCATTCTCCCTTTCCTTTCCTCTCTCCTGCCCCTCCTCTCTCTCTCTCTCTCTCTCTCTCTCTCTCTCTCTCTCTCTCATTCCCTCCTAAATTATATAAATGCAGTTTAGTAGTCTGTATACCATTTTGTTGTTATATGTGTGTATATGTTTTCAGGGCTGACCATTTGGTACTGGAGAAACACTTTGTGTTAGGGAGGCTATTTCTCTCTGTCTCTCTCAGCATTCCTTAGCTGCCTGTAGCTCATTGTCTAGAGCTGTGGCCTCCTGAGCTTCCCCATCCATATTAGCATGTGCTTGTTCGGGTCTCATTTAGGCAGCCATGCTGGTGAGACATTCTTTAGGAGACAGCAGACTTCCTTTTCCTCTGGCTCTTATAATCTGTCATGCCCCTCTTCTGCGATGATCCTAAGCCATAGGTGCAGGAGTTGTGTTGTACACGCATCACTGGGGACTGGACCCCACAAATCTGCATTTTGATGGGTTATGGTTTTCTGTGATTCTTTCAGAGAGTTGCAAAGGGATGTTTCCTTGACGAGGGATGAGAACTATACTTACATCTGTTTGTCAAAAAGATAGAAAAATGAAGTAGAGGCAGGTAGATTTCTGTGAGTCCGAGGCCAGTCTAGTTTAGTAGGGAGTTCCAGGCCAAACAGGAACACATAGTGAGAACCTGTCTCAAAATAAAAAGTGAAAGCCTAAATGCACATATTGTGAACATTTCCAGAGATACCATAGGCAGTGGTAGAAATGAGGCCCACAAAACTGTCTCTCTGACTCCTTCCCATGCTTCTCAAACACACATGGGTTGAAGGCCTCAAAGTTTGTGCCTCAGGTGGAATCCAGGACTCTGTCTGGAAGCCTGGCCCACCCTTGTCACACTGTCACACTTTTCTCAAACCGCAACACCTAGCCTCTCCAAGGCCTCATGGTCTGACTTTACAACTTCTCTTTATATTCTCATGTTCCGCTCTTTTTAGCTTGGCCTCAGTCATGGTGGAGAAGCACACAACATTAGTTTGGGGTTTGGAACGAACTGGAGTAATCCTACACTGTGAGGATTTTGAGACATCTCAACCTGCTAAACTTGGATAAAGGGGGGGGGGTCTCCTAGATGGGTGTGACCCAGTTTGTCAGAGTATATGCTACTTGGTAGGGGATGGGAAGATGAGAAGAAAATATTGGCTTGCTCGCTTTGCCTATTTTGTGCAAAGCACCCATTAGTGCAGAATTCAGGTACTGTAATTGTACAAGTTTATTGGCAACAGGCACTGCTCTGAGTCTGACCATCCCCTGCAAAAATTCTCCTGCCCATTCATAACCCACCAGAGTAAAGCCCATCTGCTGTGGAGGCTTGGCTCCATCTTTAGCACCTCTGGAAAGCCTCTTTAAACCTGGCAGGCAGAATTAATCCCTTTGTCTTTTGCAGCCCACAAGGTTTGTTGACACAGTGGAAGCAGTACTGTGGCACTTACCACAATGTACTCTAATGAGCTGTTTACTTGTCTCTGTTTCGCACTGTGCATTGGCTTCCTTAAGGAAAGTGACTAGATCTTATTCATCTCTTAATCCTCCACAGCTAAATAAATATTTGCTAAATCAAATTGAATTCTCACCCCTAATTCGATACACTGTATCAAATCCAGAATTCCTTGATTATTAAGGCTATACAATGTACCTTTTGTTTACTAATTTTTTGGTGGAGGTAGATACATTCTCTATCTATCTATCTATCTATCTATCTATCTATCTATCTATCTATCTATCTATCATATATCTATGAGCATCCAGGATGGATTTAAGTGTGTGTATTGCATACACAAATAGATATGTGTCATATAAACACACACTTAGACTCACCGTGGATACTCATGGATTCTGGAGTCCAGGACTGTATTTTGAACACTGGTAAGTTATGTTTCCCTGGACAAGTGACTTTCCTTCTCAGTGCCTCTGTTTCCTGTTCTATGGAATGAAGCTGATGGCTGGATCTATTTCATAGTGCTGATGTAAAATGAAGCAAGTTAGTCTTCAGAGTACATCCTGACACAAGGAGAGCACTGTTGAAATGTTTAGTTACTATTTCAATGCCAGAAATAATAAAAGGCAAAGTATATGCCTTACACTTATAGAGAGTTTAGCGTTCTAAGTTCTAGCTGTGAACCATTTCCACAGTATGGGGTGCCTGCAGAATTGGCTGTTTGCTGTGGGCTCTCACAGGGTGACTGTCCCATTTACTGGGGTCTTGATTACTTCTCTCTCAGTGTCAGTTTTTGTCCTTTTCATCAGTCTTATTTTACCTGATGGGCTGGCCCAGTGTCTTACATGCTTGAACTAGTGAGGAATCTAACAGAAAGCACCTAGTAAAACAGCCGATGAACAAATGAGTCACCAATGGAACCCACACACAACACCTGGGATCCATGACTAGATACTGTCTACTCAGAAACTTGGAGTTACAGTCAACAACTGAGCATATAAACCCCCTCCTTCCCACACCAACTCTGACAGGCATGTGTTTATATTTTGCGGAACAGACCTGCATGGACACCTGATTGTCCATACATTTGAGCCTATTTCCCCTATGACTGGCCTGTGCCCCTGTCTTGCCCAAGTTGGGATGGAAGGGTTTACGTGGTGAGGTATCACTAATGTGGGAATGCTTCTTGCACTGCCTGCCACCTCTCTGCCCTATAATAGATTTGCTATATAATAAGCATTTGGCCTTCACAGAACAATGGCCTTAGCTTTTACTGACTCAGAAATTTCAATTACCATTTCTACACTGGAAATTATCCTTCTTCTCACGTATTGTCCTCTTTGTGGAGGGAGAGGTTTGCCTATAGTGTCATCATGGCAAGTCAATCACATGTCACACTAAGAAACTAATTCATACATACTTTTGGATAAAATATTGACACTGGCTTGAGTACGTTGTTATATGGGAAATAAAGACAATTGATGCCATGGCCAATGCATGATTCATTCTTTCAATTATTAAAAGAGTATCAAACCTGTTTCACAGGTTTGGTGCCAGGTGCTACCCAGGGAGACACAATTAAAGTATATCAAAATGTATTATTACTTACAGTATCATTTGATCCATTGTATTATTTAGCTTTCTGTAACAAATACCCAAAATGACCAATTTATGAAAAGAAAGGGGTGACTTAGGGTCACAGCTTGGGAGTTTTTAGTGCATAATGAGTCTGTCCTGGGAGCCTGTTGTCTATCAGATGAAAGTATGTGGTAGAGTAGACCTACTGACCTCATGATCCAGAGGTAAAAGAGATCCTGGGTCCCCAGAACCTGCTTTAAAGGATGCCGTCAATGACCCGAAGACCTCCCCCTAGGTTTTATGTATCAAAGTTCTACCCTGACCCAATGGTGTCTTGCTTGGGGACCAAACCATCAGCACATGGGCCTTTGGGGACACTTAAGACACAAACTACAGCCCCCAGGATTATAGGCATTAATAAGCATGTGTATTAACTGAAAAGTCAAAGTGATTGGTCACAGTGAGTTTTCAGGAAGAGACTGACATTGAAGGACTGAACGATTCAAGCTAGTGATGTCAGGCTCTCAAGCTGAGGAGCATGGCAGAGAGACAGGATGAGCACACCACAGGTGGGAGTGTGACCAGTTGAGCAAGAATGGATAACAGGAAGTTCTGAACAGCAGCCTATGCATTTGATGTAGATGAAAACAGGTTTCTGAGAAGAGAATGATGTAACAAAGTTGGAAAGAAGATAGTCTAAGAGTGGATTGAAAGTGCAATTGAAAAGCAGGGAGCAAAGCCTTGGTCCTGTGAGAGTCTAGTTGTGAAGGACTTGTGTGTGTGGAAATGGAGGGACAAGGGATTGACATAACAGAAGGAAAAGCAGAGCCCACAGACATCCTTCTTTGGTTAGAGTTCCAGTATATTTTCCTGCCCGTGAGACTCTTGAAGTTGCTTTTATGCCTCCTTGCAATTAACCTTGGACAAGTCTCACCTTAGCCTTCTCTATGAGCTCTTCATACCCAGAGCCAGGCCACAGCACGACAACGGGAGGGACCAAGTCAGACCTGGAAGACACAGGTTTCTGCTGCTCCGTTGTGTGGTGGTAATGCTCATGATGGATGCTGATGAAATGACAAGCTGGTCCCTGCAAATCTCTGCCAGCTGGTCTGGGACTTCAGTGAATCATCCTTGTTGTAGATACGGTTACGCTTAATGAATGACAGATACCTGACTCCTGTATTCTCTTCTCCATATCCCTTCCCACTTCTTTTATTACTTTTAATATTTTTGAATTAGATGTCTCTCTCTCTCTCTCTCTCTCTCTCTCTCTCTCTCTCTGTGTGTGTGTGTGTGTGTGTGTGTGTGTGTGTGTGTGTGTGTGTGTGTATCTGAGTGGGTTTATGCATGTGATTGCAATTTCTGGAAGAGGTCAGAAGTTGTAGGATCCCTGGGAGCTGGAGTTAGATTGTTAGAAGCTACTCACATGGGTGCTGGGAATTGAGCTTGAGTCCTCTGTTAGAACAGAGTGTGTTTGAAACCTCTGCACCATCTTTCCAACCCCTGATTCCTGTTTCAGGTAAGAAAATATGAATTGTAGCTTAATGGATGACATGGGCCCATGAATCCATCTCTCCTAAACCGCAAATCTCTTTTGTGACTCTGCAACACTGATTCTCTACACAATTTAATGACGCTTCCATGGTAAGAGCTCAGCTTTCTCAGCCACGCAGAAGAGCATCGCCAATAACATCACTCATATTTCTCCCCTCCTCTCTGAAATTGAAAGATGCTGTCAGCCCACTCTAGCGCCCATAGGACCTCCATAGGTTTTCATGATAATCAAATTTTTCTCCCCATGTGGGCTTAGGTTTCTTTGAGGACTTCCCATGTCTTGCACTTTTTTCCATGATTGTCAGAAGTGATTGCTGAGCACTAATTGAAAGAAAGAATCAGCAAATGATTACCTGAAACAGTTCTGATAGTGAAGGACTCATATATAACTCCCACCTCTGGGTTTATTTTTTCCTTTTATTTAAAATAGGTTCTTGTTGGGAGGTGGTGGTGCACGACTTTAATCTCAGCACTCGGGAGGCAGAGGCAGGCAGATCTCTGTGAGTTCCAGGCCAGCCTGCTCTACAGAGCGAATCCCAGGACAGGTTCCAAAGCTATGCAGAAAAACCCTGTCTTGAAAAACAAAATAAAGCAAAACAAACAAAAAAAGAAAGAAAGGAAAATAGGTTCTTTTCTTACACAATATGTCCTGGTTACAGTTTTCCCTCCCTCTATTCTGTGCAATTCCTCCCCACCTCCCCTTCCCTCTGGATCCTCTCCCTTTGTGGCCCTCCTTAGAATAGAACAGGCTTCTAAGTGATAACAACCAAACATGCCAAAATAAAATATAGTAACAAAAAACAAAAACCATCACATTAAGTAAGGCTGGACAAGGCAACCTAGCAGCGAGCCCCAAGTGCAGGCACAAGGGTCAGAGATGCACTCACTCACACACTCAGGTATCCCATAAAAACACTAAGCTGAAAGCTGTAATATATGTGCAGGAGACCTGGTGCAGATGGGTGTTGGTCCTGTGCTTGCTACTTCAGTCTTTGTGAGCTCATATGAGCTTTGATTAGTTGATTCACAGAGGCTTTATTCTCCTGCTGTCCTCCATCCCTTCTGACAGTTACACACACTCTCCTCTTGTCCAGAGGTTCTCTGAGCTCTGAGGGGAGGGATTTGATGGAGACATCCCATTTAGAGCTGTGTGTTTCAAGACCTCTCTGTGTGTGTAATGTCTGGCTGTGGGTCCTTGCCTCTGCTCCTGTCTGCTGCAGGAGGAAGTTTCTCTGATGATGACTGAGTAAGGCACTGGTCCATGACATTAGCATAGCTCCAGACATATCCAGGTAGACCTTTTGGAATGTGTTTGAGCTGGGACACAACACAAGCAAGGAACTTTCTACTTTGAGTTCAGAGAGACAAACAAAACTATCTTCAGAGAGAGAAGAAAGAAATAACGTAGATAACAGGAAAAAGGGGCAGTATGTAAATCTTGCGATGGAGGCAAAAATATCAGTCCTTGCCGGCTTTCCCTTTGGGGTTTGCATGTCTGTATTCCTCTTTTTATTTTCTCAACTAATTTAAGTGAATTTTGTTCCTTACAGTCAGAGTTCTTGCCAAGGATCTGGAGTTACAAATTATGGGTTTTTTTTTTCCTGTTCTTTCCCCTTACCATCCCCTAAGTCTATGAAAATGAAGAAAAATGAAATAACCAAAATAACCAATAACTATCAGTAATCAAATACTACGGTGAAATTCCATTTGCATCTGCAAACTGATCTGCAAAACTGCCATTTATAATATTGCTTCTGTATCAAAATTGGTTGTGAGCTGCTAACATCTAGGTTAAGAATTTTTCAAACTTGTTTAAATGGTGTGTGTGTGTGTGTGTGTGTGTGTGTGTGTGTGTGTGTGTACATACACATGTGAAATACCTTTGCCTGTTTGTTGGTTAATGGCAGGGGGCAGGATACAAGACAGGTTTTAGACTGATGACTGATCTCTAGTGACTATAAAACTCTGTACAAGTCTGTTAAGACTTTTTAGACATAAGTCCCTTCATTAATCCTAAGATAAGGAAGGACAGCAATGCTGTCACCATTGGATTGTTATAAGGATTAAATGACAGCCGTTATAAATCACTCCTGCTTGACACACAACAGGCCTCTGTGAAGGACAAGTTCTTCCTCCTATTTGGCCATGGCCAGATGAGTTCTACCCACTAATGTAAGTCCTTCTGCTATGTAAGGACTACAAACACATCAACTATTGTTTCATTTTGCTAAGTCATTGCTGATAATTCTCCTCCTTCAAAGTATGCTGTCTCAATTATTCTCTGATCTCGGGAAGAGAAGAGGAGTTTTGTCTGAGAGAGGTAAATGCAAATACCAGCTCAAAGAGTTGGCCATTAAAATGTGTTTATTGTCTTGAATGGACTAAAACCTGTAAGAGAAAGGTCTTTATGAAAGCCACAATGATGGCCTCCTCGTAGATCCTTTCAGTCAGCTGGAGGGATCTTGATTTGATTTGGGTGTGATTGAGTTTGAAACTGAATTAGCTTTGCACTCCATTAAAAACCTATCCGCTGACTTGCCCTGAAGAAATTTTGCTTTTATGAACAAGACTTCATTTTAGAGCTTCCCCCCACCCTCCTTTTGCACCTTTTTCTTTTTCCTTCTGTAAGTTATTTAGCCTAAAGCTTTCTGGGCTTCCCTTATTGGTGTCTCTATATCTTAATTTTTATAAGGACTTGAGTACATTATAGCATCCCTGTTAGCTATGGGTTTTTTGTATGTGTGCTTTGGAGTGGAGATAGACTTCTCAAAATTCTTTTCAACATTTGTGCTGAGAATTCTGTCATGAGAAAAGTTGAGAATTCCTATGGAGAGAAGAAGAACTTGGGTTAATGAGGAGACTGGAAAATGTTCTAACAGCAGAGTAAAGTGGTGCACACCTCTATTCTCAGCACTCAGGTGGCAAAGCCAGACAGAACCCTGTGAGTGTGAGGCCAGCCTGGTCTACATGGTGAGTTTCAGGACAGCCAGGGGTATACAGAAAGATCCCATCTCAAAACAAAAAAGCAAATAAACAAAGAGTAACTATAAAATAATTATTGTGTGGATTTTTTTTTGTTTTTGTTTGTTTGTTTTTCGAGACAGGGTTTCTCTTTGTGGCTTTGGAGCCTATCCTGGCACTCGCTCTGTAGACCCGGTTGGCCTCGAACTCTATTGGGTGGAATATAAGGAAGGAGACATGAGAGTCCAGGTAAGTAGATTCTGTGTTTTAAACCAATTATCTATGTATTTTGCATATATCATAGACCCAAACCTGTGGATTGACTTAATACACATGCTTTATAACAGCACCCCCTTTTTAAATGTATAAACAATAATTTTTTTCACTTGACTGTGCCAGTGCAGAGTCTGCTTGCAGAAATCAGACTTCATAGTTTCAGAACCCTGATGATACTAAGAATGGGAAGAAGCAGGGGAACAATGGCTAGAGCGATAGAACCGGTGCTTGTTGCATGTCCCTTCTGCATCTTCATCCCTTCCAGTCCTCTGAGCCAGCTTAGGAGACAGATTTTATTGTTCTCTCTTCTTTTTTAAAGCCATCATTGAAATTACCTTATGTTGTTTGCCCCGGGATGCAGGCAGAAAGAAGCTGCAAGGTGATCCAAGAGCAGGCAGTCCATTCTGCTGGGAGAAATGTACTTGGTAAAGTCAGCCTGGACTTATTAGTGACAGGGGAGCAATTTGGCCAGTAAGAACTTTAGATCGTTTGGAAATGTCTCAGTTGGTGACAGATGTTGTTGAACATCAAAGATCTTCTAGACTGCTTGCTTCATTGGCCAAACAAACTCAGTTTGGGGAAGGTGCTGATTCACCAACACAGTTGTTTTGTGTCCTGACCGGATATGTGTATTGAGTCCTGGATAGTATTTCTTGTCTGTTCAGTCTCATGGGAAATTGACATGTGAGTTTTTATAAAAGGTGAAAATAATAACTAAGTGAATGTGAGTTGTGGGGGCGGAGTGCTGACACTGATCTTGTTTACAAAGGCCATGAGGTCCACCCCCACCTCTCCATTCCCCACTTGCCCCCACCTCCCACCCCTGTCCCCTATCCCCCCCCCCAGAGCCCACACCGGACTTCACAGAAAGCATCTCAGAAATGGCCAGTTGCTTAGTCTTGGCTGACACAAAACTCCCTTGTTTGTCCAAATGTTGCCAAATTACACTTTGACATTTGCATAGCCAGGAAGTGCTTGAAAAGAAAGTCCCAACATTTCCCTGCATTATTTTTGTAGTAATTATGAGTAAAGTTTATTTTTAGATTTCTGGCAGTAATTATTTATCACAGCTCCTATTTTAACTTTGCAAATAAAGCTCTACTTCCTAGTTGCCTGGAATAGAAATGCATACCATACTAACTCCTGGAAGACGAAGTAGGTTTTCGTATGCTTTGATGAGACGAATTCCAGGATTCTTGGGTAACAATGAATTCTTCATGGAAAAGTATTTCAGCAGGAATATAATGGAAGAGTGATTACTCACTATTACCCAACATTACATACAAAACTTACCTTTGTCTTTCTTCACTAAAATGTACAAAGATTGGAAATATGTATGGAATCATAAAAAGAGAAAAATCTACTTTGTTCTAGCAGATTAGCAGAATAAAAACATGTACACATTGTTTTGGATCTAAATCTTGCTGGGCTGCATACCAGCTCTTGTTCTGTTGCAACACACTGGGCACATTTCATCTTTTGAGTCAAGCAAGATTTCATTAGGAAGATATTACAATGTGCCAATGTGTCTGCATATGACTTCGCTTGCGTTCTTAAATGCTAGGAACGTTATTTCACTGGTGGTGTGCTTGCTCTATCACAGAATCTCATTAGGGTTTGCCTGTGAAGAGAGGGTTTGGGTAAAATCAAATCGTTTGTCACTTCTGCTGTGCACCTGCGTTGTGACAAGCTCTCAGAGGGTGCTTTGGAAATCAAGCAGCTCTGGTCTCTTCCCCCAACCCAGAATATCATACCAAAAAAGTCATAAATGAAAGGCCTGTTTGGCAAAGCAGGAGAAATAAAGAACAAGAAAAGGGCATCTTGAAATATTCATAGCTGTAGTTTCTGCTTTCTCCATAGTTTCGTGCTTGAAAGATTGACTGAAATATCAGCAGATTAACCACTATTGACCTCTCTACCTTGGGAACTTTCAAAATTGAATATTTCACATTCTATTCCCTTGGTAAGTTAAAAAAAAATGCTTTTCTAACTTGACATATTGCAGAAGTTAACAATTTCTGAGAAAGCACTAATTGACCTACCAGCAATGGTCGTTCCATGTATAGCAAATGTAAAGTCACATCCAAAGAATTTGGCTGCAGGAGTTCAATGTGATTTTAAATAAACCTCAGAAATGTGGGCCTCTGACTTGTGGTTCTTTTTATGGATTAAAACAAGATGAGTTTAAAGTTGAAAAGCCATTGATAATTTCGTATGCACGATGCCCCTCTCAGACCTTCAAGTGCACTGGTTTGTGTATTGGTTGAATAGGGGAGATCAATCTTTCTTCAGCATGTGACCTTGGAGTTTCAAGCATACATAGTCTTTTCTCAAGTCTATGAGATCACAGAGAAGTTGCTCTCGGGACATGTCTTGCATCATAGTCTTTTGGTAACAGAGTCCAAATCTGTTACTACGCAGCAGAAAACTACACAGGGGTGTGACTGCATCAGGAAGGACTGATGTTGGCAATCATGACTAACAGCCATCAGGTGTACTTTTACTTAGATAACTTTCTGTAAAACTTCCAATTTATGGCATCTTGACATAGTATAAGGTACAAATGTAGGATACTCAACACTGTTCACCCCTAGTGGCATTATTGGTGGGTATCTGAAATAATAAATTATGTTTTATTATACTTGTAGTTTGATGGTTTTGAAAAGACAATTAAGTTTTATTAAAATAAAAGTTGATGCCACGCCACAAGAATGTAAAAGTAAAAATTTAAAAGTGGTTGCTGACACATGGGTAACATCAATGGTTGTGGTGTGGTGTCTTCATAGTGTGCATGTACATTTTAAAAATATATTCCAATCCCAGCAACCACATGGTGGTTCGAAACCAACTGTAATTAAATCTGGTGCCCTCTTCTGGCCTCTGGCCTACAGGCATACTTGTAGGCAGAACTGTTATGTTTTTATTTAAAAGGAGGAAAAGAGAAAGCTGCAAGATGAGACATGTTAACTAGTTTATTATATGGCCTGGCAGAGTAGAGAGACTAAGAGAGAAGAGGAACAGGGGTAATGGCTGACAGCCATGGCCGGTTGCCATAGAGAGGCAGAGAGAACGCATAGGTGAGAGAGAGCTAAGAAGAAACAGAGAGAGAGTAGAGAAGCAGCGTAAAGAGAATGAGCAGCAGGGAAGTTGGAGCTTTTAAAGGGAAGACTGGACATGAGCACTGAGGTTCCACACATGCCCAGAATCCTCAGCAGGCCGTAATGCATGGCGGGTGACGTGGTGATTTTTGATGACTTAGCAAATTTTCCTTTGCATGCCCCGACTGTTGTCAGGGGGTGGGGTCTGTCTCTTAATGAGGTAGAGCTGATCAGCATCAAAGCCTGAACCTTTCAAGAACACTGTGTATAATAAATAAAAAATCTTTAAAAAATAATAAAAAATAAAAATATATTCTTATGTGTCAAAACTTGCCATCAATTATAATATATAAAATTTAGACTTATTGGGTATTTGTATTTCCAGTTATTTATTACTTTTTTTCTAAAATTGTCTCTAATATGTTACTATTACATTTAAATAGAAATATGAATTCCCAATCGTCTTCAAAAATGTGTTTAACTCATTTGATGATGGAAATTGCTTGGGACTCCTGTGTCCCAATTATGCTTTGAACAGCCAAAGGAGGAATGTGTGATAATGGATCCTGACACCACACTGCATTCCATTAGCTACTTTATTAATTAACATCTTTTGGAATATGGTTTATAGATGGGCCGTGAAAGAAGCAGAAGGGTTGAGAAATGAGAAAATCAAGTTAGGACACTGAGCAAAACCTTCTGTCCACACAAAAGACTACTTCAGAGCTTTAGGGAATAAAAGAGGGAGTGTGTTCTCAGAAGCAGACTGAGCTTAGTTTCTGCTTTGTTTTCTCAGGAGGCTGACACCAGGAGGAGCTCAGCTAGGGATTTGAGATGATAGGGAAGGGCCTCCTGACTTGATACCTTGCATGTGAGGTTACAAAGTGATGGGAGTTGTATCAAATGCTTCTGACAGATGATCACAGTTTCTCCAGGGGCACACACTATTCAGCCCTGGGAGGATCGAAGCCATCTGAAGACACACTTTAGAACCTTAACAGCATCCCTCAGTCCTTCTGTGGAGAGGGTATAGATTTCAGTATCATCGCTGAACTGACTGGTCAGGCAGGCTTGGTCTGTATTGCGTTCCTGGAGGCTTAAATTAGCTGACTGCAGCCATGGTTTTCCTGCACAGCTTCTGGACTCTCCATTTCTAGAAAGGCTTTCTGTGTGCATCTCCAGTCTCTGAGAGTGTTAGCTGACTTCCTAGATGCCTTTACTCACTGGCAGGGTCAGATTTAGACTTTTTGAGCTTCTTAGCAAACAGCGCAGGATCCAAAAATGCAATCGCTCTAAAAATAGGTGTTTATTTAGAATGTAAAAGACATGCAAATTCGATGTCCAGTTCCACAAGCAGCGCAAAGTCAGGAAACAAAACAAAAGAACAGAATAGCTACTGGCCCCAGACATTTTAAAGGATATTTCTTTTCATCTTGCTATCCCAAAACTGTGTAGCTGAGCTCTGTGGGACAAAATGAAGTCACAACATTATTTTATGTCTTGCATCTGTGTCCCAGCACTGTGATAAGTATACACAGAAGCCCTTGTCAACCACATGAACATAATCACACTAAACCCAAGCTAAAGGATTCCCAGCGCAAACACACTCTGTGCACAGCTATTTTAGAACCTCCTACCCAAGGGGAAATGGAAGGCAAGTCAGAGACACTTTAATCTATGGCGGTTAAAATCTAAGGCAAGAAAGAAACACTTTAATCTATGGCGGTTAAAATGTACCCATTTTCCAAGGTCTAAAAACCAGCAACCCCGGCTCTGGGCTCTTCCTGGGGTCTCTTAAAAATAAAGAACTTTGAAGTTAACTTTGCTGGAAACCCATCTCTAATCCTTCCCTTGAAATCATTATTCTGAAATGTGTTGATTGGCACACACAGGATGGTCACCTTTTGCCTGGCTTCTATCCTTTGTAGTCTGGACTGGCAGCCTTGGAACCCTGAAAAGCAGGGTTCCTGTGTCTTGTGATGCTCTTGTGTCCTGGGCCAGCTGACTCAGACGCAATGTACTTTTCTCTGTTGAATTTAGTATTTAGGTTGTGTGTTTCAGAAAACAAAAGGAAAGAAAATGTTAGAGGCAATTTCGGCCCACTGTAGCAATCCCTATTGCCCCTTCTCTAGTTCATAGTGAACCCTGAAAGGAAGGTTAGTCCAATGCTGCCTTGGGTCCACTCACACCCATGGAGCTGTCTTCAAGGTGTTTTTATTCTCTAAAGGTAAGACAACTGACACCTCTCTCCCTGCCCTTCACTGTGGAGAAGGACTGAGAATGATTAGAAAGGAAATCATTGACTTTTTAATTGTCAGCAACATAAACATTAACCTTCTAAATTTTAAAAAGCAGACCTGATTCATCTCTGCCCCCATCCTCAAAGTTTCTTTCCAAGTCCATGTGAATCGACCATGCACCTTGCAGGGTAATGAAGAGCCCCAGTTTTATTTTAGCTTCATCCATCAAATATGTCCATTCGCATAAGGAATTTGTGTGGCCCTCACCCTGGGGAAAGTTGTGTAAACATCAGCCAGTCCTGACAGGACAAGCCCAGAGCTCTAGGGACTCTGGTTTTTCCAGGCTGTCACATTCTGGTCTTACCATCCATTTTCCTAACTTCAGCTAATTATCGCCCTCACTAATCTAACACATAGCACAAAAGCTTAGCCATTCAGAGAGCTGTGGTTCTGATTCCCTCCTGACTTTTCTCTCAGAGTCCTCCTCCTCCCTTCTATTAATCAATTCATAGGTGTACAAGAGTCTAATCTTTCTTCTCCAATTCTGAATTTTCAGTCTGTGTTGGAAAGGTTTTCTTATCTAGCTTGATGGGAGAGATCTGGGCAAAAGTCAGACCTCCTGTTGTCCAGAACACTTGACTGAACTTGGAAGGAAAACAGGTAATGTGACTGATTTAACCAGTGGGCTGGGGACTTTTTTGTTTCTCTGTGCTTGTCTCTTCTTTGGAGTTCTCCTGTGCTATACAATCCCAAGTAAAATCATGCACAACTTAGGTATATGTTTAATTCAAAAGCACTCTGTGGAGAGATCAAACTGAAATTTCATCTTAAATAGACCTATTCATTCAAGGCTTTGGAGTCTAGCCAAGAATGAACTCCAAATGTGAGACTCTCCCTCAGCAACCGGAAGCCCATACTCCACGTGACTACAACCTGTATTTCAAATGGCCAATAGTGCAAGCTTCAAATGCACTCAAGCTGTGACTAGGCTCATATGGAGAGATAAACAGAGGCCCCAAACTGTGCACTGAATATATAAGTCATCAAAGCAATTTTAAAATCAATTCAACCTTTGACAAGCAGCCAATACAGCTCCCCTGTGATTTGAGTGACATGCTCAGGCTTCCACTCTGAGTGAGATTCTGACAGCACAGTTTTTATGCATGTTGGAACCCATGAAGGACCCCTCCTCCTCACTCCCAACCCAGGGAAAACCATCACAAAGCATTACAATGGTGTCTCTGTGAGATCACTAACACATGGGTAGCACTCGACTGTGAGAGCATTGATAAAAATTCTAGTGACTGGGCAAAAGAGCCCAAGACCCAAGAGCTCATAGTGCAGCCTCATCAACATTCCTATCAAGCAAAAAGAATAATCAGCTTGGAATCTAGAAGTAACTGAAAACAGGCTTCTTCTAAGAATGGGTGTTTTGATGTTGTTTAGGTTGAAGAGGGTCAGGACAGGGGAGATTGTGAGGGACTAACAGAGTACCTGGTCCTCATATTTAAGACAGGACTCATTAGAAAGCTTGTTATCTCATAGGTAGCTTGATATCCCATAATAGCTTTTTTCTTTATAGAAATACCAGTCCCACCACCACACCTCTTTTGTTATTTTAAGAAGTGTTCTTGGCTCTTTGATACACAGAGAACCTGATGGGAGAATGTAATGAAACAGAAGGTTGGCTTTCAAGCTTCACTTTCTAGTCTGACTGCTAGCAGTGGTTACTCCAGATTTTGCTCACTGGAACTGTAGAACTAATTACCACCGTTTCTTCTTGGTGACTCAGGAGAGACAAATGAATCACAGCTGCGATCCTGATGTTAGCCACAAATGCACTGTCAGGGGCTCAAAGCCACATTGTTTCCCTGACCTTCACTTCTGCTTTCCTTTGGCCTGAATTTTATCACCTGCTTGAGCTCTTTTGCCGCCATCTACTATTGGCTCTGTACCAGCCTCCTGTTCTTCTTTTTCCACTCAGGGTTCCAGTCATAATAGACACTGCTAATTCTCTCCTGGTCCATCATCCTTAGCTCTAGTTCTCATGCTCCAAGGCAACTCGAGGATCACAGGGAGGTACCACACACCAAGGCTCCACACACAACACAATAGAGACTTTGTTCTGTGTTTTGCTCAGCTGTCCTCATTGGACAAAGAGTGGTTTGCATTCCTGTGCCTGGAGAAATAATCAGTAATATTACTAAAGATGCGGGAACAAAGCCCAGGTGAACTTTTACTGAATGGAGATCATAAACATGGTTTGGCTGATTTCTTCTGAAACATTCTCGGGGAAGGCAAAGTTGTGGAGTGCTGTTCTGCTTGTATCCATTAGATGTGAGGTATAAACAAATAACAACCTCTGAGGAGACAGAAAGTATATCCAAGGTCAGATCATGTCAGTCTCCTGATGAATATATAAACCCCTTTTTGTGTGAGGTGTGATGCCCTAAATGCTGCCCATCTTTGTAATCTCATGCCAGAGATTGGAAAGATAATTTCTTCTGTTTTGGTTCCATACATAAGTTATTGGAAAGGAGCTATCTCTTCTATCTAGCATACTCTTTTCATGCATCCCAGCATATTAATATACATCTAATTCTTAGCTTAACTATTTACCCCTTCATTGTCTTTACTGTTTTCTCCCTATATATTTCTTCTGTACAATTATATCTATGTGAACTTATATTTTTATTGTGTTGCTCTGTGTTTATCATCCTTTGGTAGAACAAGTGCTGTTAGGGCAGGAAGCTACTATCTTAATCATTTTATCACCAGCATCTAAAGCAATGGATACAAATAGCCAGTAAATAGCTATAGGGTAGAAAACGGGTAGCACATCACTACAGTCCTTTTGCAAAGTGACCGAACTGCAAAAATATTCTTGGAAAACAACGTGCCCTATCTGCAATCATCAATGAAATCTGCCTATAAAATTAGGAGCTTACAGAAATTGTGTGAGCATTTGTTGAAACTGTGCAAGGATGAGGTATATAGAGGATCTGAAATTGTGCCTGACACAGCTGGGACTTTGATTTTGTGGAAGGTCAGGTTACCTCTTTGGAGGCAGTTATACAAAATAAGAAAACGTGGAGAAAAAGCTAACTAGGGATCTGGGAACTTAGCATATAGTCTTTCTCCATATTCATATTCATATTCAAGTTCTCCATATTTGAGGTTTCTACTTCCTGTTTTATTTTTTGACTACCTGCTTTTCTTTTTTTGTATATACTACTATATTTGAAAATTTCCCCAAGTATCACCACCAGCCTAAGGCCCCTACTACAAATTGACTCTCATTTCATTCCTTCACAGTTAGTCAGAATGGTGATTGTGAACTCAAAATCTCAACTGGTCTCATAATGACATACCATCCTCCTGAAAAAAACTCCAAGGGCTCGAACTGTCCTTCCCTTAAGGACCAACCTCCGAAGCAGGGCCTGCGAGGCCCTGCCTGATGTGCCTGGCCAACCTCTCTGCTTTCATCTCCACCACGCCCCACCTTTCATGCTTCAAAGCAGCCACAAAGTCACAAATTCATTTCTCTAACCCGCCATGATCTCATTTGTCAAAGGGACGCTTTGTAGCTACCTCCCTCTGCAGCTCCTGCCCATGTCTGAGCTCAGCGATTCTGTCTCGATCTGAGAGTTCCCCAACCCTCCAATCTCTGGCTGAACACTGTTGTTAGTCATTTTCTTTTGTCTCTGAGACAAAGTTCCTGAGAAAAAACGACTCCACCGAGGAATCATTTATTTTGATTAACAGTCTCAGAGCTTTTCAGTTCATGGCTGGCTGGCTCCATTGTTGTGAGGTCTGGGGCCTGGCAGAAAAGTTTGGTGGAAGAAAGCTGTTTACCTGAGGGCACCCAGGAAATAGAAAGAGACAGAGGAGGAGGGTGGGGTTCCACACTCCAAGGATCATATTTACTCCATCTTAGTTAGCCCACCTTTTAATAGCCCAATCAGTGTGAATTGAACAAGGGGTTAACCCATGACTGATGTTGTTGCTCTTATTGTCCAATCATCTCCTAATAGCACTACCACCTGGGGAACAGCCCTACAACACAGGAGCCTTTTGAGGGCCACCTCTTAGGAAACACCCACCTTTCACGGCTCAGGCATTCACAGTAGTCCCACTATAGACTACTGGTTGCTCATTATTAATTTGCTTCTCTGTTTCTAGTAGACAGAAATCTCCTCAAGTAAAGGGACTGTGCCCACTTAAAAAGAGGATGGGGGCAGGAAACGGCGAAAGTAAATTCTACAGGAATGGTTTGATAAACAAGTACTTAAAAATAGGTTTTATAAATATCCTATTTATATATAAAAATTAGGATCCTAAAGCTGAGATCATTTATGGCTTTATGGAGAAGGCATTGAAGTATTGCAAAATTTTACAACCAGGGAGAACATGTGAAATATTTGAGTCTGAAGAGAATGTTAGTGTATTGAGGACAAAGAAGCCCAGAGAGCAACTTAGAGTTAGGTCACCAAGGACTTCAAATGCTGTGCCAAGGGCTCACAACTTACTCTGAAGGCTACTGGGATAGGAAAAGTGTTGGTTCTTGTTTTGTTTTGTTTTCCCCAGTAAATGAACTGCTATTTGGGGTAGAAACAAACTTTCAGGTAGCCAGGTGAAAGAAAAATTGTGGGTTCTGGAGATAGTCAGTCAGCTGGAAGCCATGTCAAGCTTGGACTGAGGCAGTGGTAAGATAGGATAAGATAAGGAAGACAGTGTGGGAAGAAACATAGCATTGACTGTTAGAGCAGAGGGCCAGTGGGCAGCTGGGAGTATGGTCGGGCAGACATGCAGTGGGCCTGCCGAGCCCAGTGTCTGAAACAACGATGCACTGTGAGGGACGCTGCTTAGCACATGCTGAGAAGACTGTGCTCTAAACTGTGCACTGCACTTTGACTCTGAAAGGACATTTCATAAATGTATCAGAATCCTAAAAGGGAAGCAATATCCTGGGAAGATGACGTAGGAAAAGTGGATTGACGAAACCAATGTTGTTCAGATGGGTGCACATGTGTGTATGTACATGTGTACATGGAGAACAAGGGATAACTGTCACAAATTCCTTCATGTGTTTGAAGGATGCTCGAAAAAGACACTAAACATGTCCAGTGAGCAAAACTAAGGCTGAGAGCAAGTTGTCTTTACACAAGGCACCTATACAGACTACAGGCTACCTTGTCAATGGAAAAGCTGACCTGACACTGTGAGCAGAGTAAAAGCTCTTATCGGGACTTAATGAGGAATTGCTGGGGTTAGATTGGAAATGGGACTATGTTTCTACACCCCTAGGGATTTTATGTTTCCTCCTAGCAGAGGCCCAATTTTTGCTAACCTTTTTTATTCATTTTAGCACAGATGAAATGTGCAAACTTCTGGGACTAGGAAATCCTAAAAGGGAAGACAGAATGTATTATACAGTACAACTCTGGTTCCTAGTGGAGGGAGATGGTGTTTTCAGGTATCTTCTGGGTACTTGAAGACCGCTACTCTCCTACTCAACTGTATTCCCCTCTCTAGAAAACATAATATTCTACTTGGGCCTTTCTGGTCCCTACAGACCAGCCATATGATGGTCAGGAACTGGCTCCATTCATTGTCAAGTGTTGAAATCTTCTCTTCTTGGTGTTTTCAAACATGAAACAATGCAAATACGCTGTATGGATCTCTATCTGTAGGGAGTCTCTGTCTCCCTATGCTGAGGTTCTATGTGTCTACCTTAACCTTCATCCATTTAACTAATTCTCTATTCCTGGGGTTTTATCAATCAGTAAGTTAGAAACTTTCTTTCTTATGGATATGGAGATGAGAGCCTAGAACACATTCTTTACCTCCATATCAATAATAATATATATTTTATTTTATTTTATTAAGATTTTATTTATTTATTATGTATACAACATTCTGCTTCCAGAAGAGGGCACCAGCTCTCATAAGGAATGGTTGTGAGCCACCATGAGGTTGCTGGGAATTGAACTCAGGACCTCTGGAAGAGCAGTTGGTGCTCTTAACCTCTGAGCCATCTCTCCAGCCCCCAATATATATTTTTATAATACAAATTGAAATGTTTTTTGAAGAGGAGGTATTGCTGCACACCTTTAATACAAGCACTTAGGAGACAGAGACAGGTGGATCTCTTTGCTCAATGTAAGCCTGATCTAGACAGTGAGTTCCAGGACAGCCAGTGCTATACAGAAAACCCTATATTGAAAAACTAATAAATAAATAAACAAATAAATACAATGTTTTCCTGATTATTACATGGCTATTCCCACTCCAGATCTGAGAATATGAAGTCTTGGGAAGTTAAATAAGTTCTCCTTATTCTCATAGCTGTTAAAAGACAGAGTGGAAGTTCCAAGATCTGACCACCATTACCTGGCTGTACTTTTTTTGTTTTTAATACAGAATCTCCTTGGAGATGTTGTGAAGTAGCCACTGGAGAAGACTGTTTTAAGTCAATAGAAAGTCCTTATTAGCCAGCTGTTGACTACACTGGGTATTTGGGATCCCAGTGTAGGCCCAAACCTTTCTCAGGGTGAACTTTTAAGCCTAAAAACCACGTTCTAGGCTGACATAATTCAATATTAACAGGAACAGTTAGCCAAAAGCAGAACTATAGAAGCCAAAAAACAAGGTTAGTACATTTAGAGACTTTCCCAGAGCTATGGACTTGACAGAATAGATCTTTCTTTTAGGTTTGGCAGGTGGTGCTGTCTACGTGCTGAGTTTTGTGGCCTGAATGTTACTTCTATCATGGAGTCAGTCATATTAAGGTCTGGAACTCTGTTACAATATGACTATAGCTATCTTGTCCATGGTTGTCCTCTAGTAAAGCAAATTGGTTTCACCTGTGTGGTTTTCTAATGCAATATAAAAACCATTTTCATAATATGTCTACTTTATAGCTAGATTCTGGTACCAGGATTTTGTCTGACTTAGTATGAGATGAAGATTACCAGAAACTTTGGGAAGCCCCAGATTGAGTGCCATATATTACTGGGAAAGTTGAAGTTCCCTCCTTGGGGTCCTATTCTCATTAACAAAAGAATTTAGAAACAGAATCAGAAGAAAGCCCCAGGACAATTTTATTGAAGATTGAGAGAACAGCATGGTAGGCAAGCTGCAAATCTTGGCAACTGCCCAAAGGAGGAAGATGTGAGTGGTTGCAAGGTGAGTGGGGTTGGCAGTAGCTTCAGAGAAAGTGTGGAAAACCCAGAACATCAGCAAAAGTAAGCCTGGACTTATGGGGGGAAAAAAGAGAAAAAAAAAGGAGGTAACGCCTTTCTGAGAGAAGCAGACAGGATGAGCAGAGATAGATGGAACCATAGCCCTTCTGTCAGCAACTGTGCAGGGTTTCTGTGAAGGGTAAGTATGTTATCTCCTTAAGATAACAAGGCTAATAAGAGGATAATTATTCCTCCCTTTCCTTAGCATGTCTTCAGAAACCACATTTCCTAGGGGTAGCCTACTGGCTCGGTGATTGATAGGTCCAGCTGCATTAGCTGTTTAGAGGGGGAGACAACAACATGAAATGTTCTAATCTGTGGAGCAGATCAGGCTGTCATGTGTTCACTCAGAGTCAGAGGTAGATTTCACTTTTTGGCCATAAGGAAATAACATTCTCTAATGGGCCTCAACAGAGCCCTGGGACCCATCCTTTGTGGCCAGCAAGGCTACTGTAATAAAAACAGGTCCTTTCTAGCCTGGATGAAGTTGCTTTTGTCCTAACCCTATAAACTCCTTCTTCTAGTGAAACTGAGAATTCAGTTGGTCTTGTGGCCATGCAAGACTGGACGCTGTCAGCAAGTCCCCCCAACAAATTGCAGCTGCATTTCCACTAGTGTCTTCCTTCTCATGGCACCTTAGAGTAGCTCAGATACAGTGGAACCAGGTTTTGGACCTCTCTCTCTCTCTCTCTCTTTTTTTTTTCTTTTTGTACAAGGTCTCCAGACAACTTTAACAGGCAGATTATCTTCAAATTTCCTGTCTTTTCAGAAGTTTTAGAGGAAAACTCCCCACGAAGGTAGTTAAGTGCTTCAACGGCTGTATTGTCGAACATATATAATGAAAATTAGTTTTTGTATGCTCACATATTTTAAAGATAAAAACTTTACAAAAAAAATAAAAGACACCACACTTAGTTTTACCTTGTTCTCCCTACTCTTAAAGAATGTGCCTTAGTGGGGCATTGGTGGCACAAGCCAGGCGCTGGTGGCGCATGCCTTTAATCCTCAGGAGGCAGAGGCAGGCGGATCTCTGTGAGTTCGAGGCCAGCCTGGTCTCCAGAGAGAGTGCCAGGATAGGTTCCAAAGCTACACAGAGAAACCCTGTCTGGAAAAAAAAAAAAAAAAAAAAAAAAAAAGAATGTGCCTTCTAGGTCACATATATCACAGCAGGAAGTGCTCATTAGCATCTGGTGGACAGCCCTGCTTAGAGGACAGAGGACAGGACTTCCTCTGAGCCCATCTTACAAGTTCTATTAGCGAGTCTGAAAAAGAAATGGCAGAGAAAACACTGGACATGAGATCTCTAAAAATTCCCAACAGGGCTCCCCATGCCCATGCTGCACCTCCATACAATGTGTCATTCTGTGCCCCTTTCATCTCCTCCATTGAGGTTTGCTATTGCCCTTCCCTTTTGAGAAAAGAATCCCAGCTCGTAGCAGGTCCTCTGGCTCTCTGGTCCATAGCGGGAGCCATCCTATTCCCCATAACTTTATTTCCATATTGCTCTATTCTGCACTGCTGGGGAGTTGGGGGTGGCTGGAGGACTAGCTAGGGCTATGATGCACCAATGATACAAAAGCCTCCATGGAAATACTGTGGGATGAGGGCATTTCTGTCGATTATCCTGTTTTCCTTGGTGAGGAATTTTTTTTGAAAGACAGGAATATTGTGACACAGAGCTTGCCAATCTAAGAACTCAAAGGAGTTGCAGTCCATCCTAATTGTTATTAAATTGCCTGCTGAACAGCATAGATGGGGTAACTGCAGAGCTTTTCAAGTTTGAGGCAGGAGGTAAAGACAGCTCAGGTGCAATAGGAAGGTGGAAAACTGCTCAGGGATTCTGCTTGCCCCTAATTCTTGTAGCATGTAGTCTTTAGTTGACGTTTTAATGGCTATTGATTAAATGAAACAATACATGATTGCTCTCTGGGACTCCTCATTATCTAAACCTGGGCTTGGCATACTCTAGTGACGAATATTTTCCTCATAGCATCAGGTACCGTCTGGTTTTGTAAAGATTGTGTTTATGCACGAGATGCTCAAAGAGATAATAGAACTGTGTGTGTGCAGGACACAATTTCATCCTTTGAAGAGGAAACCAAGACAGAGCCCACTCTTCAATCCAGACTATTGAGTTCTAGGATTTAATAAGTAGACCTGTTGCATTAATGAGAAATGCAAACACACACCTCCTCAAATGAGGCTGTGAAGCTAATCTAACAATGGAAGCGCCAGGGGGAAGGCCAAGGAAATATTTGCTCAAACTCTAATCCATTCTCTCAGCATGAAAGGAAGTTTTAAAGAGACGTTTTCAAGACTTTGCTCTCTCCAGTCCACTTGACCCCTAGAGCCACAAACAGTTCCTATTCTTTTCTACAATCTAAGAGTGTGTACGACAATGTTCTCAGCAAATGGATTCTGGATGAATAGGTATATATGGGCTGAAAGGAGACTTTCTGGCCAGAGGCACCTTCAAGGTGTTTCTTATCAGCTTGAACCCTCTCCTTTCTTAAACACCACCACCCTTCTTCCGGTAGTCTGTCTGGAAGGATAGCATCGCTTGAATAGAACAGTGGCCACTTTCAATTTTCAGAGCCTAAATGAGCTGGAATACGTGACACAGTTTAGGTGGATGCACGCTCCTAGGGCCCCTGTCCTGGCTGTCTATGATACACTTAGAGAAAGGTGAAACACTGAGCTCTGAATGTGGTTCTTAACACACAGGTGAGTAGATGGGCTTTGCTCAGCTCAGGGAGTTACATGACTTTCCTGAAGCGTTTCACAGACACAGTCATTCCTCTGAAATCAACCAGCACCAGCCTTGGAGTTTTATGGTGACTTGTCATCTCCCCACACTGTGATCAGGTCACAATGGGGGTGTCTACTCTAGTAATTTCTAGGTGCAAGGCAGGAAAATGCCAAGGGAAATGTACCCCTTCCCTAAACAGTCACTGATTAGCTCTGTTGCTACCGACAGTAATATCGAACAGTCGTCTTGGCAAACGCATATATGGATCTTATAGGATGCCAGACATTGCTCTAGGCACACTGCATGCATCAACTCATTTAATCTTCATAGCAATCCTTGGATGTAGGTACTGATGATGAAGGGGAATTGGGATCATTTCTTGGAGTTCTGAGTCTCATTAATAAAAGAATTTGAGAATGGACTTAAATGGAAGTTCAAGGACAATTTTATTAAAGTTTAAAAGAAAAAACCCCCAGGACAGGCAAGCTGAAAAATTGAGCAGCTTCCTGAAGGAGAAAGGAGGTGAAAAGGAAAAGAACAATGCTGTTTAAGATGGCCTGGAGGCTGACACATGGCAGAAGCCGCCAAGAGGTAGGTGTGTGTGTGTGTGTGTGTGTGTGTGTGTGTGTGTGTGTGTGTAGGGGAGGGGGAGAGGGTTTTAGAGAAAGAGTAAGGAAGCCCAAAGCACCAGGAAATGCTTAAGTAGATTCCAGACAACAACTGAAAGACAGAGGCAGAAAAAAAAAAAACAAAAACAAAAAACAAAAAACAAAAAAATGGTAAAGATGTACCTTTTTTGACTTAGGTCACAGAAAAGTATGCAGACCCAGTATAATCTCATGGTGATTCAAAGGCACTATGTGGGGGATGGGGGTGGGAGTGGGGGGGCAGGTATTCTGGGATGGAGAAGTATAGAATCTCACTAAAGGACTAATCTTATTCTTGCTACCTACTTAGAGTGTCTGACATAGAGCCTGACTTCCTAGGGGTCCCTGGACCAGGTGAGTGACCTGGCCCAATTGAAATGCTGGAGCTCTACCAGGCCACAGAGTCTGCTTTCTTGACCAGAAGGTGTTTTCTCTGGATTGGCCTGTACTGATACACTAACACTGCTGTGGTTGTCATTTCACAGATATGAAAACTGAAGCATGCAGAAAGCCTGTCCAAAATTAGACATTTGACACAGAAACAACATTAAATTTACTTAGCATCTTTCTCGTACTAGATTGTCTTTTACAGAGTATTTGCTGGCTAACACACTTGTGAGGTTTCTCATATTATAGTCAGGGAAATACATAGTATAATTCACCAGGCTCAAGTAATTTTATCTTGAGAGACAAAAAATAAAAGAAGTTGTTTGAGCAGGTATCTTTTGCTTGAACTTGGCTGCCTGACAATTCTCCTTAGATGTTTACTCCACCAAGTCCATTTGCGGTGCTGCAGCTCATGTGACAGTCCGTTATGCACACCACATTTTTAGAGCCTGGTTTCCTTTGCCTTGGGTGCATAGCTGTGGCCTCTGACAAAGAGTTTGTTTAGATGCAAATTCCAAACTTCAGATCTTGAGAAAAGAAAGGAGACTTAAATGTACTGAATACAAAAATCCCATAATTGCTCTTCCTGGAGTCTAAGACTTGATAAGGCAAGTAGAGGAAGGGGAAGAAGGGAGCAAAAAAGGACTCAGGTAACTGAGCATACAAATGAAACAAAGGCCCCCAAACCAAGCAGCAGCGATACAGAGTGGTCAATAATTTTCTCAAGGAGATAAAAATAAATCCAAGGAACTACTTTTTAAGTGAAAAAGATTTTAAGTTGACAAATCTTAGCACGTCATGGAAATGGTTGTGGCTTACTATTTGTGGATTTTAAGCAACACAAATTTAACTATTTTATTTAGATCTCCCATTAAGGTTTGGATGTCTTTATGGATGTGTAACTTCCAAAAGGAATGGTAGTGAGGCTTGGGTTTTGGCAAATAAGAAGGACTGAGTAGGTCTTGATGTCTCCCTGTGTCCCCAAGCCCCTAGAATTCAGTGACAACTGTTCATACATGTGGAGGAAAGATAGATTTGGTGTGCTAAGAATCATGAGACACTAATGAAAGCTGGGGTTAGCGTGATGTCAGGTTGAAGGAGGAATGAATCCATGCCTAAAACAGAAGCAAGGGATGTAGTTAGAGGTTTCTCCTCCTGCCAGCCAGTTCCCAAATAACCACTCTAAGGGCTTAATATTAATTACAATTGTTTGGCAAATGTCTCCGGCATAACTTTGACTAGCTCTCAGAATTAAATTAACTCATTTCTATTAGTCTATATTTTACCATGAAAGTCATGGCTTGCTACCTCACATCTTGCTTCCCTGGTGGCTACATGGCATCTCCCTGACTCTACCTTCTTTCTCACCATGTCTGTGTTTGGATTTCCTGACTGGCTCTGTTCTGCTGGGCTATTGACCAAATCAGCTTTATTTATCAACCAATAAAAGCAACACATTCACAGCATACAGAAGGACATCCCACATCAGAGGGAGCAGTTAGTAGAAGCCCAGGAGAACCCTGATCAAAAGACAGTGGATGGGAGTGAAAAGCAAGCATCCTGGTGTGCAGGAGGCAAACTCGCCGCACTCCCCCCCCCCCCCCCGCCCCGCCCCATTCTAAGCAACAGCTGCAAAAGCAGAAGGCAGAGTAGTGTTCTTGTCTGGTCAGTGGCAGTGTCCACATAAGGTGATGTAGTCTGTGGCCAGGAATCTAGCTGGAAACGAGCTGTAATAAAAGACAAGCTAAAATGAAATGCCTTTTCAATCCAGATTCGTGGTATTTCAAAGGAGCAAGTATTGTCAAGGATACACTGCATACGTTAGTAGAGGAAGAATGTGTGTAGACTTCATTAACTGAGTGATCGAGATGATATTTCAGAATATATATTGTGTTAATTACTTTTCTATTGCTGTAATAAAAACAGCGTGATCAAGGCAACTTATAGAAAGAAGGAATTATTTGGAGCTTATGGAGAGAGGAGTCACCATCATCACAGTGGGGAAGTGTGGCAGCAGGCAGGCATGGTGGCCTGAGGGTTCACATTCCAAACCACTGGCAGGAAGCAGAGTGTGAACTGGAAATGGGATGTGGCTTTTGAAATCTCAAAGCCAAACCCCCAGTGACAAAACTTCATCTAGCAAGGCCACACCTCCTAAGCTTATCCAAATAGCACTGCCAGCTGGGGTCCAACTATTCAAATACTCAATGCAATGGGGTGACGTCTCCTTCAAGCCATCACATAGGTAGTATTTCCAGAGGGCTGTGAGGACAGCAGCCTGTTCTACTACATCAACTCACGATTCAAGTGTGAGTGTGAAATGGGACATATTAAAACAATAAAGCATTTAGCATATCACTGTAAGCCTTAGGTGAAACAGCTAATAGAAAATATACTTGAGCAATACAAGTGAACTAGGAGGGAGATTACAAAACAAAGAAGCAATATTGGACACAGCAATGTCATTTATAATTGAGAAGTAATTATTTTTAATATTAAAAAATTAGATGTAAAATCTCAACACTGAAAATACAAGTGGAAGGAAGGTGGATGTAAATTAAGTACTGATTAAAGCTGCATTTCAATTGGTAAATAGGCATTTTTGTGTAAATTTCACATCTTTAACATATGTGCTAAAATTTTGTATGTAGTTAGTAGAAACAGAAGTCAAAACTTCAAAGCCTAAGCCTGGAAGCCTGAATTTGCTCCCTGAAACACACATGGTAGAAGGAGAGAACCCAGTCCTGAAACATTGTCTTCTGCCCTCCATGCATGTTCATACCAGCACACACATACAGACACACATATTAAACAAATGTAATAAAAATATCACCATGTAAAAATACCATCAATCCACCCAGTGTAATGGTGTAAATCTTTAATTCCAGCACTTGGGAGTCAGAAGCAGGTGGATCTCTGTGAGTTCAAGGCCAGTCTGGTCTACACAATGAGTTCCAGGACAGCCAGAGCTACATAGTGAGTCTCTCTCAAAACACACACACACACACACACACACACACACACACACACACACACACACACACTATGCATATATCATCAATCCAAAATAAAATAAGATTGATAAACCACAGCAAATATAACACATAACACATACAGAGATGATGATAAAGAAAATAAATGTAAGCAGTTTAAATGACCCTGTTCAAAAACATGCAAAGTTATTTGCATTACTTTGTTTGGAAAAGTTTATACCAGCACATCAAAGTTGACATCAGAAGCAGTGGATATCATCAGTGTAAGCATCATCAGCTTGTCATAAAAGAGACGCATGGAAATTTTCTATATGATGATATAGTTCAGAATATCAGTGGAATGGGCAGCTTCACATGGCATCATTTCAATTGTGCTTTTTTTTTTTTTTTTTGGTTTTTCGAGACAGGGTTTCTCTGTGTAGCTTTGGAGCCTATCCTGGCACAAGCTCTGGAGACCAGGCTGGCCTCAAACTCACAGAGAGCTGCCTGCCTCTGCCTCCCGAGTGCTGGGATTAAAGGCGTGTGCCACCAACGCCCAGCTCTCAATGGTGTTTTTAGTGTACATACTTTCCAAGAATGTTACCACCTCTGTAAAAGATGCAAGCAGCCGGGCGTTGGTGGTGCACGCCTTTAATCCCAGCACTCGGGAGGCAGAGGCAGGCGGATCTCTGTGAGTTCGAGGCCAGCCTGGTCTCCAGAGCGAATGCCAGGATAGGCTCCAAAGCTATACAGAGAAACCCTGTCTCGAAAAAAACCAAAAAAAAAAAAAAAAAAAAAAAAAAAAAAATGCAATCCTTGTATCCTTGTCATCTGTAACTCTCTTGATGCCTCTATATTCTTGGAGAACTTCATCTCTAATTTTCAAACTAGCTGGTTGAATCCACCTTAGAGCCTGGTCCCGTAGCTATTACTGTTGCTTGTAATACTTTTCTTGTTTTTGTTTTTGTTTTTGAGACAGGTTCTCTCTGTTTGCTTTGTTAGTTATCCTGGAACTTGCTCTGTAGACCAGGCTGGCTTCGAACTCACAGAGATCCTCCTGCCTCTGCCTCCCAATTGTTGGGATTAAAGGTATGTGCCACCAAGGCCTGGCTGGTAGTGCTTTTCTTAAGCTAACATAATGCTGCATTCAATTATAGCGTTGGCTGCACCCATATTAACCCACACTCTGTTGAACAGCAGAACTTCCCAAATGCTGTAGCTGGGCCCCACTTTTATACTGCACCTTCAAGGAGACCTGAAGTCCAGCCCCAGCTATACTTTTTAAATTATAGAAATGTAAAAATGAAATAAAAGAGGAAATTTATAGATAGATAAAGCAAGTGCTAATAATTACAATGATAGTAAAACCTACTGTATTGTACTAATAGTGCACAGAATTCCAGGATAAAATTAGATTGAACATTGCATCTTTATGACAGAAGTTCCTTCAATCTAAAAGGAAGCATACCTACATGACTTTATAGGTGCCATCGACTCATTCTAATCATCTAAGGCAGAAATTGCCAAAAATATAAGAAAATGGACATGAAGATTGAAATTGGCACATCAATTAACTTGCTTTAAAAACTAACAAGTAAAGCAAGCGACAGTTAAAGCTATAAAGTATGTGAAAAGCAGTTATCAATGTTGGCAAAATTGATATAGTTAGGAAGTCATGATCAGGGGCTAGTGACATGATATAACAGTCATCCCATCTCCCATATCCCTCTCTGTATTAGTTACTTTTTGTTGTGCTAAAGGGAAACTCATAGAAGGAAGAGTTTATTTGGGGCTTATGGGTTCAAAGGGAGAGTCTATAATGACAGAAGAGCATGGCAGCAGGTGACTGGAGTAGGCAGCTGGGGGTGATGGGTGGGGACCGTGGGGGGGGGGAGTCCATAATGGTAGGAGAGCATGGCATCAGGTGGCTAGAGCAAACAGCTGGGAGCTCACATCTTTAATAGCACATAGGAGGCAGAGAGTGTTGTGGTGTCACATTATTTATGATTTATTAAGGCTTGCCTGAGTATTCAGAAAGCAAAGTAAGCCTCAAGATAAGAGATCAGGCAGCACTTAGGGCTTAACACCCAGCAGTCTCTTACTGGCAGCATTTTGACCAGTTAGTTACAAGTTTCGGATTTGACCACTGTCCACTGTCAATGAGGCTTCCCCAAGACTGGGAGCTGCACCAGTCTGCACCAAGGCTCAGAACAAAAGGGATGATGATCCTGTCCTCAGTGTGACTGCAGACTCCTGAGACTTCAATGTCTTCCTATCCTCAATGTGACTGGAGAGTGAATGCCAGCTCTGAGACCCTGCTCCTGTCTTATATACCTCCCTAAGGCTGGGATTAAAGGCATGAGCTCTGTTATTCTTCACTATTGTGTAGGCCACGGTGGTCTTGAAACAACAGAGATCTGTCTACCTCTTATTCTTGAGTCCTAGGTTTAAAGGTGCATAACACCACGACCTGATCTCCATAGAGCTTCAGGCTGGCTTTGCTTTCTGAATCTTCAGGCAAGCTTTAATAAATCATAAATAGTATGTCACCACAGAGTGTGAGCTGAGGTAGGAAAAGACATGCGCTCTAAAAGCCAGCCCCAAGTGACATCGGTCTTCTAGCAAGGCTCCTGTCCTAAAAGTTCCATCACCTTCCCACACAGCACCAACAGCTGGGGACCATGCGTTCAAATACTGAGCCTTTGAGGGATGTTTATCACTCAAACCACTGCACCTCTCTCCCTTTCTCCTTCGTTGTTCTTCTTTCCTCCTTCCCACATAGTAAGATTAGTGTTTTATTATGATAGTACAAAGGGGAGTATAGACAGTAGCCTCTCTTCCATGTCTGTTCTTCAGTCCAGGTGTTCTTCACATAGATGCAGATGTGATTTTTCCAGTTTTTGCATCATTCCAGATTATGTGAATACAAGTTTATACATGTTTGCATATATGTATATATATGCATATATATATAATTTTATTATATGTATAATTATATATATTTTTCTACTTTAAATATGTGTATATGGGTATATGTACCTTCTGTTAACATTTCCAGCAGCACCCAGCCAGCCCAAGGGGTTTATGACTGCACATGTGGGGCCAGTATTCAGGCAAATAGTCAGCCCAGGGGCTTACTGCCCTGCCTCATTATGTGATCTATGTGCATTCACCATGTGACTACATAGACTTCTGTACTGTTAGACCCCAGGAAAACTCAGGCCTCTGGGGTCTCAGCCCAGGACCGAGGTCACCCCAATCACCAGGCGGAGCTTGCTGCAAACTGCATGAGGCTTTATTGTAATTTAACGAGCTAACCCCATGTTAGCTGGGGTTTTTCACCCACCCACCATGGCCGTTGGCTAGCAAAGACAGCTCGAAGGGGATGCATAGAGATCTTGTAGGGCAGCGTAAGGGGAGTGTCTAGGGGTACGCACAGGCTCAGGATTGGTGTGCCTCCAGGCTTAGAGGGCTAGCCCTGTGTTGATTGGCCAACTGGTTGTTATGGCCCATAGGCCCTCCCAGGGTAGTTGCTATGCTTTGTGCGTCATTGCTGTGCACTTGTCCGTAAAGCACACCCAGAGCTGTAAAGCATAGCACCACCAGCTAACTTCTGATTGGTTCCTACCACGAGGCAGGCACCTAACCTCTAGTGACCAAGGCAAGGTCAGAAAAGCACGTGTTACTGTCATGGCTGCCGAAAGGGGAAAGCATCTGACCTTAGTGACTAAGACAAGTCAGACAAATATGTGTTCGGCTGTTATGGCTGCCGAAATGGGGAGCTGGTCCCTTCAGTAGGAATGTGCTAAAGCCTGTTTAAAATCAAGCTTCACCTGTTCCCGCTGTCTCCCCACTTTCCTTTCTCAGCCAGGCTTCTACGACCCACATCTTTGCACAACCTATCAATAAACTCCTACGTGGGTTTTGTCATACATTGTTGTTTGTTCTCAGCGCTGCTAAACTATAACACCTCTGTATTTGGGTTCTTTTTGTTTGTTTGTTTTGGTTTGGTTTGGTTTTGGTTTTGGTTTTGGTTTTCCAAGATAGGATTTCTCTGTGTAGCCCTGGAGTCCTGGCTGTCTTGGAACTTGCTCTGCAGACCAGGCTGGTCTCATGCTCACAGAGGTCCACCTGCTTCTGCCTTCCAAGTGCTGGGATTAAAGGTATACGCCATCACTGCCTATCGATTTGGTTTCCTTAAAAAATGTGTATATGAGTGTTTTGCCTGAATATGTGTGTGAGCACCATGTGTGCGCCTGGTGTCCATGGAAGCAAGAAGAGAATGTCAGATCCCCTAGAGCTGGCTGAATCTGAGACAGAAGGCCAAGGGAAATAAGGAATTCAGAGCTTGTGAAGTTTAGCCTTTATGTATATTCTATAGCCCTTTAATGAAGAGTGATATTTTGTATTTTTTATTTAAATTCTTTAATTACTAATCATATTTACATATCCATTCCCCCATTCCATAGCCCTCCCATCCTCCCATGTTCCCCACCAACCCCCCCAACCCACTCCCAACTCCTCCTCAGGGATAGTGAGGCCTCCCACCAGTGTAGGGGAAGCTGTAGCCACGCCTTCTTAGGGGCTGGCTACAGGAGTATGACCAGGCTTGTGAGGGTGTGGTCAGAGTGAGTAGGGGGGACTGCGTTTCGTTTTCGGTTTCTCTTTGCTTCTTGCTGTACAGACTACCACCGGCTGGCTGGTTCGCTCTGTAAGTAAGGCTTTTCCCTATTAAATACCCTTATATTTCTACCTGACTCCGTATTGGTAATTTCTCCCCTACACACCAGGGACCTTCAAAGCCTGTCATATCATTTGGGGGAGGGCCTAGGCCCTCCTTGCTGTATCTGGTACAATAGTATCCCTTCATAGGGAATGGGCTCCCAAAGTCCATTGTGGAGAGATACTCTTAAAGTTTTGTTTTGGAGAATTACACACTTTCATTCATTCAATATTTTAAATGCAGTTCTTTCTTCCAAAAAATAATCTAGTTGTTTTGAGAATTTCATATGTATTCGTATCATTTCCCCCTCTCCCCTTTCCAACTCCCCCTGTGCCCTGCCATACATCCTCTTCTCAAATCTATAACCTTTTCTATAATTCCTATTGTCTTACACACACACACACACACACACACACACACACACACACACACACACCCACAGAGTCTAATGGGTTTAGGGCTGTATTGTACAACCTATGAGGACACCGGGCTTTGAAAGAAATGAATTCCCCCTCCCTCAGCACCCAATAACTACCTAAGGTTGGAGTTTGTGAACTTTACTCCTGTCTATGCAGCATACTGACTGGTTTGGTCTTTGCAGGTCTTGTGCATGCATCCATATTGTGGAGATTTTATGGGTGCAAAATCCGTGTCACGTCTAGAAGACATTATCTTGCAGCAATTGTCTTGACCCTTGGGCTCTTACTATCTTCCTACATCCTCTTCCTCTAAGATCCCTGAGCCTTAGGTGTCGTAGCTGTGTTATCCATGTCCCATTCAAAGCTGGTACTCTATGGTTACTTATTAGCTGCATTTTGACTGGTTATGGTTGTATGTAATAGCCTCTGCTACAAAAAAATTTTTTGTGGGGGAAGGGGAAAAGGGCTGTACTTAGTTAGAAAGCATCACGTGCTGCAATATACTTATTTAAAAAAATTAAACTTTGGCCAGGCAGTGGTGGTGCACACCTTTAATCCCAGCATTGGTGAGGCAGAGTCAGGCAGAACTCTGTGAATTTGAGGTCAGCCTGGTCTACAGAGCTAGTTACAGGACAACCAGGGCTACACAGAGAAACCCTGTCTTGAAAAACCAAACATAAATAAATAAATAAATAATAGAAATTTAAGCCAGGTGGTGGTAGCACACACCTTTAATCCCAGCACTCAGGAGACAGAAGCAGGCAGACCTTTATGAGTTAGAGGCCAGACTCATCTATACAGAATGTTCTAGGACAGCTAGAGCTGTTACACAGAGAAGTCCTGTCTTCAAAAAAAGAAAGAATAAATTAAAAATTAGCAAACACCATTTATTTCATAACAAATCATCAGATTCAGCCCTGACCATGGGGTTGTGTCAGTGGTTCCAAAAGAACAATATTATCTTAACATTGTCATCAAAACAGTCTCAATTATATCAACAGCTTGAATATTCAAAATTCATGTTAGCATATTTATGCCTCAGGAAAGTCTATTTCTTTTAAATATTATTTAATTTCATTTTATATGTATAGCTTTTTACCTGCATGCATGTATATGTACCATGTGCATGCCTGGAGCCCACAGAGGCCAGCCTGCATGCATGTATATGTACCATGTGCATGCCTGGAGCCCACAGAGGCCAGGTGATGGCATCAGTTCCCCTGGAACTGGAGTTATAGTTAATTGTGGGTACCAGGAACTAAATCTGGAGCCCAAGAAAAATCAGGCAGTGCTCTTAAGCTGTTGGGCTATCTCTCAAGCCCTGGAAAGCCTAATTTTATAAAATTATCAATTTTATTCATTATTTTAAAATTTTGTTTGGCCATTGACCTATACTCCCTTCAAAAACAAGAGGCATATTAAATGCTTTCAAAGTTAAGATAGTGGGTTTCATGAGCCAATGACTAGTTTGTGGGTGTGATTTCCAAGTAGCTCTATGAATGCTGTTGAATGACAAGACTGGTAGTTT
Organism: Cricetulus griseus; assembly: GCF_003668045.3. Taxonomy (NCBI): domain Eukaryota; kingdom Metazoa; phylum Chordata; class Mammalia; order Rodentia; family Cricetidae; genus Cricetulus; species Cricetulus griseus. Next base: position 190,617,093 of record NC_048595.1, on the reverse strand, counting down.
GGGACCTGTCATTCAACTGAGACACAGAAATGAATCACATTGAATGAGATGGCTTGAACTTTTCATGTCTATATTAACATCCTAATACTATATTATTGTCAGCTTGTCCCTCTAATTACAAAAGATGCCAAAGAGTTCCATGATTTTCTTCAGACATTTGTGGACAGAGACGGGATATATGATTTACTTTGGAGATATACTTATCATTTCTACATCCATTCTGATCAATATTTTTCCTTGAAGAAGTAGTCAAAAGTAGGCAGCAGTATTGCTAATAGGAAGTCATCCCAAAAGAAAGCAAAAATTTCTCTCTCTTCCCCCAGACCCCTGTACAGATCATCAATTAATATGACACCAGGTAATAGTACCTGGTCAATAATGGCTGAATAAGACCCCCCATTTTTGCCTAACAGTAATTAACAGGAAATTCCTTTGTCATAAATCACTGTTTTTAAAATTATGAATAGCATAGATCAATCTTTTACTACCCACTTCTTATTTAAGTCTTTATTATAATATACATGATTCTGATGAAAACATCTAAAGTAATGTTTGTATTTTATTTTTTACTTTTACTAATTTTTTTTTTTTTTTTGGTTTTTCAAGACAGGGTTTCTCTGGAAGTAGCTCTTGTAGACCAGGCTGGTCTCGAACTCACAGAGATCCACCTGTCTCTGTCTCCTGAGTGCTGGGATTAAAGGCATGCGCCACCACCGTCCGGCTACTTTTACTAATTTTTATTGCTTGCATTTGATTGCAAATTGACACACAGGGGTTCTGAAGAATCCAGTTAGAAACATCTGAAGGAAAAGGTGAAAGGCCATGAATCCTCTGGTCTTGCCATTCTCCTTATGTTAGACCAGAGAATATTTGCATTTTAATATTTTGATTATATATAATACATTTATGTTTTCATAAAAGATTTATCACATGTTCCTGTAACATTCTTTCCTTCTTATCAACAGTCTAACACTATTTCGTTTCAGTTCAAGTAGGTTTACATAGTTCATTCCATGGATGTTTTACTTATTTACCAATCTCCAATATATACATGCATAATTATTGTATTATAATTTTTGTCTTTTTTTTTTTTTTTTTTTTTTTACAAACAATGCACAGAGACTTCTTTGTGGCTTTGCTTCTGGCCTTTAGAAACAGGTCCTCACTATGCAGACTGGCCTTGAATGTGATGTCATCCTTTCCCCAGCCTCCCAAGTACTAGCATTATCTGCCTGCTTGTTAGGACTTTTATGGGTTCTGCTGATCATCTCTTGACTAAGGGTCTGCTGACTGTCTGGTGAGTAGGCGTTTACTTCCTTGTTCCCTCCTTCCAACTAGGCCTGTATGCAAGAATGCAAACTATCCACCCATTGACAGGAGGGGGGGGAAGAGGACCCTGAGTATTTTTCCACTGTGGCTGCTCTATGGTATAAAAGTCTCCTTCCCTCCCCTTTGTCCTTGCCCGAAACCATGGAAGGCATCTGTATTGGCCTGTACTTGGGGTTCTGATAGGATACACCCTCAGCTGTAGCCACTTAGAGCACCACCTGTGCACATTCACTATGTTCCCTTTTAAAAGGGTCCTGCTCAACACCCATCTCCCCAGCTCTGCTTCTCTGCCTATCTCCCTCCCTCCCTCCCTCCCTCTCTCCCTCCCTCCTTCCCTCCTTCCTTCCCTCCCGCTCTCTGTCTTTTTCTTCTCTTTTGCCACTCCTGTCCCCAGAGGCTGGTCTCCCCTTTGTCTTCCCCCCTTTTCCCATTCACCCAAGCTATGTTGCATGGCAGCATGGCATCTCTCTTGATATTCTAAATTACAGCACCTGCACTACCACACCTGGTTCACTGTGTGTGTTAGTGTAGTTTACACAGTGCAGAATACATCTTAACTCCAGTCAGTGTACAATGCAGTAATCCCTAGCTGCAATTTTAACTTGTGAACTCATCAAATGACAATTTCTCCCTTTGAGGAACATATAATTCCATTGTGTATACCAGACTCACACTTATAACTTAGAGGCAAGCAACAAAACAACAACAAATGATTAAGATCTAACCTGCTTGGCACAGACTACAAATGGCATGTTATCAACAGTGTGCTCTTGAGTGTCATGTGCGCTGCACTGAGGTAGGCCTTGAGGGAAACGGAAGAAAGGAGAAACAAAATGTATATAATCAAGCAGGCCCCAGGCAGGCAAGTCAATTGTCGGGTGCGGATGGAGATAGGAGTGAGCAATGGGTAGAAATGAAATGCACTGTGGTGTGGTTGTTTCAGCAAGGACCACAAGACAAGGAAGGCACAGCATTCAGGGTAAAGGCAACCTATTCTGGAGACATTTTCTTTCATTATGAAAAATGATCCCACAAGTAAAATCACCTTGCTCTATTAGAAATTTTAATTGATGGCTGCAGGTAATTAATAAAACACTGTGTAATCACTGTGTGGCGTAGCAATCAGGAGGCTTATGGCAGTCTTCACTAATAAGGTAATTTAAACTCCTTCAGAAGAACTTCTTGATAGGATTCCACTTGACCTCAGATAACATCCAGAATGTTCTACCCCAAGGCACATGGTGCATATTTATCAGGGCCAACAGGAAAGCTTACCGAGAGCAAACCCACACCTTTGCCCCTAACAGGGTAAAATAAGCAAGTTGCTCTGAGAACTAAAAGATCTCTATACCTTAAGTCTGTGTGCTCAGTTACCTACAAACACAGAGCCCTGAAAGATGTACTCTGCCAAAAGAAATGACAGTAAGGACTCTTGCTAGTTAGTCAGGTGTTTTATTTTTATTTTATTTTTCAGGACCAAGGGAAAACACGGAGTGCACAGTTTGGAACCAGAGCTCTTCATTCCCACAGGTTCAGTACCATGTGAAGGAGTCTCTGCATACTCCCTGTCAGCTGGCTTCCATGAAGAGGCAATCTACCTTTTAAACTGTGTTGTCTATACCATGGACAGTTTTCTCAAACTCTCCTATGCACAGTTCAATGACATCCTCTACATAGAGTTATACAAAGACAGCCTTTAGTATACAGTGTTTTCTGCAATGATCACGTGAACCAGGCATTTGCTGGAAGAAAATTCTTGTCACTTGCTTTTATTTTTGTTTTTTTCCAGGCAGATTAAAGGAATTTGAAAGGCTGAGTTAACTCCCTGGGGAGAAGAGGAAGTGGCTAACTGTCACAGGACCCAGTGGCTTAATTGTTTCACAGATACCTTCTCACTCTCTAGCTGAAAAGCAAAGGTTTATGCAAAGGGTGAGCCTCCTCGAATTTCTTACATGAACAGAAGGATCATCAGGAAAACAAGGTGACAAATTGTTAATGCTAAAATGTAGATGTCAGTTTCTGTTACCCTTACTAATGTAATTTGAAATAATAGGTTCTGACCTCTCGCTACAAGGTTGAGAGTGATTGAAAGCTCCAAGTCTTTTGAAATTGTCTAGGCTGGTGGCAAACCTTAAGTTTGTCATATATGACTTTTGCTCATGTAAATATAGGCAAGTTATTTTGGATGGCTCTAAAATGGTGTTATAATAGCGAGTTTGCAGGCTTTTGTCCTTGAGCGAAAGGTTTGCTCTTTGCTTGTGTGAGGAATTGAGATTCTCTGATGGTTTTTCTGTGATTAGCACTCGTTGGACACTTGAAGTATTTTCTTATCAGGTAGATATAATTGGATCGCCTATGTTTTGTGTCTTCAAATGTATCCCTGAGTGGCCGCCTCGAGAAAGTATTTAGGAGAAACACTTGTTAATGGATTTCTTTCTTATCCCAGTTTTACTTCTGATGCAACAATAATTGCAGACATTTCCAAAGTGCTCTGTGTGCTCAAACACAGCAGCTTCTGTACAATAGAACTGTGGTTCTGAAATCACTCTCCTCATCTCTCATGCAGTAGATTTGGCTACAGCAGCTGAGAAGAGAACACAGAGGGCTGCTGGAGTTGGTTCTGGGGATGGAACTCAGGTCTTTACATCCCAGTTATCTGAGTGGTTCAGAAAAGTGAGCCACTTTACAAGGACTGCAGCATGGTAAGCTACTGAGGTAGGGGTGGAATTCTAGGAAGAAGTCCATCACAAGTTCAAGAGGAGATTACTCCTCCCCCTGAGGACTGCTTGGTCATTGCCAGGTCACCCACCTGACCTACTGGGTTGCTAATGTTAGGTTTTCACCTAGGCAAGAGATTTCATTCTTATGACCAGCAGGGAACACTTTTACCCCCATGAGTCTTTACTGTTGCTGTGGCAAGGCAAAGGAGGGGAAATCAATGGTTTACAAAGACAGTCAGTGAGGATAGAGGAGAGCTATTTTAAGTCAGCTTGCTAGGAAAGCTACTTTGAAGATGGTTAACTTGAGCACAGAATGGAATGTAGTAAAGGAATAAGCCAAGTGAAAAATGGGTTACTTTAGATGGCATCAGTCTACCTGAATTCCGGAAAACAAGGGGTTGTGTTAAACCTGAGAATTTCAAGGAGAAAGACCTGCTCCAAAATTTTCCAATTAAAGCAAGTTTTACTTGCTACTGGCCAGGAAGGTGGACACAGGCCAGGTTGATACCTTGGATTACCAGAGAAGTGGCCCTGAATTTAGGTCAGTCAGATGCTCATAAAGGCAAAGCCTCAGCCAGGCAGTGGTGTCTCACGCCTTTAGGCAGGCAGATATCTGTGGGTTTAAGGCTAGCCTGGTCTGTAGAGTGAGTTCCAGGACAGCTAGCACTGTTTCACAGAGAAACCCTGTCTCAAAAAACAACAACAAAAGCAAAATAAAAAAAAAGTAACTCCTCCCACCCCCAGGCTATGGTACTTCCCTCCTTCGTCCAATCGGGTAGGCATCCTCACCTACTTTCTGTCTACGTACCTCCAGCTTACAAGCACAGTTTGTGCAGTTATGGCAACGAACCTTGTTTATTGAAGGGAAAACTGAAAAATTCGTGACTTGTTATCTCATAAGAATCACAGCCTCCAGCATTCCAGGAAGTTATCTGTCCTAGGGCAAGTGGGGCTTACAGGTTAACAGTAGCTCTTACAATTGGAGAGTTGTGGTTATGAAGGAAGTATGACAAAGCTTTTGTTTTTTTGAAAGACTTGTATTTCCGGGTGGAGAATGGGAAGAAGGAGAGAGGAGAGACAGTGGGACAGATCCTTGGGAAGGGAAGATGGTGGCTGGTCACGGATGGTAGGAATTTGGTAATGAAAAGCAAGTAGGTTTTGCTTACAGTGTTTACACCAACTCTCTACTTCAGGATGGGATTTAGGATTTAAGTGAAGGGACCAGCTCCCCTTTCGGCAGCCATAACAGCCGAACACGTGCTTGCCATAAACTTGCCTTGGTCACTTAGAGGTCAGATGCCTGCCTTGTGACAAGGAACCAATCAGAAGTTAGTTAGTCACTAGAAAGTCAGATGCCTGTCTCGTGACAAGGAACCAATCAGAAGTTAGCTGGTGGCGCTATGTTTTACGACCCTGGGTGTGCTTTACGGATAAGCACACAGCAATGACGCACAAAGCATAGAAACCACCATGGGAGGGCCTATGGGCCATAACAACCAGTTGGCCAATCAACACAGGGCAAGCCCTCCAAGCCTGGAGGCACACCAATCGTGAGCCTGTGCGTACCCCTAGACACTCCCCTTACGCTGTCCTATAAGATCTTTTGGGAGGCCCTAGGAGCTGTCTTTGTTAGCCATCGGCCATGGTGGATGGGTGAAAGACCCGAGCTAACATGGGGTTAGCTCATTAAATTACAATAAAGCCTCCTGCAGTTTGCATCAAGCTCTCGAATCCGCCTGGTGATTGGGGTGACCGCGAACGTGGCCTGGGACCCCGGATACCTGTGTTTTCTGGGGGTCTAATATTAGGAAAATGTTCCCCATAGGTTCATGTATTTAAACACTTGCTCCCCAGTTAGTGCTGCTATTTGGGAAGGTCATGGAACCTTGAGGATGTGAAGCCTTGATGGAGGAAGTATGTCACAGGAAGTGGGATTACAAAATCCCCCCTACTTCTGTTTCTCTCTCTCTGCTTCCTGTGTGTGACTGAGATGTGATCTTTCATCTTCTGTCTTCTGCCCCATTCTTTTCTTGCCATAATGGGCATCTAACCCTCTACAAGTATAAACCAAAACCAGCTCCTCGCTAAGTTGCTTTTGGGTTTGGTATTTTTTCACAGCAACAGAACAGTCACTCGGATGTTGGGTAACGGGGGCTTTTGTTTAGCAACATGCAGAAAATGGGAGGTGATGTTCTGCAGGGGCAGGATGGATGAGGGTTTTCTTTTGAGGTTACTAGATTCGAAATGCCTAATGGAGGTCAGAAAGGCACATGTATGTATGTATGTATGTATGTATGTATGTATGCATGTATGTATGTGTGTCTGGAGTATAAGAAGGAAGTCAGGGAAATATATAAATGTGAGAATCACTAAAAACATGATCATCATGAAACTGAATAAGAAGACATTGTGACTGAGTATAGAATAGAGCATAAGAGTACCTCGTGAAAACTGGCATTTCAGATGTTTAGAGAAGTAGGAGACAAGGGTAAATAAAATCTAGTGGCCCATCCAACTGCAAGTTTCCAACCCAAGTTTCCTAGAAGGCCACTGAGAAACTATTGAAAAAGAAGGGAGTGGGCAACTGTGTTGAGTGTTGATGGAAGTTCAAGCAGGCAAAGTCTGAAATCTGAGCATGGTGTTTGTGTTTGGTAAGATGGAGACCTCTGGCAGTGTTCAGAGGAGTGTCTCCAGTGTGGCAGTGAAGATCAGATTAACCAGAGAGGCTTGAGAAGCAGGGACCAGATGTGTAGCCATCTCTCTCTCTCTCTCTCTCTCTTTCTCTCTCTCTGGGTCAACACACAGAAAGACAGAGAAGTGAGGTCATCTTTGGCAGGGGTAATGGAGTCTGTGTACATTTTTTTTTCCTAATGGGAAAACAATAGCAAAATATTTACATGCCGATGGAGAGAGACACTGAGAAGGAGATGGTTCCAATTCCTGGGAAGATAAGGGAAGGGAATAGAATGCAGATTTTCAACAGAAACAGAACTAAGCTTTGCTCAGCTATAGGGGGCACCAGCTAAAACCAAATGATAATCATGCTGTTGCTCTGTGAAATTAAGAGGAGAATATTTTCTCCATGGCTATTCCATAAATCAGTGATCCTGTGTTTCCTTAACTCCTGTATTTGTACATGTATATAAAAATACAAAACATTTACAAGTTCCTGTCAGACATGTTCTGGGCCTGATCTAAACAGGTACGGGCACAGTGTTGATGGATAATATTTGTAAGTTACCCACCAAACCACGAATTTTCTAACAGGACTGCTGACGTAGTCTATCAAGCAGACTTGCAAAGGAAACATTTTTTAGCCAGCAGTTCAGCCATCATTGCATTCTTTTATTGGAGCAATTATGTCCTTGGCTAACTGTCTCATCAATTTAAGCAACCCTGCACATTTACTACGATTCTTCCCCGATTGCATTCTCAGAGGCATCACTGGAAGGAGTATCTGTGGGCATGTATATATTACTTTTCTTTGTCTTCTGCAGTCTTTTGTTTGTTCATGGAATAGCACATGTTTTGAGGGTGACATTAGAAATTCTTCTTGCTAGCATTCTTCATCTTTTTCTAAGCACTGTTGACAAGTAGGAAAGAAACCGTGTAAGCAGGGAGCTGCTTCTTGCTTCGTATGTAAAGCCAATAAATTTAATTTATATAAAGATGAAGAAGGAAAAGTATACAATGTAAAAGGCTTTTCTCGGTAGTGAGATGGTGTATATAATTGGATATTCTTGTGAAAAGATCATAGATGGGCACTAGCTATTAGAATGTTCAGATTTCTTTATTTAAGCCAAGTTTTGATAAATGTTTATGGTTTTCACTACCTCCTGCATACAACTAATCTTATTCTCTTAAAGTCACATTTATTTCATGTGTGAGCACACACATGCATGTGCATGGGTGTGTATGTCACAGCACGAACGTGGATGTGAAAAGATAACTTGAAGTGAAGGGACCAGCTCCCCTTTTCAGCAGCCATGACAGTAACACATGCTTGCCTGACCTTGCCTTGGTCACTAGGAGGTCAGGTGCCTGCCTCGTGGCAAGGAACCAATCAGAAGTTAGCTGGTGGCGCTATGCTTTATGACTCTGGGTGTGCTTTACGGACAAGTGCACAGCAATGACATACAGAGCATAGCGACCACCTTGGTAGGGCCTATGGGCCATAACAACCAGTTGACCAATCAACACAGGGCAAACCCTCCAAGCCTGGAGCCACACCAATCCTGGGCCTGTGCGTACCCCTAGACACTCCTCTTACGCTGCCCTATAAGATCTCTATGCAGACTCTTGGAGCAGTCTTTCTCGTCATCCACCATGGCGGGTGGATGGAAGGCCGGAGCTAACATGGGGTTAGCTCGTTAAACAACTACAATAAAGCCTCATGCAGTTTGCATCAAATTTTCAACTCCACCTGGTGATTGGGGTGACCTTAGTCATGGGCTGAGATCCTGGGGGCCTGAGCTCCCAGGGGTCTTTCAGAAGGAGCTGGTTTTCACCTTCTACCATGCAGATTCTGGGAGATTAAACTCAGCTTCTCAAGCTAGGGGGCTTTTACCTGCTGAGCCATCTGCCCAGCCCATAGACCTTATTCTTTGTACAGTTGGCTTTACATTTATAGTTCTTTAAGAGGTGATTTGTATTGTGTGATACTTGTGTTTTGAAGCCTGTTAAATCCTTAGTCTCATTTGAACTTTTTTGTGACCTATACACCTGCTTCTTCACAAGCCATACTAAATTTTGGGACCATACTAAATTTTAATGACTTACTTAGCTGCTAACCTAAGTCTCAAGTTCAGAGCTTCTGAATAACAACATCACAGGCTTTTCAGCATTAAGTACTGACCCCCTAACCTCTTTGCTTCCAGTTTTGCCCACATCTGTTTCTAAAAATCACACCTGATGTCCTTTTTTGTAAGAGGTCTGCTAGGCTGGCGTTAGGAAGATCCTCTTAAATTTTAGTTTGTTTATTTTTTATTCATTTTTAGAGGAAGTATTTTTATGTTGTTCAGGCTGGCTTCCAACTCATGATCCTCCTACCTCCACCTCTTGTGTCCTGGGATTACAACTGCCTAACATCAGACATAGTGAGAAACTGCATTTCACTTAATAGTTTAAGGATGGGGCTGGGGAGGCAGCTCAGTGGGTGAGAGTGCCTGCCATGAATGTAGAAACATCTGAGTTCAGATAACCATCATCTATATAAAAGCCTGGTGAGCTGACTGCAGTGAGCTCCAGTTTCCCCCAGAAACCCTGTCTCAAAAGAATAATACAGAATCATGATAGAACAGGACACTGGCTGACCATCTCTGTCCCCAGTATGTGTGCCCTTGGGAGCTTGTACATACATACATATACCACATTCCACAAACACACACAGACATGCACACACAAACACACACACACACACACACACACACACACACACACACACACACACACACAAATACTTTTTTAAAATAATATTTTCTTTAGTTTTATCAATATACAGTTTTTTCTAATGCTGGGACCAAGCCCAGGTCCTTGTGCAAACTAAAAAAGTCCTCTGTCACTATAACATTCTTTTAAAATGTTTGTTTAAGAGTATTTATTTAGCCGGGCAGTGGTGGCACACACCTTTAATCCCAGCACTCGGGAGGCAGAGGCAGTCGGATCTCTGAGTTTGAGACCAGCCTGGTCTACAGAGCTAGTGCCAGGATAGGCTCCAAAGCCACAGAGAAACCTTGTTTCAAAAGACCAAAAAAAAAAAAAAAAAAGAGTATTTATTTATATATTCACTATGAGCCAGGTACTCTTGCTTCAGGGTCCAACATGATTCCAAGATGTTTTTTAAAGACAGCAGTTTTGTTCCTAGGAAGCCTACAGTTTAATTGTAAAACTTCTTCAGGGTTAGCACTGGTGGCAGCCTACTAGAGTAGGAGGGGGAATTTTGGAAAGAAGCCCAGCTAGTGTTTTGTGCATACATCAAAGAGGTTGCACAGACTTGGTCATCAGTTTTTCTAAAATGGAGTATAATTGCAATAATTAGAACACAGCACAGCTGATCCTCTTGGTCATACATTTGGATTACCCTTTGTGGAATATCACTGTTCTGGAAAAGCTTGAAGACCATATTTTGAAAAAAATTCCATGAAAAATTATCTCTGTTTATAGACTCTGCCAAACCCAGATGCAAAGCTGCAAATATCATCTAGCCATTGGCAATATCTACTGAGCATCAGGTTTGAAAAGTTTTGGTATGAACCAAAGTGTGTCATTCTTAGAAGAAAGCACTCATGTCATCTCCACTTTATTTTTAGTGTGCGTGCGTGCGTGCGTGCGTGCGTGCGTGCGTGCGTGTGTGTGTGTGTGTGTGTGTGTGTGTGTGGTAGATTATGCAGATATCATAGTGAAAGTATAGAGGTCAGAATACAACTTTTGGGAGTTGGTTTTACCATGTGGATCTTGGGTATTATCATCCAGGCAAACCTGGCCCTGCCCCTTGGGAACCTGGCACAGTGCATCACCCCTCTGAGCAGGGCAAGCAGTACCATACACAGGTGCAAAGGTCCCTTTAAGAGACAAACTCCACCTACTTCTGCTCTCTGCTGTTTCTCTGATTAGGCAGGTTTCTGTGTCTTCTCTCTTTCTCTTTCTTTTTTTCTCCTTCTCTCTTCTGTCTCCCCTCACTCTCCACCTTCTCCCAATAAACTTCTTCCCATGTAAGTTCTGCCTGATGGTGTGTTTGTTCCCTGCCATGGGATCCCGGAAGGACTCCCTCGAGCTGCATATATAATACTGGGGATCAAACCCAAGTCATCCAGCTTGTTAGCATGTGCCTTTAACTTGAGTCATCTTGTTGGTCCAAGCATCCCCATTTAAAACTGTGAAGCTAAGCCTCAGAGAGAAAAGCAAGGTCTAGACACTTCAAGAAGTATTTCATAGGTGGAGAAATTTTATCTTTTGCAGTTTTTTTGTCAGCTTAGTGGCTGAACCTGTATCTATTGATATTTTAACTGCTGTCTGTGCCCAGGAGCCTGGCAATCAGCATCTGGCCACTCAGACCACCGCCTGGAGTGATTTCTGTTCTTGCCTGCACCGGCTTGGCATGAGCTGCCAAATGTTTTTTAACTAACTCTCTAGCATTCTGTCTCCCAGTAAAGACTTGGCAGTCAGTTGTTGGGGTGAAAACCTGCTAAGTCAGAGAAACTGAAAAGTATCCAGTTGACCTTCATTTTTGGTCAGAGACCCAGCAAGAGAAGCATCTCTCCATTCATCCCAAACCAAAAGAACAGAGAATTTCTATGCCCCTCCCCATTCCTTCCTGTGTGTCTCTCTATCTGTATTTCTGGCTCCTCCATCCTCTCTATGGCTAATTCCTGTCAACTAGTGGCTGGATCCACCCCCTGCTCCGAGATTAATTTAATTTATTTTTTTTATTTTTTTGTAGTTTCTTTCTTTTTTTTCATTTTTTATTTGAATTAGAAACAAGATTGTTTTACATGATAATCCCAGTTCCCTTCTCTCTCGTGTCCCCCCAACCACCCAACTAAAACCCTACCTATCACATACTGTTTCTTCTATTCTTCCCCTGACTCAAACTTTCTGCTCCCTCATGACCTCTGCATCCTTCCTTTTCTTCCCTTCTCATTCTCGTAGGTCCCTCCCCCTCTTCCCATGCTCTCAATTTGCTCAGGGGATCTTGACCCTTTCCCCTTCTCCAGGGAACATGTATGTCTCTCTTAGGGTCCTCCTTGTTTACTAGCATCTATGTCAGTGTGGATTGTAATCCTTTACTCTATGTCTAAAATCCACATATGAGTGAGTACATATCATGTTTGTCTTTTATGAGTGGGTTAACTCGATCAGAATGGTTTCTTCTAGTTCCATCCATTTTCCTGCAAAGTTCAAGATTCCTTTGTTATTTTCTGCTGAGTAGTAAGTACTCCATTGTGTAAATGTACCACATTTTCTCTATTCATTCTTCAGTTGAGGGGCATCTAGGCTGCTTTCAGTTTCTGACTATAACAAATAATGCTGCTATGAACATGGTTGAACAGATGTCCTTGTTGTATGAATGTGCTCCTTTTGGGTATATGCCTAAGAGTGGGATTGCTGAATTTTGTGGTAGACTCATTCCCATTTTCTTGAGGAGTCACCATACTGATTTCCAAAGTGGCTGTACAAGTTGGCACTCCCACCATCAGTAGAGAAGAGTTCCCTTTTCTCCATATCCTCTCCAGAATGAACTGTCATTGGTGTTTTTGATTTTGGCCATTCTGACAGGAGTAAGATAGTATTTCAGAGTTGTTTTGATTTGCATTTCCCCGATGGCTAAGGATGTTGAACACTTTCTTATATGTCTTTCAACCATTTTAGATTCCTCTATTGAGAATTGTCTATTTAGTTCTGTACCACACTTTTTAATTGGATTGTTTGGTGTTTTAGAGACTAGTTTCTTGAGTTCTTTGTATATTTTGGAGATCAGCCCTCTGTCAGATGTGGGGTTGGTGAATATCTTTTCCCAGTCTGTGGGCTGCCGTTTTGTCTTGCTGACAGTGTCCTTTGCCTTACAGAAGCTTCTCAGTTTCAGGAGGACCCATTTATCAATTGTTGACCTCAGTGTCTGTGCTACTGGTGTAATGTTCAGGAAGCAGCCTCCTGTAGCAATTAATTCAAGGGTATTTCCCACTTTATCTTCTAATAGGGTTAGTGTGGCTGGGTTTATGTTGAGGCCTTTGATCCATTTTGACTTAAGTTTTGTGCAAGGCAATAGGCTTGGGTCTAACTGCAGTCTTCTACATGTCCGCATCCAGTTATGCCAGCACCATTTGTTGAAGATGTTCTCTTTGTTCCGGTGTATAAATTTGGATTGTTTGAGAAAAAACAGGTGTTCGTAGATGTGTGGGTCAATATCAGGGTTTTCAACTCTATTCCATTGGTCTACGTGTCTATTTTTTGTGCCAATACCAAACTGTTTTCAGGACTATAGCTCTATAATAGAGTTTGAAGTCGGGCATGGTGATGCCTCCAGAAGTTCCTTTATTGTACAGGGTTGTTTTGGCTATCCTGGGTCTTTTGTTTCTCCATATAAAGTTGAGAATTGTTCTTTCAAGGTCTGTGAAGAATTGTGTTGGGATTTTGATGGGGATTGCATTGAATCTGTAGATTGCTTTTGGCAAGATTGCCATTTTTACTATGTTGATCCTACCTATCCAAGAGCATGGGAGATCTTTCCATTTTCTGGTATCTTCTTTAATTTCTTTCTTTAGAGAGTCAAAATTCTTATGGTATAGGTCTTTCACGTTTTTTGGTTAGTGTTACCCCAAGGTATTTTATGTTGTTTGTGGGAATTGTAAAGGGTGATGCTTCTCTGATTTCTTTCTCCACCAATGTATCATTGGTATATAGTAGGGCTACAGATTTTTTTTAGTTAATCTTGTATCCTGCCACTTTGCTGAAGGTGTTTATCAGCTGTAGGAGTTCCCTGGTTGAGTTTTTTGGTTCACTTATGTAGACTATCATATTGTCTGCAAATAGTGAGAGTTTGACTTCTTCATTTCCAATTTGTATTCCCTTCATCTCCTTTTGTTGTCTTATTGCTCTACCTAGAACTTCAAGGACAATATTGAAGAGGTATGGAGAGAGTGGACAGCCTTGTCTTGTCCCTGATTTTAGAGGAATTGGATTGAGTTTCTCTCCATTTAATTTGATGTTGGCTGTAGGCTTGCTGTATTTTGCTTTTATTATGTTGAGGTATGTTCCTATTATCCATGATTTCTCCAAGACCTTTATCATGAAGGGGTGTTGGATTTTGTCAAAGGAGTTTTCCGAATCTAATGAGATGATCATGCGTTTTTTTTTTTCTTTAGTCTGTTTATATGGTGGATTACATCGATGGATTTTCCTATGTTGAACCAACCTTGCATCCCTGGGATGAAGCCTACTTGATCATGGTTGATGATTTCTCTGATGTGTTCTTGGATTTGATTTGACAGTATTTTATTGAGAATTTTCCCATCAATGTTCATGAGGGATATTGGTCTGCAATTCTCTTTCTTAGTTGTGTCTTTGTGTGGCTTGGGTATCAAGGTTATTGAAGCCTCATTAAAAGAGTTTGGCAATGACCCTTCTGCTTCTATTGTGTGGAATACTTTGAGGAGAATTGGTATTAGCTGTACCTTGAATTTCTGGTAGAATTCTGCACTGAAGCCATCTGGCCCTGGACTTTTTTTGGTTGAGAAACTTCTGATGACTGCTTCAATTTCATTAGGGGTTATAGGTCTATTTAAGTTGCTTATCTGTTCTTGATTTAATTTTGGTAAGTGAAATCTCTCCAGAAAATTGCCCATTTCCTTTAGATTTTCGAATTTTGAGGAATATAAGTTTTCGAAGTATGACCTGATTATTCTCTGGATTTCCTCTGTGTCTGTTGTTATGTCCCCCTTTTCATTCCTGATTTTATTAATTTGCATGTTCACTCTCTGCTGTTTGGTAAGTTTGGGTAAAGGTTTGTCTATCTTGTTGGTTTTCTCAAAGAACCAACTCTTTGTTATATTGATTCTTTGTATTTTTCTCCTAGTTTCCTTTTTATTAATTTCAGCCCTCCATTTGATTATTTCCTGGCATTTGCTCTTCTGGGGTGTATTGGCTTCATTGTTTTCTAAAGCTTTCAGTTGTGCTGTTAATTCTCTAGTGTGATTATTCTCCTGTTTCTTCATGTGGGCACATAGAGCTATGAACTTTCCTCTTAGCACTGTTTTCAAAGTGTCCCATAATTTTGGGTATGTTGTGTCTGCATTCTCATTGAACTCTAGGAAATCTTTAATTTTTTTTTATTTCTTCCTCGACCCAGGAATTGTGCAGTTGGGTGTTACTTAATTTCCATGAGTTTATAGGTTTTTTGTAATTCGTGTTGTTGTTGAATTCTAACTTTAAAGCATGATAAGATACAGGGGGTTATTTCAATATTTTTGTACCTGTTGAGGTTTGCTATGTTGCCAAGTATGCGGTTGATTTTAGAGAAGGTTCCATGTGGCGCTGAGAAGAAGGTAAATTGTTTTGTATTTGGATGGAATTTCTATAGATATCTGTTAAGTCCAATTGGGCCATAACTTTGATTAGTTCCTTTGTTTCTTTGTTAAGTTTCTGTCTGGTGTTCCTGTCTAGTGGTGAGAGTGGGTGTTGAAGTCTCTCACTGTACGTGTGTGTGGTTTTATGTGTGATTTGAGTTTTAGTAATGTTTCTTTTATAAACGTGGATGCCTTTGTGTTTGGGGCATAAATGTTCAGAATTGAGACTTCTCCTGTGATGAGTAGGAAGTGACCTCCTTCATCTCTTTTGATTGATTTTAATTTAAAATTCAGTTTGTTGGATTGCTACCCCTGCTTGTTTCTTGGATCCATTTGATTGGAAAACCTTTTCCCAACCTTTAATTCTTAGGTACTGTCTGTCTTTGAAGTTGAGGTGTGTTTCTTGTATGCAGGAGAAGGATGGATTCTGTCTTCTTATCCATTGTGCTAATCTGTGTCTTTTTACAGGCAAGTTAAGACCATTAATGTTGATGGATATTAATCACCATTGATTGTTCATTCTTGTTTGTTTTGGATTTGGTGATGGTGGCGAAATTATGTGTGGGATTCTATCCCTTTTTCCTTTTGGCTGTTGGTAAAGTGGGATTATCTATTGCCTATATTTTTCTGGTTGTAGTTAACTTCCTTGGGTTGCAGTTTTCCTTCCAGAACTTTCTGTAGGGCTGGATTGGTGGATATGTATTGTTTGAATCTGGTTTTGTCATGGAATATCTTGTTTTCTCCATCTATATTTATTGAAAGCTTTACTGGGGATAGTAGTCTGGGCTGGCATCCATGGTCTCTAAGTTTAGGTAGAATATCTATCTAGGACCTTCTGGCTTTCAGATTTCCATGGATAAGTCAGGTGTAATTCTGATAGGTTTGTTTTTATAACTTACTTGACGTTTTTCCTTTGCTGCTCTTAATATTTTCTCTTTGTTCTGTATGTTTGGTGTTTTGATTATTATGTGACTTGGAGATCTTTTATTTTGATTCAGTCTATTTGGTGTTTTGTAGGCTTCTTGTGTTTTTATTGGCATATCTTTCTTTAGGTTGGGAAAGTTTTCTTCTATGATTTTGTTGAATATGTTTTCTGCGCCTTTGAGTTGGATTTCTTTACCTTTTTCTATACCTATTATTCTTAGGTTTGGTCTTTTCACAGTATCCCATATTTCCTGGATATTTTGTGTTAGGGATTTGTTGGACTTAAGATTTTCCTTGGTTGATGATTCTATTTCCACTAGTGTATCTTCAACTCCTGAGATTCTCTCTTCCATCTCTTGTATTCTGTTGGTTATACTTACATCTGTAATTCCTGATCGTTTACCCAGCTTTTCTATTTCCAGCATTCCCTCAGATTGTGCTTTCTTTATTGTCTCTATTTCAGTTTTTAGGTCTTGAACTGTTTCCTTGAGAGATTTGTTGATATCTTGTATTTTTTTGGTTTGTTTTTTCTTTCATTTCTTTAAGGGATTTTTTTCTCATGTCCTCTTTGAGGTCCTCTGTCATTTTCCTGAAGATATTTTTAAGGTCATTCTCTTCTGGTTCATCTGCATTGTGATGTTCAGGTCTTGCTGGTGTATGGTTCCTAGTCTCTGGTGGTGTCATATCGGGTTTTCTGTTGTTGAATGTGCTTTTACCTTGTCCTCTTCTCATCCTTTCTTCTGGTGGGTATAGCAGGAGTCTCTTCCTCTCCTAGTAGGTATGGGACCAAGGTTCCCTTCTGGTAGATGCAAACAGATCCAATACTCTGGTGTCTGTCCTCTTCTTGTGGATGAAAGTGGCACTGTCACCAGGGCCTTGGCAGTGTTCAGATGTGTTGGGTGCTGCTGGGTCGGCAGAAGGAGGTGGAACTGTTACTGGGGTCTCTGCAGTTTCCGGGTGTGTCGGGTCTCACTGCCAATCTCGGATCAGTCGGGCAAACCCTTAACATCAGATCGAGATTAATTTTATTAACACAGTCTCAGAAGGTCACAGTGCAATCAAATATCCTGCAACAATCTTTTGAAATTGCAGACTAGGCAGGAGATAACAATGTTGTAAGGACAGGGAGCCCATTGTAGCCCCTATGAGGAGGCCCCCGGGGAATTTTCAGGAGGCAAAAAGTGGCAATTTCTGGCTCTGATGACCATGTGCTTTAGATCTGGATACTGCACCTCTCTTTACAGGGAGACCCTCACTACAGAGGGCCGGAGGCTGACTCAGCAGGGGAGAGCACTTCCTGTTCTTCAGAGAATCCCGTTCAGTTCCTAGCAGGCAAACTAGGAACCAGCTGTTGCCTCTAATTACATCAAACATCTCTTCATGTGCAAATACATACATTTCAGACACATACACTCGCACATGCACAATAAATCAATAACAAACATCTGTCTCTTTTTAAAGTTCTAAATAGGACACCAAACTACTTTAAAAAATAAGGTTGTTTTAATTTGATCATTCAACAGATAGGAAAAAGTGTTTTGAGAGGTGTAATCTCTGAGAAAGAGATCAAAGCATATGAAATATATGAAGTGTACATGTGCTACATGGAAGTATATGAAGTGTATATGTGCTATATGTAAGTGCTATATGAAGTATAAGGTGCTAAATGTAAGTATATAAAGTGTATGTGTGCTAAATGTGCTCATGAAGGGGAAAAGACAGGAATCGAAACTTGCTTAAGGCAGAGAAATTTGTGAGTGATGTGTCAGAAGCCAACCTTGGCGACCCCCCATGCCTAGCTAGCTGCTAGCTAGCCTGGCATCCCACCCCTCAGGTTCCGGGACCTGGCCTGAGAAGCAACTAACACCTATTTCTTCCCCCACTTCCTTAAGACAGGAGATTCCAGATACCTGCCTAAGAGCAATTAGCATTCATTCCTCCCCCCACCTCCTTTTTCTCTGCTTCCTCCTTTCTCTTTAAAAAGCCCCTTGGTTTCAATAAAGTTGGCCTTGACAAGAAAACCTGCTTGGTCCCGCTCTTTCTTTCCTGCCCATTATTTTCAGGCGGATCCACCTTGGACTCACGAATTACCGGAGCCCCTCGGGACAGGGCAGTGATGGACCTGAAAAGTGAAGACAGCTTCATCTTTAAGTTTCTGGGATTCTGCACTGATGCAATGCAGCCCAGGTTCTTTCTTTCATGTGATTGGCTAGTTCTCAGTGGAGAGATACCTACATCCTATTTCTCCCTCAGTGATGTATTAGAGGAGGGTATACTTCTGGTTTTTGCTTCTCAGGGAAGCACTATGAAAAGTAAGTGAAAATCCTTCAGCATCCTCTGTGCTTTCCCATGACCATCCAGAAAGACAGTGAATCCACACTTCTCATGTGGACCAATGGGCCAGTGGGGAAGACTGTGGCCCTGTAATTTGTACTAGATACTTTATATAGTCTCATTCATGTTCTTGGCCTGTACTGTCTTCTGAACAAGGGGCTAATTGGCCTTCAGTAATGCATTATCTAATAAATCCCTGTAAAAGGACACACACACACACACACACACACACACACACACACACACACACACACACATATATATATATATCACTTCAACCCTGTTTAAGACCACTTCATAAATCATGGAGCATAAAACTTGTTGCATTCACCGCTCGAGTGGCAGGGTGTGAGGTGGGTGAAGTCAGCATAGTTTCCATTTGCCAAGATCCTATTCAGGATAAGCTGGGCCAAAACCAGGTTTGAATTTGAAGGGCTGAATAATATCATTAAACGATGTCTTTGTTTTTTTATTGTTGTTGTTTCTGTTTTGTCTTCGTTATACTTCTTGGTTTAATACCAATACACAGGGAATATGTATTTTTCCCTTTTGCTCATAGAACATATTCAAATTGTAATTATACATTTGGCCTACAAAAAGAATTAACATCCTCCCTACCAATTGAATCACTTGTAGGACATGTGCCCTGATCAAAAGCCCAAAATAATAAATTCAAAACAGTAAAACAAAATAATAGAAACCACTTTAAGTATGAAAAACAAAATAAACAAACAAACCCTCTTCTAAAGGCTCTTGAATGGAGAGGAAATAACCTAGATTAGAAACGCTCTAGCAATTAGTGCAAATGAGCTCTTTTCATTGAGAAATACCCAGGATGGGAAGGGAGCCCAAGGCAGAGCAAAAGTCGTGGCTTTCAACTTTTTAATGCAAACAAATAAAGCAGTTAGCTTAAGGAACTAGAGAAAGAATAACAAATCACAAATGTAAGAATGTGTTAATTTGATAAATACGTGACAAAATTCTTAATATTTTTTAAGGAACCTACCTACAAATTCTGCAAAAAAACCCCACTGTATTTAATTAATAAAATCAAAACTACTGCTTTTCATTTTCTACAATGGCAATAGACTTGTCAGATAAAAATAACATATTCTAAAACTAAAGTTAGATATCAGATGAGTTATAAGTTCGTAGCATACTTGGAATGTACTTACACTAATGTTATTATTCTTTTCTGAAATTCAAGTTGCACTGTCTATTCTTTGCTGTTTTCTGCTTAACCTGGCAATGGTAATAATGGAAGAAAATACCTTAAAAGCTTAAAAATCTAGATGATGAACTGGCTCTGTGAGTAAAGGCGCTTGCCTCAAAGTCTAACAACCTGAGCTTGATCATTGGGACCCATAAGGTGGAAGGAGAGAACCAACTCTTGAAAATGGTCTTGTGGTCTTCCTGTGTGTGTCATGGCACATACTTGTGCAGGTCAAGTTCTTGCCATCAAGCCTGACAACATGAGTTCAATCCCCAGGACACCATGGCAGAAGGAGATAACTAATTCCCTCAAGCTATTCTCTGACTGCCATATGTAGGTGATGACACATGAAAATACACAAACACAGACAGACAGAGAGACAGACAGACAGACAGACAGATAGACAGAGACAGACAGACACACACACATACACACACACACACACACACACATTAATAAATGCAAAAAAAATAGGGGCTGGAGAGATGGCTCCATGGTAAGAGAACATACTGATGTTTCAGAGGACTGGGAATCAATTGCCATCATCCAAATGGTTCTCACAATCACCTGTCACTCCAGTTCCAGAGAATCCAGTGCTCTCTGAAGGCTCAGACATAAGTGCAGGCAAAACACCCATGCACATACAATAAAACCATTTCTTTTTTATTAAAAAAAAAAAACTAGGTGACAATATACAGTTTGGTTTTTTTGTTTTGGTTTGTCTTTTTTTTTTTTTTTTCATGACAGGGTTTCTCTGTGTAGCTTTGGAGTCTATCCTGGCACTCACTCTGGAGACCAGGCTGAACTCGAACTCACAGAGATCTGCCTGCCTCTGCCTCCTGAGTGCTGGGATTAAAGGCGTGTGCCAACAATGCTCAACGACAATATACAGTTTTAAGAAAATAAAAATTATACAAATTTCTTCAAGGAATGACAAAATAAAAAGCTGAGTAAATTTTGAAGTTTAATTATGTAAAATTGTTTACATAAAAAAGGAACCAAGACTTCTTCCATTTTGGGGGAGTAACAAGGACCAGATTTAACCTTTTGCAATAAAACTGGACAAGACATATGGAACAGCTATTTTTAGGTTTGGAGAATGGGCTTTGCAAGGGGCATCCCTAGGAGAGGGGATGGGAGAAGTCAGCCCTCAGATCTTCCCGGTTTATTGCTTAAGGCAATTTCAAGACATAAGACTATGGAAAAGAAACCCACACAAAGTCTTGCTGAGGTGTGAAGTAAGCTGGCAGCAGACACGAGCCAGAAGCTGCAGCTCATAGCTCTAGAAATGAAGGACCCACATGGAAACAAAACCTTCAAAATCCTTCTGGGGAATCCCATGTGGCTTAGCTGAGTGTGTGCACAGTGAAGCCCCATGAAACTGGTCTGAGAACGGCATGGAGCTGTGAACTGTCTTAATTCCCACAGTGTATGCAGGACTGTAGTTTAAACACAGTAAGAGCACAAGAAACATACAGGAAATATGAGCAGTCTTAGTTGTGATTATAGGTTCCGACGTCATAAGTGATGCACCTAAAATTACACAAAGTCAGATTTATCAGCTGAGTAAAGAGTGCAGTTATTTGTATAAACAGAGTGTAATCAAATGGGATTATTTAGGAATGCAAGGATAATATATTAATGAACCTTTCGGTTTAGCAGCTATTCTCAGTAGAAGTTCAAAGTAGATGGAAATTCCTAAATATGTAAAACAATATTATTAGCTATAAACAATAACCATCTCACTAGATACTAAATATGCTGATGGAGTGCAGAGAAAGTAGCTGTTGGTGTCGTTCTTCACTTTATTTTTAAAAACAATTTATTATCATTTGTACATATGTGTGTGCATATGTGTGTATCTGTGTAGGTCAGACGAAAACTTTTGGAAGGTGGTTCTCTCCTTCTACCTTGCTGAGGAAGGGCCTTTCTGTTCATGAGCTTCCAGAGCATTCTCCTCTCTCTGCCTGTAGGAATGCTGGGATTAGAAATGGGAGGCACCACAGCAAGTGCTTTTTCTCACTGAGCCATTTGCTAACTCTACATTGTTTTGAAGTTTCTTTCTATTTAATGCAGAAAGATAGTAAGTCAATAGCATCTGTATTAGAGCAGTCACAGGCTCTAATGCTTAGAAAATTAAACAAACCTGAGTGTAATAGATTTCAAACTCATAGCAAAGACCATAAACACACTTGCAAGCAAATAGATCCATAGAATGGGTTTATTTATATCATCAATTGGTGGTCAGCATTAATTTTTAAAACCTAAATGGTAAACATGTCAGGCCATATATAGTAAGGCATGTACAAGAGTCATGAGCGGTGACTTTTTGCCTGAAGAGAGGGAAGCCTGGGTCATTCCCATGAAGTCCTCATTGAAACAGGCCCTTTGAAGCTGTTTTCAGTAAGCAGCATCTACCCTCATGCGCACAGGGGGAGTAGAAGCAGGAAGAAAGCCCCATATCTTGGGTGTGTGCTTTGTCTCAAGACCTTAACCTTTCTGTTAGAGTTAGCTTGGATTCCAGGAAACAGAAACCCTCTCAGGACACACAACCCCTCAAAGACACCACCTCTACCATAAGAACAATTCACTTTGGGAGAAAGGCTGTTCTCCTGTGGTGTTGCACACCTTTAATCCTAGCACTCTGAGTTCCAGGCCAGCCTGGTGTACACAGAGTTCCAGGACAACCAGGGTTACATAGAAAGGCCCTGTTTCAAAAAACAAAACAACAATGACAACAAAACATTTCTCTGCACTTTAGTGATTATAAACCATTACAGCATTTTTTAGGAGGGAATTTTACATGATTCACCACATTTAAAAATACTTCTACCATTTGATCAATAACACCTACATCTAGGACCTAGTGCATTTAGCTTCTCTGTAAGGCTAGCTTTTAGTCCAAAGGCACCTGAACTGCTGTGGTCACGTGGTTCTCCTTGGCCCGAGAACCTGTACAGCTCAGAAGTCATTGGCTAGCTTGTTCTCTTCTATCAGCCAGTTCACTGTCTTCATGCCATTTTAGGTAAACTCAGCCCCACTCTACTGACTATTTTACACCAATAAAGTTTCTTTTCTCCTCATTATTATGACCTTGTAGATGAGTCAGAATTTATCTACTTTCTCCCCCTTTGGAGCCAAGAATGCTGTTTCTGCATAAAGTTAAATCCCAGGGTCGTATCTCCATTTCCACACAGGAAACCCTATGTTCCTATATAGTCCAGCTCAGAGGAAGTCAGGAGAGACCCATGGTTGGTGTGTCCTTCACCGCTTCCATCCAGATTCTGTTATTTATTTATCAACTTATTACATTTTTTAATTTTTATGTGCATTGGTGTTTGGCTTGCATGTTTGTCTATGTGAGGGTTTCAAATCTACTGGAACTGGAGTTACAGACAGTTGTGAGCTACCCTGTGGATGCTGGCAATTGAACTGGGTCCTCTGGATGAGCAGCCAGTGCTCTTAACCACTGAGCCATCTCTCTAGTCCCTAGATGCTATTATTTTCATTATATTTCATTATTTGTAGCATCTGAGATCCAGTCCAGGGCTGCAGGTATGCTCAGCTACTGATCCTATTATTGAGCTAAACCCAAACTTTCCAGTTAATGCTACTCCCTGTATTTCATGCATTCTAAAGTGTAGAATTCTCTTCTCCTTTTCTCATTGGTGAATTTGTGACATCTTAAAAATCATAGGTGTTTTGCAGCTTAATAGGTAGTGATTTTTTTCTTTCTTCGTAGGTCCTAAAATAAGAGTGCATCACTTTATATTCAATGGCATTTTTGTCTTAAAAATTCGTTGTTAAGCCAGGCAGTGGTGGCACACACCTTTAATCCCAGCACTCAGGAGGCAGAGGCAGGTGTGTCTCTGTGAGTTCGATGCCAGCCTCGTCTACAGAGTGAGATCCAGGACAATGCTACACAGAGAAACCCTGCCTCAAAACAATTTAGTTGTTTATGTAATTTAGTGAAACTATCAGGATAGTGTTATACTGCTGGTGTGATGTGGCATCAGTGCTGTCACTCAAGGTTTGCTTAATTGTGTTTGCATTTTGTTTTTTAACCTCTGTTAATGTGTTGTCAGCATTTTAGAGAGATTTTTTCTTAGTTTGAAGGCTATTTACCAGAACAGGCATTTGCAAACTGGCAATTGACTTTAGAGTCGTTCTTGACCCTGACCATGCCACAAGTTCTCATTTCTGGGGATCATTTTATATAGGATCACTTTGCTTTGCTTATGGGTTTCTTTCGTCTCTTTTTCGAAGCCCTTGAAATGCTTGCTTCCTCCCTTTGGAGAGTTTATGTGAACTATTCAGAGGAAGCATTTCTAGGAGAGGCTAAATTGGGACTATGTAACCTCACAGCCATAAAGATGGGGACAGGGTTTTGTAGCACCCAGTCCTGGTGTTCCAACTTGTGAAAACCTTACCTCAGTGCTTTGGAGACAAGCAGCCAAGGAAACACACACGAATGTACTTTCTAAACCCTGAAGCTTTCGCATTTCTGGGTGTTATTAATAGCCTCAGAGGGCACCTTTAGTAATAGCTAGCTTTAACTAATTTCCTGAGAAATGACGCAAAGCACCGTACATACTGAGTTAATCTCGGATGAGTTCCCTGCTTTCTACTATAGATCATTCTTGTATCTGCCCAGCCCTGATAGTACCTGCTCTAGTGTTCAGATAACCCTACAAAAAAATAGAATTACATCAAGGTCACCTCCCAGGCTTATTCCACAGTAAAAGGAAAACGTACCTATTTTTTAAGCCAGGTAGCTCCATCATCGGCAGATTGCTTCCCATCCATACAGTGTTCATGCTGCCCATAATTCTACAGTGAACATCCTGCTTCTGTAATCTTGTAATCAATCTGCAACCATGGGATCAAGAACAAATTGCTAAGCAATGCACAGCTCTGTGCACCATGATATTCTGTGAACAATGGAACTGTAATTCCAGAAGAGACTCAGAGTCAATTCCTGTGCCCTAACGGATAATCACTTCTGATGCTTCTAAGACAAATTATAATTTGGTCTATTCTTAAAGACCTCCTGAGGTGACTTGTCAACCTCTTTCAGAAGCCCTTTCCAATGTTTAGCAAATGTTGCTGTCGGGAAAGAATTCTTTGTGCCTCAAGGAAATTTCTTATGGCACAGAATAACCAATTTTTGTGTTTGTTTTGTTTCTACCTCCAAGAGAAGAGGTAATACTGACAACACACAATGTATCTGAGTTCATCTCTGACTTGTTTAAACTCTTTGTAAGGTATCATCCAAATTCCTTAGTGTGCCATAGCAGCCAACGAGACTCGGCCACTGGCATTATTGACAGCACTGACTCCTGACATGCCCCTCTGTGTAGCTTGTGTTTAGTCCTACTAAGTGCTTTTGAACTCCAGCAATGTGATGCTCTTTAAAACTTTAGCCAGAGTATTTTCTTTCTTTGTCTTCAGGCTCTGACAAAATTCATTTTGTTTTTATTCTTTCTAAAAATTAAAAAAATTACATTATTAATTACTTGAGGTTGGGTCTCATATGTCTCAGACTTGCCTTGAACTCACTGTGTTGCCAATGGATGACCTTGAACTTCTGGTCCTCTTACCCCTATGCCAAGAGTGCTGGGATTACAGATCTAATCTCTTTCTCTGGTTGACACAGTGCTGATGATCAAACTCTGGATTTTGTACTAGGAAAGCCCTTTACAAACTGAGTGCTATCCCAGGCCATCTTTTAATTCTTTCAGATCAAGCCTTACCTCTTCCTCCTGTCTCCTAAGCTCCTGATGATGTTGCCCTGTCCCCAAGCTTCCAGTACCATCTGTGATGTTAACACAACTTTTCAATTGTCATATGCTATCCTTCACCCATTGCTAGATGATGGTAAGTAAATTGAGATGAATTGTCATGTGCTTTGTGTACATAGGAATTGACCTCTAGTAGGAGTTCATTGAGTGACTAGAAAGAGTGGTTAAGTAAATGGCTGTCCTGATACTCTTCTGTTATTCAGAGAATCTAAAGGCTTTCTGTCCCAATAAATTAAAGTGAGTGTGAATATAAAATGGAAAGACCTGCCAAGAGAACCAGCCTGCTAAGTGTCTTTACGATATGCTGACTAAGCTACCACCATCAGGAGCTGTTGAAGAACTAATACAAGTGTGTGTGTGTGTGTGTGTGTTTGTGTGAGTGTTTGTGTTTGTGTGTGTGTGTGTGTGTGTGTGTGTGTGTGTGTGTGTGTGTGTGTGTGTGACTTTGAGAGACATCATGGCAGGCCTCCATCTCTAACGCAAATAAAAAAAAATAACTTGATGAAACCAGAAAGTCAAGCATCACTGTTTCATTATCAGAGATTGAGCCCCCATTTGCTTCTCAGTACTGGTAAACAGGACATTTTGCAGGAGCATCTGGATGCTGGCAGGCAGCTCTGTATCAGCTGTATACCGTGAGAATGCTCCAGAAGGTTGTCGGTGTCATCAGAGATTCTGATGGCTGGAGTTGAAAGACTGAAGATCTGCTTATGCAGAACACACCTGGCCCAGAATTTTGGTACCCAGAATCTTCCGGGCGTCCCGAGGCTTGTCTGATTCTATGACCACTGTGTGCCCATGAGCATGCCCCAGAGTCAGTAAACAAACTGGAACCAGGAAGAAACAAGGATGAGAGAGTCATATTCGCTTCTTAATGCAAAGGGAAATTTTGAAGCTGCCCTCTACAAACACACAACAGCTTTGGAAAAAAATTTTAAATTTACTTTTTATTTTATTAATGCCACCTTTTCTTTAGAATACCCTAGTATCTACTAATGTAGATCATTGTTAATCTGTAGCCTGTTGGCTTTCGAAAAATGTTTTGGATCTTCCTTGAGTTCTACCTCCCTCTGGTAGAGGGATTGTTGAATGTTGAATTCATTCAGATATGCTTTTGGTGCTGTTTATTTGGGGTTAGTGGGATCAAGAGGAAAAACAAAGGCTTGTATAATTTACAGACTAGAAACCCCCTTTTGCTAAACATTCCTGGGGCAGCTGATGACATGATGCCTGTAGGATGTCCCTTTCTGGACACATCCATCAGCATTTAGGACAATAATAGTAGTAAATTGTTGAGGGGAAATGGAAAACTTTAAGCACCATTTAATTTGTACCCCAAAGAAATATTATGCAGCCTCTTTGGAATAACTCTTTTCTGTTTCTAATGAGGAAGGCAATTATGATTTTGATGCATCTGTTTTGACTTGAATCAGCTATTAAAGGAACAGGTGCCTTGGTAATCATGTTAATAACAGAAGTTAGAGTCTCATGTATGTGAACTTTTCAATAAATGGACAACAGCTCCTTCCCCTTTCTCCCAGTATCCCTCCCTCCCTTTATCCTTCCTTCCTTCCCTCCCTTCTCTCCCTCCCTCCCTCTCTCCATCCCTCCCTTCATGGCTTCTTATTTTCCTTTTCTTTTTTCCTAAATTAGATTCTGAGTATCAAATAGAGATGTCTTGTACTGTCTATTCTATACATTTGTATTTGGGGCACATTGTTTCCCTTTGAAAATATCATTATTCCTTCTGGTTTCACAAGATAAGAAACTCAGTTACTGATTTTGTACATTGTCCATAGTACTGAAATACTGGCAGACCTCTGTTTTGGTAAATGGGTTGGAGGTAAAGAATCTAGGGATTGCCGAGGGCAATAAGAATAGCCTGTATTATCTGGGGGGGGGGGGTTGAAGATACCTGCGACTAACAGTGTGAAGGAAGTTACTTGGCACTGAGCTTTTTATTTGGTAACCTATGGTATAGAGTATCTTCAATTAAATTCTTCTATGTGAACACACACTTGTACACACACACACACACACACACACACACACACACACACACACACACACACGAAATAGTAAGTTTTTATATGGATTTTCAGCTGTCTTTAGTGTTAGTTATCCCTACTTCTGAGCCCTCCTCTGCTCTAACCTCCCACCCTTTCCCTTCTATACCTCCCTCCCTTTATTCTCTCCTTTGCCCCCACATTGCATAAGTTCTACTATCTCTGTTCCCTAAAGATCTTTCTTCACCCACCAACAGTCCCTTTCTAGTTTCTCTGAATCTACAGATAGTCCAAGCTGAACACACAGATCTAAATCAATGCTAAGAGCTATGTATGAGTGAGACCATGTGATGGTCGTCTTTATGGGTTTGGATTACCTCACTCAGCATGTTTTCCACTTCCATCCATTTGCCTGGGAATTGCATTTTTCTTTACAACTACATCAAATTCCATTATGCACAGGTGCCACATTTTCATTATTCATTAATCAGGTGATGGACATCTAGACTGTTTCCATGTCCTCGCTACTGCAAATAGACAAGCTATATAAACATCAATGAGCATTGGCCTCTGGAGCAGGAATTAGAGTCCTTGTCTGGGTCTAATCTCAGGAGTGGAATAGCTGGATTGTGTGACAGGTAAATCTCTAAATTTTCAGGAACTGAAAGACTGGTTTCAATAGTGGCTGCACCAATTTGCACTCCTATTAACTGTACAAGATTTTCCCATCCCCCATATCCTCTCCAGCATTGGTTCTCTGCTTCCTTCCTTCTTTCCTTCCTTCCTTCCTTCCCTCTTTCCTTCCTTTCTTTCTTCCCATAAATTAACCCATTCATTGCAGTTCAGTAATGTTTCCACTGATCTTTCAATTTCTTCAGTCTTCTGACAGACTACTTTACTTTGTCAGTAGACTTGGCTGTGGCCCAGGCCTTACCAGTCAATGTTTGCATGCTGGGACCACAGTGTCACAGACCCAGGGCCCATCTCTTCATCTTGGTCTTGCCACAGAAGGAACAAATATACTTGGTGTGCTGGCTTATTTTTGTCACCACTTTCCAGAGGGAGGGCACCATAGTAGGCCCTGTATTTTCCAAAGGTTCCAACCTTCTTAGTGCATTTAGCCATGTTGCCATGACCTAAGCCCAAGGATGCAAAGCATCTTTTGTTTTCTTAATTTTAGTCATTCTGACTGGAGTAAAATGAAATCTCAAAGCAGTTTTAGTGCACATTTCCCTGGTGGTTAAAGACAGCAAACACTTAAAAAAAACTTATTACATTTAATTAATTAATTAGTGAATGTATTAAAGTGTGCCAGAGCATAGGTGTGTTAGTCAGAGGGCAACTTCCAGAAGTCAGTTCTCTCCTTCCATCCTGTAGGACCCAAGGATCAAATTCAGATTGTCAGGCTAGGTAGGTAATTGCCTTCACCTGCTGAGCCATCTCACAAGCATGATGGTGAACACTTTTAAAAAATATTTTTTTAGCCATTTGTATTTCTTCTCCTAAGAATGCTCCCTTCATTCCATATCTCACTTTTTAATTGGGTTGTTTGCTTTCTTGGTGGGTTTTTGTTATTGTTCTTAGTGTATTCTAGACATTAATCCTCTGTCAGATATATAATTGGAAATTTTTTTTCTTTAGTTCTGTAGATTAGCAGTTTCTGTTGAAGTATAGAAGCTTTTTGATTTTTTTAGGTCCACATGTTGATTGCTGGTTTGGGTTCTTGAGTGTGCAGGGACCTTCTCAGAGAGTTCTTACCTGAGTCTATCACTGAAAGTGTACTCCCTAGTCTTCCTTCTAAAAGTTGCATAGTCTCAGCTCCAGCATTGAGATCTGTGATCCATTTACTGTTATTAGAATGCAGGATGAGAGTGAAGAATCAAGTTTCATTCTTACACATGTAGATATCCAGTTTCCTATGCTGTCTTTTCTTCAATGTATATTTTTGTCATCTTTTCCAAAACTTAGGTGACTGTGGGTACAAGAACTTATGATAGTGAGACCCTAATGCTGAAGGCACCAAACACCTCTGTCATAGGACATGGAGAAATGAAGCCGGTTCTGACCAGGAAGCTAATGATCAGGATAGCAAGATTCTCTGTGGGGTGCAATAGTGGCATGGCTTTTATGGGGATAACCAATTACTCTCTACTTGGATTTCTGATTGGTTCACTCCACAAGAGGTAACACATGCTTGATACTGTAAATCTGGTCAAGAACCTGTGGTTGGGGAGTTCATAGGCTCCTGATTGAACCTATTATTATTTTAGAAATGTTTATTTTAGAAAATAGACATTGTATCAATCTGCCCTCTAAAGTCACATTCCTGTACCCTTAGTGAAGCTCTCAGATCATAGCAGAAATGATTCTTTGTGCAGTAGAGGGAGATTAACATAGAAACTGCACAGAATAAGTAGGACACTGTATTGCACTTCTCCAAGTCTCAGTGCTATCATAGACCGATGTCAGAAAAAGTGTAAAAGCCAGAAGTCAGGGACTGGAAAGACTGTCTTCTCGACAGGACAGGGTCACTGTGTTCATAGACTCACAGCAGCTGTGCTGGTGAGCACATGATCAAGCCAGTCAACACTCTAGCTTGGAGGGAGGAAGGGCTCAAGGGCTCCTGTCCAGAACTGAGGAGCTATTGATAGCCAATGGGGGTGGGGAGAATCTGTTTTCTTTAGGGGTGTGGTCATTGTCAATAATCCTCCAGTGGATGGCTCCACACCAAGGAATACAGGAGCAGCACAAGTTGAACTCAATGGGTTATAAGAGTGGTTCTCAATCTCGGGTGAAAACCCCCTTGGCAAACCCCTGTCTCCAAAAATGTTTACATTACAATTCATAGCAGTAGCAAAAGTACAGTTGTGAATTAGCAACAAAAATGATTTTATGATCTGCTTGTCTCTGCCTCCTGAGTGCTGGGATTAAAGGCATGCACCACCATCTTAAACATTGTATTTCCAGTCTATAAGAGAGGTATAAAGTTGTATCTATTCCATAGCCTAGAAGTACAAACACTATGGGGTTATTGTGAAATTATTAAGATAATGTTACAAATAAAGCACATTCATGTATATAGTACTTTAAAATACACACACACACACACACACACACACACACACACACACACACACACTCTGACTCATAGACCCATATGCAAACATAGCATGGCTTTTAACCGTATAGCTAGATGGAAGGTTAGATGGAAAGGTCTGGAAATTGTGCATACATCATCTTCCCAAATGATTCTGATAAAAACATTTGAGAATCATTGATCTTAAACATCTGTTATTGTTGATGTTTTAAAATAGCTGATTTTTAACAAATAAGGATTCCCTTATAACTTCTAAGAGAAGTTGAGTGCAGACACTTTTCCAGGAATCTCTTCCAATGGATTCTCATTGTCCCTGAATTCCTTCTTACATTGTCTTTGTAAATGATCCAGTGAGCATGAAGACTTCACTATTGCCAGCCCATCAAAGATAAGGATGTGTGACATGGAATTCCACTGTAAATGGACATTTTATCCTTGTCCCTCAGTCTCAACTGTGAATTTCAATTTAACACTCAGAAAATGCCTTATTTATGTATATTGTCTTCATCCTAGTAGAGTGAATGTAGAGACACCTCCATTGGAATTTCCAGGAAAGCAAAACTGGAAAGAGATTCAAGTAGGAGATTAAACACAAAACCCAATGGCAGTCTATGCATTGTTGCTGAATTAGCACTCTCTGGTTTTGTGGTTGATTCGATTGATTTGGAAAATGGAAGGGAATCTTTCAGAGATCCTATCTTCCTTTCTTTGCTTTATATAGTTCTGTGAAGCAAATCTATACTCTTATCAGTTGAAAGTGACCACAAGCCAATCCTGGTAGCATTCAGGGGGTCACTGTGAGATTGTATTTCAGTTTTTACACTGGTTCAGGTATGAATGTGTTCACTTGTTTTGCCCCATAGCTAGATCTAGGGTTTCACAACAAATCTTTAGCAGTCACTTAATTCCTGTGTATCACACAGATCACGTTCCCCCTTACAATTGGTTTCTTTCTCAGTCTATCTTCAACTGCACTCTCTCATCTTTACTATTCCAGCTGAAAGAGGCTTCTCTTTCCTAACCATTCAAGCAACAGTTCCTGGATGGGCTCTCAAGGGTGGTGATCTAGATCAAATGTCCTTTCATGACCTCACCTCTCATCTGCACAGCCAAATATTGTCATACAGTGATTCAAAAGGCCTGGGATAGCCTTGTGATTCCTGTATTCCACTCGCCGATTTCGGAAAGATTTAGATATTGCTTTTCCCAGTTTCCTCTTCCATCAGTTTATTTTTTTTCTACTTGAATGACTTGACTTTCCAGATGAGCCTGTGGACAGCAGGCCACAGTGAAGACATTAGTGTTTTTGAGAGATCTGTGCCAACAGGGTCATATTTTTTTTTAAATTTATTTATTATGTATACAACATTCTGCTTCCATGTATATCTGCACACCAGAAGAGGGCACCAGATCTCATTACAGATGGTTATGAACCACCATGTGATTGCTGGGAATTGAACTCAGGACCTCTGGAAGAGCAGTCGGTGCTCTTAACCTGTGAGCCATCTCTCCAGTCATCTCTCCAACAGGGTCATATTTAATAGTAATCCATAGAGTAGCCACCCCAGGCCTCTTCTCCAGAGCAGACACTTCACACCATTGTGGAAAGCATTGTCTTTGTGTTACAACCTTTCCCTTTGACTCCTCTGCTTCCTCCAGCAATCTGAACATCAGGAATTAATGCATTTCCTTGGGCTTCCTAATTCACAGCATTCTTGACTTTCTGAAGTGTGGCCTAGAAATTGCCACAGTAAAGGAGGTTTGTGAATTCAGTTTAAAAAAAATGTTTTGCTGTTGTGCTTTGAAGATATTCATGTTTTCAAACCCATGAACAACATGTTTTCCAATTTTTCTTCAAAAGGTGTTTTCTCATCTCTTAGGACTACTTTCTATGTGGCAGTGGTGAACAGAGAGGTGACCCTGCCATGCCTTTCTGGCTGTGAATGTTTCCATGTAAAAGGAAAGTGTCTGATGGTTATCCTTCTGTATGCAGCCCTGTACTCAGTACCAAGACTGAACATATACCCAATAGATTTCAGCTCTGTGCTGATGGGTGCTGGGACTTAGCAGGAATGTATAAGAAAAAGAGATGAGGGATGTCCTTCTGTATGCTGTGAATACATGTTTCTCTTATTGGTAGATGAATAAATGCTGATTGGCCAGTAGCCAGGCAGGAAGTGTAGGTGTCGCTTCTAGACTAGGAGAATGCTGGGAAAAGGAAGGCAGAGAGGAGCCACCAGAGAGATGCCATGTAGCTGCCAAGGGACCAAGAGGGCCGGGCATCATTGGTAAGCCAAGACAAAGTAGAGATACATAGATGAATAGAAGTGGGTTAATAATTAAGAGAGAGCTAGCCAAATAAGAAGCCCGAGCTATTGGCCAAACAGTTTATAAGTAATATAAGCCTCTGTGTGTTTATTTGGGACTAAGGGGCTGCTGGACCAGATGGGACAGAAACCTCATCTAAGTTTGATGGTTTGAATGAGAATGGACCCTATAGGCTCATGTGTTTGAATGTTTGGTTCCCAGCTGGTGGTGTTTAGGAAGGATTAGGAGGTTTAGCCTTGATGGAGAAGGCATGTCATTGGGGGTAAACTTTGGGGTTCCAAAAGCCTGCGCTGGGCTCAGTCTTGCTCTCTTTGCGGCATGCTTGTGAATCAGATGTAATTTCTCAGCAGCTACTTCTGTTCCACACCTGCCTGCTTGTTACCAGGCTTTCTGCCATGATGGTATTGGACTCACCCTCTGAAACTGTAAGCATCAACTAACCAGATTCTTTCTCTAATAAGTTGTCTTGGCTGTGGTGTCTCTTCACAGAACTAGAACTGGTTAAGGCAGTAAACAGCAGACACCTTGAATAGTAAATATATCCTATGCTTGGAAGTGGGGCTTTACAGAATCGCCTTACAGGACAACTTGTCAATAACTATGACTTTTAAAATATAATACCTATAAAGGGCCAGTGAAATGCTGTCAAGCCTGATGACCTGAGTTTGATCCTTAAGACCTACATGGTGGAAGAATAACAATGACTTCATAAAGTTGTCCTCTGACCCCTACACTTGAACTGTGGCATAGAATGCCCCATACAAATAAATACATAATTTTTAATTTATAAATATTTAATACAATACCATAAAAACCTAATATATAACAATCTGCAATTGAATAAAGAAATTTTAAGTATGATATAAAACCTTTAATTGCAAAAACTTCTGAACTATATAAAAAATCTCTTTTTTTCTGCATGATAAAACAAATAACAGAGACAGAAGACAAATGGAAAATTATAATTTATAATTCGCTTAAAACCTCTCACCAATCAATGAGAATGAGAATAGCAAACAAATAAAGATAAAAAATCTAGTCAGACTATAAAGAATTATAAATTGATTTTAAATATGTTAAATATGATGATTATCCATCAGTAGATATGCTTAGATTAAAATACCATTTAACTTGCCAGATTAATAATGATAAGACAATTTTTTAATATAGTATATGTCTGATAAGGGGGACATATTAGGAAACAGTCACTTTTATATCCTGTTAGGGATGTAAATAGACAAAATCTCTTCAGAGGGCAGTTTGGCTATAGTTGTAGCTAAAAACATAGCTACCTTTTGTGTAAATAGTTTTATTTCTAGATGTGTGTCCTCCTTTGGACATGTTTGTGGCTTTGCTGTGTAAGCAAATGTGGACATGTTGCTTACACTGTTTGACCTTGTAGAAGACTCCAGTGATCCAAAAATCTGTGAAAATGGGATCCCTCAAGCATGGTGTGAGCCTTGGCAAATGTTGTCCAGCTGTAAGAGAGAGGTGTCTCCCCTTATGCTGACATGTAGCCATAGCCACCATTCAGGGGTTGGATAAGAAAAAGGAGAGTGTTGACTCAGCAACGTATCCCCAGCCATGGAGTAGACTGACTGGTGCCTGAAGTCCCCAGCAGGAATGGGAACTGAATGGCTTTCAGAAAATTATATTCAAGAGGGTTACTTTTTTTCTATATACTTGTGTAACTTTTTAATCTGTAACTTGAGAATGCACTCATCTTTCAGAATGCAATAGTACTTTAAATATAATAAAAAAAATACCTATGGATTAATCTGGTACTTCCATTACTAGAGATCCATATAGTTTATAAAAGGAAAATAGAATCCATTGGTTGCATAAATGAAAAGAATCCCTCCTGTGGTTGTATGGAATATGGAATATTTTCTAAGACAAAATGCAATAAAATGAAACATGAAGTTGGACATGGTGGCTCATGCCTTTAATCCTAGCACTCAGGAAACAGACGGATGGATTTATATGAGTTCAGGGACAGCCTGGTCTACAAAGCAAGGTCTAGGATAGCCAAGGTTATACAGAGAAACCCTGTCACAAAAAAACATAACATAACATAACATAACATAACATAACATAACATAACATAACAAAGCAAAAAAGGAAAAATGATGTTGGGCATAGCGGTGCTTGCATTTAATTCTAACACTTGGGAGGCAAAGGCAGGTGGATTTCTGTGAGTTTGAAGCCAACTTGGGCTACAAAGTAAGACCCTGCCTCAAAAATGAATTCAATTAATTAATTAACTAAAATAAATCACAAAATAAAAGCCAAGGCCAGCAACATGGCTCAGTGAGTGAAATCACATACTGCCATGTAAGCCTGACCACTTGAGTTTGATCCCAAAACCCACAGGGAAGCATAAATTCACTTTCAAAAGAGGTCCTCTGACATCTACACATAGCACGACATCATAGCATGTGTGTGCCCATACTCACACATATTATATGCCAAAATCACAATAATTTTTAACTAAAAAATAAAAATAAAAAACAGCAGAAGCAAATTCCAGAAAAAAATAAATGTTCTTTGTTGCTTATGGCAAAAATATAAATATTAATGTAATTAGCATTCCATACATATAATACTCATATGTGCATGGAACATTCATGTATGTAAAAAGACATAGAAATTATATGGGACAGGAAGTCTGTAATTAATGAATATAACAAAATTTATTTTGCATTGTAACCCTTTATATACCTTATTGTTATGGTTTAAAATGTGAAATGTCTCCACATGCTAATGTGATGAACACTTGGTCCCCACCTGGCGGCATTGTCTTGGGGGTTCAGGGAACCTTTGAGAGGTGGGGCCTAGTCAGAAAACTTGTGGGTAAACCTTGAGGTTTGTAGCTCTGCCTACGTCCTGTCTCCTCTCTGCTTTCTGATATTTCCAGCTGTTGTAGCCTTGCATTCCTGCTTCGACAGCTGGAGATGCTCCTGCCACCATCTCATCCTTGTCCCTGTCCTGTTTGACTGTGCCTCCAAACTGGGCTAAAATAAACCTCCCCATTAAGTAGCTTCTGGTCAGGTACTTGGGCATAGCAAGGAGAAAATAAATTAACATGTTCATGCATTTTAAATTCTGGTGTCCAGATAATAATATTCCAACAGAAGGGAAAGCACAGAGACAAGGATAAACATGTGGCTGGGCTGGGCTGTGAACAGCTGAACTGACCTTCAGGATGAGGAGAACCACTGGAGTTAAAACTGCATTAAAGGAAGAGCCAAGCTCATGGTGTGTGGAGCTGGAGTCCCACAGACACATTTGGATCCACTGCAATCCCAGAATGACCCAACAGTCAAGAAAGACAATTGCAAAAGATCGATGACTTCGTATTTTGAGCAATAATAGTCTTATTTCAAAGAAGCCATTCAGTTTTAACATTTAGCTTTCATAGGAAACGTTGGATTTTTATAGCCTTCCCAGGAATTTGGCAGACTCAAAAAGGGAAACGTTGACTTTTACATGGTGCCCATTATGCAAAATTGTGAACTATTCAGAACACAAGGGAAGCATGCTACAAGCACAGTGACCTTAAAACATCCACAGACAGATGCGTCAGAGTCCATTTCACATTGCTGATGTCTTTGGTCAGCGGGAGGGCCCACCGCTGGCTAAATGCCTTGCAGCAGCCAATCTAGGGATGTGTGTTAGCTTCTGATTCAAAGACTAAGGAGGGAGGAGGGATAGGCAGACCCTGCATGAGGCCTTGAGTTCAGCTCTACTGAGAGGCTGTACCTAAAAAGATACAGTGAACACCCATTGAGAAAGGATGCCATCCTCTGGCCTGACACAGATGTCAACTTCTTGCCTCTACATACATATGTATATGCACCCACCTATATGATATATGTGAGTACAATATATGTGGGAGGGAAGGGAGCCTATAGTGGAGTGTGAGACATGAGACATGTTATTTGGGGCCAACAGGGAGGCCTGGGAAACAGGTCTACTGAAGTCAGTCACCCACCCCAATGAGTACTCATGCCTTTCAGTCACAGTGACTGTCATGTGGGGCACATGTGACCCAGTGGCTTACAATAGAACAAGGCCTGGGATCAGAGTGAGAGGCTCTGCGACATACTTTCCCAATGGTTTGGACTGAGCCTGGGAGTGAGGTCACACAGTAAACAACGGCAGGTGCCCAATCAAGAGGGAAACTAAGTCTAAAGACATGATGGAATGATTGACTCTGCCAGGCCTAAAGCTACAGCAAACCCAACATTTTGACTACCAGAGTCTCTGAAACCCAATTCCTTCCTTTCCATCATCTCTGAAAGCCAGCTTGTGTTTTATGCTGTGGTCAATGAGAACCCTGACTGATGTGTCTCTGGTGGTGATGATATTAATGATGAGCTAGACGTATCTTTCCTCTTTCCAAATATTTTTGCCCTTAGGGGCTAAATAGTTCTCCTGACAACCCTATGTGAAGTCAGGAGAATGACTCATACCAAGGGAACCAAGGCTCAGAGAGGTTTGATGACTGACTTAGGGGCTGCAGCTGAGTAGAGAGAGAGCCCACTCTGGAACTCAGGACTGTGGATTTCATGTTCTTCACTGTGTCTTTCCTAAGTGTCCAGAATGATTTTGGGGTCCTTGGCTTCTTTTCTCTCACTCACAACTTGTTCAGAGGACCCATCATGTCCTCTGAAGACATGCACTGACAAGTCCCTCAGACTCAGCTGTGTGAGTAGCTGACCCGGCATAACATCACATAAAGGAAGCCTGAATGACCTCAAGCTGATGGAAAGCAAGAGGCTCCTCTGTCCCAAAATCCTGCCAGAGCACAACTAGAAATAGTCCAGCCTGAGTAAGGAAGGCACCAAGAGGTGAGGCCTATGTGTAATTGCTGGGGTGGGCTTAGGGGAGGGAGACTAGAGGGAAAGCAGAGGGACAGATGGTAACATTTCCATTTCTGGTGGCCCTATTGCTGTGTGCCAGTCATAGGCTCAGACCAGTGTCTTTTACCACCCAGTTGCCTACCCTCCCCCTCTCCCACACGCCTCATGTTTGACAACCGCGGTTTAGACTCAAGTAGGATAGATATCATAATATGCTTGTTAATGATATGTGGGAGAGGAGTCAAGTATTGAAATCAGGAGATAGACACCATTTGGTGTATTACTGGAAAATGCAATCTCCAGTTGACATTCATAGTCAACATGCAGACTGAAGTCCTTCAACACCAAGCTGACTCCAGCAGTGAGGCTAGAAACGTCAAAGGGGTGATTGGAGCAGTTAGCCTGTTCTATAATTAAGACTTTTATTCCTCTTAAAGGATCACCCTCATTCGTCAAGAAGCTCTCATGTTACTGCCCTCTTAAAATATATTCAAAAAACTGTTTTTTTAAAATAAAGAATCATCATCTACTACCTCAAGGGAATTACAAGTGGCTCAGGCTGTCCCACCTCTTGGAAAGTGGCAGGTCCTTGGGGAGTTGTGCTAGCCCACTCCTCTGAGCCTAACCTCTCTCCCTATTCTAGTGAGCTGTTTTTCCTTCCTTGGGGCCTGGCAGGTAGTTTGTCATGCTGAACTTAATCAGATCACTATGTAATTACAGAGGGACTGTCAGGATATTTTTGGTTGTCATCTTCTAACAAAATGCAGATTATGTGGCATGTATACATAGAATTACTCTATAATTTAAAGTAAATTGACATTTAATTTCAATTTAATTACACAGGAATTACAGACATGACAGATAGCATCTAATTAGGAAGAAAGTATGAGAATCTGTTTATGGGGTAAAAAATCCATCTCATGCCACACTTTTAACAGAATCTGAATTTTTGTAGAGTACCTATAATAACAACAGTAATAATGATTACTGCATTTGGGCCATTCATCATTTGTATATATATTAGCTCAGTAAAACAAGCTGTGACTCTGTGAGGTGTCTGTGATCATTCCCATGTTACAGATGGGGAAATTATCATTGGATGAAATGAGTGATATGTACAGTGTCTTGCAAATAGACCAGGGTCAAGGTAAATCAGCAACACTGGACCTTAGGCTCATTTTCATCCACCCACCTTCCCCCCTCATGAAGCAAAGGAGCATGGGATGAAATTTCAGGTCTTCTTGGAGGCCTGAGCTATTCAAATCTATAGCCTAGAAAATTGGACTTTTTTCTCCATCCCTTTCTCTCTTTGTCGTTATCTTCTCTTTTCCTTTTTCTTCATTTAATAAATGTACTGATGGATCCCACTTGGTGGTATCCCTCTGAATATTGGGAGTTAAGGGCTGGAGAAAGCTTTGCTCTCTTCCTCACAGGATATTTGTGTGGAGGGTGAATGTGGGGACAGACATGTGTTGGCTAGCAGACAGCCTGTGGAGTGATGAAGGCAAATTTTTTCATTTTTGCCACAACTCTGTATCTTTAGGGAGCTGCTCCACAAACTTCCAGGCCATTCTCCTGTTTCTACCTCCCATCTCCCTGTAGAAATGCTGGGATCACAGATTAAAGCCATTGCATCTGGCTTTTGCATAGGTTCATGAACCCAAACTCAGGTCAGCAGCCTTCTTCAGCAAACACTTTTTCTCCCACTCAGAAGCTTGGTGTGTAATAGGATCTAGTTGTGCATGTACTGAGCTACCAGGATCCAACCTCACAGAGGCAGATCCGATCAGTGGGGAGGGCTTTTGTAGGGTCTTTACCCTCAGGAGTGCCTTGCTCTGATTCATGAAGCTATTCTTTCCATTCTGTTGGATTGTCCAATTAAATGGAAAGCAAAGCAGAGTTCTCTCTCTCTCTCTCTCTCTCTCTCTCTCTCTCTCTCTCTCTCTCTCTCTCTCTCTGTGTGTGTGTGTGTGTGTGTTAGAAATTACAAATTCATATAATTTCTTTCAACATAGCATTCCATTCCTTCCATTTTCTATCCTTTCCATCTCTCAGATAAAATCCCTTCCAGGAGTATAGTACTTTAGAAAGAGTCTTCAGCCACTCACTCGATCCCTACATACAACTCTTTGAAGAAGGCATGCTAACATTTACACATGAGCAAACAGACAGCCAGAGTTGGGTTCCATCCTCATCACTTTGGCTCATCTCAGAGTCATTTCTTCTAAGATCAGGGCCCATTTATGACTTAGGGCATCTTTCCTGAAACTCCCTTTTGTTCTTTCCTTTTTTAAATCTTAATTTTGAGATTTATACATCTCTATAACTAGTTGTTCAAGTTGATTTCATGAGCGCATTTATTTTACTGTGTGACACACACAGGGGGCATGTGAGTGCCACAGTGTGCTGTGGACAACTTTCTGGAGTCAGTTCTCTCCTTCCACTCTGGGTTCCTGGGATCTGACTCAGGTCATCACGATTGCATAGCATCACTTTTACCCACTGAGCCATTTTGTGGCTGCAAACCTTGGGTGACCTTGTAGAAAGACATGGTAAATGTAAATCAAAACACTGTCCAATGGAGACTTCCTCATGAGCTCAGAGCTGGCTACTTTGGCTTGCAGAAGGTTCCTATCCTGATGGCAGCTCTTTATAAGAAGAGCGAGAGGGCTGCTAAATGTCTGTCAACACCAAGTCAACCTGCTCCTTATTTCGATAGGCAGCGCTGAGAGGGAATTGAAAGTGGATTCCAATTTTCTCTGCATTCAGTGGGTTTTGAAGCTATTCCTACCCTACTCATGCCATGTGAGATTGCACTGTGGGAAAGAGCGCTTTGACCCACTCACTGTATTTCACATGAACTTGACTTTCCCTGTGCCTACAAAGAATAACCATAGGTCTTGCCATGACCTTGAGGTTGCATGACCTGGACATTTAGCCCAGGGACCCTTGCCTGATAGCACTACAGGCCACAGTTGGGGACCTAGTCTTTCTGGACCTTTCCCCAGCCAGATGGCCAAGGCAGACAGCCTAGGTGCTGATGTTCACTCCTTGATTCACGCTGGAAACTTTAGAATCCCATCATGGATGCTACAGAAAAAGAAGCTCCATACAAAAGCAAACATAAACCCAAACACAGCCCTCCTGGGTTTAAGAAACCTAGGCTAGACAGCTTAACCTCCCAAACTCAGATGGCCGAGCTCCTCATCAGATCCAAGGATCTGATACTGTTTACTTATGAAAAATCAACTTCCCTGTGCTAAGGAAATGGGACATTTTGAGAAGGACATCAACTGTCTCCTTGAAAACACATCTTGATGAAATGTAAATGATGATGTAAATGAATCCAACCAATGGATTAATCAAATCATTAACATATCAATCATTAACAAGTGGATATGATACCCAAAGAAATTTGAATGAAATCACTCCTGCAGGTCGATGAGAGATTCATAGATTGCCCGACCTTAAATCCTTTCTTTTTCTGGAACAAAACAGGATATAAATAAAATAAACACAATACAACAACAACAATCTTGTCTGTCATTGTAATTTCCTATTTTCAAGTAGAGGAGAGATGTACACAGGAAAGGATACTTCTGTTTACTCATTCAATTTGAAAACCACCCAAGAGTTTTACATATCTAATGCATGGCCACAATCTCAATTCCTGGGACCTTCACACCTTGTTCAATTGCTTTCTCAGCCTTAAGAAAATGAAATCTAGGAGGA
Organism: Cricetulus griseus; assembly: GCF_003668045.3. NCBI lineage: Eukaryota > Metazoa > Chordata > Mammalia > Rodentia > Cricetidae > Cricetulus > Cricetulus griseus. Next base: position 190,575,684 of record NC_048595.1, on the reverse strand, counting down.
AGCCAGCCACTTCTAAAACCACACTTAGAATTCATCTTCAGTCTGCAGCAGATAAAAATCAAAGAACCGTCGTTTTACCTTTGCCTTGTCGTCAGTTTATAAAGACTACATACACAACAAATCTGAACATGAGAGGGGTGACTTAATAAAAAAGAGATCAGAAGACTGAAAGACTCTCCACGCAGAACACTGTGGCTCAGAGACTGGGGCTCTGTAAAGGGACACTTTGTCATGAGGCAGCGAGGATGGTGACAGCAGTAATTGAGAGAGCGTTTCCCCAGTGAGAAGCTACTAGGGTCATGCACCCTCTGTATTTGGGATTAGAAGAGATATTTACCATCATGCCCTGCACCAGAAAGAGGGGGAAACTGGCTGCCCTTGTGTAGGACTTGGGACAGAATGTGTCCTCTTTCTGGTGATTCAGAAGGCTTAGACTCTCAAGCAAGCAGCAGTGCTTTAAACTCAGAAAGCTCATTGGACAGGTTCATGGAATAAAACTGTCAAGTTCATTCACATTGTTTATGGGGTTTGAGGATTAAGCCGAGTGCCCTGTACCACCAAGCCACTCTCCTAGCCTCTCGTTCTTGATAGCCTCCCACCATCCTCCTTAACTTTCCCTCAGTTGCTTGGTTATGCCAAGAAGAGAGCTCATTCTCCTTGGGCCTGAGTCCCTTACCTTCTCTCATTAAAACTCTCTTCAGAAAGTACCCTTACCATGTCCTAGGGCTAGAAGAACTAGGGTCGGGTTCACACAGGCACATTGGTGTATATAAGCAGGTAAGTGGTGAGTGTTGTAGGCTGTAGCACAGGGCTTCTAGGGTATGGGGCAGCAAGCTACAGTTCAGTTGAAGAAGCTAGTAACCATAGAGTTGACCCGATAAAATTCTTCTGCAGGGAGAATTCCATCAGGGAGAGCAGCTATTGGCTTGAGCTCTAGCCAGGTCTGATTTAAACACACACACACACACACACACACACACACACACACACACACACACACTGTCTCTCTCTGTCTCTCTCTCTCTATCTCTCTGTCTCTCATTCACTCTCTCTCTCTCTCTGTCTCTCTGACTCTCTCTCTCTAACAGAGGCTCTGGCATTAGGAGGTTTTTGTTGTTGTTTTGAGATAAGGTTTCACAATGTAGCTCTGGTTGTCCTGGAACTTATGTTTTAGACTAGGCTGGCCTTAAATTCATAAAAATTCAAGTTCTTCTGTTTCCTGAGTGTACCACCATGCCCAGTTTATTGTGAAGATTTTTAAGTATGATTAATAATGTTGATTAGCTCCATTTTAACTTAAGCCCCCTCCCCCAAAAGAAAACAACAGAAAAGAATTTGCACTCTGAAGGTTGTCCTAATGCCTGAGGACAGGACAATGTATAGCACAAATGTTTAGAACTAGAGACAGGCAGGTGAGGAAATGAGTACTGTCAGGTCACAGGTAAGTCATGTCACACAATGACACTCACGTCACACACCCATTTCCTGCAGTGTACACTGAGTGATCCTTGTGGCATCTTTATCCACTACCTGAGAACGATCAGTTGAGGGCTCTTCCTGGCAGTCATTTCCCATCCTCTGGAACTGACGTGGGAGATATGTAATAAAGGCAGATCCCTTTATCAAAAGAAAAAAGAAAGAAAAGGAAATAGGTCTCTCTCTCTCTCTCTCTCTCTCTCTCTCTCTCTCTGTGTGTGTGTGTATGTGTGTGTGTGTGCTCACATGCACGTGTGCACACACATGTGTGCCCTTCTGCCTGCAGAGGCCCCAGGAGGGTGTAGGATCCCCTCTAGCTGGAGTTATTGGCAGTTGTGAGTCACTCAATACATATGCTGAGAACTGAACTCTTGTCTGATAAGCCATCATCCCTCCAGCCCTAGCCATCTCCTTAATATTTAGAGCAGGTATTTTTTAAGGATGTTGAAGAAAAGGGTTAGGTACTCTAGAACATTCCATTTCTAGACTCTGTAGGACCACCATGGAAATTGAATGTTGGTAAACCTTTTTATTACAAAGAGACCATGTTGCTTAGTGGCCATCAGATTCCTGAAGAAAGGCGGCTCCAGATGGCAAGTGGGAATCTGCAAGCCTGTATTCCAAGTTTATCACCTCCATGTATTAGGGAAGGGACTGTGTTGTATGATCTAAGTCCACAGTTGTAGCAAGGCTGGAAAGGGAGTCATTAAGCCAGGCAGTGGTGGCACACACCTTTAATCTCAGTACTCTAGAGGCAGAGGCAGGCTAGTGTCTCAGTTCAAGGCCAGTCTGGTCTACAGAGTGAGTTCTCGGACAGTCAGGGCCCTGTCTCAGTGTTGTGTGTGGCTCATCATGAGAGGCCATGCCTGTTCCATGCAGATTCAACTTCACACATGTCATCATTTCCATGGCTGTGTCCAAGCCATGGAAAATTGGAGAAGCTTATTCCTAGAATCCTCTTCAATTTAGTGTGAGAAAAATCAGTGGTAAACTGTTTAACTTAAATAGCATTTTCTTTAAGAAGCCCAAAACAGCAATGCTACTTGCTAGGGAACTTTATGCAAATAAAATGAAGGTTGCAAGAACGTTAAATGTTTGACTGATTTTTGTTGTTGTTTCCTCTTGGGGAAGATTTTTTTTTTTTTTTAGAAATGGATGCATGTGTTCTATTGTCCTGTGTCTATCTATGCATAATTAAAGCTCTCTTTTCATCATCCAAGATAATTTCAAGTTCAGCAGGAGTAACTATCACCACTCTGTTGCCACTCTGCTACACCAATGTTTTAATAAACGGAATTTACAAGTGCTAGGTTCTTGCAAAACTAGGAATGATAAACATATGCTTTGCAAGAGAAGTGGTCATTTGCCTCACTCTCATCTAGGCTAAAATACAATGGTTTTCCCAGAAAAGAGGGAGACAAAAAAGCTGCCCTGTGTTTAGAGTGCTTGATAAGCCTGGGGCCAGCTGGTAGCAATGAAGGAAAAGTGGGCTGGGATGCTCAATATGGGGGAAAACTGAAGACTGAACACTGGGCAAAGGACCCTGAGGCTTTCACATTTGTAGGGGTACAAACACAATACTTTTACATTTGCATGTATGTAAGTATGCATGCATGTATGTATGGTATATGTATAATGAGAGCTGATCCATAGTCCATATGGTTAAGATATCTTTATCCAGATAAACACCAGCCAAACGCAAGCCAGAGCGTGCCAGGGGCAGCGAGGCAGCTAGGCCAGAGAGAGGGACTGCTATGTGCTTGCAGCCCCTTAAAAACCTATCCTGTCTCATCCTGACCTCACCTTGACCACACCCTGACAGGCACACCTATAGCCAGCCCTTAGGAGTCGTGGTTACAGTGTCTCCCTATAATTCCCCTTTTAGTCTAAAAGAGGATTAAAACTTAACAGTATAAAGTATCCAAAATTAACAGTCATAAAGGTGAAATACAAGAAGATATAATAATCTTCTATTGCACATCCTAACTATGTCTATTTCAGCTAACCTAAAGTCATCTGAAAGAGGTATCCAACCTGAACACCTCCTTCCAATCCCAACCCTAAACAATAGGAAAGTTATTCTAACCTGTAGCCAGCCCTTAGGAGGCATGGTTACAGTATCTCCCTACATATATGTATGTATTTTGAGATAGTATTTCTCTGTGTAGCCCTGGATATCCTGGAACTCAGAGAGATCCAACTGCCTTTGCCTCCTGAATTCTGGGATTAAAGGTATGTGCTGCTACTCCCAGCACAGGTACTTTAAACAAACAACTTTTTATTACATTTATTTAATCTCTGTGTGTGGCTGCCCATGCCACTGCAATTGTGTGGAAGTCAGAAGACAACTTTTGGGAGTCAGTGCTTTCCTTCTATAATGTGGGTTCCAGGAGTTGAACTCAGGTCATCAGGCTTGCTGGCAAGCATCATTAACTACTCTTTAAGATTTTTGGAGATCTTTTAATGTAAATTCTTTTTTTTAAACCGATAATTCCATTAAATTGTATTTTAACTTCAAAATTTCAATTTGAGATTTGCTCACATAATTTTTGTTTATTCAGAGAATCTTTTATTTCAATTATCTCTGGGTTCAGTACTGATTATACAACAGAATAAGGATGCTTGTGAGTTAAACCTATGGTTAAATCTTATCAATGAAGTGATGTTTTGAATATACAAAGAGACTTCCCTCAAGGCTTGATGAATCCTTTAGAATTTGTCACTTGTAAGTAGTAATTATTCTTGACTTTCATAATTACATATCTAGAGCAAAGCTAGAAACATACCAGAAAAAGTTGTCAATGGATACAAAAGTGTTGCTCAACAAATAAAAAGTCTATTTACAGTCTGGAGTCATATCACTGTCATCACTGTGGGAGTGGGCTTTGAGGTTTCATATTCTCAAGCTATATGGTAAACATTCTCCTTCTGTTGCTTGTGGATCCAGATTCAGAACTCTCAGCTCCTTCTCTAGCACCATTTTGCCTGCATGCTGCCATGTTTCCCACCATGACGATAACAGACTAAACCTTGGAACTATAAGCCAACCTCAACTAAATGTTTTTCTTTATAAGACTTGAAATGGCTATGGTGTCTCTTCACAGCAATAGAAACCCTAAGACAGGGATGGACCATGAGTGAGGGATGCCAAGGAAGATGACATGTTGTATCTGCAGGATCAAGAGGTACCAGTGGCCCATCCACTCTTAATTGTTAAGTTCTCTACTGTCCTGCATACAGAAGAGTGTCATTGACGGAAGACGTGGCTTTCATAGCATGGGGCTTAGGAGTGTAACTCTTCCCCTTAGCCTGACTTGATTCTGAGATACCAGCTAGGTGAACTTACCAATTGTCTAGTCTCTCTGGTCTTTAATTTCCTTATCTGTAGAGTTGCACTCATGTTCAGAGGTTGTTTCAAGGATTGGGTAAGTTTATACGTGGAAACTGGCTGGCTCACAGCAATTAGTAAACATTGGCTTCGACTGTTAGATGATGATGATTATTGCAAATAAATAATTCCCTAAGCTGGATTTAGAGCATGTCCTTGGTCTGCTGAAGTCATTTAAGAAACTATGGATGTAGGAGGCCTGGAACATTTTGGGTAATGAATCCTGTAGTGCTACAGCCAAGATTGCTCACTGCTCCCCAGGCCAAGAGTCTTACAAGTAATGCCTAGATGAACTGAAAGGAAAATACACACACACACACACACACACACACACACACACACACACACACACACACACACACTAAAAAGACCTGCAATTCCCATTTCTCTATGACACTTTGGCAGTTTCAAATTTTATCTTCCTATGTATGTAGTGCGGGAAGAGGGTATTTAACACTACTTTCTTCCTTCCAAACACTTTTCATCTCCACACTCAAATTCAGTCAACACATCAGAAAAGAACCCTCCTGCCAATGACATTGAGAACATGTGTTCCTTTTACAATCAAGCTGCATTGTCCACAGTTTGGCATTAACTGTGTCTGAGCCTGATCTGAAGCCAGTGACTTGAGCTCCGAGAGTCCATTTGCTCATCTGTCAAATGGTGTGAGGGCGGTGACTGTCTCAAATTTTGTGGTGAAGATGATGTGATAAAATGTCCAGAAAGCTTTCAGAACGGGATCTGGGATTTACTAAACATTCAAGAGGTAGTCATTTCTACAATGTTTCAGAAACTCTTGGCAAGGAGGCAGGAACTGGAAGCCCACAGTGAAAAAAAAAAGGTGTCAGTTTGGAAATTCTACTACCCTCACCTTAGAAAACAAGCCCCACTACCTGTTTCCATAGAAGTTATCCTTCTCAGCCTGTCTTCCTCTGGGCCAGGACCTCTAAGGAAGAGTGGAGATCTACCCTCCATCTTTGTTTGCATGCTGTGGAGGAGGGGAGGAGCAAACCTTAGACCCACCTCACAAAAGTAGTTGCATTGTTTCAAGAATGCCCTAAGTGCTACCCTGAGCATGACACCCATTTTATAATCCTGTCATTGAGAGTTTGTGTCCCTCACTACGTGGACAGGAGGCAAGCAAATGTCTGTTCATTCGTTTAGCTCTGTGTTAGCTAGAAATAAGGCAATCATTTAAGGGCCACAGTACAAGATAAAATTTACAGGCTGTGTCCAGTGACATGTGCTTTACTGCTTCATTATAATACTGGCTTATTAGAGGAATAGCAAGGACATGTGAAAGACACCTTGGAAAAGTTTCACATTGCTGTCTTGACTCCTAATAAAACGGGCTGTCCCCACTAGTCCCTGGCACAATTTCCCTCAACACATCAGTGTAAGGAGGCAGCAGCAGGCTCCCTGCCAGGGTCTCCTCCACACTCACTTCATCTGCGGAGGCTTAAGCACCAACATCGGTTCCCCTCAGGGCCTCCAGGCCTTGTAGCAAATTCCTGGCCTCAGACTGAAGGGAGCAAGGGCTTTGTGGGAAACTGTGCTGGGAGGGGTGGGGAGGCTTCTGGGGTTGGAGAACTACAGAAGGAGGGGCTGGAGGCAAGAGATGATGATAGAGTGAGATTGGGCAGTGCAAGTTATTAATCAACACACAGTCAAGTGTCCTTGCCAAGAACACACACTAGCTCCCAAGCTGCCAAAAGACCCGATGGAGGAGTTGCTATCGGAACTCCAAGCAGTACTCGCTCATGCAGCTAGTTAGAGCAATTAAAAACAAAGTGCGGGTTATTGTAGAGAATAATGTATCACACGGTCCAAAAGCCTCTCAAATACCAATGATTGATGATGTATTCGTTCATTTGTGTAATATGAGGGACGGTTTTCCAGTTCTTCAACGCACAGGGCTCCCTCCTCCATCTTATCCCAAGAGTTACACCAATAAAGAAATATCCCCATGCCTCCTTATGTCATCTTGACACCTGAAATGAATTGACAAGGCTGCACACAATTCATCTCTTCTTTAATCCTTGGTTGCAACATCCAGGGGATTTGACTGTGCAGCTGTGCCTGTGCATGGCATGCGTTGATCTCGGTTTACTGTGATATGAAATCCAGGTGTGTATGGTTCTGGTTTTACGTGACTTGCATTTTTTTCTTTTCTTTTTTCTTTCTTTTTTTTTTTTCTTCACAGAGTTATGTGACATCTGTGTAATTCAGAGTTGGAAAAACTTGACTTAAACGACACCTGCTTTGATGGGCAGCCAGGCCTTTCTGTGGAAAGGGCAGTAGATATCAGTGGATGAGCTACTGAGCACAGGATTGACACCATGCTTACCTCCTCCTCTACCAAGTTATAATTTGGTCTCTGAAGAATGTTCAAGAACTTTTAAGACTTTTTACTCCTGAAGGGAAAAAGCAGGTGAGAGTTTCTGAGGCTTGCATTTACAAGGCCTGGTTGGTAAAGATGTCCAGGTCTTTCAAGTTAGGAATTAATATCTTGAAAACAATTTAAGAGACTTTGCTCCTAAAATTTCTTGCTGTCTGCACACAGATGTTTTTGGTAGACACAGATTCCATAAGACTCCTAGAATGCCTCTAAATGCACACACTCGAGAGCATAGCAAATACAGTGCACCTAGGCAGTATTAGCTTTTAAAGTATTCTGTGTATCAAAGTTATTTGATAAGCTGCCTTCTGAATGATTACCTGAAAAAATTCTTTGCATTGGTTTGAATATGCAAAACTTAAATGTCATCACCTAAGTTTATAGAAGGATGATGATATAATAATTATAAAGCACTATAATTTTTTTTTCAAGATAGGGTTTCTCTGTCCTTTTTTTGTAGACCGGTGTGCCTGGATCTCAGAGATCCACTTGCCTCTGCCTCTGGAGTGTTGGGATTAAAGGTGGGTGCCACCATCGCCTAGTAACTTTTCTTCCCTCCCTCCTCCCTCCCTCCCTCCCTCCCTCCCTCCCTTCCTTCCTTCCTTCCTTCCTTCTTCCTCCCTTCCTCCCTCTCCCTCCCTCCTCCCTCCCTCCCTCCCTTCTTCTTTCTTTCTTTCTTTCTTTCTTTCTTTCTTTCTTTCTTCTTTTTGGGGGGCAGTTGAGACAAGGATTCTCTGTGTAACAGTCCTGACTGTCCTGGAACTTGCTTTGTAGACCAGGCTGGCCTTGAACTCACTGAGATCTGCCTGCCTCTGCCTCCCAAATGATGGGTTGTGTGGCACAACCCTGGCCATTTGGAATCCATTACATATAAATGGTGATAGAATATATGTTTTTTAAAACATTTATATTTTATAAATCAGGTGGTAGTGCACACCTTTAATCCCAGCACTTGTGAGGCAGAGGCAGGAAGATCTCTGTGAGTCTGAGGGCAGCCTGGCTTACATAGTGAGTGCTAGGACAGCCAGGGCTCTGTTACATAGAAAAACCATGTCTCAAAACCAACACTGTATATTATATGTATGTATGGTCTTTGTACATGTATGTCTGTTACCAAGTGCATTCCTGATACCGATGGATACCAGAAGCAAGTGTCCAAATCCCCTGGAATAGGAGGTATAGATGGGTGTGAGCTGCCCTGTGGGTGCTAGGAAATGAATCTGGGTCCTTTGGGAGAACAGTCAGTGCTCTAAACTGCTGAGTCATCTCTCCAGCACCCTAGTATATTTATTTTAAAGTAAGTGTTTATTATGAGAGCACAGGAATTACAAAGCTTATTCCATTCAGTGCTACTCTCTAGAGTGTTGGTAAGGTATGGAAACTATAAGGAGTCAGGGGAAGAGGGAAACACTAGGCCAGGCTCTGGTTGCTTCACAGCCTTCATGCCAGTTCTTCTGACCTCAAGGTCATTTGGACCTGGAAGCTGGCTCTTCATAGTATGACAAATTATAATTTTACTCACTCACACAGACATTTATTTTAATGGCTTCTGGCCTTTGGTTAGTTTAAACAATGTGTAAATGAATAACCCCATGTATATTCCTTCGAATAGATTTTGGATTATAAACATTTAATAGAGCCAACTTCTGGTTGAGTCAATGAGTAAAATGTGTATGTGTGTTCAAAGCTGCCAATTTTGCCTTTCAAAGAGATTGTGCCAATTTATACACCTGCCAGAATTTTATAAGATGATCTATTCTTTCACATATGCCAACACAGGCAGATTCAATGCTTTGGTCTTTATTCATCTGTGAGATGACAATGACATCCCAGGCTAGTACTGATTTACCTTTATTTTCTCAGGAGTGAAAAAAACCCCACACAAAACAAAAACCCTATTTATAAGGAGAAGACTATTTTGTAATTTATCGGCAGATACTTACATTCTTTGTTCTCTTTAATTTTTGGCTTCTCATCTTCTTATTGACTTTATTGTTCTTGACTATTAATAAGCATATCCATTTGCTTATCATGCGTGTTGCAAATGCTTTCCCCATTTTCCCCTTGTCTTATGGTGCAGCCCCTTGCTCTGTAATCAGATGCTGCAAACTTCTAGGCAGTGACATTCTGAATCATATGGGTGGTAGTTCTTCATACTGCTCTGAGGACACTGTGGCATAATAATGGGGAATTGTCAGGCAGGCACTCAGTGCCTTCCCATGGAGTCTTGATGTATTTCTCTTGCTCTTAGCATGTTTTCCTCAAAGTTGAGATTTCTAGAACAGCTTGATAAGGCCTCATGACAACAGATTCATAGGTCACCCATAGTGGCCAGCTCCTTTGTGCTAGGTTCCTTAAGAAAAAGATGCTGAAGTAGCATCCTATATGAAGGGGTCCTTGGGGAATGCTTCTGGAACAGAACTGGAGCTGGTGAGGGAAGCAAGGGAAAGGGATAGAGATGGCCACAAAAGATGCCATAGAAAGTTCTAGGGTAGGGTGACTTTTGAGCATGGTAGTTCCTTTCAGCAGGGACAATACTTGAGGAAGTGATGGGGGATGTCTCTCTTTCTGTGTACTGTGAATATATGTTTCTCTTGCTGGTTGAGTCATAAATCTGTTTTGGCCAATGGGCAGGCAGGATTTAGCCAGGCAGGAAATCCAAACAGGGATAGAGTAGTGGCTGGGATCAAGGACACACCATGTAGCTGCTGAGAGAGCAAGAGGCCAAGGCATCACTGGTAAACCAAGACCATATGGAAATACACAGATTAATAGAAAGGGCGCCAATAAGAAGCCTGAGCTATCGGCCAAACAGTTTATAATTAATATTAGCCTCTTTGTGTTTATTTGGGACTAAACAGCAGGCGGGTGATTGGGTGGGGGGGCAGATGGAAACTTGCAGACAGAAACTAGGGATTGTCAATAGCTACCACCACACAGCTGACAACAATCCTTGGTCCTCAGAGGGAGCCCTGAGCCTCTTGCTACTCTGCCAGCTATTTGGCTTTCCCTCTCAAGTTAAATCTAGCCCTTATCCCTTAGGCCTCCATGCTCTGCCAGTTTATGCTCCCTCTAGTTTAAGTTCATTGAGCACCTTTTCAGTGGTATTGAATAAGGGCCAGTAGCAAGTGTTGGCTCAAGAGCTTTTTATCCTCCCTTCTCCCCACTGGCTCTTTCAGATTCCTTAACACCTTTCACAGAGACGTGAAAATGCTGTAAAAAGCCCCCATGCTTGCAAATAAAGTGAAGCCAGCACCATAATTAACGAGATGAATATGGCTGCCCATTTACGTGTTTTTGGAAGATTTCAGCTTCTGAGTTGCAGCAGCGAAGGAAAGAGACAGTGGATTGCATTTAATTAGCCCCAGTCCCAGGCGACTCTCGATTTTCCATGCCTGTTAGCCACTACGCACCAGCATGCTGCTGAGTCAGAAGCGCCTTTCTGGATGGTTTGATAGGCATTGCGAGTCCTCTCAGTGGACCCCTTTCACAGCCCACAATAGCCTGCCTAGCAAAACATCACCACATGTTCACAGCACCACTTTCCTTTTTAAGGCTGCCGTCTTACTGGAATCAGGTTTTCCCCGGTGTTGGCTTTGGCTCCCAGCCACCAGCTGCTTCTGTGCCTGGAACAGGGCAAATGATGGAGAGTGGATGGTTGCAGCAGATGCTGCTGGTACCCTGCCCACATCCCCTCGGCAAGCCCGGTTCTGTAGGCTCTCCAGGGCTTTGATCTGTACTCAGAGCTAATGACCCAGGAGGCAGCCCTCTCCCAGTTTCCCTTTCCTGGAGCAGGGCAACGCTGAGGCTTGCTGAATGCAGTTGCCCAGAGGCCGTGGTAGGACTGGGTCCCAGCGGCTCAAGTGAAAACCTGCTTATTAACGGAGCGTTCTGGCTTCCTTCCTTTTCTCATCTCACTCTCCTCTCCTATGGCTGTTTCCTGGGATCCCATTTCAACTCAACACTGCAGCTCAAAAATCTTTTTCTTTTGACAAGCACCAGGGTGTTGAAATTGCCAGGCAAAGGACACCTGGGAAATCATGACCAAAAGTTTATGTCCTGCCTTCTCCCTCTATGCAAAGTAAAAACAAACAACAGAAGCAAAACAAGCAAATACCAACAACAATAAAATCTAGCAACATCTGTTATGTTGTCTACAGAGTCTGGGTCCTAATTATCTGAACTGGTCTGTGCAAATGGATTAGTTTTTACATGGCTGGCTTTAGAACTGCTTCCAAGGAAGGATTCCAGCCATCCTTCGTACTGATTCTTAACTTGAAGTTTGTACATGCCTTCTAATTCTTGACATCATACCCAACACATTGACTGGGAATTGTGGGAAAGAGGTCTTTAATGGGGAGTCCAGGATGTCTTCCAGCTACCAAGAGGCTGGTTCAGATGGACCATGTCTAATTTTGATTATGCAATTGTTTTCTTCATGTCCATATCAATGCTCTGAATTGATAAAGATTAAAAGGGAAAACACGGCTTGAGAGTTTTACAACTCCTGCAGGAGTTGGGATGTGGCTTCCTTTCTGTCGCTTTGATTGGAAATTTAAATCATTTCCAATTGCAGGCAATTGGGAGCCTCATAAGGTACAGACAGAATCTGACAGTTTATAGCTCAGACTGTGACGTGCTGACTTTAAAGGAAAAAGGGTAAAAATTAAAATGAAGGGAAACAGATAAATGTCAAAGTCCTGGGTCCTGAGATGGTATGTTTTATAATGACCAGGTCTGCCGTGAAGCGCCTGCAAACCAGCCCTGGAAGGTGGCTGGCCCCAGAGGGCTGCTCGACATGTGGATGAGGTAGGCAGGGTAGGATGAATGATATAGGATTTTGTCCTCTTTCCCAGTGTCTCTGCTGCAGTTGCTCTGCATCTTTCAGGGCATGTGAGTCCACAGCTGCCCTGTGGGGTTGGTTGCCATGTCATAAATCATGAGGGAAGAAGGAAATGACAGAGACAGCAAATAAGGCTGGGGTCTGAGGATGGGCATGGGGACATCTCTGGATTTTAGATTTTGGTAATCGTTCTTTGGGGTGATCCTGTACTCTTGCCATGTCAAAGTTTCAAGAAATTAATTAAGCTTATAGAGGGAGTCAGTGAGGCAGCATTAATGGTAAGATATTAGCTAAATTGTGTGGCAGGTATCAAGCCCATTCTTCTTCATGTGGAGCCTTGCTAACAAACATTGTGGGTAGACACTATTTTACTTTTACTTTAAACTTTTTTATATGTGTGTATGCATTTAAGTGTGTGTGTGTGTGTGTTCAGTGTATGTGTAAGGGATATGTGTGTGTATAGCAGCAGTTCTCAACCTATGGGTCAAGACCCGCCCCCCAGGGGGTGGTTGAATGGCCCTTTCACAGGGGTCACTTAAGATCATCAGAAAGCATAGATATTTACATTATGATTCTTTTTTTCCAACTTTTTTATTTGAATTAGAAACAGGATTGTTTTACATGACAATCTCAGTTCCCTTCTCCCTCCCATCATCCCCTACCACCCCCCCCAACTAAAACCCTACCTATCACATATCCTTTCTGCTTCCCTGGATGGTGAGGCCTTCCATAGGGTGCCATCAGAGTCTATTGTATCCTTTGGGATATGGCCTAGGCCCACTCCCGTGTGTCTTGACTAAGGGAGTATTCCTCTATATGGAATGGGCTCCCAAAGTCCACACTAGGGATAAGTACTGAACTTCTGCAGGAGGTCCCGTAGATTTCCGAGGTTTCCTCACAGAAACAAACCCATGTTCCTGGGGTCTGGATCAGTCCCATGCTGGTATTCCAGCTATCAGTCTGGGGAGCAAGAGTTCCTGATGTTCAGGTCAGCTGTTTCTGTGGGTTTCACCAGTCTGGTCCTTCTCTGCATCTGGGTTCCAGGTCAGTTCGGTGTAGTTGTGGGTGTCTGCTTCTTCCACCAGCTGCTGGATGAAGGCTGTAGGATGGCATATAAGTTAGTCATCAATCTCATTATCAGGGGAGGGCATTTAAGATAGCCTCTCCTCCATTGCTTAGATTGTTATTTGGTGTCATCTTTATAGATCTCCAGACATTTCCCTAGTGCCTGATTTCTCTGTAAACCAAAAATGTCTCCCTCTAGTATGGTATCTCCATTCTTGTTATCTTCTATTTTTCTCCTGATTCAACCTGTCTGCTCCCTCATGACCTCTGCATCCCTCCTCTTCTCATTCTCCTAGCTCCCTCCCCCCTCTTCCCGTGCTCCCAATTTGCTCAGGAGACCTTGACCCTTTCCCCTTCTCTAGGGGACCATGTATGTCTCTCTTAGGGTCCTCCTTGTTTATTAGCTTCTTTGGCAGTGTGGATTTTACGCTGATAATCCTTTACTCTATGTCTAAAATCTGCATATGAGTGAGTACATACCATGTTTGTCTTTTTGTGATTGGGTTACCTTGCTCAGAATGGTTTCTTCTAGTCCCATCCATTTTCCTGCAAATTTCAAGATTCCATTGTTTTTTCCCACTGAGTAGAACTCCATTGTGTAAATGTACCACATTTTCTCTATCCATTCTTCAGGTGAGGGGCATCTACGCTGCTTCCAGTTTCTGGCTATTACAAATAGTGCTGCTATGAACATCGTTGAACAGATGTCCTTGTTGTATGAATGTGCTTCTTTTGGGTATATGCCTAGCAGTGGAATTGCTGGATTTTGTGGTAGACTGATTCCCATTTTCTTGAGGAGTCGCCATACTGATTTCCAAAGTGGCTGTACAAGTTGGCACTCCCACCAGCAGTGGAGAAATGTTCCCCTTTCTCCACATCCTCTCCAGCATGAACTGTCATTGGTGTTTTTGATTTTGGCCATTCTCACAGGAGTAAGATGGTATCTCAGAGTTGTTTTAATTTGCATTTCCCTGATGGCTAAGGATGTTGAGCACTTTATTGTGTGTCTCTCAGCCATTTTAGATTTCTCTATTGAGAATTGTCTATTTAGTTCTGTACCCCACTTTTCAATTGGATTGTTTAGTGTTTTGGAGACTAGCTTCTTGAGTTCTTTGTATATTTTTTGAGATCAGCCCTCTGTCAGATGTGGGGTTGGTGAATATCTTTTCCCAGTCTGTGGGCTGCCGTTTTGTCTTGCTGACTGTGTCCTTTGCCTTACAGAAGCTTCTCAGTTTCAGGAGGTCCCATTTATTAATTGTTGACATCAGTGTCTGTGCTATTGGTGTAATGTTCAGGAAGCAGTCTCCTGTAGCAATTAATTCAAGGGTATTTCCCACTTTGTCTTCTAATAGGTTCAGTGTAGCTGGATTTATGTTGAGGTCTTTGATCCATTTTGACTTAAGTTTTGTGCAAGGCTTGGGTCTAACTGCAGTCTTCTACATGTCCGCATCCAGTTATGCCAGCACCATTTGTTGAAGATGTTCTCTTTGTTCCAGCGTATATATTTGGATTGTTTATCAAAAATCAGGTGTTCATAGGTGTGTGGGTTAATATCAGGGTTTTCAACTCTATTCCATTGGTCTACCAATACCAAACTGTTTTCAGGACTATAGCTCTGTAATAGAGCTTTAAGTCAGGCATGATGATGCCTCCAGAAGTTCCTTTATTGTACAGGGTTGTTTTGGCTATCCTGGGTCTGTGAAGAATTGTGTTGGGATTTTGATGGGGATTGCATTGAATCTGTAGATTGCTTTTGGCAAGATTGCCGTTTTTACTATGTTGATCCTACCTATCTAAGAGCATGGGAGATCTTTCCTTTTCCTGGTATTGTCTTTAATTTCTTTCTTTAGAGAGTCAAAATTCTTATGGTATATGTCTTTCACATTTTTGGTTAGTGTTACCCCAAGGTATTTTTTGTTGTTTGTGGCAATTGTAAAGGGTGATGTTTCTCTGATTTCTTTCTCCACCAATGTATCATTGGTATATAGTAGGGCTACAGATTTTTTTTAGTTAATCTTGTATCCTGCCACTTTGCTGAAGGTGTTTATCAGCTGTAGGAGTTCCCTGGTTGAGTTTTTTGGTTCACTTATGTAGACTATCATATTGTCTGCAAATAGTGAGAGTTTGACTTCTTCCTTTCTGATTTGTATTCTCTTGATCTCCTTTTGTTGTCTTATTGCTCTATCTAGAACTTCAAGGACAATATTGAAGAGATATGGAGAGACTGGACAGCCTTGTCTTGTCCCTGATTTTAGAGGAATTGGATTGAGTTTCTCTCCATTTAATTTGATGTTGGCTCTAGGCTTGCTGTATATTGCTTTTATTATGTTGAGGTATGTTCCTGTTATCCCTGATTTCTCCAAGACCTTTATCATGAAGGGGTGTTGGATTTTGTCAAAGGCTTTTTCGGCATCTAGTGAGATGATCATGTGGGGTTTTTCCCTCAGTCTGTTTATATGGTAGATTACATTGATGGATTTTCCTATGTTGAACCAACCTTGCATCCCTGGGATGAAGCCTACTTGATCATGGAGGATGATTTCTCTGTTGTGTTCTTGGATTCCATTTGCCAGTGTTTTACTGAGAATTTTTGCATCAATGTTCATGAGGGATATTGGTCTGTAGTTCTCTTTCTTAGTTGTGTCTTTGTGTGGCTTGGGTATCAAGTTATTTTAGCCTCATAAAAAAGAGTTTGGCAATGTCCCTTCTGCTTCCATTGTGTGGAACAATTTGGTATTAGCTCTTTTTTTAATTTCTGGTAGAATTCTGCAGTGAATCCATTTGGCCCCAGGCCTTTTTTGGTTGGGAGACTTTTGATGACTGCTTCTATTTCCTTAGAGGTTATAGGTCTGTTTAAGTTGCTTATCTGTTCTTGATTCAATTTTGGTAAGTGGTATCTGTCCAGAAAATTGTACATTTCCTTTAAATTTTCAAATTTTGTGAAGTACAGGTTTTCATCAGTATGACTTGACAATTCTCTGGATTTCCTCAGTGTCCATTGTTATGTCCCCCTTTTCATTTCTGATTTTGTTAATTTGCATATTCTCTCTCTGCCTTTTGGTTAGTTTGGATAAGGGTTTGTCTATCTTGTTGATTTTCTTGAAGAACCAACTCTTTGTTATATTGATTCTTTGAATTGTTTTCTTTATTTCGACTTTATTCATTTCTGCCCTCAGTTTGATTATTATGATGTCTGCTCCTCTGGGGTGAATTTGTTTCCATTTGTTCTAGAGCTTTCAGATGTGATGTCAACTCTCTTTTGTGGCTATTCTCTAGTTTCTTCATGTGAGCACTTAGAGCTATGAACATAGCAAACCTCAACAGATACAAAAAAATTGGAATATTCCCCTGTGTCTTATCAGACCATCATGCTTTAAAGTTAGAAATCAAAAACAAAACAAAGTGCAGAAAACCTACCAACTCATGGAAATTGAACAACATGCAATTGCACCATTCCTGGGTCAAGGAAGAAATAAAGAAATTAAAGACTTCCTAGAATTCAATGAAAATGTAGACACAACATACCCAATCTTATGGGACACTTTGAAAGCAGTACTAAGAGGAAAGTTCATAGCTCTAAGTACTTACATTATGATTCTTAACAGTAGTAAAATTACAGTTATGAGTAGTAACAAAACAATTTTATATTTGGGGTCACTACAACATGAGGACCTGTATTAAAGGCTCACAGCATTAGGAAGGTTGAGAACTAGTAGTGTATAGGCACATGACTCAGGGTGCATATGGAGGTCTTCCACTATTTGTGTCTGGAGCTGGAATGCAGGTTTCCAGTCTTGGCAACAGGTGTCTTCCCTTGTTGAGCTGTTTCTCTGGCCCTCATTTCCATTTTGAGATGAGGAAGTAAGGTACAGAGAGTATAGAACTTAAATGAAATTGAGGCAATCAGACTTTATCTGCATCATTCTGATTTGAGGTAGAACCATGTCCAGGCTTTTAAAATACTTTCCCAACTGAGGTAGAGAATAGAGTGTGGAGTCTCCTTTTACCTTTCACACCCTGGGCAGTTTTTTTTTTTTTTTTTTTTGGTCAGGTTCTCTTGATGGCTGCCGACAGTTATTAGGCTTCAAATATCAGGTTTCAAATTAGGCTTCAGAAACCCCTCAGGAACTTTCAACTGGGACCATATTCTATAGCCAATAAGCTCCAAGGACCACATCAGAAGGGTTGAAAGACTGGAGTCTTGTGCTTGTTTGAGTTTCTTCATATGTCAATCCTGGATCAAGAGTGTATGAGGTGGAATAAAAAGTATATAGTAGGGACTGGGTATGGTGGTGTGTGGCTTTAATCCCATCACTCATGAGGCAGCAGAGGCAGAGGCAGAGGCAGAGGCAGAGGCAGAGGCAGAGGCAGAGGCAGAGGCAGAGGCAGAGGCAGAGGCAGAGATAGTCTTTCCTGTTCTGGCCCACCAGTCAGTCATGAGGTGTGAGGTAGGCTTCCACATTTAGAGACCTGTGGTAGAGAAATGTAGGTAGGTCAGGTGCCTGGAAGTCACTGGAATTTAAGGGTGGAACCAGTTGTGGAATATGGGCCTGTGGCCCTGTCTGAGCTGCCACAAGCATCTTTGGAGCCCTGGAATCCACAGGCCCTGAAGCTAGATGTTCCATTTGAATGGACTTCTATCCTGGCTTCCAAAGACACTAATGTGTTTCTCTGTTGAGGCCCAGATAATTAGAATAAGGAAAATTAGTACTGGGTTACTGGATCCCCATGGAAGTCTCTCTCTCTCTCTCTCTCTCTGTGTGTGTGTGTGTGTGTGTGTGTGTGTGTGTGTGTGTGTGTGTACGTGCGTGCGTGCGTGCGTGCGTGCGTGCGTGCGTGCGTGCGTGCGTGTGTGTGTGTGTGTGTGTGTGTGTGTGTGTGTGTGTGTGCTCACTAATTCGAGCATATGCATGAGAGTGTTGGTGATGCTGTCAGTAGAAATAATAAAAAAAGGATACTAGTTTTGTGTGGCTTAAGTGTTTTCCACAGTGTCTCCTTTCTTCCTCAAAGCTTTGATTTAAAGGCCACAAGCTCGAGTCATTGCCTCTATGTCTTTGTTTAACAGAAACGAAACTGCTTCTTGTTCTACATGGCTGTTACCAATCCTAGGTACTCTACTTTGAATAGCTGTACTTATTCAAGTGACAGTACCACGGGCTCTTTGTGTTATTCTATATGACTGCTTTAAATGATAGTTACAGCACTGTTTTTTATCCACTCATTTCAATGGGCCCTTTGTGAGCTAAATGGGTAGTAAGCGTCTTCCACACAAAGAAATTTGTAGCCTCTGTAGACAATTGGGATCATTTTTTTAAGAGGTAAAATAACTAATCCATTCTCTAAACTCTTGTTTTAAGAAAGAACAGCTCCTGGGATGAATTTGAATATTACTCCTCTCTGCAAATTCTGTGTATGTGTGGGTGTGTGGTCCAGAAAGATTGTCATTGTTGCTATCAATTAAGAGCTCTTGGGGTGACTTCTAAGTAGTAGAACTGTCTGAGACAGCTGTCTGAGACAGCTGTCTGGGAGAGACAGGTCTTTCTGGGGTCTCTCTGCTTATTTTGTGAGACTGTAGTGCATGTTTCTGTAGCCTGCTCTTCCCTCCCTTTACTAACAGTGACCCAGGACAAATACATGACCTAGGCCAGGCCAGTCAGATACTCCAGTTAAGACCTCACATACTGAACCAAAAATGCAGAGAGAACTTTGGCATATACCCTCGATAGGAACCATGGGCTGGGGTGATAGTGACTATACCATGGTGAGAGTACACTGGTCTGGAAGGGTGGTATTCTGAATTATTTATTTTTCTTTGCTCTCTGGAGTTGCTTCTATAAGCTCATTTAAATTGCTTATTGAAAGGCTGCTCCAAGGCATCCACTGTCAGAGATGCTGGAGACACAGAAGCAGACATAGTTGACAAAGTCTCTGAGATCACATGGAAAAATAAACACATATTCCTCTCCCAGAATCTAGGGTCTTGCAAAGTAATGTTACAGGCCCTACTAACAAAAGGTTGGCTAATTGAACTGTCTCTCGGGGCCATGAATCGTATTTAAGCACTGGACCCCCATTGAACTTAAAACCCGAGAACTGTATTATTAAGTGTAAGCTGGCACCTGGAGAATAAGACATCACACAGAAAAGGAGATAGCAGCAGCAGCGGCAACAGGCAGGGTGTTTCCTCTTGAGCTACTTTGATAAATGCAGAGGCACGAGACAGTGAGCTCAAGTCAAGACCAACCAAGCATACTTCAGAGCAGTGGAACTAAGGACTACCCTGCTGCTGCACTGGGCCCAGATGACCAAATTAAGATATTAGGAACTAATAAGTAATGCTTTTAGAGTTTTAGAGCAGCTTAGTGTTCAAGAAGTAACTAGTGGTAGAGAGCACGGTAAGGGTAATTTTACATTTTCTCTTGTGTGTATGAACTTTTGTGAAAACTGCTGGAAATTTAAATAGAAATTTTAAAGATGAGAAAGTATTTAGTATGCACAGGGCCTGAGCTTGATTCTTAGCACAGAAGAGAGCTTTCTCAGAAGTCTACAGGAATGAATGAGGTGAAGGCTGGAAATGCAGGCAAATCTGGCAAACACCTATTTGAGAGAGGGAGCCCAGTAAAGGCAAATACACTTAGGAGAGACATGCTTTAGACGTCCATGATGAGATGAGAAGGTCAGTTGTGAAGTGATAGAGAAAGGGCTGAGAAATGAAACAGGAGAGCTGGCAGGGAGTCAGCGCTCAGGGCAAAGCTGGAACAATGGATCCATGATTTCAGAATGAAGGGATGTGTTGAGACACTTCGGGTGCCCGAGAACCACCTGTGCTTGCTCAGACAGAACAGGGGAAATGAGCCAGGGAAGCGGGCTGGTCAGGGCCAGCCATCTGGAGAGCTGTGAGGATGTGATGTATGTGTGTGTGTGTGGGGGGGGTGGAAAATTGAGAAAAAAAAAAAAACCTGAAAAAGATAATGGGGAAATAAGTTGCTTTCTTTACCACTAGTTTTTTGTTCCCCGTGCACAAATCATCAAGTTGGTAGATGTTCTTCCAGGAAACTAAAATCCCTTACCAGCTGTTCTTCTGTGACATGCTTCTGTCTTCTTCCTTCTCATGGCTTCTACAATGAGTGGTTGGTTATGTAACCCAGGCCATCGATTTTCATTTTAGCCCAGGAATAAAGTAATTAGAAGTTAATTCTGTTATGTGAGAGAACCAACCATTTTACTCCTTTTAAAGTCAAGTTGAATTTTTTAGAAACCTGAGTCGCTGAACACAGTAAAGGATGACACTTGGTTGTCTGTGTTTTCAGGCTAGAAATTATAAACAAGAGCAATGAGCATGATATCCATAATAGGGAGCTGGTGTGTGATAGAAGTTCAGTTCTGCATGGCTAGCTTCATTTGTCTAATACTATTATGAGCGTGATTCAGACACAATGTAACTTTGTGACTAATTTACTCACCCAGATCCTGATGGTGTTATTCTAGAAGTATCTATCTAACTTGGCCATTTTCTGGTGCTGTGGGTCAGTCAGCTCCAAGAAGCAGATGTAAGTCAAGCGGGTGCATGAAACAGATTCTAGAAGCATGTGCCAGGGGTCAGGTTGGGCAATGTATTTTCAAGTAAAGGGGTGAGACAGAAAAGATTCAGAATGGCTGGGCTGGTGGGGAGTAAATGTAAGAGTCATAGTAAAACGGAGGCAGTAAACAGTGGGTTGAAGGATAGTTTGAGGGGGGAAGTGGGCGGGCAGTCCACAGAGCGTTTTGGATTCTTCATTTTAGTAGTCAGTGGATAATATTTATTTGAAGAGCTAAAGGGACTGGAGGGAAATACATGCACTTTCCAAGGAAAGAAAGCACAAATGGATTTGGGTCTCTATCAACAGTTGAGGAGTTTTCAGTGAAAAGGACCAGTATGGAAAGGAGCAGGGATCACCAGTCTCAGGTCTCAGTGGAGAGAAGATTTGGGACAGCTTCTGATGGGTGGGGGAGTCGTGACCATACTGGCACTGTGTCCCACACACTGCAAGCTCACCGAACTGTAGGTGGTTTCAATTTGCAAAGGCTATGGAGACCATACATTCCACAGGAATTCTGTAACAAAACCACCCATCAAACGCTTAAAATGTGACTAATTTAAAATGTTATTTGTTTTTTTTTTTTCTTGCAGTGGGTGGGAGGGATTCAACCCTGGGCCTTATGCATGCTAAGTAAATGTTCTAATGGTGAGCTACATTGTGAAAATAAAAACTCTAATTTGAGATGCTGGAGAGATAAGCACTTGCTGATTGAAGAGGACCTGGGTTGCCTTCCCAGCACTCACATTGGGTGGCTCACAACTGGCTGTAACTTCAGTTCCAGACCTTCCTCTGGCCTCCAAGGACATCAGTACACATGGTGTATAAACACATATGTAGGTACACAAACATACACATGAACTAAATCTTAACTTTTAAAAAAAATTTGAGTCATCAACAGGTGTGGTGGTACATACACTTAATCCTGGCACTTGGGAGGCAGAGGCAGGTGGATCTCTGTGAGTTCAATGCTAGGCTGTTCTACTTAATGAGTTCCAGGACAGCTAGCTATGTAGAGAGATCCAGTCTCAAAAAAAGCCAAAACAAAACAGAATACAAATTTTGAGTTGTTGTCCTAGTTAGGGTTTCTGTTGCTGTGATGAAACCCATGACCAATAGCAAGTTGGAGAGGAAAGGGTTTATTTGGCTTGCATTTCCACATCATAGTCTGTCACTGAAGGAAATTAGGACAAGAACTCAAGAAGGGCAGGAACCTGGAGGTAGGAGCTGATGAAGAGGCCACGGAGGGTGCTGCTTACTGGCTGTCTTCTTACAGACCCTAGGACCACCAGCCTAGGGATGGCCCCATCCATAATGGGCTGGACCTTCTTAATTAAGAAAATGCCTTAAAACTGGATCTTATGGAGACATTTTCTGCATTGAGGTTCCCTCCTTCCAGACGACTTTAGCTTGTGTCAAGTTAGCATAAAACTATCCAGCACAGTAGTCATATGTACTCAGTGGCCATAAATCCTATTGTCTAGGAAAATTCCAAATTATTTGTATTAATAGGGATGTTATGGGAAGTCAGGGACTTCATGAAAGCAGACTCATCTGTTTTATTATGGGCCCTAAAACAAAGGATGGTACAGGCTTGGTGTTCAGTGAACCTTTATTAAGTGTGTTGATTACTCCATAATGAGTGAGAAAGACCATTAATCACACCCAAAACTCTTAGGGCAATATTTGTTCTCAAAATTTTACCAAATTACCTCAAACTTTTTTCCCATTCTTTGGACAATTTTTTGTTTTTGTTTTTGTTGTTTTTTTTCTTTTTTTTTTCTTTTTTCTTTTTCTTTTTGGCCCAAGATAACCTACAACAAATTAGCTTTTCTTTGAAAGGCATTTGTTGAGAGAAATGACAGTGAGTCCCCATTCTCCTAGCTCCTCCCCACCATGCTCCCAATTTGCTCAGGAGATCTTGTCCCTTTCTCCTTCTCTGGGGGACCATGTATGTCTCTCTTAGAGTCCTCCTTGTTTCCTAGCTTCTCTGGCAGTGCGGGTTGTAGGCTGCTAATCCTTTGCTCTATGTCTAAAATCCACATATGAGTGAGTACATATCATGTTTGTTTTTTTTGTGATTGGGTTACCTCGCTCAAAATGGTTTCTTCTAGTTCCATCCATTTTCCTGCAAATATCAAGATTCCATTGTTCTTTTTTCTGCTGAGTAGTACTCCATTGTGTAAATGTACCACATTTTTTTATATCCATTCTTCAGTTGAGGGGCATCTAGGTTACTTCCAGGTTCTGGCTCTTACAAATAATGCTGCTATGAACATAGTTGAACAGATGTCTTTGGTGTATGAATGTGCTTCTCACTGTATTTTAAACGATTCTCTCACCCCAGTCTTAACAGTGTACTTTTTGCAATGTTTAAAACAAATTAATGGGGGGATGGAGAGATGGCTCAGAGGTTAAGAGCACTGACTGTTCTTCCAGAGGTCCTAAGTTCAATTCCCAGCAACCACATAGTGGCTCACAACCATCCATTATGAGATCTGGTGCCCTCTTCTGGTGTGCAGATATATATGGAAGCAGAATGTTGTATACCTAATAAATAAATAAAATCTTTTAAAAAATTAAAACATAAAGCAAATTAATGCTGAAGAGCTAAATTAATACATTATAAATGATGCCATTCGTTAGAGTACCATAGACCAAATTTTAAAAGATTTATATATTTTTATTTTGGATGTCTCAGTGTTTTGCCTGCATGTCTGTATATACACCATATGCATGCAGTGCCTGTGGAGGCCAGAAGAGGGTGTTTGGATTCCTAGAACTGGAGTTACAGATAGTTGTAAGCCATCATGTGTGTGCTGGGAACTGAACTTGGGTTCTCTTCAAGAATAGCCAGTGCTCTTCTTACCTGCTGAGCTATGCCCCCCACCCCAGCCCCCCTGATCCAGGTTTTTAACATGTGAATACAGCCACAAAATTACATACCTATTGTATGCCAGACACAAAATTAGTCACTTTGTAGCAACTACTCCTAACTCTTCTGAAAGTCTCAGAAGGAGCAAATTCTAACTCCATATTATCAGTGAGGGAAGTGATGCTCTGGGATTTTCACTTTATTTGTCCTAAACCCACCTTCCAAATACTTGGACTGCAAGCCCTCCTAAAGTGGATGTTCTTTTTGCTAGACTATCCTGACTCAGGCACTGAAACTGCATTTTCCAAGGGACCCAAGAGACAAAGAATATAGAAAAGCAAATTGCTTTTCACTGCAAATTGCTCATTTCATAAATACATAACTGAGGGGAAAACAACCCATTATTATAGCAGGCTCTGTGTTCCACGAGCCCCAACTTCATTACCAAAATCACCAAAGCCCAGGGATGCCCAATGGAAGAAGTTGGTATTTATTCCAGATGATGGATTGCCCCACACAGGTAATAAATCTGAGAGCTTTGTGAGGAATGACGACTGAGAAGAAAGATAAGAGTTACCATTGGGAGGCAGAGAACAGGGTGGGTAATTATGATGAGAAGTTTATTTATGTTGCCACTTTGGGCTTTTATGGGAAATCCTAAAAGCAACATCTCTGGAGTTGGAAAGTTGGCAGGAAGACAAGAGAAAATGTCCTATTTCTCTTTAAGGGGTTTAGTAACACGGTGGTCAAGGGAGTCATTTTCTTTCAGGGAAAGGTAAAACCTGGTGTGTTGTGATCATGAAAGAGGAACAAACCCCACCTACCTCACCTTGGCTGACCTACAACACCTGCTAGGAAGGGCAATGCCTGACTTCATTTCCACCAGGACTTAGCAAATATGCCAGTAAGCCATGTGAAGCCAGACCCTGAGCAGCATTGTTGAAGAACTACGACATGAAAGGAAAGACCTGAAGGTCTCAGGCTCAATTCTTTCTTTTGAGTGAATTAGAATGTAAGTCCAGGAACTGGAGTGATTTGCCCAAGGACTGCAAGTCAGTATGGAGAGTGCCAAGTCAGTCTTTTGAGAACAATGCTCCTCTGCCCTTTGCAACTGACCCATCTGTAATCCTTGCTCCCATTGCTTTACTTCTCTCCTCTTGGCCATTATATTGTGTGGCTTTAATTTTCACAATCCTTTTCTGGAGTCACGGTTCTCCATGGGTTCAAGTACAGGTAAAAAGCTTGTCTATTTGTCACCATTAGTGACCTTTCCTGATCACTAGCGACCCCTAACACCTAGCAGATTCTGGTTGCTTAGAGACTTCGATGGTGTGGAAGCCTGCAGAGAAATATTGATAGCAATTATAGGGCATGCTCTTGCCACAGAGCTCTAGAAACTACTGTAGGAAAAATCCTAGAAATTTTAGTAGGGACAGAATTGTTAGGTAACAAAACTGGGTGTGGTGATCCACATCTTTGATGTAACGTTTAACAGTTATTGAGTATTTACCAAGGACCAGATTTAATGTCAAAATATTTTATAGCCATTCTCTTGTTGTGGTCCAAGACTTGGAATCAACCCAAGAAGACGAAAGAGGTTACTACAAAGCAAGACTTAATGCAGGGCAACAGAGGGGAAGGGGGTGGGGCTGATGGATCTGGGCCACAGAACAGACTTGGGAGCTGAACTGAGACCCTGAAGACCCTGGATGTCAGTGAGTGTTTAAGCATAAAAATCATAAACATTTGTTGCCAAGTTACAATTTTTCACCAATCAGAATTCAAAGATCAGGGGCTTTCTTTAAGTGTTCCACCATTGTCAATCAATATCCAATGCAAGCTTTTCAGTCCAAACAATCAGATTCATTTGTTTTAGAAATAGCTATAATGTTTCTAAAGAACTAAAGATGCATAATGACTATTTTAATGGTTTAAGGGGGAGGTGGATCAGCTGATGGAAGGTTTCCAGCTCCACTAGGGCTTGAGAACCTAAACTTTGTTTCACCCTACAGGTAAAATGGAGTCTGAAGTCAAAATGGCTGTACTTAAGACAAGATGCTTTTGCCTGTTCTGATACTCTCCTTTAATTCTTGGGCTATACCTACACGGTGACTACAGATATTATCAAGCCTTTTCTGAATAAGGAAATAAGGATGTTAAGGACTTGACCAAAGACACACTGCTGGGTCTTCCTCAGAGCTTTTCCTGTTCCGTTACTGCATGCAGGGCTTCCTGTACCAAGCAAGCGCTGAAATTCTTTTGCACTTGGGCTCTATAGTAATGTGAGATTCCCTGTTGTGGGTAACCCTGCTCTCAGAGGGGTTGAGAAGACACAGAACCAAGGACTCAGGCACTAAGAGTCAGGGAGTAGCAGAGCATGCTGCAATCTCGTTTATTAAGGAAGTTAGGCCTGCTTTTATACCTCCTCCCAAGGTCCCATTGGCTCAGGTGGCTGACTCTCTTGTGTTCTCCTTTCCTAATTGATGTCTCTGGGTCAGGTGTCAGCAGTCTCTGGGCATAGAGGCATGCTTGGCTCAGGGTGGGAGTACCAGCTGAGCATGCTCATTCGGGCTGGCCTAGGCACCTGGGCAGGGCCACTGTGGCTTGGGTAGGCTGGCTGGCAGTTTCTCATACAATTCCCCATGCTTCTCCTGAGATCTCTACAGTTCTTCTAGACCTGCATGCTAGAGGGAGGAGTCCAGATTCCCAGGTGTTGTCTGGGTCTTCTAGAGTCTCTTGGGAGGCCCCTTTGGTCCACTGTTGCCTGATCTGAGGAGCATAGATACAGATGCAGAAAACCTCCTGTGAGAAAAAGCCATCACCTATTGATAATGGCTTTATGGAAGATTCCAGGGTCAACATTACCCTCCTATCAATCTATAACTCTGCTCCAAAGTCTACCATTAGCTCCACAGCCCAGGTAAAATTCTACCACTTCTCACACTATTGTTAAAACGCTAGGCTAGGCTGAGTTCTAATTCAGAAGCCAGCAGGGTCTTCAAAGATTGCTTAGTGTTTGTCACTTGAAGTGCACTTTCCCACCAATGCCACACTATAAACGTTGGTTAGATTTCTATTCTGGCCCATGAATCCTTAGCATCTTAGCCCTAATGTACCTGTCACTTGGTACCAGTGCTTTTGTGGTGCTGTTTCAGCTCCATCGAACTCCTGATGGAAACTGCTTCAGTGGGAAAATGCAATGTGTTTTACTAGAATGCCAAACACTTTTTAGCAGTGGACTGTGGACTAATTTCCTCTTCCTCCACGTGAGTGACAACAGCCATTTTTAGCTAATAGGTGCTGAGTACCCATCGGAAAGTTGCTGCTGTGTGTGGAGCTGTGAAAATATTCAGAGGGACAATATTTACCAGAAGATAATCCAAAATCTAGGTTCATTGTCTAGTTATATAACCCAGGAAACCCACACATACCTGTTTTAATCCAAAACTTTTTAAATTCAAATACCTACAGAATTTGACCCTGAGAAATAAAAGAATTTGTACACACATACACACACACACTAAGAGAGAGAGAGAGAGGGAGAGAGAGAGAGAGAGAGAGAGAGAGAGAGAGAGAGAGAGAGAGCACAAGCAAGTTGTTTAGTGGGAAAATCTAGAAAACAACCTGTGTCCACTAGAAGATACATTATGGCTCACTTAGTATAGAGTAGTATGCTTGTATTAAGGATTTCTTTTTATTTATTTATTGTCACCATGACCATAAGATAGAAACCTGATAGATATCTGATAAAAAGCAACAGTGATGAAGAAGGATTGGTCTTGCCTCCAGTTTTAGAGGCTACAGTCTACTATGGCAGCGGAGACTCTCCGCATCTGGGCAGACCAACCATCAGAAGCAGAGATTGAAGCAGGCTGGGATGCAACTCCTAAGACCAATTCCTCAGTGACTCATCTCCTCCAGCTAGGCCCCACCTCCTTAAGATTGCACAGCCTCCTAAACACCACCACTAATTGTTCAATGGTATGAGTCTTCAATGGACATTCCACATTGAATCCTCAACAATGTACCTATTTCAAATTTCACTTACAACTGTGTCCTCAGGCTTGAAATGTCTATGAAGTATGCTGTAGCAGTATCGTAGGAGAATATGTGTGTTGATGTTAGATTTTGTACAATAGCTTCAGCAATAGATAAAAGCAGATAAACCTCTGACAGGAGGCTGGCGGTCTCTGTGACTGTGTGATGTGGGATTGATGTGACAGAACCAGACAGAATGACCCAGGCCAGGGGGAAACAATGCAGGGGAGGGGGGCTTCAACGGAATAAGAACAGAGCTTTGATCTGTGGGTATCACTGGTTTCATTTTCTTCGGACCTTTATTGAGTTTCTTTTACTTGTTTTGGAAGTATATGTTGCTTGCTCCTCTAAGCTTTAAAGTTTTTCTTAAAAAGTTGAAAATAGAGAACAGGAAATAGAAAGGGGAAACCTGTCCTAAAAGCATTCCAAGTAAGCCTACTTCTGTGTCTTAGGAAAAGATGTTTACCATAGATATGGTTAGGAGGACACCGGGGAGGTTACACACCTGGTGTGCATAGCAACAGTGGTAGTGGAACAGATGTAACAGAGGAGATAATTGTAGTTCTTAGAATATTAGGAATTGTAAATGTTTGTCTAGCACCATCAGAATTAGGAATGGGATTGAAGAAAATAGAATATTCCTAAGGGTCAATCTCTCCACATACATACTTCTATGCCTTACAATGAGCCATCACCACCTGGGACCATAGCTCCCAGCATCATACCTGAGACAGTTATGTCCAGAATGTCCCTGATATGGAGATAAAAAGTAATATTTCCCTTTCATTCCACCCAAACACACACTCCCCACAACGGTGGGACAAGTAGGCATTTAAAGCTTAGAGAATTTTATATCTGTAGCAAAGGCATTGCTAAAATAGAGATGACTCTTGGAGGAAGGAGCCCACCAAGCCATTTACACTATAAATGAGGACAAGCTCATCAGCACATTCTCTTATATTCATTGTCCATACTTTGGCAGAACAATCCAAGAAACCTGCCAGACAGACACTAAAGAATAATTCTGTGAGATGATTTATGTCTTGTTGAATAAACATTTCCCAGATCTGTTGGAGCATCAGCATCATCTGCCCTTTTCTACACATTGGGAACAAAAGGAGCATCATCAACAGCATGAGCACTAATACATCACCAGCAGCATCATCAGCATTGTGAGCGAGCACTTGGGCACAGGCTCCTGTTCCAGGCACTCTGCTAAAAGCTTTCTGGCCATTATGTCATTCCATCTGAGCCCCAGCCCTGTGAGGTAGGTTCTATTATTACCTTGATATAACAGCGGGCGACCAAACCAAGACACTCTGACTCTACATACCACACACTTAACCAACATTGGAAGATAATTATTACCATATATATTGTATGCTTCAAACTTACTGTCTAAAATCTAATAGCAATAAATGCAATGTAGCACATTTGGTTTCCCCCAAGTCAGTTTCAGCAGTCCATGCTGATGGGTGGAAAGAGCCCATATGCAAAGCTGCAGTGGGTTTGAACTGATCATGAGCTTAACCTGAGTCAATACTGTGATGGAGCTGTGAAAACAAGCTTCCCACTGTTTGAATAGACGACCTGCATGATAATGCTATTAAGTGCCAGGTCTGACATCCCCTGTTGTCCAAAAACCAAAAGCATCAGGAATATTTTTGCCTCAGACACTCTGTTAAGCAATTTGCATGAGTCGTTTAATTTAATCCTGACAACAGCTCTAAGAGGTGAGTGTTCAGTCTTCCACAGAAGGGAAAATGAAGCTGAAGATGCCCAGAATCTTGCTCTACATTGCAAAGTTGATGAAAGCAGAATAGTGATTTCCTAACAGGCTTGCCAAAACTAGAGCCCAGCATGTTGCCTCTAGCCAGCACCCATGTAACCCTGGTCTATAGGCAACTGCAAAGCCTGTTTAGAATGATTCCAAAGAAAATGAGACTTCACGACAAAAAAATTCAGTGTGGTTTCTTCTAGTATTTAGGTCATATAGATACATCTTGTTTAATTTGTGTGGGTGTCCATTTTCCTATTTGTTTGGATTTGGAGAGATCTTTATTTCCTATTTGATGTGATAGACAGATTGTGGTGGCACATGCCTTTAAAAGTCCCACATTTGGGAGGAAGAGGCAGATGAATCTCTGAGTTCTAAGGTGACCTACATAGAATTCCAGGTCAGTTTACATAGTGAGACCCTGTCTCAAAAAAGTCAAGTAAATTGCTAGAAATGGTGGTTTACAACTGTAATCCCAGCATCTGGGAAGTAGAGGCAGGTGGATCTGTGGTTCAAGGCATCTTGGTCTTCACAGCAAGTTCTAGACCAGCCAGGCTACATAGTAAGACCCTGTCTCAAAAATGAAATAAAATAAATTATAAAGCAAAGAAAATATATAAACAGTATTAGAATCTATTTTCAACTGCTGGGTAGTGGTAATCCCAGCACTCAGGAGGCAGAGGCAGGTGGGTCACTGTGAGTCCAAGGCCAGCCTGGTCTACAGAGCAAGTTCCAGGACAGCCAGAGCTACACAGAGAAACCCTGTCTTGAAAAACAAACAGTATGTATTCTTAGCTTCAGGAGCTTTGGAGCACCTGTCTATTTCAAAGGCCAGGGCCTGCTGGGTCATGATGGCTTTCACTTGCCTCAGCTAACCATCCATCCACTTGATTCACATGTGTTACCTACCTGTCTTCATAGAACAACATGGAATAATGTGTTCTGTCTGGGAACAGCACAGAGCAAGTAGAGCACGCTGAGCATTTAACCTGAGGTCCTCATAAAACAGCGAGTTTCTCAGCTGTAGAAGTAACCGATGCTTGAATCTGTCAGAATCCCTGTTAGGTAGTTAGGTAAAGAGACTGGGCTAGACAACAGAAGATCCTTATACTATGCCTCTCACTTGACAGATTCTTTAGCATATGCCTTCAGGTTTCAAATCCCAGCTGGGTCACTTTTTCTGCAGGGATGTTTTCGTTCAGAAAAGCACTACCTACCAAATGGGAAAGAGACTTGGTGCTGTGTTTGGGTGTTACCTCCACCAAACATACATCTGTTTTTGTTTGTTTGTTTGTTTGTTTTTTGCAATAGGGTCTCTCTACAAAGCCCTGACTTTCCAGAAACTTATATGGACCAGGCTGGCCTTGAACTCACAGATTGTCACATGCCTCCACCTCCCAAATGCTGGGGTTAAAGATGTGTGCCACCATGTCCGGCCACATATCGTTGTCTTTGTGGTAAAGTTTATGTTAGAAAGCAGTTGAGAGTAGTCAGATATTTTACTCAGCCAGATGTTTCTTTGTCTACAAGTAGCTGGATATTACTTTCTGCCACTTAGTATTCCTGTAAGCAATTGCAATGTTGTATGTGGACATTTACAAACAATGCTTGAATTCCTAGAGAAAAGGGCTTCTTTAACAGAGTTAATGCTGGCACTTTTGAAGGTTTTGGAGACATGCTTAGGAAGTTAATGTATTAAATAAGAATGAGAAATGTCAGGCCACTAAATGGATCCCTTGTTTATAAAATTTCAATGAACAAATGCTATGATATTGTTTCCAAAGGAATGGCACGTAATAGTTCTCATTTATACAAAAAATTTAAATTTTTACTCACATTTATAAATAAATATGACAAAATGATTATTATAAATACAATACTTTGTACTTTTATTGTACTTCTCTAGCTTCGAACCCATCACAGGATAACAATTTTAAGTGATATTTGCTCAGTTAACACACATGCAATTGCAATGTTCTGTTTTGTGCTAGAGCAATTTGTGTTGTTGTCATCACATGGGACTGAGTAGGAAGCCCCGTCTTTCACACAAAAGATGACCCTTTTATTATTGTTCATTCACAGGCTTTAATAGAATATTTTGCTTGGCAAATTTAACTCAATGGAATATGTATGGTATACTACTCAGACTTTCATTGCCTGAAAATTCCCAAGAGTATATATAGAGAGAGCCTTATAACTTGTGTCATGGCCCTTATGTTCTTGGAGGATTGGTAAACACTGGTGCCTGTGGGGCATGGCAGGGAATGTAGTTGAACAAACGTGAGAAACAACTATGTAAGCACAGCAATAAATGACAACTCACATTTGGCCTTAGCATTTGAGAGAGCAAGTGCTTTATTGACCTGTGCATAATGGCGTGCAGTTCTCCCACCCTCACCACTCTCCTTTATGTGTGTGTGTGTGTGTGTGTGTGTGTGTGTGTGTACACCAGCTTGGGTCCCAGAGGGGAAGCAAGCTCTTCCAATTAGATTCACAGGTGTGGTATTTGGAAGTTGTGACTGGGGGCTTTATTTCTCTTGCTGCTTTATATGTGAAATAATATTGCAGAGCATAGAAAGCTGACGAACAGCTCCCAGAAGTGTATCAAAGTGCAATGACCCTTGATGTCTATGAAATAGTGGTTTCAAGATCCTGCAGGGTTACCCAAACCTGTGTATGCCTAAGAGCCTTATGCAAAATGCAAGAAGGTTCACATAAAATCTACCCAATTTTCCTTCCCTATATACTGAAGATCATTTCAGGATTATATAGGTTATATAGTATATAGATCTACTTACCATACCTAATGCTAGGTAAATGTTATATAAACAGCTATTATTCTCTGATACTAAGAGAATAATACTAAGCATGAATACATTTAATACAGTTATGTTTTTCTGCATTTTCTTGGTCTGCATCTATAGAATCTGTACTTAGAGAGGCCCAGCTGTGCACAGGCTATGTGCAAACAGTACACCATTATATATGTTACATATCATTATATAATATGTATTAGTTGAGCTTGTGGATCTGATGTCCATTAAAGGCCCTTAAGGTGCCCCTCTAATACCAAAGAAGACTGTATATATTTCTTAGAATTCTCTTAGGGGCTAGGCACATAGCTCAGTTGGTTGGGCGCTTGCCTAGATTACCGTAGATTGATATAAAAGTTATGAAGTAG
Source organism: Cricetulus griseus (assembly GCF_003668045.3). Classification (NCBI taxonomy): domain Eukaryota; kingdom Metazoa; phylum Chordata; class Mammalia; order Rodentia; family Cricetidae; genus Cricetulus; species Cricetulus griseus. Next base: position 190,543,066 of record NC_048595.1, on the reverse strand, counting down.
TATAAAGAGTTCCCATTGCTCCCACACCCTCTCTTGTTAATATCTTACATTTTTCCTTTATTCACAACACTGAGCACACATTGATACATTATTGTTATTATTAACTAACACCATCATTTAGATTTCTTTGACTTTTATATTAGAGCCTCTTTTTGACACTGGGTCCCATTGAGACAACACCATTACATTTTCTTGTTATAGTTCTTTAGGTGCCTCTTGGTTATGGGGGATTTTGGGCTTTTCTTCTTTTTGATGGCTTTGACAGCCACCGACTAAAATTTGTCTGCTGGATTTTGCCAAAGAAAACCATAGAGCAGTGGTTCTCAATCTATGGGTTGTGATCCTACAGAGGGTTGCACAGAAGATATCCTGCATATTTACATTATGATTCATAACAGTAGCAGAATTACAATTAGGAGGTAGCAATAAAATAATTTTATGGGTTGGGGGATCTCCACAACATGGGGAACTGTATTAGAGGGTCACATCATTGAAAAGGTTGAGAACCGCTGCCGTAGAAGTGAAGTACCATTCTCATTACCTCAGGACAAAGTTACATATTACCAACATGAAGAGTAATGGTAAACTTGCTCACTTGAATGGATTGTTGTTTTATCTTTTGCTTTTTTATGTTTTTTGAGACATAGTTTCTCTATGTAGCTTTGGAGTCTGTCCTGGAACTCACTTTGTAGACCAGGCTAGCCTTGAACTCACAGAGACCTGCCTGCCTCTGCCTCCCGAGTGCTGGCATTAAAGGCATGCACAACATTGCCTGCCAATATAAATTTACTCTTCTCCCTTTTCAGTTCAGTGCCTTTGGATATCATTATACACAGTTAGTTATGAGTCTTCCCCCTTAAGGAGGAAGCAAATGTGCCAGGCAGTGGTAGCACATGCCTTTAATCCCAACACTCTAAAGGTAGAGGCAGGTGGATTTCTGAGTTCGAGGCCAGCCTTGTTTACACAGTTTCAGGACAGCCAGGGCTGCACAGAGAAACCCTGTCTCAAATCACCCTTGATCCCTACAATAAAAAGAATGAAACAAATAGGTGATATATGGGGAATTCTTCATTGTGGCTGGCTTGCTGCTTCTCTACTTGCTACTCTATTCAGCCATTTATTTACAGCAGTATGAACTCATAAGTTTGAAAAATGTTTGCATTATCATTCAGTATTATACTATTCGTTTATTACTGGAACTGAGGCAGGATACAAAGATGGGGAAATTGTGGGGACATAGGAAGGGAAAAGAGCCCCTTGCTAGAAGCCTTATTGAAGTTATTTGCCAGATGAGAAGCAAGACTTTTGGCACAATTAACAACATTTGCTGTAAAGGCTGTTAATATTCCTTTTATACAGAGATATTGTAGGTTAAAGTAGCAATTAACTAGGCTTAGGTCCAGAATGTGTGTAACCTTGAACATGGCCTTGTTTCTTTCCCCAGACAGCCACTGAGATGGGCAAACAAAACTATCAACATTCTTTACAGTAAAGACATTGTACCCTCCTGTGTCCCCATTAGCCAAACTTTCACCTTATCAATTGTAGTCCTGTCAGGATCTCAGACCACCCTGTGCGTGCTCTCACTTAGATTTCTTAGCAACCCTTTAAAGCTGGTCACTTTAAACTCCATTGAGATCCTATGCACAAGCCAGAGTTCAACAGATACAAACCCAAGCATGCACTTTGATTGTCTGTTGAGGAGCCCAAACCACACTTGGATAGGTTGTACTTTTTGTGACTTCTCTGAGAGAAGCCCACGCCATGCTTTTCCATGTCTACCTTTCTTCTGAGCACTTCTTTTTCTCTTCACACATTTCCTTATGCCAATAATAAAATGTTTTTATTGAGCTCCTACCCTCTTCACAGAATGGCTACTGCCAAAAGTCTTTCTTGCATCAAAACCACAAATTCTAGCTTGTCCTGAGTCATGTCAGTGGTTCTCAACCTGCCTAATGCTGAGACCTTTTAATGTAGTGCCTCATGTTGTGGTGACCCCAACCATAAAACTATTTCGTTGCTATTTCATAACTGCAACTTTGCTACTGCTATGGATCATAATGTAAATATCTGATATACAAACCCCAAAGGGTCGAAACCCACAGGTTGGGAACCACTGGTCTAGGTGAATTGCTGCAGGTGACAGTTGGAGCTGAGTCTGTTGCTTCAGCCCTCTAGAAGACAACAGAGTCCTTCTAGTTCTGGCCCTTATGAGCTCTTTCATTCAACTCCTATGTCCCTTGTCATGCCCCGACATCTGTTTCTGTTGTTTTGTGAGGTTTCTTTTGTGTGTGTTCTTGGGTACTTTCTACCTTTCTTCTACTATAATACATTACAAGGGTTAACTCACATATTCCCTGCCTTGGGTCTAGAATCAGCTATTGACCAATTGATTTTTAAATCTTGCCTCACCGACACAAACCTTTGTTTTTCTCCTCCTACTCCTCTTCTGAAAAATTATGCAGAACAACAAAATGTGTGTGAGCTCATTCACAACTGCAGACTACCAGTTTGTGAGTTTGCCCATTTGCCCCCCCCCCCCCCCCCCCGTGCCCCCCCCGTGCTGTTTTCTCATGCCAACCCAGGGCTCCTGTTCTCTTCCTTCACACAAGTAGAGAGGACCTTCCATGACTCTTTTATTTTATAACTAGTAAAGAATTAAGATGCACCCAGTCACTTAGAAGGCATAGCGGTGGTTTCAGACAAGATACATCTACCTTTCCTCTCAAACAAAAGAAAACAGCTGGTTGCATAATCCCGTGCTGCTCATGAGAATGAAAAAGAGAATGAAAAAGAGTCTTGCAATGAAACCATAGTGAAGTGAGCGCTGTGAGTTGGTTATATACACCAAGAATCAGGACACTATCAATCAAGAACTGGATTCAGGGAGTGTGAGGACCTGAATGAGACCTCCAATGGCCTCTTTGAAGAGGGAAGGCCAGTAGCATTATTTGAGTTGCCTCAACTCCAGGAGGTAGTTTCCTTGCGAGACAGTAGACTTGGTGACTTTTTCAGCTAAGTTCTCATTTCCCTAATATCACCCATTTTTGGATGCTGACAGCTTATCCCACCCACAATCCAAATATTTTGAAATTCCAAATCCTTTGGGAGGGAGACCAGTCTGAGATCTCTGCAAGGGCTGAGGGGCTTGCAGAAGTTCAGGCAGCTGGCAGGTTGGAGAGTCTGGCCTAGACTCAGGGTTCTTGTGAGAGGACCTTGGTCATACCCTGAGGATAGCTGCAGCTCCCCTGACTGCAGGCTGACTCTACTGCCTTCTCTGCGTTCTCTGTCAGGAATACCATTGTGAAAGCAGGAGCAGTGGCTCTTGATGAGAGCTAGGCCAGCAGATACGGCCCTGCCCTAGTAGGTTTGTGTATTTGTAAATATCTGTAGAGGGTGGAGCTCAGTGGTAGATACACTAGACTCTAGCTTTTAGTTTCAGAACTGAAAGAAGCAAAAGAGAAGTTTCTGCAGATACCCTTAACCATCACAAGCTGGCCAAGATGCTGGGAACCCAACTGCTGCTGCTTTGATATTACTGTGCTCAGTGACACAGCAAAGCCAATACCTAGGATTTGGTGACAAGTTCTCAAGTGTCAATGAGACTTCTGTTCTGGAGTCCTCAGTCCCCCACCAAGTCCATGTGGCTGAGTGGGGACCGAGAGTCTCCTGGTGACCTGTGGAAAGGCCAGTGCTGGGTGATTGTGCTTTCCTCTGCCTCTCCTGCCCATGCTCCACAGGGCTAATGAGCAGCAGGCTGGAGGGATGCCACCTGCATGGCTGTCTGAGATTAATGGAATCAAGTGAGGCAACAAAAATGCCATGACAGAACCTTATGCTTGCAATCTTCTCAGTGTCAGTTAGCCAAAAGAGTATCAAACTAAACAAACAGAAGAAACATCTGGTTGCATAATCCCACCTACTCTGGAGAATGACAAAGGGTGGGGGGGGGCTCCTTTTCAAATTATAAGGAATCTGTTGGCTGGAACTTGGAATCCCCTTCGTGTGTATACAGTTAGAGCTCCAGCATTCATGGGAAACGTTAGAGCTGGATTCAACTTAAGCCCTTCCCTCTGCAAGGTGGCCCTCTGTGACCTTGAGAGCTGTACTTCAGACAGCTCAATTTCAGAGATCTCATAGCTCTTTATGAAGCCAGCAACCAGGAGCACATTCTATTTCCCCGATTCAAGAGAACAGAAAGCCAGGCATGGACTAAACACAGTGTGCAGTGTGGTCGAGGACTGGGGCTACTGGAGAGCCTGACATTTAAGTTTCTCTCTGCTGGTAAACAGCCCTCACTGGTTCTTGATGGACTTCACATCTTGCTCTTGAGGAAGGAACTATTGTCGTGTGCTCATTCCAAAGACAAAGAAGCAGGCACTTAAATGTGCCCCCAGTCATGTGGCGTTTGAGAGGAAGACAACAAAACGTCAGTAAAGGATGTTAATGGTTTCGACAGAGGAATGGGTTACTGGCCTCTCTTTCGAACTCTCTGCTTATTCTCTTCCGGGAATTATATTCCCACCCAAGAGAGCAAATGGGATAAGTTTTACAGCACACATGCTGGCATACAGGTCTCAGTTGGAGGAGTGTATCAAGTTGTGAGGATGTGTCCAGAGCTAAATGGGCCTGGCCTGGGGGAGCATATGGGAAAACAAGAGTCAGACAGAGCCCAGGGTAAAATATCCCCTTTAAGTGACTGTCACAGTCCAAACGTTCAGTTCTGTATTTTCAGAGTTGCAGATATACCTTAACCACTGACTGAGTTAGTATCCAGCTTTTCCTGATAAACATTACTGGGGCCTTTTTTTAATGCCACAAACAGTTCTTTATAAGGTCTTTGAGACATCTAAATGCCAGAAACTTTTGAGACTTAACCATGTTATTAAAGTTGGTAAAAGCTGACATTTATCTACGGTTTTCTCTGTGCCAGGCCCTGCACTGAATTAGCACTTCACATAATTTATCCAATTTAATCTTACAGCTCTATACAAATATCACTATCCCTATTATGTGTATGAAAGAATGAGAGAGTAGTTTTATTAAGAGGAAAAATCAGCTGGACATGGTGGCACACGCCTTTAATCCCAGTGCTGGGGAGACAGAGGCAGGTGATTCTCTGTGAGTTCCAGGCCAGCCTAGTCTACATAATAAGTTCCAGGATAGTCAGGGCTCTGTAGAGCAACCCTATCTCAAAAACAAACATACAGACACACAAAAAACAAGGGGTATGTGTGTGTGCCTAAGGCAAGAGCTGCAAACATCTGGTAAGGCTAGACTGAAATGTTTAGGTCTCATAAAATCCCCAAGTATGACTTTTCTTCTTAGGAACCCTCCTCAGTTCCTAATCACAGCTCAGCCCTCCCTCGTCTCCCCACACCTCAGCACTTCACTTTGCCTAGTGGGATTTTATGTCTACAGGATCCCTGTGTAAATGCATCCAGCATTCCCCATGACGGTTTTGATTAGAAAGGAAAGAAAGAAAACTTTCTTCAAACTTTTTTGTTGCTTTTGCAAAATATATCCCTTGAAGTCTTATGCTCTAATTTTACATTTCTAGTGCATTAATTAGATTCTCCTGCACCATAATTATGTCTAGCTTCTTAGATTAGGAAGAAAACTAAGGAACATGCTCACTTGTAAGATGAGAGTTTAAGTCTATCATTAAGGAACTAGTAAACAAATGCTAGTGTATTTGTATTATAAATGCATATAAAAATAATGAGGCACAAAGCAAGTTCTAAGAAAGACAGTGAAAATGTGTAAAAGCAGTTTTCATTTTGTTTGTGTAAAGAGAATTACAGAGCAATGCTGTCCTTGTGACATGTGTGTGGGCTAAAATGAACACAGGGGATCTGAAAGAGGCACTGAAAGCCTTACTACCACCTTCCAGAAGGTGAAAACAGACTGGGAACAAGCTAAGAGAATTTAACCTTGTTTGTATTGTCTTAACAATACAGGAACAGGAGCATACATATATCAAAGGGAAACTGTATTCATGTATTTTTTTACATAAGAAAAAGAAAATCAATTTTGAAATGATAAAATAATTTCAGATCTAGGGATGTTCACAGCAGTTCTCCAGAGGGAGATGTCTCCTTATGTATGGTATATATGATCACATGATCCTGCTCTGTGAGACATCTCCTTATATATGGTTATACATTACACTGCTCTGTGTGTTGTCTCCTTATGCTTGGGTATACATGATCCTGTTCTGTGTTTTAGGTAGCTCAGAGTCAGGACTGAAAGGTAAGTTTCCTAGGACTTGGTCACAAGAAGAGTTTGCATCCCAGCCAGTGTGAAGGGATGTCCATGGAGGGCTACTCTGTGGAGGAGGTGACAGGGCTACAGGCTACAAGCTGAGGGAAGCCTCATTATGGTAGGGATTTCCTAGCTGGTTGTAATTTCACTCATGGTTTGCTGTAGCCAAAGAGTTCAGTCTCTGAAGGGGGGTCTTATCCATTTTTAAACTGCTTTTCTGGAGTCAGCATCCAGAACCCTGTTCATTTACATTTTGGTAGATTTTCTGACAACTTAGGCAGCTAAAGCCTTTTCCAAACATCAAGCCATGAAATGACCCCACCAACCTGCTGACAACGCATCTCCTTATGAGTAACTTTAACGATTTGTCAATCCTGACCACCAAGAACAGAAGTCATCTTTCTTGAACGAAATACAGTCATGAGAATCAAAACCTGCTGCAGCTTCCATTTAGCACCCAGGCTGCCAGGGGACCAGGCTGGCCTGGATGTCCCACCAAAGTGGCTTGGCTGTAAAAACAGCAGCCTCTACCACTTACATGCAGGCAACTGACCTGCAACAGTCAAACCACCCCAGGAGGAATTCCTATTAAATCTCTGGGCTTGGGGAAATAGAGAAATTAGGAAATTGAGTAAACCCCTTGCCTGGGTGGTCTACAGAGAAGCTGGGTGGAGGGACTGTGAATGAAGGAAAACAAGCTGACCCCCACAGAACCTCTTTGACCTGGATTCTGACTTTTCTGGGACTTTACTGTTGGGATCTTCTCTTCTATATAAAAAAGTTAAATATTTGGTTTTATGGTCATTGCTAGTAGAAAAGCAAATGTGTAGTATGGTTGTTGGATTTGGCTATGAAGTGTACTCTGAAGGCTTTTGTGTTCAAGGCTTGCTTGCTAACCTGAGGGGTCATGGGAAATGGCATGACTGTATGGATTCTGGCTCTACTGATGGCATGATCCCCTGCTGAATTCATGATTTGATGGTGATGTTGAAAGGTGGGGAAACTAGGAGATGAGGCTTGGAGGAAGTGGGTCATTGCCTTTCAAGATTCTCTGCACACACACACACACACACACACACACACACACACACACACACACACAGAAAGAGAGAGAGAGAGAGAGAGAGAGAGAGAGAGAGAGAGAGAGAGAGAGAGAGAGAGAGAGTTCAGTGTGTTCATATAACCTTTCCTTCTTACATTATCACATTATCTCAGGTATTTTGACACACTGATATAAAGCTAACTGGCATTTATAAAAATACTTTCTTTGACCTCAAAGTTCATTTGGTTTCTTCTGATAATACTTTTGTTGACTTCTTGTCTGCCATTGTGGAGTCTGGGCACACAGTACTGCCAGCCCAAGAGTGAGCCAGCCCTACTCTCTGGTTTGTTTCCTCCCAGAAGTAAACTTGTCCCTGACTTCCGAACTTTCAAGGAACTCATAATCTGGATTATCTTTGTACATTATCTGATGATGTCTCTGCAATCCTCTGCTCAGCAGAAAAAAAGAAATCAAGGCAAAGGTGAAATTTAAAATCAGAGTTTGAATCACAAACTGTTTCTCAAGCAAAGATAGAAAGGACCTACCTTTGATGAACAATCGCTATGTCCTATCCCCAGCCAATCACAATCTGCATCAGTCCTGATGTTTGGATTCTCCACTCCTGTTAAAGGATGATCCTTAACAAAGGACTCTTGTGCTAAGTAACATGCTGTGGCCATGGAGCCAGTACAGCTGGGGATGAGCTTGTTGCTTGCCCTTCCTAGGCCCTGTTTCTGACCTTCATACAAACACAGTTTTGGGAGGTATTCCTCAGAGGGCAGCTAATGACCAGGTCATGCTATAACATGTCACATAGTGGAGGTACCATTGATGCTATCTGACCTTCCTTCATTCCTTTTCTGTACTATGCATATATATTTAGACTGTGGTGTCTAAATATGTCTCTAAACCAACCCCCAGATTAGGATATATGCTCCATAAAGTGAAGATCTTTCTTTCTTGTCCACAGTGTCCCTGGAACAGGGCATGTGCTTACTAAATGCTGGTTGACCAGATTTCAAACCTGCCTGAATTGCAAAGGAGGAAAACAACCCTCATCATCTATTCATTAGTGGGTTCAGAGCTGAGGGAGGCAATGTCTAAAGACAGATTAAAGAGTGGAAGACATACCAATTTTATTTATTTAGTCTTTTTTTTTCTGGTTTTTCGAGACAGTGTTTCTCTGTGTAGCTTTGGAGCCTATCCTGGCACTCGTTCTGTAGACCAGGCTGGCCTCGAACTCACAGAGATCCACCTGCCTCTGCCTCCCGAGTGCTGGGATTAAAGGCTTTTGCCACCAATGCCAGGCTTTTATTTAGTCTTAATGTTGTGTGTCACGGAATCTCCATATGGAAGTGAAGGTCTATTATGTGTGTAATTTTATGATTTGTTCTGATGGAAAGAATACAGCAATAGTAAAAACAGGAATGGGGTGAAGAAGGCTTGTTGGTTCAGATTCTTCTCTGTGACCATTGATTTTCAGAGATCTTGTCTCTGCTGTCCTGGGTGTAGGGACGGCACCTCTCACATGAAGGTCTTCTCATCTGCTTTAGAGTGAGATACAAAAATCTAACCTGGGTGCAGATGCAGGTGAATATCTTGTGAGTTAGAGACCAGCCTGATCTACATGGTGAATTCCAGGCCAGTCAGGGATGCATAGTGAGACCCTGTCTCAACAACAACAAGCAAACAAGTCTATTTTAGGTTAGATGTGTCCTCTCCCACTTGTAAAATACCAGTGCCTAGGAAACTGAAGTAAGAATATCACCATGAGTTCCAGGCTAGCCTGGGATACAGAATGGGATCTTGTCTCAAAATAGCAAATGCAGAACAACAAATAAAATTTATCTTAGGTGGACGACCTGTTCCCCAAGTGTCATGGTGATATTCTTGGGGGCAGCATGTCCTGAACTCCATTGGCACATGACAACCACTCTACACTATCTGCTTGGAGAGCTGGTCTTTTCCTTTATTTATATTTAGGCCCCCCTCTTCAAAGCTTATGGATCTATTGTGGAATAAGAGGCCAAAACATTGTAAGGGCCAGAGGTGGTAGATGCTGTAAAAGAAACAGCATCCAGACACATCAGGACTGATGCTCGTATGAACTCACGAAGACTGTGACAGCATACATTGGACTTACATAGGTTCAAGGCATATGGGAGTCCCAGCCCTGAGAGAGGTAAGTAGACACAGTGTTTCACCCCTAACCAAGAAACTGTTTGCAGTTAATACCTGCTGGTGAAGGGAAAATCAGTTTTCTCCAATGGCATCTTACCAGATACATCAGCCGTGCTCTGGGGCAGGCCCCATGCCCAGGACTACTCGGTCTACATGAGATGAACTCCAGGTTTGCTTCTTTATTTTTTTATTTTGTGTGTGTTTGTATGTAAGACAGAGCTTTTTGTTTTATTTTGACATGTTTTATCTCACTTTTTTTTTTAAGAAAGAGAGGGCACGAATATTAAGTTTGGTGCATAGGGAAGTGGAGAGGATCTGGGAGGAATTGGGGGAGGGGAAATATGATCAAAATACATTGTATGAAAAATTTTACATAAAAAATTTAAAAATTAGCATAACCCAGGCAATTTTAAGCTAAAGTAATATGAGCCAGTGAACATTAGTTCTTAGGTTGCATCAGTTTTGTGAAATTGCTTAATCTTATGGCTTGTTCCAAAACCACATCAAACCAAATCAGCCAAATGAAACAATATACCCACTTGAAACGTAAGAAATAATAGAAAAATAAACTATATTCTCTGGTGGGCAAATCATATGATTAACTAAGGTGGACACATCGCTGGAAGTGTTACCATGGAAGACTGCAGGGCACGGCATGGCTCTCCACCAGGCCATTACATAAGCAATATTACAGTAAGCAGCAGGCTCTGGGACTGTCCATCATGAGGCACTTTCTGGAGAGAGCACTGAGAAAGCAGAAAGAAACAGTGACTCAGCCATTATAGCTGACTCATCTCTGATGCTAAGAGCTGCAGTGTTGATTTTGGTCTCACGGGCAGGACTGACATCACTGCTGTAGCCAGGGACTCTTGTGGCCCCAGAGTGCTGCCAAAGAACTGAATGACATCAAAATTTCTGGAAATTTGAAGGGCTTGGCTAGATTTGCTTACAAATCTATGTACTTACAAAGTCTTATAGCAAGGTTTACTTAACAGTTCCTTGTACATCAAAGAGTGAGATGAGAATCAGACTGGCCAGCAGTTCTGCTCGAAGTCCCTTTTGGGATTCTGGGAAGAACCCCAGGGTCCTAACACCCAGCAAGTATGTGCAGATCCAAGGCTCTGACTGTCAAGTGACACTGATTTGTTACTCTTTCAAGTCTAATTCATAAAATTACACAGAATCTTTTGGAAGAAATGTGATCTACACTAAGGAATACTTTGAATCATTTGATTTTGTTTTACGGGCATTTGCACATGTAAGTCATGTGTGTGTTCCTGTGTGGGACACAGGTTGATCTCAGGTACCTGCTTCTTTTTTATTTTAGTTTTTCAAGACAGGGTTTCTTTGTGTAGTCTTGGCTATCCTGGAACTAGCTCTGTAGAGCATGCTAGCTTTGAGTGCACAGAGATCCACCTGCCTCTGCCTCCCAAGTGCTGGGAATAATGGTGTGCCCCACCACTGCCTTTTTTATTTCTGAGACAGAATTGAGACCCCTTTGGGGTGGAACTTCACAGGGGTTGTCTAAGACCATCCGAAAACACAGATATACAGTTCATAACAGTAGCAAAATTATAGTAGGGAAGTAGCAAGGAAACAATTTTATAGTTGGGGGTCACCACAACATGAGGGACTGTATTAGTCTCAGCATTAGGAAGGTTGATTTCATGATTCAGCAAGACCAGTTGGTAAGTTAAGCTCAGGGATCCTCTTGCCTCTGCCTCCTCAGCACCAGGGTTATAGCTGTGCACTGTCATGTTCAAGTTTTTATGTGGATGCAGGCCTCTGAACTCAGGTCCTCATGCTGTGCGGCAAGCACTTTACCAACTGAGCTACCTCTCTGGCTCTTCCATGAATAACTATTGCAGATCCTATATTTAGGAGAACATCATGCATCTGTGTATAGTTGACGCTTCCCCACCAGCTTTTTATAATTGCAGTCATCAAAAAATGTGGTCCAACATTAACCAGACAGCAATGTTGGCAAATGTCACAGATCCTAACTGGGGATGATGTGTGCTTCTTTACTGTCAGTGAGGACATCCCCTCCTGACTATGGTTTGGCCATGTTCTGCTGTCCTGGCTTACAGCTCAGCCTGCACTGACTCTGTCAGGGATGGCTGGTGAAATTGTCTGCATCAGCGTGAATCCTGGTGCTCATTACTGTATCATCCTCAGGCCTCTGCTTTTTTATTCAGAGTAGTTAGGGCATTGACACACTCGGGAATCGCTGACATATATTTTGCATAAGGAGCCTCGTATTTTATTAATTAATTCATCAGAAGAAAATGTGCTTTGGTGACTGATTTTGGGGGAGGAAATTCAATGTCTCATTAGAGATCATCACTGTAGCTTAATGCAATTATGTATGTCAAACCTAATGACATTTGACATTATGGCGTTCGAGGTTCTTTCTAAATGGGATGTGACTGGGGAGGATGGCAAATCCAGGACCATCTTTGCTCTACTTTTCCCCCAAAGAGAAATGCAAATTGATTAGGAAAGTGAAAGCTAAGATAGTCTGGAGCTTGCTGTTGTGTCCTTAGTAGCCAGGGCAAATCCATCTGTCACTGTTATCTTGTTTAAGATTATGACTTAGTGATTTAAAAAAGAAGAAGAAAAGAAAAGAAATAGAGTTGGCTGCAAACCATGTTTTTCTCAATTTAGCTTCCCAGGGGCCCTAGGAAGACAGTCTCTAAAGCAAACTAGATTGCACATAAAGTTTGACCTAAATATCACTCTAGTCTCAGCTGACAGACTAAAATAAAGGAACAAGTAAACTGGCTTGTATAAACACATCAAGGGGTAGGAAGTGACCTGATTCTATCCTGATATTTCAACTTCCCAGTAGGTTTTGTGGGGTTTCGTTGTTGTTATTGTTGTTCTAGTTTGGGCAGGGTCTCACCACACAGTTCTTGCTGGCTGCGACCTAGCTATGTAGACAAGGTGGTGTGAAACTCACAGAAATCCATGTGTCTCTGGCTCCCACGTGCTTGGATTAAAGTTGTATCTACCAGATGCATTTTCCCAAAGGTTTAAAAGATATTTTTTAGATTATTTTATAGCTTTGCTGTTGTTTTCGTCAACATCTAGGCCTCCCCTCACTACACGTTTAGTTCTTTTTCCCATTTCTCTTTTATGTGTGGGGATAATGAGAACCTAATGTTTGCTGTGGCAAAAGGCTAACAACCAAGGACCAAATAAAGAGGGAAGACAAAATTCAAGAAGTGTTTTCGAATGGCTGTGGTACTTTGATCTTGAAGGAACCGGCTTCCCTTTTGGCAGCCATAACAGCCAAACATGTGCTTCTATGACCTTGACCTAGTCACTAGAAAGTCAGATGCCTGTCTCGTGACAAGGAACCAATCAGAAGTTAGCTGGTGGCGCTATGCTTTACGACCCTGGGTGTGCTTTACGGACTAGTGCACAGCAATGACGTAGAGAGCATAGCAACCACCCTGGGAGGGCCTATGAGCCATAACAACCAGTTGACCAATCAACACAGGGCAAGCCCTCCAAGCCTGGAGGCACACCAATCCTGAGCCTGTGCGTACCCCTAGACACTCCCCTTACGCTGCCCTATAAAGATCTATGCGCAGCAGCTTCAAGCCGTCTTTTGCTAGCCATCCGCCATGGCGGGTGGGTGAAAGACCCGAGCTAACATGGGGTTAGCTCGTTAAACTACAATAAAGCCTCATGCAGTTTGCATCAAGCTTTCGCCTCCATTCTGTGTTTGGGGTGGCCGCTGTCCTGGGCTAAGATTCTGGAAGCCTCAGCTTTCTGAGGGTCTTACAATCTAAATCAAGTCTGTGAAAAGTCATGAGTTTGTCCTCACCGATCTTTTGCTTGGCATTCTCTTGAGTTCCTCTGGATTCAGGAGCTGGACAGTTGGCTCAGTGGGTCATGCTCAAATTTATAAGCAAGAAGACTTAAGTTTGGATCCCCAGCACTCAGGTAAAAGGCTGAGTATGGGAGTGTGTGTGAAGGGACCAGCTCCCCATTTTGGCAGCCATAACAGCCTAACATGTACTTGCCTGACCTTGCCTTGGTCACTAGGAGGTCAGATGCCTGCCTCGTGGGAAAGAACCAATCAGAAGTTAGCTGGTGGTGCTATGCTTTACGGCTCTGGGTGTGATTTACAGACAAGTGCACAGCAATGACATGCAGAGCATAGCAACCACCCTGGGAGGGCCTATGGGCCATAGCAACCAGTTGACCAATCAACACAGGGCAAGTACTCCAAGTCTGGAGGCACACCAATCCTGAGCCTGTGCGTACTCCTAGACACTCCCCTTACGCTCCCCTATAAGATCTTTGTCCAGTGCTTTCTCAGAGTCTTTTCCCAGCCATCTGCCATGGTGTTTGAATGAAAGGCCCGAGCTAACATGGGGTAAGCTCGTTAAACAATTGCAATAAAAGACTCATTGCTTTTGCATCGAAATGGGCCTCTTGGTGATTTTGGGATTCAGAATTTGGGCATAACATGTATAGCATGTAGAGACAAGAGAATGCTGGGCACTTGATTGCCAGTCAGCCTAGCCAATCATTGAGTTCTGAATTCAGCAAGGGGCCACATCTCAAAGAATAAGATGAAAGAGATGAAAGTGATTGAAGAAGACACTTGAAATTGACCTCTGACCTCTATAGGTACACACTTGGGCACAGGCATCCCCAGCCCATATGTGCACACAATTACACACCTCTCCACTATGAAACTACGAATTCTTTCTCTCCCTGTCTTACAAAATGCCAGCATCTCATAGAGACCCAAATGGCATGCAACAGTTTTATATGTTTCTCTGTGTATAACTCTGTGATTTAGGCATGTACAGTTTTATGTCATAGTACCAGTAAGGACAACAATAATTTTCTGAGTGGAAACATTTAGCTTAGGATTCTAGACAGACTTGGGAAAATGGCAATTTTATTTTTCGTAATCAGAATTTATATGTGATGACAATACTAGCCTTTCCTTATGAAGGCTATGGAAAACCAGACAAGATTCACTTGTAAATGAATTCATGCTATTTCTATGCTTGTACCTATTTCCTTTCTCTCTTCCTTCTTTCCTTCCTTCCTCCCTCCCTCTCTCCCTCCCTCCCTCCCTCCCTCCCTCCCTCCCTCCCTCCCTCCCTCTCTTCCTTTCTTCCTTCCTTCCTTCCTTGGCTTTGGAGGCTGTTCTGGAACTAGCTCTTGTAGACCAGGCTGGTCTCGAACTCATAGAGATCCACCTGCCTCTGCCTCCCAAGTGCTGGAACTAAAGGCGTGTGCCACCACCGCCTGGCTTGTAACTATTTTCATTGTGTTTTCTTAGATTGGATATCAACACTGAAATGCACCTAGAAATATCTACTAAACATATAGTGAAACCAAAGAGGACGAGCTTGGTTTAGAAGTTCACATGCTAGGAAATGAGCAATTACACAGCCCTTTCTAATGTGCATGTCCTTGGTTTCTTAAAGCTTTAGAAAGAGCACTAGATGGGTACCCCACTGGCCATCACAATGTTATCTATACATGTGCTATACTATCTCAGAATCTGTGAATATGTTTTGGAGTAACTTGCTGTGTCTCAACAGTTTCAGCTCACTGGGGACATTTTTGGTTATCTTCAAGAAAGTCAGGAACCAGGAACTCTTAGAGCAAATCTCTGCCCCTTGCTTAAATTAAAGTCAGAGTCCCTTTACAGCTGCAGCGAGACTGTGCACAATGGCGCTGCTGTAGTCATATTGTGGACCCCTAGGTATATCTCTGTGGAGCAGGGTTCTCTAACAGAACTCCGAAACAAGCAGTAAAGCTCTTTTACTACCTGATACCCTTATTTCAACAAAAGCTGCATTAAGGTTTGCCTAGACTGACGGCCTTTGTGGAAAACTAGCTTTTAAGTAAATACCATAAAACATTCTTATTGCCACTTTAGCATGAGAGGGTCCTCTTCGATGTGGGTGGCCAAACTTGAAGTAGCTTTAACTCCTAGCTCTGAACCCCGCATGTGGAAGTGATTGTGAGCCATGGGAGCAGCTGCAGACACAGGGTGGAGGCTCTGCAGCAACACCCAAAGCTGGTTCTGGAAGCCACGGAACAATGTCAGTTCTGTTGGCCAGGAATGTGTTCTCAACACAGTGGTTTCCTGAACCAAGAGGCACAGGCGGTAAAAGGCTGAAGGTGCAACCAACAGGGATACCTTTGCTGTCCTATGCCGAGAAGATTTATTCCTCCGTGGTGAGACTTTAAGTGGGTGTACAGCATCCATTCACAAACAGCATTCAGAAGGTGATGTTGGTGTGAGGGGTAAATTCAAGCACACACAGCTTTGAACAGTCAACACCTCATCTTGAGTAAATGACATGTTGGGAATATAAAGGCAAAAGAGAAAAATCCGTTGGGAGATGCAATTGAATGGTTAATGGAAGTTTAACATTTCTGCTAAAATGCAACAGGCAACTATATTGCCAGGGGACAATTGTTTTGCCAGGGACAAAGATCTAGATCATGTGCTTCCTTCATCAAAATCATTCTGCAGAAGGAATGGGGGTGGGGGGAGGGAGAGGGAGAGGGAAAGTACATGTGAAAATATTAATAATTTAATAAAAAAAATTAAAAAAAAATCATTCTGCAAGAGTAACACTGGGATAGCAATAGGCAGCCATCTAAAATAACAGTGACAAAGTTACTTACCCATCCTAAATTCATGTTTTTACTTTGGGACTATTCTGGGTGCTGGCAGATATGTCTGAACTTAGACCATCTACTTGTCTGTACTGAGTTTGCTTCCTGCCTCCATGCTGTCCCTCCAAATCAGTCCATAGTGAGTCCTTGGCAGGGAGGGTGGCTGCTCCCAAGGCTCCTCCAGAGAGCTGAGCGCACAGGTGGGGTCTATCAGTTAGATTTTTAAGCTTGAAAGATCATCTTCTTCACCTAGAAGGTAAAATTTTCCTCTCTAATATTCTGGAGTGATTTTCTTATCTGGAATTTAGATTACCGGGGACATCTGGGGACGTCTGTGAAGCCTGCTGTTCTATTTTGGAAATAGGTATCCAGCTCTACATCTGGAGAATTCTCCTTCCTCCTCTACTTTATGGGCCATATTTTCAAAGTCCAATTTAAAAACATGGAGTGGGTTAACCTCAGCATAAATCTGAGAGACACAAGATGCTTTCATTTAGCCCCCTATTTTAGTAGAAAACTTAAAATGGGAATGTCTTCAGAAGTATTTTAGGTTGAAGAATAAAAACAGACACACCAAAAGAAGATTTGCCAAGCATATAAATACATAGGCGTTAAGCCCCCTTCTACATAAACCAAATATAAATGGAAAGACAATGAGTAAACCGCACACATAAACAGACACAATCCCCAGTGGGTAAGTCATAAAGATCTGACAGCAAGGACCACCTGCCTTTAAAACTCTCATACTTCCTACTCAAGTAATATGTTCCTTGTCCCAGGTTTACAGTACGCCCATTCCACTCAGCACACTTGGTACTATATGCAGTCATCCGCTGTCCACCATGTGTTTGGACCCTTGGCGAATGCAGCTGCTCTCAATGAGAATACCTTTTGAGTGTCATTCAGACCCCTGGCCAAGATTTGTAGCTCTTTGGGGATGTTAGATGTGTTTAAAGCAAAATACTTTCTCACTTCTTTCCAGGACTTGCATGTGGGGAGTGAATCCCAGAGCAGGGAGAGGGTGTAGGCACTTTCTTCTTTAGGGTACCAGTGTGTTTTCCAGAGGACTGGGATGGTTTTTCATCTACTGGAGCAAGGCCCGAGCTTTCCTTTCACAGTGTAAAATAATGTCAAATAAACACACACGTGGAACGTTACCAGCATTTTTTCCCAGTATCAAAGCAAAGACATGTGAAATTATTAAGAACTACAAATCACTGGATAATGCTATTACTGTTATGGGAAGAAAGGACTTTCACCATTCTTTGACGGTTAGGTTTGTAGGTGTGTTTCCGCAGTAGAGGGCAATTCTTTCGTGTTTGCTGCAGGGTCTACTGACATTAAGAACTGAATGTATTCAATTTAGGTCAACTGAGATTAAAACATCATTCTGCCGAGATGAATCCCTAGCAGTTGTTATGCTGAGGACGGCAAATTGAAAGGCAATGGTGCTTCCTGATAGCTCACACCTTGAACTCTTTCCCCAGTTTCTTTGACTGCTTTGGCATGCAAGAGCCCGTGCTGTGACAAGTGTGTTATTGCTTTGCAGGGAAAGGCGGGAAGCCCAGCAGGGGTCTGTGAACAGAAAAGCCAGTGAATGTGTTGGAGACTCCCATGCAGCTGGTCATCCGGTGGCCTTGCTGTGAGTGATTGCCGACAAGCCTTCTAAAGTGGTAGCTATTTCCAAGAAGCAGGTGAAATATGCGGCAATTACAAGGACAGCGGCAGAACACTTCACAAAAGGGTGGGAAGCAAAGGCCCTTTACCTTGCTTGGAATGACTCTAGAGGCTCAAGCTTTGCATAGCAACGGAAGGCTTATTGACAGAAGTTAAAGACTTCAGGAAGAAGGCAACTGTTTTCTGGGACAGTTGCACATACAGAGTCATTAACCCCCCGCAGGGAAGTGTGAAATTGTCCTGTATTGGGGCCTGGGTTAACTTGTGTGGCCCTATTGCGGCCCCTTAGCCAGTAAGAGAACAGATCCTTGCATGTAATCAGTGGGTCTGCGGGCCCCAAATCATCAAAGCAGTTGAGGTCCCAAGGCCACTTCTTTACTAGGTGGCCTCATTCTTTATGCTGTATAGTTGCATTGTTAGCTACAGAGAGCCACGGGTTCTGAGGGTGAGCAATGAGCATTCCCG
Organism: Cricetulus griseus; assembly: GCF_003668045.3. Lineage (NCBI taxonomy): Eukaryota > Metazoa > Chordata > Mammalia > Rodentia > Cricetidae > Cricetulus > Cricetulus griseus. The sequence continues at coordinate 190,524,768 of NC_048595.1, read as the reverse complement.
AGATTCTCATCCTTGTCCTTTTCCCTCGAATCCCTTCTATGGATGGAGGCAGGGAAGCCACATGTATCTTTTAGATGCATGGATTCCGCTGCACTATTTGGGAGGACCCATCTTAATTTAGTATAAAGGAATGCAGGTAATTTTCCTGAGACAACATGTTTATGATCCTATAACAATGGGTTTTGAATTTGGCTTCAGACTCACTTTCTGTGGTATCAAGAGAAGGAGAAAAAAACTTGTGAGGGAACCATCAACAAGTCAGATTAGCAGATCCAGCATCTTGGGTAGATTGGGTAAAACCTACATAGAAAAGCACAAAACTGGGACTTGCAAAGTACACAAAGGTTCGTTTAATTAAGCTGACATGACTCCCTTTTAGCGAACTGTATCAAGCAGTTGATTTGATCACCTTTGTGGAACCCTAGTTCCTCTGCCCAGAAATAAAGTGAGTAATGCCCAGAGGAAAACAACCTGGCAGTGTGGTGTAGTACACAGGTTTAAAAATAGAAAAGGGCATATGTGCTGGTGTGGAAATATCTAAAGATATTAGGCAGATAAAAGCAAGATGTTGAACAATGTGTACTTTTAAGTTCCTTTTGTGAAGATAATGAAAAGAGTGCACAGGAAACTGATTGTAGCAGTGTGCTCCCAAGAAGAGAAAGAGGACACTTAGTCACGCATAAGGAGCTGATGCTGGATGGGAAATTCGAGGCAAGGAGGAAGTTGTTTGTTTGTTTTTTAATTTATAGTTTTTCTGTTCAGATTTTCTAGCCTGGACCATGCATAATGTATGCAATTTGATTCTGGAACATTCAAATCTTTTGCTTTTCCATTTAACTATCTATTGTGATGTGTATGTGTGGATACGTGTGTGCCTGCATGTGTGAGTGTATATATGTGTGTGTAAACACCCATGCATCCCATGGTGTGGAAGTCAGAGGATAACTTTCAAGCATTGGTTGTTTCCTTATATGCTGTGAATTCCACACTGAACTCAGTCTTGGCAGCAGGTGACCATCTTGCCAGCCTTCAAACATTTTCTGATTAAGAAATTAATAATTAAGATCTGAGCTAGGTACAGCAATAAGTTACATGACTGTGTGGGTCCAAAAATCAAATGGAAGTAAAAAACAATCTAGATTTCTTATCTACCTTTTTTGAACATACTATATTTTAGATTACAATAGTTAGAATCTATTTGATAACTTTGCTTTAAGACATTTAACTAAAGTATCTACTGTTGCCATTTTTCTGTCTTGTTGTTGTTGTTGTTCATGCTCTGGCGTGTCTTGGAGAAAGATTACTAGATCAGGAACAAGCCAAGCGATGGCTGTGACTGACGGATGGCAGGCATTTGATATCTTTGGGCTTCAAGTTCCTCCACTATCTACCAGGCCTCTAGGTAATCAGCAGAGTCCCTGTAGCCCTGAATTCGCATATAAATTCGCCCCGGAATTTATTTTACCTCAAATAAGCTGGAGTGTGAAGTGGTGGGCTGTCCAAGCTTTCAAAGGCAAAAGGGAGGAAATAAAACAAGGTTTGAGGTTAGGAAATAATTTCCCCAAACAACCCCAAACTGTTCCAAGCCACACAGACACAGGAATTCAATCATTCTACTTCCCAATCAGTACTTTCAGCTCTGTCTTACAGGGCTCCATTGAATTAGAACCCCACTTGTGTGATACCTTTTCTCAAACACTGGCGAGCAGTAAATTCTTCACTCCAAGTGTCATGTGAGGGGCTGAAGAGATTTACCACTGGTTAAGAGTGTGAGCTGCTCTTGCAGAAAACTCAGATTTAGTTTCCAGTATTCATATTAGGTAGCTTGCAATGGCCTGGAACTCCCTACTCCAGGAGATTCTACATCCTTCCCTGGCCTCCACAGGCACTGTAGGCATGTGGTGCACATACAAACAGGTGCATACACACACTAAATAAATAAATACATAAAAATAAATCTTTAAAAGTTTTTTTTAAGTATTTTAAATTGAAGTTTTTGTGATATGGAAATGAAGACCTTTATTCAACTAACACTTTTGAGGCAGAATGATGTCTGAAACAAAAGGGCTATCGTCCTAATACTGATGCCATGTAGAAAAATGAAAAAGACCAAGGCTGGAGAGATGGCTCAGCGGTTAAGAGCACTGACTGTTCTTCCAGAGGTCCTGAGTTCAATTCCCAGCAACCATATGGTGTCTCACAACCACCTTGAATGAGATCTGATGTCCTCTGCTGGCATGCAGACAGAAGACTGTATACATAATAAATAAATAACTAAATAAATAAAATCTTTAAAAAAAGACCAAATTTGGGAATAATGTCCTAGAAATCAAAACAGACACTGGATGAGAGTGATGATTATCTCTTATAAGCTTAGTGGGAAGGAAAGCACTATAGCCAGTATCACCTACAGTTAAGGGAGTCAAACCACACATTACATGTAGTATAGGGGTGGATGGTAATCCTATGCTGATTGGGTAGGGTTATAAGCAGAATGCCATGGTGGCTGTGGTCATTCTCCTGCAGAGTTGAATTTATATTTCTGTTTATTTAGAAATGTGGAACAGTGTAGGTTCTTGATTTTAGCTGAGTAGTTTTTTTTTTTTTTTTTTTTTTTTTTTTTAATGTTTCTCCTTTCTATCCTGTCACTCATGAACTTGGGGTATTTCAGAATTCTTTCATCAACACCAAGACCCAGAGAAAAAATGTCTCTTTTCATGCTTAGCTTCCATGAAGCATAGAAAGCTGCACAGAAGTACAGCCAGACAAAAATGCATGATCTAATGGATGGGCTGAGGAGCACCCAGTGATAGCTAAGTTTCAGATTCTGCTTGGCATCCCTTGCAGCAGGAACCCTCTGGCTGTTTCCAGAGCTTCCAGCCATAGCACTGAACTGTGGATCCAAATGCCCGATGCAGTGAGCAGAAACAGTCATATAGATTAGATGTAGTGAAGGGACCAGCTCCCCATTTCGGCAGCCATGACAGTAACACGTGCTCGCTATGACCTTGTCTTAGTCACTAGAGGTTAGGTGCTTGCTTCGTGGCAAGGAACCAATCAGAAGTTAGCTGGTGGTGCTATGCTTTACGACCCTGGGTGTACTTTACGGACAAGCACACAGCAATGACGCACAGAGCATAGCAACCACCCTGGGAGGGCCTATGGGCCATAACAACCAGTTGACCAATCAACACAGGGCAAGCCCTCCAAGCCTGGAGGCACACCAATCCTGAGCCTGTGCGTACCCCTAGACACTCCCCTTACGCTGCCCTACAAGATCTCTTGGGAGACCCTAGGAGTTGTCTTTTGCGAACCATCAGCCATGGCGGGTGGGTGAAAGACCCGAGCTAACATGGGGTTAGCTCGTTAAATTACAATAAAGCCTCATGCAGTTTGCATCAAGCTCTCGAATCCGCCTGGTGATTGGGGTGACCACGGTCATGGCCTGGGACCCCCGGATACCTAAGTTTTCCGGGGGTCTAACAGGAGATGCCGGTATATAGAGAGAATTTACTTACAGTTTTGGTCAAAACCAGGGGAGAGCAAAATTTCCAAGTTTCACTGTGCAGAACTATAGTTTCTGGAAAGGTAAAGGAAGAGCCAGGAAAGAGGCATGTGCAGATGGTCTCTCACTGAGTCAGGCCTCTTCCTGAGTGTTATTCTTTTGATTGAGTTAGAAATAAAGAAAAAAGGGGCACAGGATGAGATGCAAGATGAGACATATTAACCAGTTTATTATAGGCCCAGCAGAGTAGAGAGAGTATGAGAGAAGAGGAACAGGGTTAATGGCTGACCACCATGGCTGGTTCCAAGAGAAAGAGGCAGAGAGAAGAGAAGAGGGGCAGAGAGAGGAGAAGAGGGGCAGAGAAAGTGTAATTGGGCAGGGTTCTGTCTTTTAAAGGGGTCCTCTACACCTGCATGTAGACTTAGTTCCCATGGAACCTGGGCTAACCAGGGTATACTGCCTGAGTGGATTCTACCAGGTAACAGGGGCAGGTCAACATAATGCCTGAACCTTTCACTGAGAGTTGACTTTCATTTAGTATGCCGTTTCCTGGGAAAATTTGAATCCCCAGTTCCACATCATAAGAGTTGAGGATTGCTAAAAGAAAAGGGGAAATCTTGCCTTTCTGGGCTCGATGGCTTGCTTGGGGGATGAGGAGCCCTGGCTTCCATGACTTGCTTCCCAAGAGAGGATTCTGTTGTTCATGGCTCATTTAGGGAAGGGGCGGAGAGACATAGGACCATGGAGAATGGAGAATGACAGGATGTTGGAGAGAGCTTCCTTTGGGCATCTCCAGTGCCCTTTAGTTCCACATTCTCAGCTGGACACACCACAGTCCCTTACATTGGGATATTAGTGTGTCGAGCCCCACAACTATCATTTCTCAGGTGTTGGAGTTATAAAGGAGAGAAAAGCACTTTTAAAATTCTGTGTAATAAAAGACAGATTAACAAAAGAGCAGCATAACAAATTCATCTAACACAAATTTAGTGTGATATACGAGGCTTCAGGAAAGGAACCCCAAAGAAATGGGGGACGTTGCTTGTTTCCTGCAAAGTTTCCTCAAGAGAGGTCATTGGAAAGACTGGACAAAGAGCTTGATGAGCAAATGCCATCAAGCAGAGAGCTCTTTAGCAGGACTTGTTTGTTTAGATTCTTCTTTGTGTGTGTTCTGGCATCAGAGTGTTCTTTTCCTCTGGGTGCACGGAGGGCAGCTCTGGAAGATCTTAAGACCGTCTGCAAGGGGAGGTGGGAGGGTTCCTGCCCTATAAGATCACAGGGGAGAGGGAGGCAAGAGAGGTCTTTGTGTTTTTGCTGTTTCCCTCCCTCCCTCCCTCCCTCCCTCCCTCCCTCTCCCTCCCTCCCTCCCTCCTCCCTCTCCCCTCCCTCCCTCCCTCCCTCCTTCCTTCCTTTCAAAGACTTATTTATTTTATGTGCATGGGTGTTTTACCTGTCTGTATGTTTCTGCACCATGTACATGTAATGCCTGTGGAGGCCAGAAGAGAGTGTCAGATCCCCTGGACTTGGAGTTATTGATGGTTGTAAGCTCCCATGTGGGTGCTGAGACTTGAACCTGAATCTCTAGAAGAGCAGCTAGAGCTCTTAACTGCTGAATTACCTCTCCAGCCTCTGTTTTTGCTCCTTGGTCAAATCACAAGGTGGCATATTTGGGATTACATGCCCTGGACCCCAGGACAGCATACAATCCAACATTCCCATCTACAGTAGCTGCTGCAGGCCTATGCTTTAGGGCTTCTCTCATTGATTAAGTGCAGTGTATTAGTTACTTTTCTAATTGCTGTGACAAAATGCCTTGCTGAAGAAGCTTCCTGAAGAAAGGGTTTATTTAGGCTTATTGTTTGAGCATGTGGTCCATCATGGTGGAAAAGCATGGTGGCAGGAGCTTGAAGCAGCTGGTCACCTTGTGTTTGAGGTCAGGAGTCAGGAGATGGTGTGCTGATGGTCAGCTCAGTTTCTACAGAGATGCCGCATTTATCGTGGATCTTCCTGCCTTAATTAACCTAATCTTCTAGATAATTCCTCACAGCCATGCCCAGATGCTTGTTTCTTATGCTTTTGGATCCTGTCAAGTTGACAAACAATATTAATCATCTTAGGCATACATTCATGAGTGTTGGTTTCCTTAGCTGAGGGGAAAAGGTTAATGGTAGTAATCCTTCGTTAAAAATCATATTGATTTATTGTGTGTGCATGTGTGCATGCGTGTGTGAGCACAAACAACATGGGGAGGAAAGAGTTTATTTGGCTTACACTTCCACATCACAGTCTATCACTAGGGAAAGTCAGGGCAGAAACTCAAGCAGGACCCTGGAGGTCAGAACTGAAGCAGAAACCATTTGAGGAGCTTGTTCCCCATGGCTTGCTCAGCCTGCTTTCTCATACAACCCAGGACCACTTGCCTAGGGGTGATACAGTCCACAGTGAGCTGGGTCCTCCCACATCAATCACTAATCAAGAAAATGCCCTAAAGATCTGTCTTTAGACAATCTAATGAAGGCATTTTCTGTATTGGGGTTTTTTCCTAGATAACTCTAGCTTATGTCAAGTAGACAAATACCCAAACAGGACAGAGGCAAAAACTCATTCTCCTCCTTGAACTTGGTTTCTTCGGGAGCAGTAAGTAGAGTGTTCAGTTGCCATAGTCACTACCCAGCTTACTCAAGGATAAGTCCCTGCATCTGCTGTGAGACTTCCTTAGAGAGAGAGTAATGTGTGACCTTCATCTTAGAATTGTTCTGCAAGCACTGGGACCTGGCATTTGTCATTCATGTGATTTTGCTCTGTAAGCGAAGTGGCGCTCATCTGGGGCCAACAGACTAACGTGTTCATGAGTCTAAGAAATTAACATGCTGGCACTTAAAGCACTGTGATTGTAACAATAAAGAAAATAAGAGTGAAACTATAGGAGCCTGTACCTATTTTATAACAAAACAATCTGATGAGCGAGCCATTCACGTGATTTCAAAAACTGTAACAACTAGCATTTTTATTAAGAGATGAACCCCGGAGGATGAACTATGTCTTCAAACTTTTTTCATTTCTTACTGTGTTTAGAGATGGTCTTTTGTTGTACAGGACAAACTGTACTTGAATTTGTGATACTCTTCCTTTTCCCAAGTAGTTGTGATCACAGGTGCATGCCAGTATGCCTGGCTATAATCCTTTTATACTCAGATTTTTTTTTCTTCATGTAACAAGACTTTGTATGGCTGGGATATGACTTAGTTGGTAGAGGCACCTGCCCTCAAGCTTGACAACTTGAGTTCAATTCCCAAGACTTTTATGGTACTCATATGGAACGTTAACCCTGGGAAGTTATCCTCTGACTTTACACAGTGGCATGGCATGTGTACACCCTACCAACACACACATACAAAACAAATCATAAATAAAATGCAGCAAGACATTTTGAAGGGACCAGCTCCCCATTTCAGCAGCCATGACAGTAACATGTGCTGGCTATGACCTTGTCTTAGTCACTAGAGATTAGGTGCCTGCCTCGTGACAAGGAACCAATCAGAAGTTAGCTGGTGGTGCTATGCTTTATGACCCTGGGTGTACTTTACGGACAAGCACACAGCAATGACGCACAGAGCATAGCAACCACCCTGGGAGGGCCTATGGGCCATAACAACCAGTTGACCAATCAACACAGGGCAAGCCCTCCAAGCCTGGAGGCACACCAATCCTGAGCCTGTGCGTACCCCTAGACACTCCCCTTATGCTGCCTTACAAGATCGCTCAGCAGCAGGTTAAAACTGTCTTTTGCGGGCCATCTGCCATGGCAGGTGGGTGAAAGACCCGAGCTAACATGAGGTTAGCACGTTAAATTACAATAAAGCCTTATGCAGTTTGCAGCAAGCTCTCGAATTTGCCTGGTGATTGAGGTGACTGCAGTCATGGCCTGGAACCCTGGATACCTGAGTTTTCCGGGGGTCTAACAATTTAAAGGCGTTACTAACATTTTTCTTTTACCTGTGGCCATTGTAATTAATTGTGCTACTATTTATCGAAAACATGCATGGTGTCTTTAGGTTCCTCAGGCACTGGCACTCAGGGTCTCTAAGAAGACAGAGAAAGGGGAAACTGAGTGATTTCCACTGTCTCTGACTTGCTAGCTGGCTGTGATGGAGTGATGGTGGTCCCCATTGTGTATGAGAAAAGGCCAGGCTTTCTTTCCCTTCATAATCTATGTATGACTGTCCTTGCTTCTCCAGGACAGTGGTTCTCAACCCCTGTGAGGGTCGAATATCAGATATCCTGCATATCAGATATTTACATTACAATTGTAACAGTAGCAAAATTACAATCATGATGTAGCAACACAATAATTTTATGGCTGGGGTCACCACAACATGAGGAACTGTATTAAAGGGTCACAGAATAAGGGAGGCTGGGAACCACTGCTCTAGAAGCTGTGCCTTTAAGTTAGATAACTGCTTATTTCTTCAGCTATGGAACTTCTTTCATCAGGGGCATGATTAGAGTCTCAGAACTTCTTGATTTTCTAAAGTCTTCCCCAAAGTGATCTAAGAAGTCCCACCTGGACTTGACTCTGCAGTGGGCATTCTGGTTTTCCTTCCTCCACCTCTCATGTGTCTATAGGCTGTGCCCCCATGCCTTGTTTATGTACTAGTGGGTATAGAACTTAGGACCCTGTGCATGCTGGGAAAGGATTCAAAGATGCCAGATAGATAAGTCCACAGAACTAGAAAATTCACCCAGAATTCAGGCAGATTACTAACTTGGTTCCTGGGTGTAGCAATCTCAATGATGGGGCCCCTGGTTCCAACAGATCAAGATGAAGAGTTATTGCCTGCTGAGTAAAGACAGGGGGTCTCTCCCCTCTGCAAATGTTGGCCAGCACTGTGGTACTCTGGAGCAGATGCCTGGCTGTAGCTGTGTGAGGTCTCAGGCTCTTGGGAAAGATGTGCATATGGGTGGAAGCTGCGCTGTGAGGCAGAACTCCCACAGCCAGCTTGGGCCCTCCTCCTCCGGGCTGGGGAATTCCCAAAAGCGCCCACAGTTGCAGAGGCACTGCCTGCCAGAGGCAGGACCCTCTTCAGTGGCCCAAAGTCTGCACAACACCTGTTAGCTGGAAGCAGCAATGGTCTGTGAGTGCATGGAGCCCACCTGCAGCTGAGAGAGGGCCTGTCTGCACAGAACAGCCTGTGTGAACCTTAGATACTGTTGACAGTATAGCTTGCCGATGGGGATTCACAGGTCACAAGGGCAGAGCAAAGTAAGAACCCATGAGACTAGCCAGGCCTCCCGAAAAGTGGGCATCACACATGGTTGGTGACAGACTGCTATCCCACAGTGACAGGAAGAGGGATTAGAAACATTGACCAAAATTTCAAGTTCAGTGTCCTGGGTCTCTTTAGAGCTAACGTTGGTACTCACACAGACTCTAGTATGGTGTTCACATCTTTGATGAGTGAGCTTGGGGAGTATGAGAGGGCTCTTTAGACTCTTTCTGGTTTCTCTTTAGCTTATAAAGAAAGTATCATCCCTCACAATTACACTAAGTGACTGTCTCCAAAGAAACAGTTCAAAAATAGATGCCTTATAACCTGTTTTCCTCCATGTGTCCTTCAACCAGCCTGGGGTGTAGGGTCATCTGCAGTAGAGCAGGGGTTTGTTTGGCTGGGAGCTGGCCCAGGAACATAGACAGTTAGCTGGTTTAAAGAGTGTAATCTGGTTGTATCCTGCAGGCAGCCACTTTGATCTCTTGTACTAATAATCACAATTGTCAGAGAGTGGGGGAGAGGGTGCGGCCTCCACCGGAAGTCAGGACTTTTGCTGAAAGATGTGAGGCTATAATCTGCTGCTAATTATCTTCCGACAATTAAGAAGTTTTGAGGCGGATGCCTCAAACCCTCTAATACAATTCAGTTGAAATGCCCCATCCTGCGACCTGTTTGTAATTGACTTCCCTCTTCTTCCTTCTTCAAAGCAGGGCTCTGCCAAAGCCACCAGCTACTGACTTTGAAGCTCCCTCGAAAATGAGAAAAAACAAAAGCCAAAAGTCAAGAGCTTTCAACCACATATGTTTTAGGCCAAATTCACAAATGCTTCCTTTTTTCGTTGTTTTCAAAAGTGTTACCTTTAGTGAGCCCTTTGATCTGGAAAAACAAAAACAGAAGCTAAGGCACCCCATATTGATTTAAAAAAAAATCATATTTAACAGTTTGGCCTAACTGCAGATGCCTGTTTTTGTTTTGTTTTGTTTTGTTTCTTGAAGATTGAAGCTTAACATTTCTGATAAACATAGACAACAGGTTAACATTTTTTTTTTTTCTTTTCTCCTTTCCTACATTGTAGTGTACTTGTCACATAATGGCATGTTACATAAAGTTTCTATTACAACTCATGTTGGGAAGTGATCTTTACAGAGTCCTGTGAACAGCAGCTGTGGTCTAATCTCAGGGTTCAGGGTCTGTCTGTTGTGCCCATATTCTGAACCCCCAAATCACCAAGAGGCCCATTTTGATGCAAAAGCAAAGAGTCTTTTATTGCAGTTGTTTAACGAGCCAACCCCATCAGGCCTTTCATCCATCCACCACAGCGGATGTCGGGAGAAAGACCCTGAGAAACCACAGGACAGGGATCTTATAGGGCAGCATAAGGGGAGTGTCTAGGGGTACCCATAGTCTCAGGATTGGTGTGCCTCCAGGCTTGGACAACCTGCTCTGTGTTGATTGGTCAACTGGTTGTTATGGCCCATAGGCCCTCCCAGGGAGGTTGTTATGCTCTGAACATCATTGCACTTGTCCATAAAGCACACCCAAAGCCGTAAAGCATAGCTTTGCCAGCTAACTTCTGACTGCTTCCTTGCCACGAGGAGGCCTTCTGACCTCCAAGCAACCAGGACATGTATGTCAGGTGAAAACATGTTAGCCTGTCATGGTTGCCAAAAAGGGAGGGGGTGGTCCCTTCATGTCCTCAGGCAACAGGGCAGCATCCATCTATAGCCACTTTCAAATGTAGTATTTATATTTATATTGTGAAAACAAGCCCTTATAAATTGATATTAAATTGAATTATCAAGTTCAGACATACATGAAGAATGTTTGCAAATTTACTGAAAAAAAACAAAACAAAACAAAGTATCCTAATCCATTGCACATAGAATATCTTGTTTTGAGAACATATTCAGAAAAATGCTCAAAGCTGAAAGTAAACCAAAGTGCTTTTCAAAAAATATTAAGAAAATGTTCCTGTAGAGTGCTTACCTAGCAAACATGAATCCTTGGTTTGATCTCAATATTGTATAAACAAATGTGGAGGTGCACACCTGTAATTTCTACATGCAGGAGGAGGAGGAGGCAGGGGCATTAGAAGTTCAAGGCCCTTCTCAGCTACAAAGCTAGTTCAAGGCTAATCTAGGCTCTGAAAGACCCTGGTCTAAACTGTTAGACCCCCGGAAAACTCAGGTATCCGGGGTCCCAGGCCACGACCTCGGTCACCCCAATCACCAGGGGGACTCGAGAGCTTGCTGCAAACTGCATGAGGCTTTATTGTAATTTAACGAGCTAACCCCATGTTAGCTCGGGTCTTTCACCCACCTGCCATGGCGGATGGCTAGCAAAGACAGCTCCTAGGGCCTCCGGAGAGATCTTATAGGGCAGTGTAAGGGGAGTATCTAGGGGTACACACAGGCTCAGGATTGGTGTGCCTCCAGGCTTGGAGGGCTTGCCCTGTGTTGATTGGTCAACTGGTTGTTATGGCCCATAGGCCCTCCCAGGGTGGTTGCTATGCTCTGTGCATCATTGCTGTGTGCTTGTCCGTAAAGTACACCCAGGGTCGTAAAGCATAGCGCCACCAGTTAACTTCTGATTGGTTCCTTGTCACGAGGCAGGCATCTGACTTTCTAGTGACTAAGACAAGGTCATAGAGCACGTGTTCGGCCGTTATGGCTGCCAAAAGGGAAGCTGGTCCCTTCAAAACAAAAAGCAAAACATACAAAACAAACAGAAAATCAAGAGGACACGGAGCATGTTGGTTTCTTCAGGTCAGGACTAGAAGCCCGTGCAGCTGATTTCACTTGATGCCCATTCATCCATCTTCAAGTCAAAGGTGACAACTGCTTCCATGTCAGCATGGCCTTCTTGTCTATTGAACAAACAATACCATTTAGATTGTAAGGGAAGGAAAAAAATGTTTTTCCTTTACTCAACTTAGGGTCATTGCCTGAGGTGCTATACATTAGGGTGACCAAAGAAGAGTAATGAACAAAAAAAGAAAAGACAAACAGAAGTTGTACATTTACTTATACACATGGGAGTGGTGAGAACTTGGCCATTTACAGCTCATTTACAAAGGAACAGTGCATTGTAGGGACACAATAGGACAGAGGAAAGGCTTTTGAACTTTGAGGGGGATGAACTATGGGAAGCTAATGGTAGGCACTGTCAACTTAGTGAGCTTAGCCATGTGGGGCATCAGGGTGCTGACTTTGAGGCTCAGGGTATAGAGCTGACACAAGGGATTGAATTCTGTCCCCCTTTGTAGAGAAGGGAGGAAATGACACATTATGAATTTCTGTATATTTTCAGAAAAATAGGGAGAAGATAGAGTTTTTCTTGTGTGTACTGTTTCTTAGTTTCTTAGCATTCATCCATCCCTATGCAAAAGTGGTGTCTTCTAGAGTGACACATTTTGCAGTGTCATCAGTAGTGTTTTACATTTACAAACCTCTCACCCTCTTCCCCATTTAAAAAATAATTAGGGCTTTTTCTATTTTGTTTCCTTTTGCTATGATAAAATACTCCAACAAAGCAATTTATGGGAGAAAGGGTTTATTTTTATTTGTTTATTTTTGATACAGGGTATTACTCTGTAACCCTGGCTGGCCTGGAACTTACTATGTAGGCCAGGCTGGCTTTGAACCCACAAAGATTTGCCTTCTACTTCCCAAATGCTGGCCTTAAAGACATGTGCCACCAAGGCTAGAGAAAGGGATTTTCTTTTAGCTCACATTTTAATCATGACAGGAAATTCCTGGCAGCTGGAACTTTTGACTCAGAGGGATTTAGGCTATAGGTATGTTAAGATGAGATCTGCTAACTCACATTCTTGTAGACACTATGTGTGTATTAGTCTGTTTAAGTATCCAGGCTGAATGTCCCAGGAAGTAGGCTGGGAAGGTGTCCTACCTTTGTTCTTTGTCTATAGTCTAGGTAAGTTCCTATATGAGATCCTGCCCCCTTGCAGGGAAACCTATAGGTCCTTTAACTTTTAGATCCATTCATTCAGTATTTTTAAATTCTTGGAACATTAGTCTCTCCTCTGGAGGTAGTAGATATACTAACAAACAAAAAAGGTCAGTCTCTTCTCTTAGGTATGGAGAAAAGTGAATACAAGAGCCAACATAAAAATACGTTCCTATAGTTAAAATTATTATAGAGAAGTACAGAAAGAGAAGGCTGGAGAATAGGGATAGGCAAGAGGGTGATAGTGCCTTAGATGATGCAGAAGATAGTTATTTATGGCTGGCTGTATTAAAACCATTCCACTCTTGTGCTATAGGTTCTGTGCTGGCTAACAGAGACTCAACCCGAGCATTGTGTGAGAACTTCATGGGGGGATATTTTTAATTTCACAGAAATAAAAACAGCTCAACAACTAAAGGCAACTGGGGAAATGTAGTTCAGAGAAAGAGTGTTAGCATGCTTAAGGCTCTGCTGTAAAACGAAAGCAAAAAGGAAACCTAAGGCAGACAGGTCACAGAACTGGATCTAGACCACACCATGGATTTGTCCCACAACCAGGGGTAGCATCTAGGTTTCCTGACTTCCAGAATCCTCTCATACTATAAGAAGTTTATCTCCATGAGTCATGTGGCTCTGTAGATCTACCAGAATGTCTGAGCCTTCCTGCCTTGTGCAGAAGGTCAGAGAGTACAAGCAGAGAGATGGGCATGTTCTTTGTAGTTTGAGCAACATTCTTTGATGTAATACTATGACTGAGGCTACAGCTTGTAACAAACATGCAGAATGTAGGTTTAGAAACAGGAAATGGAGCAAATTTTAGATATTGCTGTAAAGTTGGATGTGTGTTGTTTCCAGCATGGATTTTCTCAGGGAACTAAACACCTCTGTACCTTGGCATTTCTTGTAAAGAATTACAGACAAAGGGCTTGACGGGCTGATGGCTCTCAGACCGTATGTGCCATGGAAACCTGGCCAGGTTAGGTTAAATGAAAACCTTCCTTTGGTCTTTTTCTCAACAGTTTACCTCTGGGTCTTTATAATGGGGGCTAGAAATCAACGGAATGGCTTTAAGCAAAGCTACTAAAACACACATGTTAGAACAGGCTACTCCTTCTTGTTCCACCATCTTTGTCTCTTTCCTGGGAAAAGTACTCACACACTTGAAAGAACAATAGTAGTTTAATTTTATCATAGAAACAATATGTACTACATGTAAACAATTTAGAAATTATTGAATACAAAGAATTGATAAAAATTTATATTTACCTATCTCTCTATTATCTATCATCCATCTATCTATCGATCTATCTATATCTATCTATCTATCTATCTATCTATCTATCTATCTATCTATCTATCATCTATTTAGTGTGTATAGGTGGTCAGTCTCAGGAGCAAACACTGTTAGCTGCTGAGCCAACTTTCCAGCTCAGGAGATTAGAATCATACTGTCTGCTCCTGGGAGGATATTCATTAGTAAATGCTATACAAAATTCTAGTCTATTTTTCCCTGTGTCTGAAAAATATGTTTTTAAAAATAAAGAATGGGCATGGTGGTGCATACCTTAGTCCCAGAGCTCAGGAGGCAGAGGCAGGCAGATCTCTGTAAGTTCGAGGACAGCCTGATCTACAGAGAGCATTCCAGGACATCCAGGACTACACTAAGAAACCCTGTCTCAAAAAAAAAAAAAAAAAAAAAAAAAAAAAGCTACTTTCTTCTGCTTTTATTTGAACTTTACTACTGATATAATATCATATCACTTGAAGTTGTATTTACTTTCTACAGCATCTCAATTACAACGGTCCTGTGAAATAACTATTGCAATTGCTATTTTGTGCAGAACAAACAGGAATTCTGGCGATTGTCCTTCCCATTCCCTTTCTCACCAGATTGTCTTATTTTAGACTGTGTAACACGGTTTATTCGTAAGCTCTATGTCCGTAGGCTGCTGGCATTCATCTCCTCATTCATCTCCTCTTTCAGCTTTAAACTTCTACAACCAAACATCTACTTTTCACTTAGATCTCCAGGGGCCTGATGATTGGCCCAGTCCAGAGCTTAGTGAGAGTCCTCTGCATTGGGAACAGGAACACTCACACCTGTGCCATCCTGGCTTTTGTCCAAGTTACCTGCTTTGCTGCTCTCCAGCAATCTACCCTTGACCTTCTTGAATTGATTTACCACACAGCAGCCAAAAGAGCCTTTCAAAAGTCAAATGTGCTTATCCAACAGTCATTTCCTAGCGCTTGACTTTGCTCTGCTGTTCCTTGAGTAAAGGCTAGAATCTTTAACAAGTCCTTCACGGCTGGTCTTGAGGGTCTGCACACCTCCACCCCCAGCTTCAGGTCACATAGTGCTCCCCAAATTCTGCACCTAGATCGCACATCTTTTCAGTTCACTCAACAGAACCTCTGCAAGGCTTTTTGCACTGGTTCTCCCGGCTGCCACACCCTCCTACCACATTGTTTACTATTCTAGTGAGTCTCTCTTTTCCTTCAAAGTCAGTTTATCACCACATGTGTGGATAAAGCTGCTAGGGTCTCGGTGAACACATCAGGCTCCCCATCTCAGTATCACACTATTCTCTTTTTTTGTAGGAATTGTTATAATCAATTAAAAGTTGTATATATTTGAATAATTCTCAGATTCAAGACTATGTTTTTGTTTTTGTTCTTTTTAAAGACAGGGTTTCTCTGTATTGCTTTGGAGGTTGTCCTGGAACTTTCTCTGTAGACCAGGCTGGCCTCGAACTCACAGAGGTCTGCCTGTCTCTGCCTCCCAAGTGCTGGGATTAAAGGCGTGCATCACCAACGCCTGGCCAAGACTATAATTTCATGTAGACTATAAGTGTCATGAAAACAAGAACTTTGTTGGCTCTGCCATTGTCTTTATTCCTGGAGCGTAACATTGCACATATTTATTAATAACTATGTATTGGATAAATGAGTTGTTATTTAGCTTGTTTATACTGGTAATATCTAGCAAAAATGGAAGCAAGAATATTTCTGCTATATGACAACTTCTTCGGGAAGCCATAAAGCTAAATACACACACACACACACACACACACACACACACACACACAACCAGGTATTTACCTGTGATTTCTCCTGACCATTCCCCATACCAGGCAACCTACCACAGTGTTGTATTATTTCCCTGTACTCCAACAATGCTATCTGTACACACAAAGGGAAAGGCTTTGACTGCTTGCTGAGAGTTTAATAGTTTCAGCATTATTTTGGTTCTCACTTCTGAAGCAAATCTATCTTTTTATTAATATCTAAGCCGTAACTTGGGCACTGTGAGGAGAAAAATGAACAGGAAAGCATGAAGAAAATATGGAGAGGAGCAAGCAATGTGGCACTGACAGTAAAGGCAAGATTCGCCGCATTGGAGGTGGTATGTGCCAAGAGTAGTTAAGAAAGTATTTAATCAGAAAAAGACATGAAAACTTCTTTAACCCACTCTTCTCATTTTATAGATTTCTTTGAAATGGCCAACATCTCACATGCAGCCCTTG
Source organism: Cricetulus griseus (assembly GCF_003668045.3). Taxonomy (NCBI): domain Eukaryota; kingdom Metazoa; phylum Chordata; class Mammalia; order Rodentia; family Cricetidae; genus Cricetulus; species Cricetulus griseus. The sequence continues at coordinate 190,508,503 of NC_048595.1, read as the reverse complement.
ATAACTCCAGAACTGTATATGTCCCTAGCAGAAATACTTTAGTCTGTCAACAAATACTAACTGGTTGTCCATTCCACACTCCCCAAATATCTGGGGAACATAGGGATAGGACACAGACGCATGGTTGTCCCCATCCCACCCCCATGGTATGTGTCACACACTGCTTTGTTGGTTACAAAAACACTTGAGTGTGTATCCTGCAATTCTCACAAAACCTTTGAGGGAGACACAGCAGGACTCTCTGTCACATGTTCTACTGGAGACACACCCAAGAAAATTTCACAGCCTTCCCAAAGTCACTAGCTTGTGAGTGTCAGCTCCAACACAGACTCCTGTATTTGGCACTGTTTCCATGCCCTCTTGCTGGCCAAAAAGGCTGTGTTAAGTGTGAAACCTTAGACTGAGGTCTACACAATCTCTGTGAAGTTTCCCACAGGGAAGGAGGCTCCCCTTCCAAGTTTCAGACTGTACCAGGAATAATGTAGACCCTGATTTGCAATGACCCTGACCTCTCCTAGGCTCAGCCTTTCCCGTTCTCAGCATCAGGCAAGACGCCAGATCTCATGGAGCAGTGCTTCTGTGGCAGGTTCAGCAGGGGGCATTGGATTAAGCTTCTTGTATTGACAGCTATTTTGTCTTGTGAACACACACAAAGCTGGCCTTATGCATTCTCTCCATACCTGGGAGGATTAGACTACATTTCTATTTGCTAACTGATCTACTCTGATACATATACCATAACAACAGGACTGTGGTTCCTTTGAAATTAATGTACTCTCACCCTTCCATTTCAATCACTTGCTGAGTTTTGAATATGTTTTTCTTTTCATTCCCCATGAGAAGGTATGTGTTTCTCCCTCTTGTAGCTATGCCATCATTTTCTTTCCTTTGCTTGATGTGGCTTCAATGTTTTGTTTCTCTCTGCTCTTCCAGCTGGTAACCTGCAGGTTCTTGGATGAAAGAAGCCTCCTTCCAACTCAGGCAGGCAATGCTCCAAGTCCCACCCCAGACACAGACATGCTCACACATAAACACACACAAACACTGCCTAGTACAATAGTTTGACGTACAGGATGCTCTGTAGCCAGGTCAGCTCTCTTCCACCCACAGACCTCTGTGGGTCAGTTCAGAGCAGTGAAATTGGCTGCAGCCCTTGCAAATCAGCATCCCGGAAAAGGAAGGTCTGGCCAAAGAGGAAGGAATATCCCATCCTGAGGAAGAAAGATTAGGTTTGTTCTGTACGACTGCCTGGGGATAGCTTTCAGGTTTACAATACTCTGCAGCTCTTAATTTAGCCTGCTATCAGTCTAAGATTACTAAACTGTATTTAGAAGAAAGACACATTCATTATTGTTATTAAGTAATCTAATTTTAGAACTATTACCAGAATAAGACTCGGGAATATAATAATATTTAACCAGAAATGTGACTAATAAAACTCTCCGAACTTCCACATTTGTGTATTAAGGACTGTAATTAAAAGTAAATAGTGAAACGGGGTACCTCCTTTTGGGTGTACAGTAAAGAATGAATTACTTTCAGCAGGCATTGTTCAGGCAACACAAATGACAGATTGACTTCTTTGTATTTGATGACATTTCATTTAAAGACTGACAATAAAGCATTTTCTTTAAAGTTTGGTGAGTGGAGACCAGGGTCCATTCCTCGCTAGTGCAGAAATACATGGCTACTTTGTCAGTGCAGAACAACTAGGAGCCAATCATAAAATATAGTTTTCACCTTTTTTTTTGTTGTTGTTGCAGTTGTTAATTCAGGGCCTAACACATGAAATGCAGGGGATATCTCCTACTGTCTCTTTTTGTTGTTTTGAGGCTCATTGTGTGTATTCTTAGCTGTCCTGAAACTTCATATGTAGATTAGACTGGCCTTACAGAGATCCATCTGCCTCTGCCTCCAGAGTGTTGGGATTAAAGGCTTGTGCCAGCACACTGGGCTATCCTTCCAATTTTTGAGACAAAGTCTTGCTCTGTAGCCACAGGCAGCCACAGACTTACAATCCTCCTGTATTTTTCTAATGTGCATATCCCTTTTTCTTCTTTTGTTATCTTGTCTAGTTACCTGGGCTATACTTCTCATATAGAGCTAATTACAGAATATGATTGTATTTGCTGTTGGTGATGGTGTTCGTGACTTCAGTAAGAACTTCTGCTTTGTTTGAAATCATTGTCTTAGTTACTGTGCTACCCTTGTAAAGAGACACCATGTGCCAAGGCAGCTCCCAAAGGAAGCATTTAATTGGGGGCTTGGTGACAGTTTCAGAGGTTGAGTCAGTGGTCATCGTGGAGGGAAGCATGGTGGCAGGCTCGGCATTAGAGCAGTTAGTTAGCTGAGGGCTCACATGTCATCTGGAAGTTGTAGGAAAAGAGAGAGAGAGAGAGAGAGAGAGAGAGAGAGAGAGAGAGAGAGAGAGAAGAGGAGGCCTGACTTGGGTTTTTGAAACCTGAAAGCCCATGTGACATACCACCTCCAGCAAGGCCACACCTCCTAATCCTTCTAAACAAACCAACTGGGAGCCAAACATTCAAATATATGAGTCTATGGGGGCCATTTCCTTCAAACTACCACAAACAAGATGATAGCTTCATGTTCTATTCTGTTTCTATCTCTGAAATTGCTGCACTCACTGGTAGTACTTTCAGGGTAAGCTGCTTAAGGTATGTCTGATTCCCAGGCATTATAGCCTTGCCTTCTTCAATGGCTAATTAGCTTATCTATCTCCAAGACTCGGAGACTAGACTCTTAAGTGGTGTCAGGAAAATGGCTGGAAGTCTTGTCTTGCATGCTTGGACAAGACATAATTATCTTTAATCCTAGTCCATCATTAAATGTGTAGTCTGATTATGGCATGGTAATTCTTGAATTATTATGTGCTTACTCTGTGTGTGAATCTTTGTGTTAGAATTTCTGTCTCTTTATGTTTAATGTGACAGGTACTGGCTATTGTAGTGGTAAGGGCCTAAGTTCAAATTCTGTGTGTGTGTGTGTGTCTGTCTGTCTGTCTGTCTGTCTGTCTGTCTGTCTGTCTGTCTGTCTGTCTGTCTGTTTTTGCTGTTTGACCTTGGGCAAATTGCTTATTGTGTTTGTGCTCCATCAGTAATTAGCAGTAATTGTCTCTCGGGCTGCTATGAACTTCCAATGGAATCACATGGATAGTTGGTATACACTACGGTACTTACAAAAGGCTGGTAACTATTTTTATTCATGGAAAATGAATAGCGATGCTACTCTGAACTGCAGCTAACTTCCTTCTGTCACCCTTCCTCTCAGGGATGGATGTCTACCTGATCTACTGATTCTCATATTTGTCTTCGGGGACCTGCTACCTATTCTTAGGCTCTTATTGTCGGGACAAACCATTAGGATGTGTTTTATCTTTGGGATAATAGATGTTCTTGAACTATATGACTCTCTGAACTGCTGTTGCAGTAGTCTATCTGCTAACAGAAAAGACCTTCAGAGACTTGCTTCTGGCTTTAATTCTGCTTATCTTCTACCTTACTGGTTGTAAGCCTCCCTTCCTCTGAAGAACTTAATGAGAATATTCATAACCCCCAACCTTCATAAGATACATTCATATAATCTTCATCAGTGCTTTTCCAAGAGAGGCAGTGATTTTGTGATAAAGGATATCATACCACCTCAGCAAAATTACTTGTAATTAACTTGAACCAGAGTTCACAAACATTAAATCAGTTAACCAATTTGTTCAGTTAATACATGTTCATTTGGTCCCTATGCCAGAATTATCACTGTGCCAAAGTGTATAATATAAAATAAGATAGCCACACACTCCAAAGGAGCTCTGTTTTAAGCCGAGTGTGGTAGTGTATGTGTAGGGCATGAGTGAAGCCTTAGTGAATGTATGTTGTTTGACATGAGTTGGCCATGGCAAGGACCAAGGCCTTGGGCTCATGGGAAATTGGCAAAGTCTTCCCTCTAGGTCAACAGCAGAGGGTTGGCAATGTCTTCCTCTGGTCCATGTGCAGATAGATATAGACAGTATGTGAAAAATCTAGCAACTGTAGCTTCCTCTCTCTGAATGTTTACAGCCTACCGACATCTCCTATGCAGATTACTGAAATTCTCCCCTCTGTTTTGTATCTAATAAAAGAGCAGAGGTTCTGGGTTTTAGTTTCAGGTGTTGAGTAGTTGGTTCCAATTCATCAGATTGTTCATAGCCCACTGGACTACAGCTTTTCTGCATATATGTCTATATGTCTTTTCTAACTGGCCCAGTCAGGTTTCAGGGACCAAGCCATACTGGTCACAGCAAGCATGGTCATGTATGTAATAACCTTAGCATCAAGTCAGGAGGAACTGTTTGAGACAATCCAGGTCTACATAATGAAACCCTGTCTCAAATAAACAAACAATGGCAATTGTTCAAGTTTAGTTGAATAAGGCAAAGACCAAAGACTATCATGATCTGAGACCAACCTGTTGAAATGAAGATATGGTTTGACAGCCTGTGAGGGACATGAGATTTGAGCTGAGTCACACGATTTTTAAAATAGAGCACCATATTTAAATGTGTTTTCTGTGTAGAGGCCATGGAAAAGTGTCATATCCTTCCTCATTTAATCAGCTGAATGTCAACAATTTTTTTTTTCTCTTGATTTAAAGGAAGCCATTCTCATTGGGGAATCATCATTGCTAGTAGATATTATTTTCTGGCGTTTTTGATGAAATTGATTCAACTGATTTATTTAGTGGTTCTTATAATGTTTTTGTGACTTTCCTATATTTGCACCTATCTATGTCATTCTTTATATGCCTTTCTTTAAACTTCTGTTTTTCCGTTTTATTGAAATAAAGTTTCTCTGTGTCGGCCTGGTTGTTCTGGAACTTGCTCTGTAGAGACTCAAGAGATCAGCCTGCTTCTGCCTCAAACTTTCTGGGATTAAAGGCGTGTACTATCATACCTGGATATTTATGCCTGTTTATTTATTATGTAATTTAATGAAAATGTAATTATTACTATCTGAAGTATTGAAATGACATAGCTTCTCTTTGAGAGTTGATAGAGAAATAATATTCACACAACTACTGAAGATGTGAAAGTTTTACACACCACTAGTGGAATACTGTGTCCCTGTCATATTTACATTGTTTTGGGAAGGAGAATGAACAGTTGATTAAGGATATGTTTCAGAGACGGGAATAGCTGCCCACACCTTTAATCCCAGCAATAGGGAGGCAGAGGCAGGCAGATTTTTGAGTTTGAGATCGGACTGCTCTACAGAGTGAGTTCCAGGACATCTAGAACTGCATAGTAAGACCCTGTCTTGAAACAAGCAAGCAAGCAAACAAACACAAAAGAAAAACCAAAATAAAAAGAAAGAAAGTACTTGTTTAAAATGGGTCAACTGCCTGGTTTTTACCTGATCTTGCCCTTTTTAAAGACATTGCTTTATTTAATTTATTATTATTATTAATTATTATTATTTTGGTTGTTTTAAAGACAGGGTTTCTCTGTAGCATTGGAGCCTGCCCTGGAACTCACTCTGTAGACCAGGCTGGCCTTAAACTCACAGAGATGGGCCTGCCTCTGCCTCCTGAGTACTGGGTAGACATTGTCTTATTTTTTTCATAACATTTACTATATTCTAAATTCATCTTCCTATTTGACTATTCTTTCATGAGAACAAGGATTTTGTGTTGTTCACAACTGTTTCCTAGGGTTGGGCATATATTAATTATCCTGTTATTTAGTGTTTATGCTAGAATAGAGTAGGACACAGCTGAATGGCAAGTGTCTAGGCTTACAGTCAACAAGTCTTTATATCTTACTTTTATCATGCATGTGCCTTTAATGGTTTGCTACAAGGCTAAGCTTTGTATTTAGATGCCAAGATTCATCAGGTTTTTGTTTTGACAGGGTGTTGGCTGTTTTGTTCAATTAGGTTTTGGCTTACCCACTACTATGCATTGTGGTGACCAAAAAAGCCACAATATTTACCGAGGGTGAGTGAAACAGTTAAAGTCTTATGGGTGATGTGCTCTAATATTGTAAAAATAAAAAAATAGGACAAGGACCATGAATACATCCTTTTATCTATACCAAGAGCAGCTTCAGTGAAAGCATGGCAGTTTTCATTCTTGAAGACTGTACTTTTCATTCTTCAGGCAAAGGATGTGTAATGGTGTGGAATGAATTCCCAATTTATGTATGATTCTTAGGAAAATAGGATAAGAAATGGGTTGAATTCATTTTTTTGCCCATATTCCTCAAATATTTTGTTTAATAATTACATATTATAGAAGACAGCAAATAGGTTAGTTTTAAGAAATTATACGACCTCTGGCTGAGACTACAAGATGTTAGCTAGAAAATTTCAGTATAAGAGTTTGTCTGCTTTCTTTTGCCTAATTGGATGGATGATGGCAAATCAAAGTTCATTCCTACTTCCTGTGACAAATCCAATGCCCGTTAAGCCTGGGTGATTACAGAAAGCCACACTTCTCTGTGATAAATGACTCAGAGACCACTATAAGGCTCAGGTACTTCCAATAAAATCTTTCATGTCATGGAAGAGGAAACAAGATTGCAAATGTGAGAGTGGACAGCAGTGATCAGTATTGGATGCTATTTATAATCATGGACACAGGAAGTTAATTAGTTTTTATTAAGGTAACTGAGCTGATCCCAGTAGAAAAAGTGCACATGATTTTGTAAGTGAAAAACAGTCTATAAAGGATCAAGAACTCTCATGATTTTTGTGTAGGCTGGGGGGAATACCCCTGAGTGGTTTAAAATGACACACAGATATAATTACAGATCAGGTAGTCCTTTGTTGTTGTTTTGTTTTTGTGGGTTTTTTTTGTTTTGTTTTTGTTTGTTTGTTTGTTTTTGTTGTTTTTTTTTTTTTTTGAGGGAAGATTTCTTAGTTCCAGGACCAGGCTGGCCTGGAACTTAGAGATATTCCTGCCTCTGCTTCACTGGTATTAAAGACAAGTGGAGTGCCAAGACTGCTGGGCTAGTCCTCTGTTTTAATTAGTTTGATTTTTTATTATTTATTTATCTGTCTTAGAAACTTTAACCTCATGAATATAAGAAAATCTTTCCCACAAAATGTGTTTGGCTTAGAAGTTCTCTCTGGATAAACATGATAAATACACATGCATAAATCTAAAGACTAGAGCCATTACAACCCCCGTACTAGATTGGAAATGGAGCAGAGGTTGTATGATTAATGGCACAAATGTGTTGAAATTTGGGTCTTCCTGAATGAAGCCAGGGAGTATTTTTCATTTGTGGATAGTTTTCTTTATGAAATAATCTGTCTCTTATTTATTACTGGAAATTTTTACTGTGGGCAAAGATGACTATTTAAAACCTGTCCTGCCATCATATCATAGTAGCAGTATTTGAAGGCAGTTGGGATTGAATTGATGAAAATGGGACCTTTCAAACTCAGGACTGCCTATCAATGACCCAGAACAAAGCTATATTCTCCCAATATACAAAGCATTTATTTACTGTGAGTATGAAGTATGAAATGTGATGGTCACTGACCCACAACACAAGATACTCTTTAATACGCTGTGGGAATATTTTACTAGTGAGTGCTCATGCAGCCTGAAAGAGTGGATTGATGTCGTTTGCAAAAAAAGGACCTAATTTGTTCCCAAGCAAGTCATTCACAAACCTGCAGGGTTGGTCTAATTATGAAAGAGAATTGCCCTGTGGACCAGAGTAAAAACAGCAAGGGCTGCCGATGAAGAGGCCCAAGGTCAGGAAAGAGTCGGTCTGGTTCTAAGAGGCAACATCTGAGAAAAGCAATCTAGAGTTATCATCTAGAGTGTGTCCTACATTCAAGACAGAGCAATTTGCATGGTGCTTCCTGTACACATTTTCCTTGATTCTGAAAAATCAACAGGTTTAAAATGCTTCGTGATTACACCACAGTGATGAATGGTAATAGCTACTTAAATATTGACATGGACCAGACATATGCTCCCTGCCTGACTGTGTTGTCTGACTTCCACCTTGCAGGAGCCTTCAGAGAAGCACCAAGCACCTATCATCTTTATTTTTAATAAGAAGGAAGTCAGTCTGGGAAAGATGTTCCAAATCATGCTATGGCATCCAATCAGGTAGGGGACATAGTAGGAGCAAGCCTGTGACCGTTTCAGTGGGTGACATTCTGCTTTATTATAGTGCTAAGGCAAAAAACACATGTCCACTGTTCTTTTTCTCAGCTGGCCCCACCTCCACTCTGACTCCCATCTGACAAGTTATTACCTCTTCAGCATTTGATTTTTTTTTTGAATTATGTTTTGTGTTTCATAATATGCAAGATTTAGGTTTAGAGAAAAATGGAGCAGAAGGTAATTATATGCATCTTTACCCCTATTCCTGCTATTAACATCATTCCTTTGTGTGCTACACTCTTACAACTGATGAGCTGATATTTATATATTGTCACTGGCTAGTGTCAATTAGGTTACACTTCTTGTCTTCTAAACCCATTGTTTTCGTTTAGTTCTTTTTTTAAAAAATACTTTATTTTATGTGCTTTTGTGTTTTGCCTGCATGTGTGCCTGTGTGAGGTTGTCAGATCCCCCGGCACTGGAGTTACAGACAGTTATAAGGTGCCATGTGGGTGCTGAGAATTGAACCCAGGTCTTCTTGAAGAGCAGCCAGTGCTCTTAACCACTGAGTTGTCTCTCTGCCCTCTATATCATATTTACTTATTTCTTGAAGATGCTTCTAAAAATAGATGTATTTAGCTGAATGTATTGGCATACACTTTTGATCCCAGCGCTCATGAGGCAGAGGTCTACCTGGTCTACACAGAGAGTTCCACGACAGCCAGGGCTACATAGAAAAACCCTGTCTCCATTTTTTTAAAAGATAGATTTATTTACTAATTGTTTCATGTGTGTGAATGGTTTTGCCTGCATATGTATATGTGTACCATGTGTGTGCCTGGTGCTGGAGGAGAAGAGGATAGCAGCTCCTGTTTGTGCAGTAGTTTAGAAGGATTTGGGTTAAGTTGTTAAGGAGACAAAAGCAGTGAAAAATGATCTTGCTAACTGTTTCAAGGCATAGGCAGGTCAAACCTTTTCATGTGCTAGCATTCCACCAATTATAATTACATATGAGAAGGATTTGACAAGTAAGATTAATCATGTGGTCTCCAATTACTTATTAATTGGCTTCACATATGCAAGGTTTTGTGTAAGTGCTGAACACAAAAATCATGATCAAGATGGGCAATTTTAACGCCCTGGAGGTTGTAGTCTAGGGAAGGCAGACAACTAAGGTTATTCTCACAATGTTGGGAGCCAAGTGGAGAAAGGAAGAGAAAGAACCAGGACAACAGATGACAGCAGGGTTCAGTAACCTTTTCCTGTAAAATCAAGGTACTGAATATTTTAGCTCTTCCAAGCCGTCTGAGCTCAGTCATTAGCTATTCACCTTGTGACCATAGGATGAGCACAGCTGCCGATACTGTAACTAAAAGTACATGGTTATATTCTGATAAATCTTACACATGCCCATGCACTCCCTTTAGATGGGTCATGCAGTGCAATGGGAGGAACTTCTACAGCTGTTGCTTTCTGGACATTGCGGTGATCCTTTGTTTATGGTCTAACAATAAAGCTTGCCTGAAGATTAGATTGCAAAGCTAGCCACACTAGTCAGTCATAGAGGCCAGGTAGTGGTGGGACACACCTTTAATCCCAGCAGCCACACTAGTTAGCCATAGAATCTGGGCAATGGTGGTACTCACCTTTAATCCCAACACTTGGGAGACAGAGGCAGAAGAATCTCTGTGAGCTCAAGGCCACCCTGGGCTACATGAGAGTGAATCAGTCTAAAAGAGAAACAGAGCTCACACCTTTAATCCCAGCACTAGAGAGGAATACAAGGCAGAAGCTCAGAGTCTCAGTCTGTATTCAGTCTCCAGTCTCAGTGAGTCTGAGGTTCGTTGGATCGCCTCTTCCGTCTGAGCATCGGCAGAAGTAAGAACTCTCTAGTGGCTGGCCGCTTTGCTTCTCTGATCTTCAGCTTTAACTCCAATATCTGTCTCTGGGTTTTTATTATTGGTGCCACAGGGCATGATTTGCAGGAAAATTTTACACAGCACAACAGTGGCAGTTCAATTGATTGCAAATCCTGATGCAGACAAAAGCAGGGACCAAAAGGTTATGGCTACATCCAGAGCCCAGGCACGTACAACAGGGTCCGTGGGGAAAGCTTGGGCAACAAGCCAGAGTGCCCAGAACCACAGCCCTACAACAAATCAAATACATAAATTTGCCCAGAAGTATGGAAGTGCTGAGAGTATCCCAGATGTCCTGTATATGCTGTGGAGAAGATAATTAGAGCGGGAAAGGAAAACTGTGCCTGGTGTGTCAAGTATGGGTCTAAGCCTTGAATCAATGACTCTGAGGAAGGTGGGATTTGTTACAGAGGATGCTAGTGAAAGACCCTCAGATTGAGGAATCTCCAACCTGGTCGGTCACCCAAGAACTCAATATCCAGTCCAATTGATGCAACACCCAAGAGGCTTTATTGAAGTTGTTTAACGAGCTAACCCCATGTTAGCTTGGGCCTTTCATCTATCCACCATGGAGGATAGATGAAGAAAAAGGGCGCAAAGCCACGACATAGAGATCTTATAGGGAAACGTAAGGGGAGTGTCTAGGGGTACGCACAGGCTCAGGATTGATGTGCCTCCAGGCTTGGAGGATTTGCCCTGTGTTGATTGGTCAACTGGTTGTTATGGCCCATAGGCCCTCCCAGGCAGTTGCTATGCTCTGCATGTCATTGCTGTGCACTTGTCTGTAAAGCACACCCAGAGCCGTAAAGCATAGCACCACCAGCTACCTTCTGATTGTTCCTTGCCACAAGGCAGACATCTGACCTCCCAGTGAACAAGACAAGATCAGGCAAGCACATGTTAGTGTCATGGCTGCCGAAAGGGGAGCTGGTCCCTTCACTAGCAAAGAGCTTTGGGCCAAAGTAGGAGCCTCGTTGATGCTCAGGAAAGTTGTAAAACCACACCTAAGTACCACACACCGAGAAGCTAAACACAGGTGACCTTAGCACCCCAAAGTACTGTGTAACTCAGCCAGCACTAAGGACCACATATTACACCCTGTCTCTCATAGGCAGGCCAGCTGACTGCAGGAAGACAGCATCATAGTCTCTTGCTTTACTCATTAAAACTTGCAAGAGTATTTCTTCTACATTTAAAATAAAATCTCAGCTTGGAAAAGTGCAACTTTACACATACAGTACCAGGATGCATTTACTTTGTCTGCTATCATTCATTGACTTTAATGGTAAACAAATGCTGAGTTTTCTTTAGATTGAACATGATAGGAAAACTGTTCTAGAGCTGTAAAGGTTGTGTATGTGTTGGAGGAAGAACACTCCATTTAGAGAGTGTAGCATCTATGAGAGTCTGGCTTAACCTCTTCAGGTATAAGCAAGAAGGCAATGAAGCTGGACTACTGGGCAAGGTGGGGACCAAGGAGACCAGTGTCTCTGTGTGTGTGTGTGTGTGTGTGTGTGTGTGTGTGTGTGTGTGTGTGTGTGTGTGGTAAGTAGGATTTAGCTCAGGTAGAGAGGTGTTGGCCAGGGCCAGGCATTTGGATACTTGTCTAACTTTAATGAGGAACTGTTGGAAATTTTATGAAAGGGGATAATGTAATCTGAATGTCCCCTTTTAAAAGCTGAACCTAGATGTTTAGTAAAACGTGAAGGTGGAAGATAGGAGTCAGAAATAACTGCAATGGTTCAGTTTAAAATTATTATTAGTGGAGCAGGGAAAAAGAGATTTGGGTCTATAAGAGACAAGAGTGGAGGACCCAGTGGGAAAATGAAAAAAAAATTGAATGTGAGAAGTGAAAGAGAGGAAAGATGAGCCTGTAGAGACTTGAATTTGTGTGTAGAAGAGACATCATTTGGAGAAATGTAGGAAGGCTTAAGAAGACACATGTATATGGTTTTGGGATGGAGAGATCTTTTAAACACCAGAGAAGAGGCAGCAAGAGCTCACAAGTTTGGGGTTTGAGGGGTCAATGAGGACATGACATTAAGAATCATCAATATAAGAAGGCACAAGATCAGGAATGATTAGCAAACCCTGATCATACCCCTACATAGTGTCTGTTGTGTAGGAAGCTCCAAGCAAATACTTAAATTGTTTGCTGAGTTCCCCACCTCCACCCCCAGCCTCCTGCCAGGGAACAACAATGAGTTTTAATTCCATATTCTCAGCTTTCTTCTACTCACGTGGCCTCTTTCCATTTGAAAAAAATAAGAAAAGACCAAGACTGTACCATGAGTAAAAGGTATTTAGTTAAAGGGACATTAAGATGTTTTCCTTTTTGCCATAGCTCAACACAGAGGCTGGAATAGACCACACACCACCAGCCAGCGTGTCCTTGTTGCCTGAATAATCTGAATAGCTAGTGGCATAATTGATTGGGTCCCTGGGAACATTATTGATCACTGAGATGACTAAAATAATTGGAACAGCCAAAATTATGGTTTGGTTCAAGAAATACATGGCTATCTGATATTGTTATTTAGTAATTTTTCTTTGATACAGAATTTTAGTATTATAAAGGGTTGTAGGGGTCATGTGCCTCAATATTATTGTTTTATGAACAAAGTATTATAGTGCTGAGAGGTTACTGGTCCTAACCCAGGAAACTCTGTTCTCCAGATTCCTAATGTCTTATTCCTGCATCCCTGTATTGTGGATGACCATGGTAATTTGTGAAGAAGTCTGTCTCTACATAGCAATATGTTTCACAGACACTGACTCCATATATATATATATATATATATTATATATATATATATATATATATATATATATCCCAGTCTGTTAGCTTTTGAGCAGCTTTATAAACAATGGAATCCTGTGCACACCTAGATTCCTTTGTAAAGGAGGAGTGAGGTTGGTACTCCAACTCTTTTCTGTGCGGTCAGTTGTTGGCTCTTTATTGTTTCAGAGATTCCTAGGATAAGTGTGGGTACATGTGTACCTTGTCATAGTGTTGTTTTTACATTTTATAGGTGCCTGAGGCCTTTCTTGAGAGTCAGCCTTTATTTGGGGAATTTGTGACTTGATAATGTGCCTTTTATGAATAGTTCATAGAATCAAGGGAAATAGTGTATAGCTTGAAATATCAACTATTTCTTTATGAACCATGTGTTAATCTATAGAAACAAGTATAGATTGAATTATTCAATAGCCTTTCATGTAGCTCAAGGTGGCCTCCACCTTGCTTTGAAACAGAGGGTGACCTTGAATTTCTGACTCCCCTGCCTTTACCTCCTGAGTGCTGGGATTACAGACATGTGCTACCATACAAGGCTTATACAGTACTTGAGACTGAATCCAGGGCTTCACACATGGCAGGCAAATAGTCTGCTACATCCACAGCTTTCATTTCTATTCTTAATGATCAAAGATAATATATAAGAGTACAGTAAAGAATTTCATTAAAGAAAAAAAAAACCCTCAAAGAAGGCTTTCCCAAAATTGATGGAACTAATAATATATAGATGTTGTTAACTTCTGGCCAGTAGATCCATTCATCTTTTCCATAACTCTGGTGATCATGTGGTCCTTAGATATAGACCTAAGTGTACAAAGGAGCCAGAGAACTGGCTTGTGCCATCAAAGTGGCCGAGACTGGATCACAATAGAAGGGGATCTGCTCTTGTCCAGGCCCTGTTCTCAAGATTCAGTGAGGCTGATGTTTGATGGCAGTGGTTGGCTCAACACCCAGCCCAGATTCTACCCACTCACTGAAAACAGATACTTGGACAGAAGGTAGGATTTGATTTTATGTACTTTGGCTTCTGAAAAATGATGCCACTTTTTGAAAATGCTAACAACACTTTCAGAAGTTCCAGTGGTTATTTCCAACTCTGAAAACCCAGCTAACTCTGGCATAGACTTTGGAATCATCCCAGAAGCTGCCTGCTTGAGAGAATACTCTGCCTGTGCCCTGTGATTTACATCTTATGACTCTCCTTCTGAGACACCACAGGCTCTGCCCCCTTCTGCCTTTGTGCGAACTCTACATTCCCTAGCTGGCCTACGTCTTCTATTTCTGCCTCATCCTTCCAGAAGTAGTTTTATAAAACCCTTACTTTCATGACACCCTCCCCCAGACATTTAATTCCATTCTTATCTTTAAAGAACTTATTTTATGTGTTTATTTGTATGCCTGAGTGCATGTGTGTGCACCACTTGCATGCAGGAGCCCTTGGAGGTCTGAAGAGGGCATCAGGTTCCCTGAAACTGAAGTTATGGGTGGTGGTGAGCCACCATATGGGTGTTGGGAAACAAACCTGGGTCCTCTGCAAAAGCAGTAAGTGCAGAGTCACTACCCTAGCACTCACTCCTATTTTTCTTACAGCAAATCTACTCCTAGGTATTTACCCATTAAAAATGAACATTGAGGCCTATATAAAAACTTATATATGAATATGTTAAACACAGAAAACTACAGATGACCCAGCTGCCAGTCAACGTCTTGAAAAACAGGTTGAAGTGTGTTCTTACATTGTGACACTACTAAACAACAAAAAGGAGCCCTCACTGTTCCTCATAACTCATGGATATATTGTGCTGCTTGAAAGAGGACAGAAACAAAAGGTTATATACAGTTTTTCCATGTATATAAAATTTAAGTTACATGGGCAATACTAATCTGTGATGGAAGATATCCGAATAGCAATATCCTTCAGGCAGGCAGACCAAGAATGACTGCTGAGGACTAGAGGAAACTCTATGGGCTGATGGGAATGTTTTAAGACCTAGAAATGCAGCTCAGGGCTATATAAGTTTCTGCATTCTTGACTATGACTGACTGACTGTAGCACTTAAAGAGGGTGCACTTCACAGATGGAAATAAAACTCAATTTAAAGTAATAATGTTAAGTGCAATCTTTGCATCTCTCAGTTTTACTCACTTCCCACCCCTTTAGGCATTGTGCTTTTTAAATCCCCTCTCTGCAAACTTCCTCTCAAAAAGACAGCCTAGCATATGTCAATTTTGTGCCTCCATGTTTATTTGAGTTAAGGGTTTGAATCGGATATGTTTTCATGACAAGCAATGGCTTTCACCTCTATTTTGAGTTTGAAGCACTTCAGACATGAGATGGCAGACAAGTAATGCTCTTAGAGATTGCCAAGGTCTTTGTGGCTCTGGTGACATCACTAACAGGTGTGTCATACACCTATGATGGTTTTTCTTCACCTGTATTGAGGTGTTTTTTATTTTATTTTAAGAAATAGTTTTCCTTTTTTGTTTCTCTTTCACCCTCACTTACAGGATAGTATGGGCATGCTTATAAACACATATGACCTTTCTTTAAAATCTGCTCTCAAAAGCGTCTGCCTAATTTCTAAGCTATTTTAATATTCCTTTTACATCTCTCACAGGCTCCAAACCTCTCTGAAATGTAGGCATCATCTAATTCACTTGGCTTCTCTCATGACTAAAATACGCCTTGAAAGCATGGAAACACCAAGCAATGTTTACTGAATAAATTAATAAATGACTACTTGTTTCATGGTGCTGATGAAGTAAAAAAGCTGAATGGATGCAAGAAATTTTGGACGAGTTGTACTTTACAATTTTATATTCTGTCCCCTCTAACCTGCTCCCTTTGCTTTGCCCTCCTACTCTTGCTTTCTCTTGTGACTTTATAGCTACATCAGTACAGCATACGAATTCTTATCAGCTTCATACTAAAGCAGTTTTTGAGATAAAAAAAGAAACTATAAAATGAAAGCAATTTGCACCAAAAAAGGGATTTACTGTTCAATGAGGTTGTAGAATTTACAAATTGGACTTTTACTTTATTGAATTCAGTGTTTTTTTTTATTTTTTTGTTTTTTCATTAGACATCTCAAAACAAAATGTGTTCACATTGGAATGGCTTAATATGTAATTATTGAAAAAAACCAGCAAGGTGTCTGAAAGATCCAGAAATGAAATATGACCCTTTATCTTTGCAAGGAGCGGAAGGGAACATAAAGCAGCTGTAGGAATTAATTCACACAGATACCTGACATTTTCAAGCTGACTGCCTCTTAGTGAAAATGATGCCATTCTCCAGTAGCCTAATGGCTGTTGTCAGCCAGAGAAGACTCACCTTAATAAGGTTCATTGCCCACCTAGTTGTCTTCCCTCATGACTCCCAGTGCATCCTTGAATGTCCATAATTTGGCACTGTGTTCCTAGAATAATTTTGAAAAGGGGCTAGAACTTTAAATTTTGTCAGAAAGTTGAATGACTAAATTGCCACCCTGTGGCTCAAAGTCAGTTTCCAGTTTATTCATCAATACCCAATTTCCAGTTGGCTTCCTTTCTAGGTGTTTATTCTTGTGAAAGACATCAGCTACCATCAAATTCCTCTTTCATTTTCCACCTAAGGACACTACTCAGAATCACCTGGAGTGCCCAGTGGAAGAGTCCTGGATTTGATTTTACTCCTGGATAGCTGTTAGCTGTAAAATTTTAAGAAAAAGTTCCACAGTTCAGCTAGGAAAAATGGGGTAATAAGTGAACGAGTGATACCAGCTCCACCCACAAAGCTGTCTCTTGTGACAAGCCACAGAGCGAATGTTTTTCTTGGTTCTGTGTAGTAGGGTGTCCTGATTCACTCACTGCCTGCACATCTCCTTTTCCCAGTAAGACCTCCTGGAAAACTTTCCACAATGATCCTAAATGGATAAAATGAATCAGCTAGGAAACAAATAAAGGGTATTGATGAATTTTGGAAGAAATCCATGCACTGCAAGTACAGAAGAACTGCAATTAATAGTGATATGTTTACCCATGGGAACCTACTCTGACCTGTCCTTGGCTCTCTAGTCCTCCTGGTAATGAACTTCTGTAGAGGCATTTATATCAGACCCAGATGGATGCTTGAGAGTTTAAACATTTAGAGCCAACAGACAGGAGAAAACTCATCTCTACTGCAACTCAAGTATTCCAGAATGTTCCAGAAGTACCCTACACTAGATGGTAGGTCAGTCAGGTAACTAATTCAACAGTCAATGGTGTTTTGTCAATAATATAATGAAAAAGGAGGCTTTTGTCAAACTGGAAGAAGCAGAGAGTCAATAAATGTAATGAATTAGGTAATTTATAACTTGTGGATAAAGGGTCTGGTTCCTTTGAAGTAATTGCATGTGAAATTAATTCAACTTATGCTTGTTTACACTTGACTGTTGAAGTCCTCTTCAAGGCTCTGCACAAGGGATAAGATAAGAGAAATACTGTTCTTGCTTCAAAGGCATGTGTTCCCAACCATGTATTGGTGTTTGTATTCAAAGGAGCTATGTTTTATGAGTCATCTACCATATGTAGCTAATTCTCCCAGCAGTCCTCCCAATGGGTGCTGTATTTGATCTTTTGCCTTACTTCAAGCCTTTTCTTTGTCTATTTTTCTAATTGTCAAATGGCTGTGTTCACTAATAATAACAGTAGCTAACATTTATTGATTACATTTGATTTGCCAGGGGCTTTGGAAGCATTAGCCAATTGAATCCTCAAGTCATTTCTGTAATTATATTCTGTTTTATGGCCATGCAGTGTGGCATGTGGCAAGAGTCTTACAAAAATGTAACTTGTCCAAAACCAGACACTGGAACTTAACTTCTCTAAATCCAGTGCTACTTCTAGCATAGCAGGAAGCTCAGCTTCCCAGTGATAACCAGCTTGGTAAGGAGAGAAAAAAATGGCTCCCTTAGGAAGGGATAACTCCTTCTGGTTGCAGAATTATAGAGGCTTTATGACTGACTTGTCATTCTACATTTGGTCAAACCATTGATCATGGACATGGGACCAGCATAGTGTAGCATATCTTATAGGACTGACTCAAGTCATTTGTGAACAGCACCATTTTATTCTTTCTTCTAGCCTTCTAGTCCAATTCTAACATTGTATTAGAAGTTAGAAATCTAATACAATAGGGGTGTACTAGATAAAGAATGTAGTTGCCACTGGCTAATTGTTGATATAATCTTTATATGTGGTAGGTCTCATCTGAATTGGAGAAAGGGCTAGGTTGAAGACATGTTGCCTGCTCACTGAGACACAGTTGATTTGAACATGGGTTTGTGGATATAAATATGATATAACTTTCTTAATATTGTTTTTTGTGTCTTTGAACATTCTTCTCTTCTAGGTGGATTTTTTTATCTATGAAGAAGTTAATGACTTTGGTCCTCAAATCAATGTTGATGTTTTCCGGGAAGACAAGGAATGGCTTTGTGAATGACTACATAATGTAAAGTGCTAGTGTCATTCTTTATAGTAACTATTGCTTAAAATAACACTCCTTAGATCTTTAGACACCATGGATGATTTCTTTTTCTTAAGAGGGGGAAAAAACGGAGAAGAAAGCCTGAAACATCAATTATAATCAGAAGTTCACAGCAAATGAAACACCTCTGTGTTCTTTAAATACTTAATTCTGGGAGGCAGCTATATTTCCACAATATCACCAATGCAGATTTTTGCTTCAATTAAATTAAATGAAATTTGCTTGAGGGATGTTGAAGAACCAGATGATGATGACCAATTGATAACTGACCTAATTTTTAAAAAATTACATTTTATTTATATTTATAATTTTATATGTGTATGGGCAAATGTGCCACAACACCTTACTTAATAAGCCAGCACTGACCTTAATTAAAAAATTTAAAGAGATGTATTTTTTTATTATGTATTAATGTTTGCCTTCATGTATGTATCTGTACCACATACATACCTGGCACCTGGGGAGGCCAACAGAGGGTGCTAGATCCTTAAGCTGCAGGTTGCTATGAGTTGTTATGTGTGTGCTGGGAACCCAACCCAGATCCTCAGCAAAAGTAGCAAATACTCTTAACTGAGCCATCTCTCCAGCTCACTTGACCTTAACTTGTAAAACTAGGTACTGAGACACTAAGGAAAGAGTCTGGGGTTTAGATGTGGCAAATGCCTCTTCCCATAGGTTGGAAACACTAATGCCTGACTCAGAGACAAAAGATGGGAGAAGAGGTGAGCTTGAGTGCCCATGTCACAGGGGAGAACAGACATCTCATGTTCCATACAATAATGCAGGGTGGTCAGACTCCTTCTGTCAAGTGGCCCAAGCCATGGCATACCAAAAACCCAGTCTTCAAAAAAACAAAACAAAACAATCCAAAAAAGAGTTAAGTGATATTCCTGTTCATTTGGGCTATGCAAATCCCACAAACACAACATTCATGCCCCTCATTAACATTCCCCAGCACTCACTCTTTGCATCTCTGGATCCATCCTCTTGCTCTGAATGAAGTTTCCTGGGAAACTTTTTCTATGAATGGAATGTATGAGGGTCTGTCCCAAAAGGGAAGAAAGGAAAAACAGCACAACAAACAAGACAAAGAACTTTCCCCCTGAGATCCAGCATTCAAGAGCAGACAGCAGCTATGCTTTCCCAAGGGCAGGTAGAGATTCTGAATGGGTGGTATTCAGCTATGCCAAGAAGCTCACTCCCGAAATTTAACAGGTGAGCCTCTTTTCTTCTTGATTAAAAAAAAGTTAAAAGGGGTTTAAAAGTGCTGTGGTTAAAAGTCTTCTCCATAACAGATAAGCATCAGCTCTGTCTGACCTGCCCTATTGTCAGGTGGTAAGGACACAATTTGTGCATTGTTCTCTTTGTACTGGAAGAAGGAGGGTAAACCCAATGCCCTGGCTCCACTTACAAGGCTTACAAGTAGCAGACATTCTTCTTCCTCAGATGGGGGGCTTGATGGTCATTTGGCATATTGGCTAGTTTAAAAGTCAAAGAATAGCCAACACACATGTATGTTACTGATAAATGGTGCCAAACACGGGGGATGGGGTTTGGGGGGAGAGACAGAGACAAAGACAGATGTTCAGAAAATTCAGAGGCTGTCTCTTTGGGGGAAGAAACACTTAACAGAGGAAAACAAGCAGTGATTAAAATCAGACTTGAACCTTCTTTTGTTTTGTTTTTGTTTCTTGTTTGTCTGGTTTTTGGTATCAGCTGCCTGGCTAACATGAGCTCCCTATTCCTGAGCTGACAGAGCATGTTGTTTTTAGTTCTTAGCAGCATGATTGATATATCATTTACATGCCATGAAATTCACCTGTTGGAAGTGTATGACTTGATGGATTTTTGGTAGCTTATGGATTTTAGAATACTTTTATTGCTCCAAAAGAAAAGCCAGCACCTATTTTCTGTCACTGCTAGTGCCCACCCTACACACTTGTAAACCCACTTTCTGTCGCTATAGGTTTGCTATCAATCTTTGTTACAGAAGTATGCAGTAACATGGCTAATTGTCATGGGGTTCCTTTACTTAGCACACCATTTCCAAGGTTCATCCTTATAGCAGTACTTTCTCTGTGTTGTCAAACACTATTGCATTGTGTGGCTGGATCACATTGTATCTATCTGGTCATCAATTAATTGCCTTGCTACTGCCTCTTGGCTATTAAATGTAATGCCACTATGAATACCTGTGTATGTATTTTTTTTCCCATGTGAGTATGTGCTCATTTCTTTTTGACATTTACCTAGGAATGGAACTGCTGAGTTCTATGCCAGTTCTTCTAATCTTTAGAAGAAGTCCCAGAGTGTCCTACAGCAGCACCACCATTTTACTGAAGGGCCACATCCTTACCCAGCACCCTGCTTTGGCAGCCATGACAGGCTGCAGAAAAGACCCAGCAAGATGTGAGTAGTCCCCCCCTCCCAACACACACATCTTGTCCTAATTGCTTCGAGAAAACTGCCAGATACTCTCCACATGGTAAGGAACCAATCAGAAGTTAGCTGGCTGGCTTTGGTTGTGCTTTACTGATAATAGAGGAATGCAGTAGGTAGCAATGGCACTCTGATGGCCTCCAGGCATAGCAACCTTTCTGTAACAGCAGTTGACCAACAACCAGGACAGGTTCCCCTGTCTCAGAGTTGCACAGATCCTGAGACTGTTACTATGCAACTAGCAGACGCCAGACACCCCCTTGATCTACCCCCAATGTATGCCCTGCCCTGCTGCTGCTCGGGGTCCCTCCTACTCCACCCACTGTGTTGGACCCACAGAGGACTGGAGCTAACTCATAACTAAAAAGACTCTTTGCTTTTGCATTGGATCTGGTCTCTTGGTGGTTTGGGGGATTCAGAGTCTGGGCACAACATAACATTCCTCCGTCAAAAGCTAAGAACAACAATTACTTAGTAAATATTTTTTTCCTGCTTATGGGAATCTAAAGTGCTATAAAGTTGAGAAATGGCCTTGGAAGCTCACTTTGACACTTACTTAGGGAGCCAATTTTTCTTCTCAAACTCCAAACATACCTGTACCTTATGAGTAGGTGCTACTAGGAAAGGAAGTAGGTCTACTAACTTATTCCATTTATAATAATCTTCAGACATCACAGACAAATCCTCACTTATCTAGCTTTTTATGTATGTGTACCATTTTCTTATATTCCTATTTTTTTTTCAGTTTCATTTGTTCTTTGATTATAACCCACTAATACTTGTCTTAAAAACACAGGTTTTTTGTTTGTTTGTTTGTTTGTTTTGGGGTGTGTGTTCACATTTCAACAAGTCTTCCACAAACATATTTAGTTCAAGGTTTGTAAGACAAGAAATGTAAACAAACCAGTATTTGGTCTTGAGAAATGAAGGTATAGTCATTCTTCATTTCTACCTAACCTCAAAAAGGTTATGAATGAATTTCAGTGACCCCCACCATGGCTCTCTATGTAAATAAAGGGGTGGAAAAAACATACTTTCCAGACTCTGAAGGTTCTATAATTTGAGTCTATAAAACAAGCCTGGAATGGCTGGAAGATGGACAGGGATAGAGTAGGGAGAGAAGGCCAGAGGGAGGGGCCTTGGCTCTTATGTGCAAAGCACTCAGCATGCCAGCACATCACACTTTGGGGTATTGTTTTCTGATTCCCAACACAAACACAAAGCTTGTAAGCATAAGATAGACTGCTTATACAATTTGGTTGTAACTCTGGATTGTTTTTTCATTACTGTGTTAGCAAGCACGATACCCTGATTCTCACCCCTTGTAGACACTGGTAATCATTTTTACTTTAATTTTCACATTGGTGAATAAGCCTTGGGTCCAGCTAATCTGCATCGGGCCGTGTGGTGTTGAATCTTTGATGAGCTTCCTCTGTCTTACTGATGACTTCCCCTCTGCCACTTGAAACCAAAGCTTCTTCAGATATGCACTGCAGACTGAGGCTCCCGAGGCTTGATTTCTAGTTTTCCTTTGGTGGCTGCTTTCATCTCCATTTGCTGACCCCAGTTTATGCAGATGCTTCATTGCTCTCAGTAATCGGCCCGCTCCCCACCCCCGCCACCCTACCCCCATGCCAGACCTGGGCTGTCTACTCTATTATAACAGATACTTCAAATGCTTCTTTTAAATAAGGTGCATTTTCTTCCCAGTGATCTGGGTAAGATATTTGAGGCTAGCTAAAAATACTTCAGGATCCTGTTCTCCAGTAGTTTCAAGGTTAACGTGAAAACTGTTATCACTTGCTTAGGCAGCGTGAAAATCCGCTTTATCTCTGTAACAATCCTTTTGTAGAAAAAGCATCGAAGTACCTCCACTACACCACAATTTCCTCTGATCCCAAGCTGGCAAGAAAACAGGTTATGCTTATCTGCATGCCAGTCTGTATTTGTTTCCACCTAGAGTTCTAAACAATTAATTTATGATAATCCATTGTAACGGTAACAAAAGGATCTTAACCTCACTATTGTATTTTTCTAGCAACAGACAAACACAAGTAATTCTGTTAATGTCTTGTGTGTCCAGTGAAGTGATTTGTCCTATGACTGGCTTTTAGGGAGAATTTATAAATCAGAAAGAGAAAACACTGGAAGCCAAAACTGTGTCAAGTGTACTGCTAGTGTAATGTAGGAACCTCCATGGATGGTCACTTAGGCATTGAAAGGGCACATAGATTAGGCAGGGATGAGATTGAGAGAGCTTGTGTACATTTCTCCATTGACTTAATGGGGCATTTGTGTTTCTTCTTAAACCAGCAGTGGATATTATAGAAATCCACTTCAATTTATTTTTCAAGGGAAGTAATTTACAAATCAATTTTTAAAATTGTATACATTTATGTACAGTCAGTCACTCAGGAAGTAGATTAAATTTTCTTTTAAAAAGAGGCCCACTAGGTGTGATAACTCATCTTGGTTGTCAGCTAGATACACCTGGAAAGAGGGAACCTCAACTGAATAACTGGCTCTGAGGTTGGTCTGTGGGGATGTCTCTGGGGCATTTTCTTGACTGCTAATGGATGTAGGAGATCTCCAGTTGGGGAGGTATTGTCCATAGGCAGGCAGAATACTGTGAACCTGGGAGCAAGCCAGTAAGCATCATTTCTCAGTGATTTCTGTGTGAGTCCCTACCCTGGTTGAATTCCTACTCTAACTTCCCTTAACGATGGACAGTAACCTGTAAAATGACATAACTCTTTCTCCCCAAGTTGCTTTGGTCAGTGTTTTAGTATAGCAAGTGACAGCACACTAATACACTTACCCCTGAGTCTACTCTACAGAGAGGAAGAAGAGAGTCAGTATCTTCCACAAGTTGTCCTGACTCTCACATGCAGGCCATGACATGCACATATATACACATGAACATAAAAAATAATTTAAAAATCATGCTTGCATGAACCTCTCTCTGTCTCTGTCTCTGTCTCTGTCTCTGTCTCTGTGTGTGTGTGTGTGTGTGTGTGTGTGTGTGCGTGCGTGCGTGCGTGCGTGCGTGCGTGTGTGTGTGTGTGTGTGTGTGTGTGTGTGTGTGTGTGTTCATACTATGGTCATAGTGCAACTTGTGGGAGTTGATTTTTCTCCTTCCATCATGTGGATGCCAGGAATGAAACTCAGGTTGTCAGTGTTGGCTGCAAGTGCCTCGATACACTTAGCCATTAATGTCATTGGCCCTTAAAAAAACATCACCCAGTCCTTTTTCTGTGCCTCAAAACACATTTTTCTTCCATAAAAAGACCACAAAGGGCAAGGGCAAGGGCAAGGGCAAGGGCAAGGACAAGCAGTAACAGTGGAAAGACTAACTCTGTATCAGCTAGCAAGTGGTTTAAAGCTGGGGATCATCTCTAAAGGCTGCAAAGGATGCTTTGCTTTTGACTTAACTGGTGGTGCTCATTCCACTGAAACACAGGGTGGCAGAGATGGAGTGTGTACACCAATGCCTACCCCATGTCCTCATTATATTGTGGCCCGAGGCTCAACGCTAAACATTTTTCTAGAACATAATGAGCTGTGTACTGTAATGAAGGTGTTTGAAATTGATTTGACTGTTACTTAGTATAAACCGTCCCAGATCAAAGGCCCTGGCAGGACCACA
Source organism: Cricetulus griseus (assembly GCF_003668045.3). Taxonomy (NCBI): domain Eukaryota; kingdom Metazoa; phylum Chordata; class Mammalia; order Rodentia; family Cricetidae; genus Cricetulus; species Cricetulus griseus. The sequence continues at coordinate 190,484,075 of NC_048595.1, read as the reverse complement.
GACAAAGGCCTTGGTGAAATGGTTTAGAGGCAATCGGAGAGGTGTGGTGGCTTATGCAGAGCCAAGAAATCCATCAAACGGTTATCTGATCGCTTGTGTTGCCAGCTACTGCATGGCACTCACAAACTGATATCTTGCACCGGACAATGTCCATGATAGTTTTGAAAAAGAGTTCAAAACTTGCTTTCAGTTCCTCCACAGTTCTTAATAATTTTGCATTACTCCTTCATCTCAGTCATGAATACCCTCCCCAGATGATTTGTAAAATGAATTTTACTGAATGCTGTTTCATCTTATTGCCATAGTTACAAACCAAGAAATCGGAGATTGCTAGGCTAAGCTGAAAATAGCTGGCTTGTGACAAGGCAGAGAACTAATTCTTATGCAAAGCTCTGCGCTCACACACAATCTCCGATTGGGAGAACAATGGGAAGTTTTTGCTGTGTGAAATCCAGATCTGCTGATGCCTTCCCACTCTTAGTGTAGACCTACAACAAGTTTGAATGAAATGTCTTAAAACTGAACAGGAGGGTCTGCTTTGCAGCTGCTGTCTCAGCTTCTAGGTTAATGTTGAAATGATTTTGCAGAGGTGGTGTTTAGATGCAATTTGGGGGAGTTTATACTCACTTTTAAATTACAAAGAACCTATGTAGTGTTTTAAGCTCAAAAAGGGCTTAAAACATATGAGCATTAGTATTTAGGATAGATGAATCTATCACCCATCTATCAATCTATCTATCATCCACCCATCCACCTACCTGCCTACCTATCTAAATTCTACTATCAAAAAGCAAAACCATAACCTGTATTAATAGGCATATTTGATAAGAGAAGTTGAGGATAAAGTATATAAAAAGAAGACGGGGTTTTTAATATCTAAAGGACAACCTTTCAAAATACAAGGCTGCATGGAAGTATGTGCACCACATTCCTGGTGACACAGAGGCCAGATGAGGGCACTGGATTTCCTGGAACTGGAGTTAAAGGTGATTGAGAGCCACTATGTGGTGCTGAGAATAGAACCCAGGTTCTCTGAAAGAGCAGCCAGTGCTCTTAACTCACAGGAACTCTCTAGATCCACAAAGGCCCCTTTAATCCACCATTTAATGTTCTAAGGCCTTGTTTCATTAGCCTCTGTGTTAATTACTTTCTAACAACAATTGCATTATTCTTAGTCCTTAAAAGACAATCAAAACATTTTCTTTTGACATTTATTTCATTTCACCTGTAAAATGAGAGAATAAGATTAGACCTTTGAGATCTTTATCAAACAGAACAATTCTGATTTAATTATTCTTTAATTTTCACTAATTCACTGATTTATCTGATTTAATTTGGGTTATTATGCTTCTGGCATATTTGAATATAATTTTATGGTATTTGATCAACAATTTGAAAACAAACACAGCTAGTGGCAAAGATTCTGAGTCAATAGGAAACACAGCACTGATGTGTGAGCCCCTCTGTACTTGCCAGGGCAAGGAGCCCATTCACTAAAGTCGGTAGAGAGCTTTCTGGCAATCCTACAACTTCTGGACCATCTCTTTTATATGCAAAAATGTTGGGAGGCCTGTAGAGGTCCTGGGGAGCTGGGCATTGAGGGTAGGAGGGGTGAGGCTACCACAGTATTCTCACTCTGTGACTACACTACAGTAGTTGCTGTGTGGGCAGACTGGCCCCATACTTGTAGGAAAGGGAGATTTGAAGCCAGAATTTGGCAAAGTATGTAATAAAGGTCTCTACAGTCTTTTCAAAAGTGTGGGAAAATGGTGGTAGTACCAGTCAGCAATGCCAGCACTCAGGAAGTAGAGGTAGGAGAATCAAGAGTCATCCTTGGCTACATAACTTGAGACCAGCCTGGATGGTAAGCAACCCTCTGTAAAAACTAAAATCACAAAAGGAATCAAATCACAGGTTTCCAGTTGCCTAATCTTCAAAAAGCCAGCACAGAAATCTAAGCTCTGGGGGTGGGGTGTGGGTTCACTTTTCTTGATTGAAATACCCTTTTATCTTCTGTCCCCCCAGCATTTTGTGTAATAGTTATGTTATTAAATGTAAGTGGACCTAGTTACAAGTAAGATTTGTCTCTGGGGCCACAGTTGTTAGTCTATAGAGACAACTATGGTAACTTAAGAGGGCAGGGTGTCAACCTCAGAGTTGACATCTGTCCTTATTTTTTAGCCTTTTCAGAAACTATTCGGTGTCACTCATACCTATTCCCAAATCCTACCAGATTAGGAAAGTCCTGAGAGTCTACAAGAATTGATAAAATTGAATATTCTGTGACTTCCTGTTAAGTGGAGATTGAAAGTTATGCTGCGAGATGAAGTGTAGCTTGGTAAACAAGCATGTACTCCTCATACATGAGGCGCTGGCTTTAAGCTCCATCACTAAAACAAACAAATGAGCTGCTTTACACTAATGATGACCCTGAACCAAATATACAGGCACTTGGAAGAGACGACATTGTAGATTTTGTAGGTCAAACTTCAGCTCAGCGAACTACTACACCCACATGAGGGCATATTCTTCTTTCTATTTATTATGAAAGCAAAATTATGCTTTGGGTTATCTTTTTCTGAGAAGCCTATGAATAAAACTTTATTAGCTGTTTACTTACAGCAAATCTCATTCATCATTCAGTATGTAAACTTCGTGGAAAATACAGTTACTGCTGCCTCATTCTTGAAAATATACATTGTTACATTGTACTCAGAGCAACTGGGCCACAGCAAACATTATTCCCTAGAACCCATTAGGTTTCCTACCATGTTAGGATCTTCCATTTTGAGTTAACTGTTTTTACTGCCTGCTACAACTCAGTTTGTAGTGGGTAGGGAACAATGTACTGAGTAACATACAATAAAATGCAATGGCTGAATCAGTTCCCTAAGTGTCTACGAAAGGAACAGAATGCAACCAGTGCAAACAACTGAAGCCAAACAGAAACAGACTGGGTGGGACCATGGGTCTATCAGGCTGCAAAAACATTTTCTGCTCTTCAGTAAATAATGTGACCGAATAGTTACCATGGGACAGTTTAGAGATACTGAGCCCAGCTAACGATAAAAAGGAAATAAAGGAAATGCTTGCTCAAACCTGGGAGGTTACTACCCCTCCCCTAGGCTTTATAGAAATTATCTAGCAAACTATTGGTACTTCATGTTCCTTGTTGATGTTACTATTATTAGATGCCGTTGGCAACATGGCCACCATGATTGTTTGAGGAGTATGTTTGCAAGTCCTGGGGTCTGTGTTACTTATGTTTGGAAGTCACCGTGGCTGAACGTCCCACAGTTGGCTGGAACTTCTTACGTGCAAAACAGCACAGTCTCTTTTGCTTCACTAGATAATTATCTGTTTTCTACCTTTCCCAAGTCAGTGAAGCTGATCTACTTCCTTTGCAAAGGAGAGATGGTTCAAGATAAAACACTATGCATAGTTCTCTGAAACGTCAAGGATTCTAAGAAAGAGAAAAAGACATCCTATTTGACAGGCTTACCAAGATTTAAGCATGTGGAATATAGGGACTCTATCACATTCATGATTATGACTAAATTGGTGAGAGAGTGAGTCTAAATTAGTCCTTTTATTCTAGTCCTGCTTTTCTCCCTCCCCATTCCCTCCTTCCCTCTTTCCTTCCTCCCTTTCTCTTCTTAACAGATACTAACACATAGATGCATTCAGGGACTATTTGGGATTGAGAATTAATATCAACTAATTCAGAATGATCTACTTACATTGCACAGGCCTGGCTCATACGAGTTTGTTAAATGTTTGTTGAGCAGAGAGAGAGAGAGTGAAAGATAGATGGAAGACATTCCTATCAAGGGCCTCTGCTGGCTTTTCTAAACGGCTTAAGTCTTAGCTCAAACTTGAAATTTTTGCATATTCTTATAAAGAATTTCTTATATGATGGCTGTGGTCTGGAATTTTCTAAAACATCTCTAATTAACAACTGCTGAAAAATTATTTCTCATAAAAATTATTATAACTAAAAGAACCATTTTTGAAAGATGCCTAGTGAGTAAAACCAAATCCCTCCTGTTAATAAGTAATATAAAATGTTAAAAATATACACCGTGTTACCAAATCCTGGATCCAGACATGCACCAAATTGTTATTTTGACACGTGTGGGTGTCAGATAAACCTTTAAAGGGTCTCTAAATGGCTCCAGGTAATGAATTAGTGTTTAATTTAAAGTGAGGCCATGATAAACAATGCCCCAGGGAGAAGGAAAGTGTGGAAGAAATGGCCTTTGATTTTTGCCCCTTAAAGTTAGGCCATGTCAAAATTTAGGAGTCAGTGATTTGTGAAAGTTGATGGTTCACCATGGAAAACTTGGCTGAGCCTTCTGAGTGTGACTTGGGCTATCTGGCATCCTGTGTGTCTGTCTATCTTTTGTTGTCTAGAGATAGTTGTTGTTGGTGGGGGTTTCTTTTTTGTTTGTTTGTTGATTTTTAATTCGCTGAACAGCAGGACACTTTATTGGAACTTTTGGAAACTGGAAGTTACAAAAGAAATTAAATGACAAAGTAGAAAATAACTTATAAAAAGTCTTTTTAATGCAAAAGACTTAATTTTCTATTTATTTATTTATTTATTTATTTATTTATTTATTTATTTATTTATTTTTAGTGCTGGTGACAGAACCCAGGGCCTTGTGCAAGGCAGACAAGCACTTTACCACTGAGCTATAGCCCCAATAAGCATTTATCTTAATGAGATATGTATAAACAAGCATTCGTTCATAAATCTCATCAAAGCTATACTGCAGTGTATTATAACTGATTCCCATTACTCATTACCAGGATTTGTTTAAAACAGAGCAAGAACTTGAAAATAATCTGAGTACAGATAATTCACTTCTCTTTTCTTGATCGTTCATGTTTTCCTAACCCCCAGCTCACATAAGACATTTTCTTTTTCTTCATAATTTAGGTTTATCAAAAATTTTCCCAAAATATGCCCTGGATTTTCATGAGACCTGCAAAGCTTTTGTTTGTTTCACTTTAAAAAAAAATTATTTGTCCGTTAGGGACCAGTGAGATAGCTTAGCAGGTAAAGTCACTTCCTGCCATGCTCTAAGACCTGGGACCCACACAGTAGAAGGAAACAATTGACTCCAGCAAGTTGTCTGACTTTCACTTACTCGTGGTTCCCCCCCCACACACACACACACTCACGAATGCTGGGATTAAAGGCCTGAATGTGAATTTGAGGCCAGCCTGGTCTACAAGAGTGAGTTCCAGGACAGCTAGGGCTACACAGAGAAAGTCTGTCAAAAAAAAAAAAAAAAAAAAAAAAAAAAAAAAGGAATAAAAATGGTAATATAAGGAGTGGGAGTTTATGGTAGAACAATTGCATGTATTAGGCCCAGAGTTCAATGCCAAGCACCACAAAACAAGCAAGTAAACAGGTATTGGGGAAAGTACACTACTCAACTGGTGGAAATCCGTATCCAGCAGGGTTAGCATTGCCAGGATTAGTGTATGATTGTGTGGGCATGCAGGTAAAAGAGATTCTACTTAGATGCCAGAGGTATTGTGCTTATAGTACAGTACAAGTGACCAGTTCAACATGTTTCTTTAAGATTTTATTTTATGGCTGGGTGGAGGTGGTGCATGGCTTTAATTCCAGCACTCAGGAGGCAGAGGCAGGCTAGTTCCAGGACAGCCTCCAAAGCCCCACAGAGAAATACTCCTTCTCAAAAAAAAAAAAGATTTTATTTTACTTGTAATGCCAGGGATTGAACAAAAGGTTTCATGCATACTAAACAAGTGTTCTACTACTAAGCTACATCTTTTGTCTGTTCAAAACGTTCCCCTGACCTATGCAACTGACAGGGACATTTCTCTGTTTTAATCTGGGTTCAATGTGAATGATGAGGAACGAGTATAGTGACAAAGGAGAGAGGGTTTGTTTTGTGTTTAGTGCTGTTAGACAACCTTATGAGTTAGGATTAGTCACACGTTGAAAGCAACGTCTGCCATTGAAATGCTGAGCTTTGGTGGTACAGTGTCTGTAGGAAAGGGTATGTGAACTGGGTTTAATGGGCTGGACTTGGAGCACAGATGTTCAAAAGAGACAGGGTCAAGGTTTAACTAGACACATCTTTGACATAACGGCATCAACTGCTTGGTATTTCCTGAACTGAATCACACCACTCAGCTTGCTTTCCCCATATGTCCTCTTCCAATGATCTGCCTGGAACAGTTGAATTGATTCTTTTGCTTTGGATGACCTTTTTAGGCCATAATAATGAGAAATCATGGAGATCAATGGAATGTGTGAGTACATTGGATTCTGCAGGAGTAGAGTGGCTGTGGCCTGGTGGGGTGCTGGTGACATTTAAACATTGACTTATGTGACTATTGGATAGCCCCATGAGCACCTAACCAGAGAACACAAAGTGGGTTTGATCACAAACTAGATACCTTCCTGGAGAAGCAAACCACGTTAACAGGAAAAGTTTTAAGTGAACAGGTTAAAAATATAGAGTGTTGCAGAGTGGGAGGTAAGTGCTTATGGAACTCTTAGAAGTCTCCTAGTAGTCAACCCCAAACATGAAATATTTCAACAAAAACTATTCTTGTTTGTTTTCCGGACAGGATAGTATACATTCCAAGCTGTCCTAGAATCAAGAATGCCTGGTCCTCTTGCCTCTGCATCCCAAGTGCTAGGATATACAGAGGTGTCACACTGTGCAGTGCTGATGTTCAAACCTAGGGTTTCATGTGTTTTAGGTGAACATTCGAATATGCTGCACTCTCAGCTTCAATGATAATTATTATGATAAAATTTTCATTAGCTCAGGTTACTATATAAATTAACAAATTGAGAAGCAAGTCTTCACTAAGCCAGAAAATAGACAAACTCAAATATTGAAAACTCTAAAGGTTAGGTTAAGTATGAAGAAATAAATCTTTTAAGTTATGTTAGCAGCTGGAAAAATGTTATGTCATCACAATTGCTGGTTGTTTATGAAATAAAGCAAACACATGATTGCAACCTTTCAAATCATTCATTTTCCCCAAGGCCGTCTGAGGGCAGCTCTGTCCTAGGTGGGAGGCACAAGTACTTGGTAACAAAGTAGTAACAGGTTTCTAGCAATGTTCTTTTAGCTGTAAGCTTATGAATTAAAGCTTGAACAAATCATTAATGTTGGGAATTCATTAGATCACATACCTCGTAATGATGCAATATGGGTCTGCTGGAAGCCAAAAAGCAAAACAAGACACACAAAAAAATCCTTCCATTTGTTCCTTGTGGAACAAACATTCTTATGTTGCAGGTAGAAGTAATTACTTGTACTTCTCAGGTTATCATTGCTGATGTAAAAATCTTAGTCTTCTTGTTTGTTGCTGTGTGGTCCAGATGGATAGGGACAGTGCTAAGTAGTCCATGGAAAGAGATCTACAGAACCTGGGTGTGTCAGGCTAGGAAACATTATTCATAAATTTTGACAGGATCCATTTTGTTCTGGTATTTGTAGTTAGCAGTCCCACTACATGACACTTTATCTGAATGTGATGAAGATATAGAAGAGGTCCAGCTGAAACAGGATAGTGTTCCTCTTGTGAAATAGTAATGACATTTATTGAATAATTGATGAGTACTAATGTTATAAACCTAACTTCACTCCATCCTCTGATCTAAATAATGCTTTTGTGATAAAAATCAATTTCAGGGGGAGGGAGAGATGGCTCAGTGGTTAAGATTACTGATTGTTCTTCCAGAGGACCTGTGTTCAATTCTAGCACCCACATGGTGGCTCATAACTGACTGTAATTCCAGTTCTGGGAGACCTGACACTCATGGCAAAATACCAATGCAAATAAAATAAAATAAATAAATAAAATCAATTTCAGGCTGGGTGTGCATATCTTTAATCACAGCCCTTGGGAGACAGAGGCAGGTGGATCTCTGTGGTTAGAGGCCAACCTGGTCTACATAGTGAGTTTCAGGGCAGCCAGGGCTACATAAAGAGTCTCTATTTTAAAAGAAAAAAAAAACTAAATAAAAAATTTCAGGAAAGATTATTTCATGACTGCCATACAGTTAGAGAAGCAAAGATATGTTAAAGACTCTATTTGTTAACCAACCAGAGAAGCAGGCAGATGTTCTGAACGGTTCAAAATAGAATCTGAAGAACAAACACACTTGTGAGTCAGAAATCTTGAAATGAATGTACAAATGGAGGCAAATTATTTTGTGAGCAATGTGGTAAAGGAAGTCAGTTAAACCTCTCTCCTTAATTGGAAAAAAAACTATGTGTCTACAGGAAAGAATGATTTTGCATTGTTTTCAATTATTTGTAAGCCCTTACAGAATTAGAACCCAGCAAACTAGAGTGGTGCATTCTGGCTACTGTAGAATTTTCTTCTGATACAGTTTTCCATTCTATTCCCACTTCATGGGCAATGAAATCAATGGCCAGACAGCATAGGTTTCTGAATGGATTATGTTAATTAGTAGGGAACCCCTATGGTAGAGGTTGGGGAATGAGATCACCTCACTGAGAAACTAACAAGTTAGAGAGGAGAAAGACTGTCACACCATAGAATGTTTGATCCATCACTCTGACAATGGGAACCCTTTTTGCTGCACACCATTCTAATGCAAACAAATATGCACTAGCAATGTAAATGGTATTAAGCTGCATCCCTTTCCGTCTTACTGTGGCCTCCTAGCCAGACTGGAGAACAGCTTGGGAGGGGCTTGCCAAGCAAAGAATGAGCGAGCATTCAGAGGATTGACTCATCCAGTAGGCTGGAGAGTTTCTTGGTATGATGCTTGGCATTGCTTTCTTTGTAGTTCTAAACAATGTGAAGATATGTAGCTACAGATTAGAATACCATCACTGTGGTAAGGAAACTGGGGCAGGAATGTGGCGGATACCCAGATTCCTGTTGCATAAAAGGTAATTCTGAGCAGTTATTTAGATGGCTCTCGGCCCTGCCACTTGCCAGAACTGAGGAGCATGGGATGTACTCAATGTGAATAGTGACACTAGAGAGTTAGCATAAAGCAGAAGCTGGTGGACACATCACCAGTAAATAATAGAGCCTCTCTTCCCTTCTTTTCTTCTTTCCCTTTCCCTCCCCACCCCCTCCCTTTTCTGAGACATGGTCCCATGTATTCTAGGATGGCCTCTAACTTGCTTTGTAACCAAGAATGTCCTTGAACTCCTAATCCTCCTGCCTCTACTGCTTCCCAAGTGCTAGGATTACACTGCTCCTGTGTTCCCTACTGCCCAGTTTATGCTGTGCTGGAGATGAAAGCCAGACGTTGTGTTTGATGGGAAAGTACTCTATCTACCTCACCATAGCTGTGTTCCAATGCAGATTTGTTTAATTCTACATTTAGGTGATTACCTTCTTCACCAAACCTTTAGTCTATTTTCTTCAGACTCTCCATGCAATGGTTGCACAGTGACCTCTTCATTGTCCTCAGTGTCTCTTCACTGGGGTGTTTTCTGAGCTCAGCACTGACTGCTTGATGTCCTATGTTCTGTTACTATTGAACAAAATGCTTTTTACAAACTTTTCCCAGGTGAGGTGGTGTAGAATGAAAACTGTGTGTAGATCTCCACTCTATGGAGCCAGAAAATGTTCAGGATGGCATCACCAATCATCACGGATTGTGTCTTATTTCTTGACATTTCTTATCAACATCCTCGGCATCCTAAAGGAGATAAACAGGTTTAATAAGTCAATGAACAAATGAAGCAATGAGATAGGTGTCTGAAGTGTTGTCTGTTGCCCCAGACCTTGAACACCATTAGCCTTTCTGTATCTTCATTTTCCTCATTAGCAAAGCAAGGGTGATAGCATTTAACCTATATAGCATCTGTGCAATTATTTCCATGAAAGGATGTAACATGGAATAATGTTTCAAATATAAGAAGTGATGTTGATGAGCTGGAGAGATGACTTACTGGTTAAGAGCACTGGCTGCTCTTCCAGAAGTTCTGAGTTCAATTCCCAGCAACCGCATGGTGGCTTGCAACCATCTGTAATGAGATCTGGCCTCTTCTGGCCTGCAGGCATACATGCAGACAGAGCACCCCACATAAATAAATAAATCTTAAAAAAATTGATGTTTCTAACAGATATACAGATTCAGTCAATGTCTAGAGCAAACAGAAAACCAGCATAAAGCTAAGGTAGTCTGGATGTTAACTCAGAGCAATCTTACATTAAACCCTATATCCTATTTGTTTATTTAGATTGCATTACAAATGACCTAATAATGATGCAATAATAATGCTAGTAATCATATTCATCATCACCATCCAGCTCAGAGACTCAAGCAAGAAAAAAAAAGACTTTTTTTATTAGTATAGTTGAAAAGTCTAGAATAGTGGTTATCAACCTGTGGGTCGTGACCCCTTTGGGAGTTGCATATCAGCTATCCTACATATCAAATATCTACATTACGATTCATAACACTAGAAAAATTACAGTTATAAAGTTGCAATGGAATAATTTTATGGCTGGGGGTTCCCCACAGCATGAGGAACTGTATTAAAGGGTCACAACATTAGGAACGTTGAGAACCACTGGTCTTCAAGGATGAGGCTTCAGGTGTGACTGAATCTGATCATTTAAAGGCCACCCTCAGCACTGCTCTCTAACCTTACCTCGTTTTCTTTCATTTCTAGGCCTTATTTTCCTTTGTGTTGTCTCTATTCACAAGCAAGTTTCTTAGAACACAGAGCAAAATGGTTGCTAGGCACTTTGGACTTAGGTGGAACTTCGAGCCTTTTTTAGTTTTTGAATCATGCCTCTGAAAGTTTAGCGAATCAATATAATTGGCTCTCCTGGGCTACTGAGGCCATTGTTTGATTGTCTCCCACCTCTTGTCACTAGCTTTCGAGTCCGCCTGATCGAGATGCCAAGTGGATTAAAACAGAGATGAAACAGATCTAAAAAGAAAACAAGGTACACTTTTCAGAAGAAGAGCTAATGTTGGTACTGAAGAAATAGAAATGTTTTGGAGGTATTTGTGATGGGAAGAAGCTTAAATGATTATTATTGACAAGCTATGACTATCAACACTGTACACAAGGAGGATGTCAGTTAAAATGTCATTATTTTGCTATGGAGACATCAGAGAGATCAAGGTCTTAAAGAAAATATTACTGGGAATTTTAATAGCAGTTCCACTGGAAATACTTCTGGAGGAAGTATTAGATAAATATTTGTTTAGTTTGGATTAAAAGTTTATCTGTCTAAGACTATTAGAGGAAGCTCCCAGAACACAGTATACTTTACCATTTACCAGTCTAACCATAATATTCTCATAAATGGAACTTGAGTGACAAACAATATGGACCCTGTTTTCACTTGAGAGAGACTTTCATTGTGCTAGCTGACTTCTTTATCTATTCAACAATTTATGGAGATCTAGATACAAAGCTATGCATATTCTAGAGAAAATAATTCAGCCCTAGTCTTGCTGTATTAGTGTGTTTTCCCAATTTAAAAACCACCACAAAAGCCGGACGTTGGTGATGAACACCTTTAATCCCAGCACTTGGGAGGCAGAGGCAAGTGGATCTTTGTGAGTTCGAGACCAGCCTGGTCTGCAGAGCTAGTTCCAGGACAGCCTCCAAAGCCACAGAGAAACCTTGTCTTTAAAAACAAAAAAACCAAAACCAAAACCAAAACCAAATGAACAAACAAACAAAACACAACAGTATGTGCATGATGTCAGTTGAAGGCATCACTGTTGAAGGTGTGTGGGAAGTTGCTCAATCTCACTAATAACAGAGAACGATCACTGAAATATAATTTCTTTTCAACTCATCAAATTAACAAAAGTAAGTTTTTTGTAGTATCAAGAAAGACACTAGTTAACAAGAATTATGTAGTCACCATAGAGGGAGACTTCAAAATCAGCTGAAATGTAAAATATACCCAATAGCGCAAGAATGCTTATGATGATGATTGTTCTAAGAAAAAAGACTTATGGATATGACAGTCCAGCAAGAGAAGAAAAGTCAAATTGGCTCCAAATGTGCACATTTAGAAATGTTAGTCAGAAAAAAAACCTATATGAAAATATTTTGAGAAGAATAGAATATGCCCTAATTTAACATCAACTCATGTGTAATTGTATTGATTTACAAATATGATTGTAAACACATAGAAATAATTCAACCTGAGAGAGTGATATTTTCCCCCCTGGAGAGGTTGTGGGGAATTAAATAGCTGATAGGATGGAGGTAGGCAGCTTGGTAATTAGCTACATTGCTTGATAGTGTTCACAATAATATTCCCATTTATTACTTGCTTAATTAAAATCCAATTGTTATTTAAGTTAGAATTATTCATATAGCTATGAGTATAATATATTGAATTCCCACAATAATTTATTACTAAATCTAACTATACAATGGACTTCATTTTAATATGATTTTGTTCTCTATACAGGTATTTAGTTAAATATGAAAAAAGTTTTATGATTGTAAGACTACTTAAGAATAGCAACATGAAATAGAATTGAAAAATCCGTGTTTTCTAACATATGAGCACATACAACTACTTAAATTTAGATTAACAAAAAACTGACTTTTTGTTGCACATGTCACATAGAAGAGCTCACGTGTGACTATGGGCTGTGATGTTGGTCTTCCACATTACAAAGAGACTGTCCATCATCACAGACAGGGCAACTGGACAGTGTTGGTCAAAGCTACTCATTTTTCAGATTCCTTCCTGTCTTTTGAAACTGTGGCTTGCTCTTGAAAGGAGAAAAACCTATATATTTCCATCTGTCAACATTTGACACATCTCAACTTAACTGTCATTGGTCAGCATTTGACACATCTGAGCTTGAATGATGCCAAAGTGAAATTTCCCCAAGCCTTGAAGAATGTAGTATTTCAAAACCTTCAGATCTTCAGTGTTGAGTCAAATCTTTTTGAAAGTTGTCCCAGATTCCTATCTGACAGAACTCTGAAGTACAAGTTGTGAGAGAGGAGACTTCATGTTGAATCCCACTCTGCACTGGGAGAGAGTTAGCCAACTTTTCTGAAACTTTCTAGAACTAGAAACCAACACACTCCCTGTACACGGGTCTTGCTGTCTTTGCTCCTGCGCCTTACAACTGTGAGCATGAGGACTCCCGATGACTTGGTTCACTGTGTGCTTTCACACTGACACTGGAAGGTCTGTAAATTTTATTATGCACTTTGTAGGAGACTGTATTTTCTGGGTTGCCCTTCTCTCGGGCTCAGAGTGAAGATGCCTGGGCTAACATTTCCAGCTCCAGGGGGTTTGCAGTGTAATGAGTATAACTGTGTCTGGTATGAGCTTAGCAAGCAAATAGAGCTGGCAGTGGTGGTGCATGCCTTTGATCCCAGCACTCTGGAGGCAGAGGCAGGTGGAGTTCAGTGAGTTTGAGGCCAGCCTGATCTATAGAATGAGTTCCAGGACAGCCAGGACTGTTACACAGAGAAACCCTATCTCAAAACCAAAAGAAAAAGAAAAAGACAGAAAGAAAGAGAGGGAGAGAGGGAAGGAGGGAGGAAGGAAGGAAGGAAGGAAGGAAGGAAGGAAGGAAGAAAGAAAGAAAGAAAGAAAGAAAGAAAGAAAACAGCTTCATATTGGCAGAGCAACAGATCCAACACAACGAAGAGATGTACACGCCACTGTGAAGGCAGGGAATGGCCAGTGTGTATGGTTTTCAGAAGAGCCACGCCCAGAGGTCTTGGTGATTTTAAGCACTCATAGGTTTCTAGAAAACATCATTCTGAATCACCTCTTTGCCCATGTGCACATGCCTGCCTAGAATTAGGATTTAGAAGCAGAACTTCTCCCTTCCTTCTTATCCTTCCAAGTGGTGCCTGACACGGATGGAATCTTGCTTCCACCCTGCTGTCCTGGAAGCCTGGAAGTCAGAGTCAGTGTCCATCCTTCTGTTCCTGTGAGTGGGCTAGAGTTGTGGATGCAGAGAGGACTCAGAGGCACAACATCCAGCAGGCTATGCTGTCTCCGCCTCTGGGCAGGATCCTGTGCAACTGTGATGCCCATTCAACTCCCATCTGCTCAGTAATGGGCTGGTCAATAGGCAAACTGAGGGTGACTGTCACTGGGTTTGGTTGATCCCAAACTTGCTATCTATCAGCATCACCAAGACATTTCTAGAAATGCAGATTCTTGAGTCCTACTCTGGAGCTGCTGAATCCGAACGTGGTGGTGGTAGAGGGATGGCTGATGTACCCGGCATCTGCTATGATGCCAGTCCTTGAGACAACGTTTCCTGGCTGGGCTTCTGGGCTTCCCTGCCCAACCTGTTTTATAATAGGAACCCATTCTCGGCTATATCTACAAATTCACATTTTAGAATGGGGAAGTGTGGTAGTTATAGTCATGTTCTTGGGGAGTGCAGTAACTGCAATTCCTAAGTTCTGTCTATCAGCCTCTACTTAGTCTCTGACACTAGAAAGGCACTCCAGAAGGCAAAATGTTGATAAAGTCCCATGTATTGTTCAAGTTTCGGTATTTTGCAGAGAGAATAAAATGGAAATAAAATGTATTGAAACTACTTATATATTAATAAATATACTTTTCTCCATTGTCAAAAGGCCTGTGGTAAATAGCTATTACTGCCAGCATTGCAAATAAAAGACACAAACACACGGTGTAGATCATGCTATTTTTATTATGAAAAATTATATTATACTCAGGCCAATTCTAAGCACAGTGTGACACATGTGAAAGATATTTGGGGGCATTAGGAGTGAGTGAGAAGGTGCCAATCATAGTGCTAAAGCCAGCATGTTAAAAATCCCTTTGTGTGAGTAATTTCATATTCTTTGGGGGCATGAAATACAGACTGGTTTCCAGTTTTCACAAGGACTCTGGTTCATTTGTAGGATGGCTAAAATGTCTGATTTTGGAAATACCACAGTTTCTTGTAGTTGAAGGGGAAAGAATGACCCCTTAAAGAGAGTGACAGATAGTCTCTGACTTGTATCATTTGGAGGACAAATATATTGGAAGGGTATACATGTGTGCAGTGTGGGATGCCTTGCACTGTCTCTCTGTGCCAAAGTAGTAAATGTGCATTTCTATGCACAGAATAAAACTATGTAGAAGTTGTTCAGCCAGGTAGTCTCCGAAGTCAGGCTGTTTGGAGCAATAAACTTGATGAATGATGCTCTTTACAATGGATGGAATTTCCTTTTATGAATCTGCATTGAAAATGGAAAATCTGGGATTTTTTAAATCCATGAAAATTGGCTTATTTTTCAGTGTGGGCTTTGGGCCATTGGACTTTGAGGGTTTAAAACATTCATTTCCTCTGGTGTCAAATATAAGAAAATTCTAGACAGTGATGTAAACATGGGTATATGAAGGGAAGGAGTCTGAACTTTTCACACCAGAAGGAGATCTTAGGTCTGAGCCAATGGTGGAGCCACATGGAACCTAGAAGGAAGGAAAACACTGGGAGATTAATGAGACTGGAAACTTATCTGACTTTGGGTTCAAATTTCCACATCTAAACCTACCAGTTATCAAAACTGCTCATTGTGGAAGGAAAAGGAAATCTCTGGATGCCTTCTCAGCAAAAGCAAGAGGCGCAGCCACGACATCCTTGATCATTGCAAAAATACATCCGGATTGCTTTAATATTTTGATTTTGTAGGCAGAAGGAAATGAAATATTCACATATTTTATAATAGAAATAGTATAACCAGTGTAATATATGCTTTGTGTCTTGTATTTGTAATACCAACAGCAAATATAACAGGCCTTTTAACAGCAGAGAAAATATATTTATTAATATGTAAATAGTTTCAAAATATTTGTTGGTTTTGAATGGTTCTATTTATTCTTTTTATTTATTTTTCTGTCATATAATACATCCTGACCACAACCTCCCCTCTATCTACTCCTCCTAGTTCCCCGTATCTCCCCTTTCTCCCAGATCCACTGATCCTTCATTTCCCAAACACGGCATAGCAAGGTACAAGATGAGACACAGCCTTCACATCAAGGCCAGATGAGCAAATCCAGTAGGAGGAAATGACCTGGGGGGCAGGTAAAAGAGTTAGAGACACCCCACTCCCACTATTAGGAGTCCCACAAAAACCCCAAGCTAAACAACCACAGCATGTATACAGAGGACCTAGTACAGACCCTTGCAGACTCCCTGATTGTTACTTCAGACTCTGTGAGCCCCAATGAGCCTTGCTCAGTTGATTCAGAGGGCCATGTTCTCTTGGTGTTGTCAACCCCTCTGGCTCCTATGATCCTTCCTCCCCTGCTTCCACTGGGCTCCCCACGCTCTGCCTAATGTTTGGCTGCCTGCTTCTGCTCCCATCAGTTGATGGATGAGGCCTCTCTGATGAAGACTGGGCTAGGCACCACTGATGGGGAATGTACTGTGTATGTTTATCTTATTGATTGTTGAATAAAGTTCTGTTTGGCCAATGAAACAGCAAGTTAGACAGGACTAGGAGTCAAAGAGGATTCTGGGAAATGTAGTAGAGAAGTGGTGATCCAGGCAGGAAGTGACATAGCAAGGGACTCATATTTAAGAAAGGAGAAACAGGAAGTGTCCTCTTTCCCCTTCAAATCCTCCAGCAGCAATGTGATCCACCGGCAAGGGAGGGCGCCAGCGGAAGGCATTCTCTATAAGATAAGTCTTATAAAATATACAGATTTATGATAATTAAGACTGAGCTAACAGATGAGAAATCCTAGTCATTGGCCAAGCAGCATTTGAACCTAATACAAGTTTCTGTGTATTAATTTGGGCCCTAACTCAGGCGGGAGGCTGTGGTAAAGCGCACACGTGGTGGTGGGGCTCAGCGGCTTTTGGAGGAAAGATTGATTGTAACACACCACTCTATGAGTATAGCAGAATATCATTAGAAATCATTATATTGACTTTTTTTTTGGTCAGTGGTGTTTTGTTGTATTCTAAGTCTCTGTGCTATCCCATCTCCGGTTCTTAGTCATCTAGGCAGTGTCAGGCATGGGCCTCAAGTTAGACCACTCATTATTGACCACCTCCATAAGGCCTACCCTCATCCTTACTCCAACCAGTATCTCTTGCAGGCAAGATAAATTTTAGGTCAAAGGATTTGTGGCTGAGTTGGTGCCCCAGTCCCATCACTGGAAGCCTTGCCTGGCTACAGGAGATGGCCAGTTCAGGCTCCATATCCTCCATACTAGGAGTCCTCTTGAGGGTCACCCTCATAGGTTCCAGGAAGTTTCCACTGCACTAGGTTTCCACATAGCCCCCTAAATGGCCCCCTGTTTCAGTCATCTCCCTGTACTGTCTTTCTCCGTCTCCCTACCTCCACAAGATCCCATGCCCACCCATACCCAGTCTGTAGAGAGATATCCTAGGTACCTGTAGCATTGACCACACCCATCTGGGACATGGTCACAGGTACGTAGTAGGCAGGTGGAATAAAAGGCTGGGGACAGGGACACAGGTACCTGGGATATCTTCCTATACCCAGTCCACCCATAAAAATCTATTCTAGTTCACCTTCCCAGGAAGATCCATGTATCCCTCTTGAGCTATCCTTGTTGCTTAGCCTCTCTGGGTCTGTGGGTTGTAGCATGGCTATCCTTTATTTGATAGCTAATACCCACTTATAAGTAGGTACATATCATGTTTGTCTCTCTGGGTCTGGGTTGCCTCGTTCAGGATGATTTTGTTTTTTAGTTCCACCCATTTGCCTACAAATAACTCTTGGTTTGAGAGTTAATAACAAACCCTGGAAACCTAATAAATTCCATGAACATTTTATTCATAAAATAGTTCAGGAAGTCCTGTTCTGGAATACTAGTTTAAGATATGTTACATTCATTTATGCTATGGAATATTTGTTTAATGATGCAAAGATGTGTTGCCTTCTTTTATGTTGCATTTAACTCTGTAAAGCTCTGTTACTTTGCCTGTCTAAAACACCTGATTGGTCTAATAAAGAGCTGAAAGGCCTATAGCTAGGCAGGAGAGATAAATAGATGGGTCTGGCATGCAGACAGAATAAACAGGAGGAGAAATCTAGGGAAGAGGAGGATGCCAGGGGCCAGCCACACAACCACACAGCTGCAAAGACACACAACCAGCCACCGAGTAAGAAGGAAAGAAAGATAAATAGCATAAGGAAAGGTAAAAAGCCCAAAGGCAAACATAGTTACAGAAAAATGGGATTTAATTTAGAAAACCTGAATAGAGGACCCCAGACTGATAGCTGGGAATGCAGCATAGGACTGATCTAGACCCCCTGAAGATGGGTGTCACTTAGGAGGCCTGGGAAATCTATGGGGCCTCTGGTAGTGGGTCAGTACTTATCCCTAGTATACTAATGGACTTTGGGAGCCCATTCCACATAGAGGGATACTCTCTCAACCTAGACACACGGGGGAGGGTCTAGGCCCTGCTCCGAATGATATGACAGACTTTGAAGACCCCCCTCATGGAAGGCCTCACCCTCCCTGGGGATCAGAAAGCCGATGGGATAGGGGTTTGGTGGGGGACAGGGGAGGAGGGGAGGGAGAGGGAACTGGGACTAACATGTAAAACAAACTTGTTTCTAATTTAAATAAAAAGATTTAAAAAAAAGCTGGCTAGAAACAGGCCAAGCTAAGGCTGGGCATTCATAAGTAAGAATAAGTCTCCCTGTGTTTATTCGGGAGCTGGGTTGTGGGCCCCAAAGAGTCAAAAAAACTAACTACAAAGTCCTTATGGTTGCCTTTGTAAATATCTAACAAATAAACAACCATAGATGTTACAGTAAAATATAATACAATGTTCAATATTCTTTTGCCAGGAAGTAGAATTATTCCTTTTTTAAATAATGATCAAAGAAATGCTCCCAAATTTGCATCGGAACAAAATACTTGTTCTTACAAAGTCTTATTCCTCTTCTTTTTTTTTAAGATTTATTTTTATTTTTAACTATATGTATGTATGCGAGTCTATGTGGGAATATGTGCACATGAATGCCAGTGTCTGATCTAATGGAGTGGAGGGGACAAGAAGCTGTGAGCAGCCCCATGTGAGTGCTGGGAATTCAACTGGGGTCCTTTGTTAGAGCAGCACATGATACTAACTTCAAAGCCATCTCTCTAGCGCTCCCTCTTCTACTTTTAAGAGCACAACATTCATTTGAATTTAAGGTGAAAAGTGCTTTGAAAATAGACCTTTCGCTTTAGGCTTTGGAAGGTCTGAAGTTGCATCTGGACAACACAGGACCCTTGTAGATCCTCAGTGGTGGACACCAAGGGCTGGTGGATCTAAAAGCTGGTGGCAGGGAGGGGCTAAACTGCGGACTTTTGAGGCCAAGCTTCTAGACTGTCTGACTTTATAACTCTATATGGCTTCAGCAACCTGTTTATCCAGTGTTTCTGGCCATTCTGTTTTGTTTTGTAAGACAAGGTCTCTTTCTCTATAACCCTGGCTGTCCTAGAACTCACTATATCAACCAGGCTGTCCTCAAACTCACAGAGATCTGCCTGCTTCTGTAAGGATTAAAGGTATACACCACTACACCCAGCTTATTCCTGGCAATTCTTATAGTTATTTTTCAACTAATATTGATAGGATGGTGTTGAGCTCTCTCTCTCTCTCTCTCTCTCTCTCTCTCTCTCTCTCTCTCTCTCTCTCTCT